>NC_136433.1:143039073-143663573 GCF_052849685.1 Lactuca virosa
AAGATATGGCTTACAACAATTCTCTCTGTCCATGTGTGTTTCCTGATTTTCGATTTTTGACGACTGGCAACAGACTACAATTGAACACATCACCTTAGTCCAGGCTTGGCCAAGCGTTTAGGTTTGTCATCACTAAATCATCGAGGGGCCCATAGATATCGCTTTTATCCCTCTTAGGGTAAAAGTAACGGATAAATTTCGACTCATATGCTTGTACTATTTACTCATCAAATCACACAAAACAATATGTTTTATAACATCAAGTTACTGGTGCGTTTACGTATTATCAATGCGCAACCGACTTGTAAACAACAACTCTATGTCTCCATTTCAAGAATATAAGATATGATCGTCTCACAATCACTCGTGATAAAATCCATGAAGTGATTCACGTGAGCGTGGGTTTAATCCAATACTCAAATCTTATTTCATGAGCACTCATGAACACTGCAGCAGACTTTTGCTATGTCTAAAGGCTTTAGACAATCTACAGTCGGATTTATAATAGTCTTACCTCATTACCTACTTCCAAAGTATGATTGACTGTGGATGTTTGAATAACCTAGTTATTCTGGAAGTCAAAACATGCGAAGTGAAACACAAGAATAATCGAATCCAGTATGGCCTCAAAACTTTTGAGTATAAATAAAACACTTATTATTTAATCACCATATTGATTACACATTATTCATTGTATAATGTTTCGGATAATCAACTTAATAATTGAATTATAACATTAGTTATCCCTTGCTCCAAGCATGCATACTATGTTTACATATGGTCCTTACTTTGTGAAATAGATCAATTGAGCACATTTCCAATGACACTCATTTCACATTTCCCAATCCTTATTACAAGTGTAAGAATACCAAATTCTTCCCACTATTAGAATATGTTAGATTTTAACATTTTATGCAATTACACTTTTTTTGTAATTTAATAGCACCAAGGTCACAAAGACTTTGCCAATTATATTACAAAGTGCTCTATTGGAGATTGTTACAAGACAACTCCATAGACATGAAGTCTCACATTCAAAGTACATTCCTTTGAACATCCTTCTTGCATAAAAGTTTCTAATCTACATAGATTCTTAATATCCAACTCCCATTATGGAAACATTTCCATATTTACCATATGATAACTCATTCCTAATAGAATCCTATCTATTCATAATAATGTCAATATGGTCCATCCATTACAATACTTCCAACTGTCCATAAGCGACCAATCCTTAGCGAACCTTAGATTGTCCTTGACAGTTGTTTAACTACTTTAGTTATATCAGGTTCTAGTCCTTTTCCCCTCTTAATGCCCTAGGCATTTGAAAAATTAGAACACGCGAATATTCTAGCATATGTAATCGATCCCTATACCCGAAGCATATGGGATACGATTCATAATGTCTTACATAAAGACATGATACTTTACCAGTCTTTTGCTATAACATTTCCATATATAGAATTTCCATGTTGAAACATTCCAATATGGGAATCATATATATATATATATATATATATATATATATATATATATATATATATATATATATATATCCATGACTAAGTCTAATTAATATTTCGATGTAAGCTTTTAGATTCGAAATAAAGTATAAGTGTCATCTCCCATACTATAGCGAAACAACTTTTCAAACTCTGCAACTTCGCAAATCAAAACTTTGTTTCCTAAAATATAGCATAACTACCTTGCAACACTTAATGTAATAATTGTGCTCCCACTAGCATAATAATTACATTCCAACTAGCATAACACTTACGGTCCCACTAGCTTCGACACGTACTCAGAAATCAGCTGGACTTCTAGAAATCAATACTTACTTACTTTCTTACCAAAGTTCAGATTCCTGATACGAAATGCTTCGATAAGCCTTTATCTAAGTCCATACACCTTTTATTAGAAAGCTCATATGTGTTTCTAAACTATTTCTGAACTTACAACAGTAAGTCCCGAATGTTCAGACTAATTACCATTTCTCACAATTCGAACTATGAATAGGGATGTTGTAACCATAATCGAATTTGAGAATGCAATTTACACAACTGCTATCTCATTAAAATCTACTTAGTGAAAGCGTTTCCTCACACTCATTTTCATGAAGTGGAGAGAAACCTTACCACTTAGATTTTATAGTGTACGTGTTCCTATCCATGTGAATCTATCATTTCCAACCAATTTCACAAGACAAGGTCTATGACAAATTCAAATTCATATGGACTGAACCTATTCAATCTTAATTTCTAGCCACTTGGCAGCACAAGGGCCTACCATGTCTTCCAAGTTATTGAGCAGCTCACCCATACTGATCAATGAACTTTCACTAATCAAGGTGCTTTGCCTTATGCAATCAAATGATTACTCATATAACTCGCATGCATAGTCAACTGGAATGAGCAATGAAATAAGAATGTGTCAACACGATAGGTTACAAACCTCAAGTCGTGTGCTAGTGATAAACAATAGGTTTATTTTTGAAAATTTTCAAGATCTTTAAGACTCCCACTGACCTCTTGACATATTAGATTCTCTTGTCAAAAAACATTTCTTGACAAACAAATATTCAAGAGTTAGTGCGGGTTCTTATCAAAACAAACACTTCACATAATTGGTCTTAGTTGGTCTTTGTCTTATCCAAGACATCACAACTTACCAATTTCAAATGTGCAAGAGTAAGAAACATTTCTACTCCACATTTTATGAGTGTTATAAACCTACTAAAGATGTTTCACTCAAGGTACAATCTTGGAGTACGACTCTAAGACTTGGTTTTGGAACGAAGTATGATTCACCTTTTAATTTAACCATTTCAACAATTTCCTGGTACCTCTTCTTGGTCATATAAATGCACCAAGGTGTCCTTAGAGGATCAATTGTGACATGGTTCCATAATCAATAGAATGATCATAAAACACGATACTAAAGTACTCTCCTTTCCTTTCAGATTGGAGAAACTTTTATCTTTCTACCTAAATGATTCTTCTTATTCGTTCTGCTATACATCGAAACTTTTTTAATGATTCAGAATCACACTTAATCTTGTAAGCATAACCATATGTACTAAACTTTTAGTAAATCATGACGAATAGTCTTATCGTTCTTTGTGGCGGACTTGACCAGTGCACATCAATGTGTACTAGATCCTTTAGTCCTTCACTTGACTCACATCTACATGTGAACAAGGAATTAGTCTTAATTTCTCAAAGATCAAAATTCTCATTCATCACACAATACAAGTCGTATGATTCCAAGTTTCTGTCCAATTGAAACTTGGGTGATGAGAATCTTTCCTTATTTGGTAAATTTCTGACACCACAAATAACATAACTAAGAATCACATCCATTTTCAATATTGCTAACAATAGAAACATACAAACATCAATTTTCATAAATGCCATTGCAAGGAAATATAAAATAAGATAAAATCAAAAATTTTCTTTATTTATAAAAGGTACGGAAAAACTTGTCCTTACAATGCAATTACAAATTAAAACTATGTTACTAATATTCCTAAGCAATCTATCATAACTTCTAAGCAGCTCAAGAAAATCCGACCATCGAACCATGCGATCGAAATCCATCTCTTCGCGATCAGACTCAGTCTACTCTTCCTTTAAGTTTCCTTTCTTTTCTTCGATCCTACAAAACATCAAAATGTAATCTTATCACATCATGTATTAAGAATCTATAAATAGGAACTTAATAGAGTTAGATAGTTAACTTACCTGAAGTAGAGTCATACATTTTGACTCAAACATCTCTTAGATCTCTCAGGTAGTCAGGACAGCTTCGCAACCAATGCCCCTTCTCTTGGCAATAGAAGCATATGGACTCTTTGGGAATGACACAGGGACTATCTCAGAATTCGTCTTTCTCTTATGATCAAACGTTTTGAACATGGCAGATTTCTTTCCCTTAGGAGAAGAAATCCTTTCTGGACAATCGTTGTCATTTCCTATGTCCGTGGAAGTTTGGGAAGTAGATCTACCAATAAAATTTTCTTTACCAATGCGCCAAATCATTTCTGATTCAACAACAATAAGCAAATAGGTTAGATCAATGAGGGCCACGTCGTGGTCTCTCATATAGTAGTCCTTAATGAACCCGCTATATGACTCAGGAAGTGATTGAAGAACCAAGTCAACAGCCAGCTTCCTTGAGACTTCGACACCCAACATGCCCAGCCTGTCAATATGCAACTTCATCTCCAAGACATGAGCACATACATATTTTCCATCTTCGTGTTTGCTTGCCAATAGGGCTTGAGTGACCTTGAACTATTCAAGTCTTCGAACATGTGGGTCAGGGAGAATTATTGGAGGAGGTGGAGGAAGTGAAGTATGATTTCCATTTCCACGATCCAAACGTGGAACATCATCTTCATGAGGAAAACTTTTTCCAACAGATTTGGGAAGACCATAGTTTTCAGAACTAGACATCTACAAAAAGGGAGAAAATTCAAGTTAGTTGATTAAAGTCCTTAATATAACACCCAAACGAAATATTAAGGCTAGGACCCAACACAATATTCTACAATTCGGAAGAGGGATGCCGTAATCCAATTGCAAAATATTTGAAGGTAGGTAAATGACGATTTACCAATTTCCACTATGAAAAACGAAAATGAACATTAGGTTTTAAATGAATTGAAATTCCTAGATATTTTGAGATTCATTGAACTTTTCAATGGCATGTTTAATCTCGATTATTCCCTTCAAGTTTGTGACTGGGATACCGAGGATCACAAACAAGGTGTGAATAACCAAGCAAATTAGCTTGGTACTCTCGAAGACATTTATCACCTAATCAATGTGCTGGTTAACCACACACACTCCATTGATCTATGATAATCTACGAGCTACCCATTGTCATCCTACATTAGTCCCAGATTAGTGTGTCGGTTAACCACACATGCTCCACTAACGACCAATAAGGTGCAATGTGCAATTTCATGGACACTACAAGAAAAACGCGATTTTGCTACGGAAGGAATCCGTTGCTAAAAGCTGAAATTCCGTTGCAAATGACGATTAGCGACGGAATTTGCAACGACCTATTTCCGTCCCTAAAAACGCCGTAGCGATGGTTTGCAACGGAAAAGATAATTCAGTCACAAATGTGACAACAGAATGAAATTTGTGGTAAGTGGTATTCCGTCGTGTATTCCGTAGTAGGATTCCATCGCACAATCCGTGGTAATTATTCCATCACAAATTCCGTGGTGGTGATTCCCTAGCAAAGTCCGTGGTGGTGATTCCGTAGCAAATTCCATGGTGGTCATTCCCTAGCAAATTCCGTGGTGATGAATCCATAGCAAATTCTGTGGTGGTGACTCCCTAGTAAATTTTGTGGTGGTCATTCCCTAGTAAATTCCATGGTGGTTATTCCCTAGTACATTCCGTGGTGGTGATTCCGTAGCAAATTCCGTCGTGCTGAATCCCTAGCAAATTACGTTTGATGATCTCCTAGCAAATTCCGTGGTCATGAATCCCTAGCAAATTCCGTTTGATCACTTCCTAGCAAATTACGTGGTCATGAATCCCTAACAATTTTAGTGGTGTATATATTATATACCAGATTCAATATGGACTGATGGATAATTGATTTATAAATTATATCCAAATAATGTTGTAGTAATATATGAAAAACAAAAAAAAAAACAAAAAATCATAACCATTATATCATAAAATAACAAAATAATTATTTATTACATGGAAAAAAGAAAGTTGCTACTCCAAAATACATAATCTTCAATAAACATATATCAACCTACTACTCTTGTTGTTTTGTAAAGACATTAATAAGATCCAATGTCGTTTGAAGTTGTTTTTCAAGATGCCCGACCCTTGCTTTGTTTTCCTCTTGTTGGGCGTTCATCGTTTCTTTTAAGCTCTTCGTTTTGCTGTTTTTGTTTAGCAACAAGATCCGTCATTTCTTCTATTTCATCATTTTTCCAGAATGTAAGATACATCCGTTTTACCATTCCTATTTGGAACCGCTTTTGAAAAAGAGCTTAATCCATAAAGTCTTCTTTTTTATCATGACCACCAACTATAGCATAAAATAGCTTGTCCTCCTCAAATTCAACACCTTCAGCTTCCAACTCTTCCCGTTTTTCTATATAGGCCGCCTACAAAATTAAAATATTATAAGTTAAAAGATATCAAATTTAGGAATGATATTATGGAGTAGCTACAATATAAAAGTTAAATTAAAATGAAATGAATATTACATGAATTTGTCTATATTTTTCATTTGTGAAAGTAACTCCATCATGATTCTTAGTGTGTATACAAGAACAATTCACTATGGGGTGGCTCGTGTCCTAATTTCCTCTTCTGCATAAATACCATATAAAAGTAAAATATACAGATAAACATATGCAAACATTGATACGATGTACCATTTAAAAAATTACCAAATCAGAAGCTATCTTCAAATGACATGCGGATCCAGCGTTATGTGTAGGTTTTGCTACTCTATCAGCCACACCGTTACGCCTATTTTTCTTGTTCTGCTCAGATTTTAGCTTGTATTCTTCTATATTCCATTTTAATTGCCAGGAGTTCCAGACTTCCTGTGGAATATGAGCTGGTTTAAAGCCATGTTTGTTTCTTTTTGGGCTCCTCATGTTGAAGAGATATTGACCATAACTTTGTGCCGCTTTCCTTGCCCAAGCTTGCCTCACCAACGAGTCTATTGTTTCATCCCAACAACATTTTTTCTACACATTAACAATATAAACATAAGTTGAAGTGTAAATGTTTACCAAACAACAATTTATCACTCATAGTTAATTACCTGAAACTCCTCCCAATATAATTCGCGCATTTCTTTGCTTACTTGTGCCCAAGCGTACCCTTCTGGATCTACTCTTTGTTTAAAGGACTGACTAATAAAGTGTGCACAAGGGTCTGATGGCATTAGCCTACAAGTAATCATGTGATGTGTTAAGTTATGAATTGATATGTAGGTGTAAACCAAAATTTAATACATAGAAAAAGTTGTAATTAAGATTTGAATGGTAACTCACGTATTTTTCCAAACATGAACATTTAAACGTCCATCTGTTCCACAATCTTCAGAGGAATTGTTTTCACCTTCTACCCTTTCCACTACAGATCCATTCATGGTTGGTTGTGTTGGTGATGGGGTAGATTCTGGGATAGGTGTTGTTGATACGGTAGATTTTGGAATAGGTGTTGTTGATGGGGTATATTCTGGGGTAGGTGTTGGGATAGATGTATATGTTGAGGATGGGGTAGTTCCTTTACTTAAGGAGGGTGTGGTAGTTATTGTAGTTGTGGAGGATGGTAGTGTAGATGCATGTTTGGAGGTTGTGGTAGTAGATATAGGTGTTGATGATGTGATAGTGGGTGTTGGTGTTGAGGATGGTTTAGATGATGTAGGTGCTGAAGTTTTGGTTATTGATGTTAGTGTTGACGATTGTATTGCTCCAGTTTCTGAAGTTTTAAATGTTTTTTCTAAGGAGGGTGTGGATGTTGTAAGTGATGTCGAGGAAGTGGTAGTCATGGGTGATGTTAATGATATAGGTTTAGGGGTTTTTTTGGTAGATGTTATAGGTGCTTTGGATGTGGTTGTTGGTATTGGGAAGTCGATTTCTTCATCTTGTAACTGTCTGTTTATGAATTTTGCAGCAGAAATCCTGTTGCGTTTCATAACTTGTGGTGCAATGAATTTAGTTGGCTTTACACTGGATGCTCCTTTTGCTTTCGAGGTCGACATCTTTCTGACACAAACAATAAAAATAAATTATGTATGAAGGCATTACTTTGCATGCAAACTATTGAATACAATCAAAACCAATTTACATGAAGATGATCAGAGAACAAAAAACGATCGATCATCATGACAACAGAAAATAAAATAAAAATAAATTTTAGATGAGTGACAACCTATATCGCCAAAGTCAGTGCACAAACGTACAATGAACAAAGATTTCGATCAATTAGCCGCCGGAGATGATGATTACAGAAAATGTAAACCCTATTTTTAATCGGTAAACTTACCCTAATATGTAGCATAAACGTGTGTAGGTTGGAGGGAAATGAATTGTGAAATACTTTGAATCTCTGCTAATAAAAAATTCGAATTGTGCTAATTACCGCTAAATATTTAGTAATTCAAATTTATTTAAAGTAGTTACAGATTGATAGATAAGGTATATACATATAAATAACGTCAAGAAAGAACATAGACTAACGATGTGTTCATGGTATAATTTTAACTTAAAATTAAATACGATGACTAAACATTAATAAACTATACATCTATATGCTTTTCTGTTTAAACCGAAATTTATATACAAAAGATTGATAGATAAGGTATATACATATATGGTAGTGGCTTATTGTGTCCATGGATGACATATGGGCCATTGGTTGACATGATAGTGGCTTATTGTGTCCATGGATGACATATGGGTCATTGGTCGGCATGGTAGTGGCTTATTGTGTCAATGGGATGACATATGGGCCATTGGTCGATAGGGTAGTGGCTTATGGTGTCCATGGATGACATATAGGCCATTGGTCGACATGGTAGTGGCTTATTGTGTCCATGGATGGCGTATTGGCCATTGGTCGACATGGTAGTGGCTTATGGTGTCCATGGATGACATATGGGCCTTTGGTCGCCATGGTAGTGGCTTATTGTGTCCATGGATGACATATGGGCCATTGGTCGGCATGGTAGTGGCTTATGGTGTCCATGGATGACATATGGGCCATTGGTCGACATTGTAGTGGCTTATTGTGTCCATGGATGACATATGGGCCATTGGTCAACATGGTAGTGGCTTATGGTGTCCATGGATGACATATGGGCCATTGGTCGACTTATTGTGTCAATGGGATGACATATGGTTGATTGATCGACATGGTAGTGGCTTATTGTGTCCATGGATGTCATATGGCCAATTGGTCGACATGGTAGTGGCTTATGGTGTCCATGGATGCCATATGGGCCATTGGTCGACTTATTGTATCAATGGGATGACATATGGTTGATTGTTCGACATGGTAGTGGCGTATTGTGTCCATGGATGACATATGGGCCATTGGTCGATATGGTAGTGGCTTATGGTGTCGATGGATGACATATGGTTGATTGGTCAACATGGTAGTGGCTTATGGTGTCCATGGATGACATATGGGCCATTGGTCGACATGGTAGTGGCTTATTGTGTCAATGGGATGACATATGGTTGATTGGTCGACAAGGTAGTGGCTTATTGTGTCCATGGATAACATATGGCCTATTGGTCGACATGGTAGTGGCTTATGGTGTCCATGGATGACATATGGTCCATTGGTCGACTTATTGTGTCAATGGGATGACATATGGTTGATTGGTCGACATGGTAGTGGCTTACTGTGTCCATGGATGACATATGGGCCATTGGTCGACATGGTAGTGGCTTATTGTGTCAATGGGATGACATATGGGCCATTGGTCGACATGGTAGTGGCTTATGGTGTCCATGGATGACATATGGGGCATTGGTCGACATGGTAGTGGCTTATTGTGTCCATGGATGACATATGGGCCATTGGTCGACATGGTAGTGGCTTATGGTGTCCATGGATGACATATGGGCCATTGGTCGACATGGTAGTGGCTTATTGTGTCCATGGATGAAATATGGCCCATTGGTCGACATGGTAGTGGCTTATGGTGTCCATGGATGACATATGGGCCATTGGTCGACTTATTGTGTCAATGGGATGACATATGGTTTATTGGTCGACATGGTAGTGGCTTATTGTGTCCATGGAGGACATATGGGCCATTGGTCGACATGGTAGTGGGTTATGGTATCCATGGATGACATATGGTTGATTGGTTGACATGGTAGTGGCTTATGGTGTCCATGGATGACATATGGGCCATTGGTCAACATGGTAGTGGCTTATTGTGTCAATGGGATGACATATGGTTGATTGGTCGACATGGTAGTGGCTTATTGTGTCCATGGATGACATATGGCTCATTGGTCGACATGGTAGTGGCTTATGGTGTCCATGGATGACATATGGGCCATTGGTCGACGTATTGTGTCAATGGGATGACATATGGTTGATTGGTCGGCATGATAGTGGCTTATTGTGTCCATGGATGACATATGGGCCATTGGTCGACATGGTAGTGGCTTATGGTGTCCATGGATGGCATATGGTTGATTGGTCGACATGGTAGTGGCTTATGGTGTCCATAGATGACATATGGGCCATTGGTTGACATGGTAGTGGCTTATTGTGTCAATGGGATGACATATGGTTGATTGGTCGACATGGTAGTGGCTTATTGTGTCCATGGATGACATATGACCCATTGGTCAACATGGTAGTGGCTTATAAGGTATTTTCCTTAATAACATATGGGCTGCAATATTATTGAGCATAATATTATGGTTTTTTAATTTAAAGAAACGGATGTTAATTTGGTTTAGCTGGCAAACGCGTTTTACTTCTTAGTCGAAGTCGCAGGTTCGAATCCTACTTATGTCAATAATTTTATTTAAATTCGTCTCTCTAAATTTAATCAATATTTTTATTTAACTTCATCTTTTTAAAGTTAAACTGTTCAATTTAATTAAATAATGCCCATATGTATTGACAAAAATACCCTAACCATTTACGTATTAACCTTTTCACATTCAAGGGCACTTATGTCAATTCATAGTCTAAACACTTAGGCGTCATAATTTGTAGTCAGAGTCATACCGTCGTTTCAGTTTATCGGCGGTAGATCGTCTACACTCCATTACAGACAGTCCAAATTCCCGCACGTTCATCAACAAACCCTAAAATCGTTGTTGCTACATAATTTGGATTACACTCCACGTAGATCAACATAATGGCAATAATTTGTTCTTCAAAAAAATGCAAACAAGGCAACAAGTAACAAGGATCACTGCTTTGCCATCGCACTTGATTGAAAAAATATTAACTACGGTTGGGGGAATTCACCAATCGATGCTTTTAAGTGCCTGATAGTGTAAGTATGATGTGCATTACTTCTATTAAACTCGTTTACATACTTAATTTAGTGTTTAATATATGAATTTTATGTTAATTTGTGAATTATATATATATATATATATATATATATATATATATATATATATATATATATATATATATATATAGTTGCAAACTCTTTAGGGATTCTGTAACATCAGACGCATTATATAAAATCATAGACACAAATCGAATAAGGTTTCGTCCATTAACTGTTCACCAGTATGAAGTCATAAGCAAATGCAGAACGTTGAACAACCCACACGTACTCTTCAACGATGGAATGGTACTCTTTTTTTTAAGCAATCGGATAATTGTGAATTCAATTGATTTTCTATATTTGTATTTTTAAAATTGTATGATTACTTATTGTATGTTAGGCGAAGTATTTTACGATGGGGGAAGAAATAGCAGGGAAAAAGTTGCTTCAAGATGCAGCCGATCAGGGGCAAATGGATGCGATCTTCATTCTGGGAATGATGTTGATGGCCGAAGGCATTGAAAAGAAGTAAGAAGCTCTGATCATGTTAAATAAATCCTATGTTAATACTAGAAGAAGTTGGAATCTAAGACAAACCTGTAACAAGGTTCATATCCACTTGGTAAGGAGAACAAAGGAGATAAAGTTTCATGGCTTGCATAGAAGTTGTGCAAAGCATCCTTCTGTGGGCAGTTATTACACAGCTTTTATGAGTCAATACATTTGGTTATTGAATTGTGATATTTGTTTGTGGGATGCGTGTTTCGTTAAGTTTGCTTTGATGTTTGACATTACTTTCGAGTAGATATATATATGTAATAGTTGTTTAGATGTTATGCATTTACTGATGCATATTGAAGCAGTTTTTTGATGTAATAGGAATACATACTTTTAACTTTATTAAATGTTAATATGTAAATATATGTTATTTTTTAAATGTATGTTATTTTTGTCTTTGTCATTTTACTAACCAAAAGTCCACTGTGACTTATAATAGGTTATATTGTTTGAATAATGTGTTTTGAATGAAATACCCTTACTAATCACATATGTGGACTGGTGGGCTGTATTTAAAGTGTGTTACATTCCTTACCCAAGTTCCAAAACAAACAACTCGGACTGGTGGGCTGTATTTAAAGTTAAACCTCGTGGTTGGACCGATGAAAATCATCCTCAAAAAGACGTTGCTATCCAAGAAGATGAAGTTGAATCAAATTAAATCATTACACCAAGTGCAGCCGATACAGACAATTATGATGATCACGAAATGTCAAGCAACGGTTCAGATAATGAAAATAATATTGATGAAGAAGGTGAAATTCATGAGGACGACGATGATGGTATTCCTGACAGCGAGGGTAGTTATGAGTATAGTACATCGAGTAATGAAGAAGAAGAGGATGAAGAAGAAGATGAGGAAGAAGATAATGACTAGATGTTTTTGAGTTTAATGTAAACTAGGAAGAAAGCCTAGGCTTCGCCCCGAGATGTTTTTTTGTGTTTTTTATGTCGAAATGTAAAACTGTTGACTGTAAAGCCCAAGAGTATCAAATTGGCTAAAGAATTGTGGAAAAAACCTAAATGTTTTTCGTGTATATTATGCCAAATTTATAATTTTTTACAATAAGGACTAAAATTGTCAAAGTGGCTAAAAAATTGTGGCAAAAATCTTACGTTTTTTTTGTGTTTTTTTACCAAAATGTAAAAGTATTGTTTCCAAGGGCCAAAATTGTCTAAGTTACCAAAAAAATGTGGCAAAAATCTTAATGCCCAAAAATTTCCTATTGTTAACTCTTTTGTGCTTATATATATATATATATATATATATATATATATATATATATATATATATATATATATATATATATATATATATATATATATATAGAAGTAAGTTCAAATAAAAACAGTAAATAGTGTGAGAACGTAAAAACACTATGTTTATGTTATTATTCTGTAATGAATTTTGTATATGTGTATTGTTGAAGCAATTCTAATATAAATATTAACTTTCGATTAGTCATATATTCATTACAATGTTATTATTCTATTATAAACTTATATATGTACATTTTTGTAGTAAATTCTAATTTTAATTTTAACCTTTGACTATTCATTTATTCTTTGCTGAATAATGACATAAAGTTGTCGATACAAAATTCATTGCAGAATAATAAAATAAAAAAGTGTTTTTACGTTCTCACAGTATTTACTGTTTTTATTTGAACCAAAATTCCACTGTTACCTATAAAGGGTTTTAATATTTGAATAATGTGTTTTGACAGAAATATCCTTAGTATTCACATATTTGGAATGATTTCAAGGGCACTTTGGTCTTTTTGCACTCTAAAGCGTTAAGGCGCCATCAAAAACTCTGACGTAACACCGGCGTTATCAGTTCTTCAACCATTCAGAAGGTCTTAACTTTTCCGGACGATAAATCTCCATACAAACACTAAAACCCCCAAATCGTCGAAAGGTAATCGTTCTTAAAAACGATTTTCTCCGATAATAGACACTCCTGTACTCCTCGCGACCAGATCATCATAAAGTAAGTATTTTTTTTCCATACCCTGTTACACTGTTTTTCATAGTTAGGCTTATTTTTTAAAAAGAAATTGAAATCAACTACTCCAATGTGTATTTTGTAAGTAGAATGTCCAATACTAGAAGTCGCCGTTCGTTAGATGATCCCCCATTAGAGATTTTGAGTCAGATATTTGTAGTATTAGGGTCAGAATCTGCGAAAGACATCGTCTCTGCAAGACTTTGGTAATTCTCAATAAACATCAACTAATGAATGTATATTTGATGAAATACAACTTTATTTATTTGTTATTTACTGTGTATTTAAATTTTTGAAGTTCAAAAAGGATGTATGAAGCGGGGGGTGATCCTCAAGTGTTCAGAACAACATGCATTGACATGATTGGATGAATGGGTCCCAAAAATAAGAATGTTGATTCATTTATACGCACATGTGTATTGCATAATAACATTGAAGCCATGTTCAGACAAGGAATTGTATGTGTATTTTCATTAATTATATGTAATTTATACCATTTATTAATGTTTTGTGTCATTGATGTTATACATTGATATTGTTATTCTGTCAACATGATGAGTGCTTTTATTATGACAATTTTTGATTTAGGATTGTCTTTGTTGAGACAAGCAGCAAATGAAGATCATCTTGAGGCAATTTATTTGCTTGGAATGATCTACATTTCAAGAGGGCCTCATCAATGTGATGAAGGTATGTATATATGGTATATATGTAAATTAAATTATGTATATAGTTAATTAAGGCATGTTTGTAGTTTGGGGTTAGTATTTAGTTGTGTTGTGTTGTATAATATTTACTGTTGTATTGAAAATGATAGATTGAATTAATTGATGGATATTTTAATGTGTAGGTTTACAATTACTTGATGCCTATTTTGGCTGGGCAGTTCCGGATGATGGGGAGTACACAGGTGTTGTTGATAGTGCCAAACAGTTGTTGCGGGATGTTGATGTTATTCATATACTTACAACGAACAACATCACATTCCAATGTGCAGACCCACGTCATTCTGCTAAAGGTGCATTTGCAATAGGCCATGAAGAGGATGAGGATCGACAAAGATATTGCACGGTTTGTCGTTGGTATGTAGAGTATGGTAGGTTTTGTATATTTCTTAAAAATATTAATGGTTGATAATAGATTGGACATTGAATATTAGTGTTCTTATTGTATTGTATATGAAGTTGTATAGTACTACTATAATTATATTTTGGTTTTGTGTTTACATCATTCTGTTAAAAGGTCATTTTAGTTATTTTTGCTTGATATGTTGTTTGAGTAGGATGAAGTATACGTAAAACCCTTTTTATTTTTGTGATGAAGTATAGTTAATGTATTAAAAATAAGTTTGTAATGAATTCGTTGTTAATTATTCATTATATACTATGTTTTCAAGAAACTATACACAACTTGATTAGCACAACTGGCTTAACTGCACCCTTTTCTAGCATAAGCTTAAGTTCGAGTCTGCTTGCCAGCAATATCTACTTTAATTCGTTTTTATATTTTTTAGCCATTAATTTATGACACATCTTACCAATTCAAAAACATTTCATTCAAACCATATCTTACAAATTCCATTGATCATAACAATAATTCAACCATAGTATAAGAAGATTACTAAAGCATACAACATCCCAACAAATACCGTCACACATTAGCTACACATTTTGTTCCATAGCAAAACAAGCAAACAAAATCATATTCCATAGCAGAATTCCCTAGCAAATACCTACGAATGGTACTTCCATAGCAATTCTACTATGGAATTGGTTTCCGCCACAAACTTCGTTGCATAGTAACCACTATAATGAATTCCATAGCAGCAGTACAACGGAAAGTGATTTCGTAACAAATGTCGTTGGAAAATTGCTACGAATTTTTGTTCCATATAACTATCGGTAGCATAATACCAACGGATATGGAGTCGGTAGCATTTTCCCTAGAAAGTCTCATTCTCGCTACCAGAAATAAAATCCGCAGACAATGTGGTAGCAAAATTGCTATGGAACGACATTCCATAGCACGATACATTGCAGATTAACAACGAAAATACGTTCCACAGTAACCTTCCCTAGCGAAATCGCGTTTTTCTTGTAGTGGGATTAGCACCAAATTCACATTTTTCCTAAAGTAAATAAGTTTTGGGAATTTATAAGAGCATTTAGTTACTTCGTATTTCATTATACTTATAATGGAAGTTTGTGTCCATCCTACCCGTTCGGCTAACGACCCTCCACTAGTCAAGGGTGCGGTGGGTAAGAGTGGATATCCAATGGCGGTCATTTTACAGGTCGCTTCCTTAAACACCCCTTATAGACCAGGTTTGTGAATGAGGCCTACTAACGGTAAGACTGACCTTTTACTTATAAACCCTAATACCTAGCATACTAATTTCGAAAATCACATATGATTAGGGTTAGAAACCTTACCTCACTTGTTATGTAGTAATAACAAGAACAGTCCTTCTTGATCTTGACTTCTGAAAGCCTAGTACCCCAAGTGTTGCACCTCTAATGGAGTCACAAACACTCAATGCAAGGAGGATGACTTGGGAGAGAAGGATTTCGCCACCTTACGGTTTCATAAGAACATTCGGCGAAAATCCCTTTGTATGGGGTCTTTTTATGCTTGTGGCTGATAGGGTTTTAGATGGAAACCCTAATATGATTGCTTAGGCCTTAAGAAATCCAAGGAACCCTTCTAGAAGGCCCCTTGGACGAATTCCTTATGGGCTTCCCATAGAATTCATCCATCCCTTATACAAGGAGTCCACAGCCCAAATTACAACTATCAGATAATTGCAATATCAGTCCCCAATTATTTAATCAGTCTCTTTTGATCACCAAATTAATTTCAAATTAATTTCTGATCAATACTAATTAAATAATATGATTTCCAAATAATATATTAATCTTGTAATATATTAATAAAACTATTTTGAGTATCAATTTATCATTCATATAATAAATCCTACTCTCTCTCCTCTTGTCATCCTGTCAAGTTGCATAAGTGAAGGCAACCCAAAAGGACCATGCTCATAATCAAATCAAGTACATACCAAAAATAGTTATGTGCATAGACACCTAATCCAATAACAATCCCTTAGATTAGAAATTTATTATAAAATATAGAGGTTTTGACGGATTAAAAATAATATGTTGTTTTTTAACGGTCGGAATGAAATAACTTGAGTTTTTCTATGAAAAAAGAGCCTTTAAGTTAGATTTTCAAAAAATACTAAGATTTTAATGCACTTAAAACCATATAACTATTTCTTTTAAGAATTAAATTAAAATATGTTGTGCTTTTCTGAGTTCTTTTCCAAAATATAAAATAAAAATTACTAAATGCTTATTTTATTGACTAACTCTTTAAAAACAAAAAGACAACTTTTAGTCATTTAAGTTAGATTTTATTACATATAGATTGCCCTCTTAATATCTTAATAGATACATGGTTTTAGAAAAGAGTTTATTTTATAAAATACCTTCTATTTTGATTTTTTTTCATTTTAGATGTATTTTTTTTTCCAAAAAAGACTAAATTTTTACCTATTCCTTATTATTACAGCCATGAAAGTGGTTACCAACATGCAAGTTAGGTTTATTCTATAAAAAGACCCTACATTTTTCATTCGCTTTCCATTTTAGATATAAAACATTTTTTTTCCAAAATAAACCAAACTTTAATCTATTCATTGTTATTTCATTAATGGAACTGACTATCAACATGTAACCCTATATCCCCCAACTAATGTACATCCTAAGTATCGATCACCTAAAAGAATCACCGATTCTAAAATCTCAGGTCACATTTATGCTTCATATTCTTCTTCTTCTTTACCTTATTGGCTCCCTTAAAATGGCTTCTTCAAGCATCATGAACATAAACAAGCATATAATGTTGAAATGAAATTATGCTATTGTAATGATGAATCTCCTTTATTTACATCATGTCCCAATGTTGTTTTCACAAGGTTGAGTATGTTTTCAAAGGTTGGCCCAAAGGTATTTTCATAAGATAAGGTGTCATGTTTATTTTCACGGTTTACTAGGAGAATATTGCAAGTAAGTTGTTATTTTTACCTTTAAGTATTTATTAACCTTTCACAATATGTGACAGTTTAAACTTTTTACAACCAAATATATAACCTACAACATAATATTGTTCAAAATTACATAGGATTTTACAAATCTCCATAAATCTGTAATGATATGTGTACTTTATCTGTATGTTATCTTCGGAATTTTGTATATATAAAAATACCAATATTGAAGATTATTTCGTAGATTGTCTGCCAATATCTAAATCTTTCCCTTATTCGCTAAAGCATGGGGTTCTTAATTTGTCTCTACCTATATTTAATACCTTGCAAAATATAAGGCGGCTTCTTAGCGAGCATTTGTTAAAATAACATACCTTCTAAATGTCCTAACCAATCCTCAAAAATTATTTTAAGAACTATTGTGTAACTCAAGCATTGAAGGACTATGATATTCACAGAATACATGGGATAAAACATAACCTAAATGGTTGGCTAGCAAAAGTATCATCGTAAATTGGGTTTCCTGGACACCCACTATGGCATCCCCGATTTTCAAGGATACTCGCCTATGACAAAATGCTAAGACATTGAAGCGCGTCACAACTCTTCTCATTTCCACCCCTGATTAAATCCCTCAAGCTTAGAAATTTGGACCTATTCTATATGGAGTAACTGTCTTAACCACGAGAGCCATAAAATAAACTAAACGTAAATCCATGGTCACATTTCTAAGTTCTTCTATAAAAGATATATATCTGAAATGCTAGTGTAACATCCCCAAAATCACGATAAAATTTGTCATTTTTAAATCAAGAGAAATCATTGTTTTCAGACAAAACCTCAAATCAAAACCAGTCGTTTACAAAACATTGTTCTCAAAAGTAGAAACCATATATTAGAGTGTCCCAAATCAGTATCATCATAAATATCCAAAAATATATATATCGCCAAAGGATGTGTACAATCACGCCTTTGCTTTCCCACGATCATCCGAAGTACCTGAAACATAAACTTAAACCGTAAGCACTAAACTTAGTGAGTTCTCCTAAGATACCACCACACAACATATCACATATATAATCATGCATGTTGGGTCCAATCAGTCATCGAACTGGAATACCCTCAGGTTCACAACCTCCCGGTTGGATTACCCCTGGCCCACAACCTTTTGGTTGGAATGCCTCGGCCAACAACGTTTCGGTTGGCTTGCCGAATACATAACGGGTCCATAACCTCTTGTTGGATTACCCTGGCCCAAAACCTCCAGATTGGATTGACATACATACTACATACTGGGCCCACAACCTCCCGGTTGGATTAACCATGGCCAACAACCTCCCGGTTGGATTGCCCTGGCCCACAACCTCCCGATTAGATTTCCCTAGCACACAACCTCCCGGTTGGATTTCCACAGGTTTGTTGACTGACAGCACAAAGCAATACAGTCTCAACCCAACCACACTATATCAACATATGCATCAGATAAACATATAACCATTCAACAGTCAAATAGACATATCTATAGATCACTACAACATAGAAACATCCTATATACCAAAATACCAGGACTCAATTCTAACAAATCAATACAACATAACAACATCCTCTAAACCAGTATACACAAATCAGAGGGTCGGCATTGGTGCCTTCGACCCACAAGTATAGTGAGGAAAACTCACCTCTCGGTCTGAAAAGATAGATGAACGGAAAACTGCTTCGAATATCAGTTCAACCGGTTACCTATTCATGAAAAATGTCCGACTCAATTAAAATTTAAAATATCCAAAATACCCCCAGGTCAAGCTGTAACATCCCGACTCCCAGGTATAATATTTAATTGAGTTATATTCATTTTTCAGGGAGACTCGACGAGTTTGAGGCCTCAACTCGCCGAGTATAGATGGAGATAGCTACGGGGTTTTTAGAGTCTACTCGACGAGTTGGAGGACCCAACTCGACGAGTAGGTGCTGAGTGAGAAAACCCTAATTTTCAGGGTGTGTGCCATATTTAAAGGACCTTAAGCCTTCATTTCCGCCGCCGTTATCACTTTAGCACCCTGAGAGAAACCCTAAATGAGCTGGTATCACCTGTGTGAGAGAGAGAGAGAGAGAGGCTAAAAGTGTGTGATTTTGTGCATTCTTGGAAGGGGAAAGAAGAGCATAAGGCTTGGAACGAGAAGAGGCCCTTGGATTTGGTGTTCCTTTAGTGCTAGCTGCTAATTAGAGGTAAAAAGCTATCACCTTGATCATTGTTTGGTTAGATCTCTTCTTTAGGAAGTTTGTGGCCATTTCCATCTTCCTTTTGAGCCTTTGAGTCATTTGAGCATGTCATGAAGTTGAAACTTCAGATCTGGACTGTATGAGGTCCCTTGAGCATAAAGATCCAAGCTTTATTAAGCTATTGGCCAGGTTCCAAACATTTACCTTCTATAGAGCTTTGATTTGGCATTTTGAGCCCTATGTGCCATGCATGGACGTAAGCTTTAAGTGATATTTCAGCCTTGGGAGGGTAGATCTAGAGTTTGGGACTTTAGTTTTGCTTAGAATCGTCTGAATGAGAAATGGACTAGAGGGACTCGACGAGTCCATGAGCTAACTCGACGAGTCTGTTAGGGTTTTTCCCAATAGTCTGGACACATGCAAACTCGACGAGTTGATGAGACAAATCGGCAAGGTGAGTTGGAGTTTTGCCGATTTTCTGAGAACAGGAGGAACTCGACAAGTCGCATAGTTGCACTCGACGATTTGGGTCAACATGGACTGTTGACTCGAGTGTTGACTTCTGTTGACTTATAGGGTTGGCCAAGTTATGGATATGGAGGCCATGGAGGGGTAAAATGGTCTTTTCACCCTTTCCAAGAGTTGGTAAAGGGGTTGGCTTATTATCTTTAGAGTGGTTATTACAAAGTGTTAATTAGAGATGTTTATGATATGTAGGCAGAGTCGAGACCGATCGTTGAGCACGATACATAATTGCTTTGCTTACGAGGTGAGTCTTCTCACTATACTTATCTGAGTGGTAATACTATGTGATCGGAGGGTCTTATTTGAGTTACTGACCAGAGGGTCTTATGTGCTTATTCTGAGTTATGTGATATCATGAATTTTGTCTTTGTGATTTATGTTGTATATTATTTCGGTGCTTTATTGAGTTAGGACCAGAGGGTCCAAACCGAGTTGTGAGACCGAAGGGTCTTCACTGAGATACCAGACTAGAGGGTCCAACCCGAGCTGTGAGACCGAAGGGTCCTCACTGAGACACATGAACGGAGGGTCCTTATTGAGATATAGCCATGAAAGGCTAATTATGTGTGCATGGTATTTTGGGGAACTCGCTAAGCTTTGTGCTTACAGTGTTGTGTGATATGTGTTTCAGGTACTTCTCAGGATCGCTGGAAGGCGCCTGTTTGATTGTACACACCATTAGAGATTATGTTTTTGAGGATTCTGGGATATTATCAAATAATTGTTGACTTGTGTTTTTGACAATTTATACATTTGTTGTTTTTGAGAAATGTGATATTGGGTTTTAAGTGATTTTAAAAATGAAAAATTTGTTTGAAAATTTAGAGTGTTACAAGTTGGTATCAGAGCCTTGGTTTGAGGGATTCGGATGTACTCTCAGGTATGTCTGGACTCAAAGTGAGGATTTGAGAAAAAGTTTCTAAAAAGAAATGATTTTTCTAAAAACGAGCAAGATCTTTTAAGAGAAAACGAGATGGAGCATTGTGTACAATCAGCCAGAGCCCGAACGGTGATTTCCCAAAATACCATTACTTGTTATATTATGAGATACGTATGAGATATTAGAGTTGCATGCTAGAGGATAGGCTAGGTATTTCAAGGATTTAGAGCTAGAGTTGCCTGATTCATGATGCCTTAGCCTAGGAAAATGCTATTGATTGATATTATCTGCTATTTGCTCTGTATGTGTGCTGAGTAGGGATACATAGCAGGAATCTTTTAGAGAAAGTTTTGAGTAATCTAGGAGAGATACCTAGATGAGCATTGAGGAACATACCGAGATAGTAGTTTGATATCCATGAGGGATAGAGTACTTATGAATTAGGATCCTAGGAGGAAGACTTGGGACGACTACAGATTCGTGTGGAAGGTAGTATTGGGCCCGTGCTACTGAAAGCACCAGATCTGTATGTGACCCAAGTAAGAACCTTAGGATACTAAGGAGCATGTAGGGGTGGGCAATGGTGTGATTGCTTGAGTTAGTCTCTGATGATTTTCGTGTTGTGTTTCAGAGACACTATGGTAATTACACGCAACAACCCCAAGATCAGTGGTACCAGTGACAAGGAGATCCATAGGATCATTCATGAGGAGGTGGCTGCAGCTATCAGAGAGGCCATACCAGAGATGTTTGGGTCTATTAAGACCACACTGATTGAGGCATTCGATGAGAGATACGCTGCTGTCACGGAGGCTGCTGCTGCTGCAGCCACCGCAGTCGTAGCTGCTGCGAGGCCACAGGGAGGTGACTCGTTGTTGTTCCGAGAGTTCAGCAACACGAAGCCACCAGAGTTTGACGGGACCCAGGACCCGATTGATGCCATGAGATGGATCTCTGATATTGAGGGGTGTTTCTATACATGTTCATGCCTGGAGCACTTGAGAGTTCGGTTTGCACTGAACCAGCTTCGCTTGGGAGCGAAGGACTGGTGGAAGTCCGTGATGACTAATTTTACCACTGCAGATTATGCTGCAGTGACTTGGGAGAGGTTTACAAAGTTGTTCAGAGATGAGTATGTTCCCCAGGTGGAGAGGTAGCGTTTGGCACAGGAGTTTCTGTCTCTCAAGCAGAAGACGGAATTAGTGACATATATTACGAGGATGTTCCATAAGAGGGCGTTGTTCCGCCCTGAGCACGTGTCTACTGAGCAGGCACGTGTGAGCCGGTATTTGAGCATCTTGAGGAGAGATATTCGGGAGTTCATGGCTAACTCATCATATCGAACATTAGCTGAGTTGTAGACCAATGCCAGGAGGAGAGATATCAAGCTGGAGATTCAGACAGAGAGGAGGGAGAGCCGCAGGGGAGAGATAGGAGACCAGTGCAGTCGTAGCCGGCGACATAGCGGGATAAGCCCGCTGATTCGAGATCAAGAGGCCAGAAGGTCCGCACTTGTGGCAAGAGCCATGAGGGATCTTGTCGGGAAGGGATTTGCTACAAATGTGGCAAGGAGGGGCACATGGCGAGGGATTGGTCAAATGGATTTTCGGTTCGCTTTCATTGCAACCAGACTGGCCACCGAAAGGCTGAGTGTCCTCAGCTTACTCATGGATTAGCCCAGGCTTCTGCTCCTGCTACTTTACGTGTTACTGATGATCGGCCGGTGAACGCTGAGGCTCCGAGAGCTTGTGGGAGAGCTTTCCAGCTGACTGCGGAGGAGGTCCGCGCAACACCTGATGTTGTTGTTGGTACGTATCTCCTTATTAATGTTGTTTTGAGATTTGTTTATGCCTATATTGTGCTGCATATAGGTACTTTTCTTGTGAGTTCTGTGCCTGCCTTGGTGTTATTTGACTCGGGTGTGAGTCGATCTTTCGTGTCTTTATCCTTTAGTCGCCACATTAGTGTTAGACGCGAGGCGTTGAGTCGACCACTGAGAGTTTTTATAGCCGATGAGCATGCGGTTTTTGCCACTGATGTATTCTGGGGATGTGTTTTAGAGATCTTCGGTGTTGAGTTCCCGATAGATCTGGTGCCGATGGCGATGGGTGATGTTTGTGTCATAGTAGGCATGGATTGGTTAAGTCGGTTTGGAGCCGTGATTGACTATGAGCGTCAGATGGTGACCATACGAGACCCTAGTAGGGGAGTACTTACTGTGTATGGTGAGGGAACTAGATCGGGATCAGCTTTCTATTCTGCCGCCAAGGCGAGGCAGAGTTTACAGCAAGGATGCATGCGGTTTTTAGCGTACGTGATGGACACGCGAGTTGCCACTAAGAGGCCGAGTTCTATTTACGATGTTACCGTAGTATGTGAGTTCCCATATGTTTTTCCCGAGGAATTGTCGGGCATGCCTCCTGAGAGGCAGGTGGAGTTCCGGATGGATCTGATCAAACAAATCGTTGATCCTCAGTAGTGGATAACAGTTCTTGACCGTCAGCTTGTTCAACTCCCGCTAATCGATGCACATCCGGTGTCAACCATCATTTTTTTTGACAAAAAGGATCGACGCTCCCCACTGTGAGCTACTCGGTCTGATAAAACCCTTCCCCAGCAGCTCCGGGAGCTGCGAGGACAACTCCTGCATCTCAGGCGGCACAAGTCGATAAGGTGCCTTGGCAATAGGCGCCTATTCCAAGATTGATTTGAGATCTAGGTATCATCAGATGAGATTCTGTGAGGAAGTTATTCTGAAGACAGCTTTCCGAACTTGTTATGGGCATTACGAGTTTGTGGTGATGCCTTTCGGGCTCACCAACGCACCGGCAGCATTCATGGACCTCATGAACCGGGTGTGCAGACCCATGTTGGATCGGTCGGTGATCGTGTTCATCGACGACATTTTGGTGTACTCGAGGTCTAGGGAACAGCATGAGGAGCATCTACGGGAGATTCTTGGAGTATTGAGGATGGAGAGGCTTTATGCCAAATTCTCCAAGTGTGACTTCTGGTTACGAGAGGTCCAGTTCTTGGGACACCTCGTTAACCAGAATGTGATTTTGGTTGACCCCACCAAGATTGAGGCAGTTATGTGATGGGAGGTGCCGAGATCCCCATCCGGGATTAGGAGTTTTCTGGGTCTGGCGGTTTATTATCGGAGGTTAATCATAGATTTCTCCAAGATTGTCGTTCCTCTCACCAGATTGACTAGGAAGGGTGTTACTTTTGTCTAGGGACCCGAACAGCAGGCTGGTGGGTTTTGAACATTCTAACACTCCTATGGTGTACATGCAACCCTAGAAACCTTGGATCTATGTTTTCTCTATTATACATGCAAATATGATTTTTCCAAGGTTCGCATCCTAACTAGTATACCATGGGTACTTGTAATATAAAACTTAGTAGGATGACTTACCTTTTTCTTGTGGTTGATTCCTTAGAGCTTCAAGAGCCTAGCACCAATAATGTGGATGCCTCAAGTGGAATCACAAATCACCAAAACAATTTGCAAAACTTGAGAGAATAGTAAGTACACTAGAAATTGGCCCACTCTTGTTCACTCACACACTAGTGCCATTTCATGTGCCAAAGACCTCTTTATATAGTATGGTGGATTAGGGTTACATCCATGTAAACCCTAATACCCATGACCTTTCATTTCCATAGGATCCATGGGTTAAAAACCCCATGGACTATCCATGCAAGCTTAGCCCATCCTAAATGAATATTGGCCCATTCTATATATATAAGAGTCCATATTTAATTAGTCTCTTTTGATCACCAAATTAATTCCAAATTAATTCTTGATCAATACTAATTAAATAATATGACTTCATATTAATATATTATAACTTATAATATATTAATAAATCATAAATATACTATTCTCAAAAGATTATCCATACAAATTGTTTCGGTGAAGTGCAACCCAAATGGACCATGCTACTCTCGGGTTGAGTACATACCAATAATAGTTATGGGCTTAGACATCTAATCCAACAGTCTCCCACTTGGATAAGTCAAAAACTATTATTCAAGTATGACTCCAAGATCCCGACTAGCAATCGTAGCTCTTAAACTCGTTGTCGAATTCTGACCTAGTCAAGTGACGTGTCCATTAGATAAGGGATCATATATTCCTCCATTATAGATATCATATGGACTGAGACATGGATTATAATCATTCTCTCTGTCCATTTGTTATTTCCCGATTTCCGATTTATGACGACTGACTAATTGAACAAATAAAATCAGTTCAGGCTTGGCCAAGCACTTAAGGGTGTCATCACTAAATCATCGAGGGACCCACAAATATCGATTTTATCCCTCCAAGGGTAAAAGGAATGGATAAACTTCGACACAAATGTTCACTTGTACTTACTCATCAAATTACACACAACGATATGTTTTATAACAACCAAGTTACTGGTTGCGTTTACATATGTCAATGTGCAACCGACACGCAACCACAACTCACACGTCTTCGTTTGAAGAATATAAGATATTATCGTCTCATGATCACTCGTGATAAAATCCATGAAGTGATTCAAATGAGCGTGTGTTTAATCCAATACTCGAATCTCATTCTAGGAGCACTCATGAATGTTGCAGCAACTTTTGCTATGTCTAAACACTTTAGACATCTACAAGGCCAATTCATGACAGTCTTGATTCATACCTACTTCCAAAATATTATTGACTGTGGAGAGTTTGAATAACCTAGTTATTCGGGAAGTCAAAACATGCAAAGTGAAACACAAGAACAATCGAATCCAATATGGTCTCAGAACTTATGAATATAAATAAAACACATTTTATTTAATCACCATATTGATTACACATTATCCATTGCATAATGTTTCAAATAATCAACTTAATACTTGAACTGAAACAATAGTCATGCCATGCTCCAAGCATGCACACTATGTTTGTCCAAACAATAGTTATGCCATACTCCAAGTATGCACACCATGTTTGTCTATGATCCTTACTTTGTGAAATAGACCAATTGAACATGATTCCAATGATGCTCATTTCACAATCCCAAATCCTTACCGTAAATGTAAGAATATCAAATTTCTTGTCATTTACTGTAATCTGTTAGTTTTTAAACTCATATGCATTGGTCCTCTTGTAATGACTATGCACAAAAGTCCCAAAGACTTGGCAACAGACATTACAAAGTATTCCAATTGAGAGCAATTCCATTGAAACGAAGTCTCAAATTCAAAGTACATTCCTTTGAACATCCTTCTTGCATTAAGTTTTCTAATCTTACACAAATTTAATGAATACCTTCCACCTATGGAAACATTTCCACATTCCCATTTTGACTATCACTTCTGAACAACAGTTGCCTCCTTCCAAAATATGTCAATATGGTCCTTCCAAAATTAACACTTATACTTCCAATTGTCCATGAGCAACCAATCTTTGGAAAACCTCAGATTGTCCTTGACAATTGCTTAATCATTTTAGTCATATCCAGTTCAAGTACTTTTTCCCCCTTAATGCCCTAGGCATTTGGAAAAATTTAGAACAGATGAATATTACAGTACATGTAATCGATCCTATATATGAAGCATATGGGACACGATTCATGATGTCTCACATAAAGACATGATACTAGACCAGTCTTTTGCTATAATATTTCTATTTCTATTTGCCATGTTCTCATAATTCAGATTATGAAAAGGGATACCGTAATCATAATCAAATTTTAGAACGCAAATAATGTAATTATGACTAAATTTGATTAAAAACTCACAATCTATTTTTTTTTAAATTGGATCACAATCTAAGCTTTGAGAATTGGAATGAAGTATAATATCCTCTCCCTTAATTATAGAAAACAACTTTTCAACCCCCGCAACTTCACGAATTGAAACCCTTTTGTTTTCTATAATTAACATTGCTAACTTGCAATAATAAACATAATAATCATGCTGCCACTAACATGATAATTATTATCATAACACTTATGCTCCCACTAGCTTTGACATGTATCCAGAAATCAGCTGGACTTCTAGAAATCAATACTTTATTGACTTTCTTACCAAAGTTCAGATTTCTGATACAAGATGCTTTGATAAGACTTTATCAAAATCATACACATTTTCTTAGATAGCTCACATGTGTGTCTAAACAATTTTAGAACTATGAAAAGGGATGTCGTAATCATAGTCTCAATTGTTTAGACCTTTGCCATTTCTCACAAGTCCATGTTAGTGTGCCGGTTAACCACACACGCTCCACTAACGACTTTAAGAATGCAAATATCACAATTGCTATCTACTTAAAATCTATTCAGCGAAAGCGTTTCCTCACCATCATTTTCATGAATCGAAAAGAAACCTTATGACACTCAGTTTTTATGGTGTATGTGTTCCTATCCATGTGAATTTATCAAAACCATAATCACAAGACAAGGTTAGTGACAAATCCAAAATCATATGGGCTGAACTTGCTCAACCTTATTTACTTGCCACCTGGCAGCACAAGGGCCTACCATTGCTTCCAAGTTGTTATGCACACAATTTAGAACTCATAGAACTCACATACATAGACAACTTTAACCGGAATGGGCACATAAACAAGAATATGTCAACACGATAGGTTGAAAATCCAAAGTCGTGTGCTAGTGATAAACTACAGGTTTTATTCTTGATTAGCTCTTGAAACTCTTTCAAGATCTTTAAGACTCCCACTGACCTCTTGACATATAGGTTTCTCTTTGTCAAATACCATTACTTGACAACAAATATTCAAGAGTTGGTGTGGATTCTTATCAAGAAAAACACTTCACACAATTGGCCTTAGTTGGTCTTTGTTTTATCCAAAACATCACAACTTACAAATTTCAAATGTACATGAGTAGAAAACATTTTACTCTACATTTGACAAGTGTTGTAAACCTTCTTTAAGATATGTCACTCAAGTTACAATCTTGGAGTATGACTCTAAGAATTGTTTTGGAACGAAGTATGACTCATCTTCTTGATTTAACCACTTCAACAATTCATGACTCCTCTTTTTAGCCATAAGAATGCACTAAGATGTCCTTAGAGGATCAATTGTGATATGGTTTCACAATCATTAAGATGACCATAAAACATGATACTAAAGTACTCTCCCATCTTTTCAGATTTGAGAAACTTTTATCTTTCTGCCTAATTTGATTCTTCTCATTCGTTCTGCCATACATTGAAACTTTTCCAATGCTTCAGAATTATACTTAAACTTGTAAATATAACCATATTTACTAAACTTTAGTAAATCATGACGAATAGTCTTATCGATCTTTGTGGTGGGCTTGACCAGTGCACAAGAATGTACACTCGATCCCTTAGTCCTTCACTTGACTCACATATACATGTGAACAAGGAATTAGTCTTAATTTTCCAAAGATGAAAATTCTCATTCATCATACAATACAACTTGCATGATTCCGAGTTTCGGTCCAATTGAAACTTGGGTGATGAGAATCTTCCTTATTTGGTAAATTTAGACACTACCACAAGTGAAAGAATCAAATTCATATTTTCAATATTGCTAGAAACATACAAACATCAATTTTTCATAAATGCTATTGCAAGGAGATATAAAATAAAACAAAAACAAAATTTTGTTTATTTATAAAATACGGAAAAACTTTTCCTTTCAATGCAATTGTAAGTGAAAAACTATGCTATTACATATTTCCTAGCAATCTATCATAACTCTCAAGCAGTAGCTCAGAAATCAGATCTTCGAACCATGCGATAGAAATCCATCTTCGCGATCAGATTCAACATACTCTTCTTTTAAGCTTCCTTCCCTTTGCTTGATCCTACCAAACATCAAAATGCAACCTAGTCACATCATGTATTAAGAATCAACAATTAGAACCTTAACAGAGTTAGATAGTATACTTACCTGAAGCAGAACCATACATTCTGATTAAACTTCTCAGGTAGTCTGGGCAGCTTCGATTCCAATGTCCTTGTCTTTGGCAATAGAAACACACAGGCTCACATGGAGAAGTCTCATATTTGGCCTTTCTCTTATGATCAAAACTTTTGACCATGCCCAATTCCTTTCCTTTAAGAGAAGGAATCTTTTCGCCACGTCAACTTGGGATGTAAACCTTCCAATCAGATTTGCTTGACCATTGCGCCAAATCATTGCTGATTCGGCAGCAATTAGCAAATAGGTAAGATCAATTAGGGTCATGTCGTGATCTGTCACGTAGTAGTCTTTAATGAACTCACTATATGACTCGGGAAGTGACTGAAGGACCCAGTCAATAGCCAACTTCCTTGGGAAGACGACACCCAACATCCTTAGCCTGTCAATATGCATCTTCATGTCCAAGACATGAGCACATATAGACTTTCCATCTTTGTGTTTACTATCCAATAGGGATTGAGTGATCCTGAACTTTTCAATTCGAGCTTGTGGATCAGGGAGAATTATTGGAGGAGGTGGAGGAAGAGAAGTATGATTTCCATGATCCAACCGCGGGACATCATCTTCATTAGGAAAGCTTGTTCCAAGGGATTTGGGAAGACCATAGTTGTCTGAACCAGACATCTACAATGGGAGAAAATTCAAGTTAGTTGATTTAAGTCCTTAATAGAACACCCAATATGAAATAGTAAGGCTAGGACCCAACACAATATTTTATAACTTGGAAGAGGGATGCCGTAATCCAAGCTACAAAATATTTGAAGGTAGGCGAATGATGATTCACCAATTTCCACCATGAAAAACGAAATAGGTAGTAGGTTATTATTGGATTGAAACTCCTATATCTTTTGAGATTCATTGAACTTTTCAATGACATGTTTAAATCTCGATTGTGCCCTCTCAAGTTTGTGACTGGGATGTCGAGGATCACAAACAAGGTGTGAATAACCATGCAAATTAACTTGGTACCCTTAATTTTATCACCTGATCGATGTGCCAGTTACCTACACGCGCTCCACCGATCTATGATAAACATTAAGTTACCCTTTGCCACTCTTACTAGTCCATGTTAGTGTGCCAGTTACCCACACACGCTCCACCAACGACTTGGTAAGGTACAAAGTGTTATTTCATGGGTTAGCACCAATTTCACATTTTCCTAAAGTAACTAAGATTGGGAATTTATAAAAGGTTTAGTTACTTTATATTTATCATTATACTTTTAATGAGAATTATACTCCTTGTCATACCCGTTCGGCTAATGGCCCTCCACCAGTCAAGGAAGCGGTGGGTGAGAGTGGACACCCATTAAACTGCCATTTTATAGGCAGTAACCTTATAGACCGGCTTCGTGAATGAGGCCTACTAATAGTAAGATTGACTTTTACTCTTATACATATATATAAATATTAAACCTATAATATTATAATAGTATAAGGGTTGAACTTTAAACTATTTAAATTTCTAGGGTTTGGAACTAAAGAATTCAAAAGTGCAACTTTACAAATTCCAAAACTTGAGGGCAAGTTTTGAACAATTCAAGAAACTTTTGGAATCTATAACATATGAGTTTAATATGGCTTTTAATGGCAAGACTCTTGAAAATCCATAACTTGAGGACAAGTTATGGATGTTATAAAACAATTTATGGAAAAAGACTCTTCAAGTTTCTATAACCTATGGCTTTTCTTTTGGTTTTCCATAACTTGAGGAAAAGTTATGGAATCTAATTAAGGCCATTTAGATCATCTAATAAACAAATAAACATGTCAAGAAAAAACTATGATCTAGATTAAACTCATATGAACAAGACAATTCAAATCAAACAATTTTCATGTACTTAGCCTAACCATTAAACTAATACAAAACATGAATCTATTGACAATTATCTTTTGAATTGGATTAGAATGATCATTACCACGTCAAAAACAGGTTTATAAGATCAAAAACAGCTTAAGGTAATGATTATAGTCCAATTCCAGCCTTAAAAGTCGAAAATATGCACTCAGGGCCTCCTACTCGTCGAGTGTATGAACCTACTCGACGAGTAGGATGAATTTCCTCTTGGACTTGGCGATCCCCCCAGTGGACTCGGCGAGTCCACTGTCCAGAAAGCCAAATTTTCGATTTTTTCAGCAATTGCATCAAGTATAACTGAAAACCAAGCCTAGGCTCTGATACCACTGATGGGTTTTGAGCATTCTAACACTCCTATGGTGTACATGCAACCCTAGAAACCTTGGATCTATGTTTTCTCTATTATACATGCAAATATGATTTTTCCAAGGTTCTCATCCTAACTAGCATACCATGGGGTACCTGTAATATAAAACTTAGTAGGATGACATACCTTTTTCTTGTGGTTGATTCCTTAGAGCTTCAAGAGCCTAGCACCAATAATGTGGATGCCTCAAGTGGAATCACAAATCACCAAAACAACTTGGAAAACTTGAGAGAATAGTAAGCACACTAGATATCGGCCCACTCTTGTTCACTCACACACTAGTGCCATTTCATGTGCCAAAGACCTCTTTATATAGTATGGTGTATTAGGGTTACATCCATGTAAACCCTAATAACAATGACCTTTCATTTCCATAGGATCCATGGCTTAAAAACCCCATGGACTATCCATGCAAGCTTAGCCCATCCTAAATGAAAATTAGCCCATTCTATATATATAAGAGTCCATATTTAATTAGTCTCTTTTGATCACCAAATTAATTCCAAATTAATTCTTGATCAATACTAATTAAATAATATGATTTCATATTAATATATTATAACTTATAATATATTAATAAATCATAAATACACTATTCTCAAAATATTATCCATACAAATTGTTTCGGTGAAGTGCAACCCAAATGGACCATGCTACTCTCGGGTCGAGTACATACCAATAATAGTTATGGTCTTAGACATCTAATCCAACTCAGGCTTCATTCGAGACACTTCGCCAGAGATTATGCGAAGCTCCAATGTTAGCCCTTCCGGAGGGAGTGGAGGACGTCGTAGTCTACTGTGATGCATCCATTTTAGGGTTGGGTGGCGTGTTGATGCAGAGGGGGCACGTGATATCATATGCATCGAGGCAGTTGAAGCCTCACGAGACGAGATATCCCACCCATGATCTGGAGCTGGGGGCGGTAGTATTCGCCCTCAATATTTGGCGCCACTATCTTTATGGTGTCCGATGTACCATATACACGGACCTTAAGAGCCTGAAGTACCTTATGGATCAGCCCAACCTGAATATGAGACAGAGGAGGTGGTTGGATGTAGTGAAAGACTATGAGTTTGAGATTTTGTATGATCCTGGCAAGGCTAATGTGGTAGCCGATGCCCTGAGTCGTAGAGCAGCGAGTGCTCCGATCCGACATGTGTGCATGAGGATGACGGTGATGACTCCAGTCTTAGATACCATCGGAGAGGCCCAAGCGTTGCCCATGAGACCAGAGAACCGTAAGAGAGAGTGGGTGATCGGGCAGATTTCTGAGTTTGAGACTGATAGTCGTGGGCTTATGACCTATCATGGGCGGATATGGGTTCCATATTCGGGTGGAGCTCGATAGACTTTGATGGAGGAGGCCCATAAGTCGAGGTTTTCTATTCACCCTGGGACCACTAAGATGTATTTGGACTTGAGAAGGGATTATTGGTGGCCCTGTATGAAGAGAGATGTGGCATGGGTAGTCGAGAGATGCTTGACATGTCGTCAGGTCAAGGCAGGGAACCAGCATCCTCATGGCAAGTTGCAGCCTTTGGAGTTTCCTCTATGGAAGTAGGAGCAGATTTCCATGGATTTTATTACCAAGTTACCGAGGACTGCGCCAGGTGTTGATGCGATATGGGTGATTGTAGATCGGTTGACGAAGAGTGCTCACTTCCTGGCTATAAGTGAGAGCTCTTCTGCGGAGAAATTGGTTGAGATCTACGTTCGAGAGGTGGTGGCACGGCATGGGGTGCCAACATTGATAGTGTCAGATCGAGATGTACGTTTTACTTCTAGGTTCTGGAAGAAATTTCATGAGGAGTTGGGTACCCGATTGCATTTCATCACCGCTTACCACCCACAGACAGGCGGGCAGAGCGAGCTGACGATAAAGACGCTCGAGGACATGCTACGCGCATGTGTTATGGACTTTGGTGGAAGTTGGGATACTTACTTGCCCTTGGCTGAGTTTTCATACAACAACAACCATCACTCCAGTATCGGTATGCCTCCCTTTGAGCTTTTATACGGGAGGAAGTGTCAGACCCCCATCTGTTGGGGAGAGGTAGGGAAGAGAGTGATGGGGAGCACTGAGATAGTGCTCAAGACGACATAGCAGATCCAGCAGGTCAGACAGAGGTTACTGATGGCCCAGAGTCGTCAAAAAAGTTACGCAGACCGGCCACGTTCAGAGCTAGAGTTCCAGGTCAGAGATTATGTTCTCCTGAAGGTATCCCCATGGAAAGGGGTGATCCGATTCAGGAAGCGGGACAAGCTGGGCCCTAGATACATCGGTCCTTTCAGAGTGATCGCTCGAGTGGGTAAGGTAGCTTATCGGTTAGAGCTGCCTGCAGAGTTGAGTAAGATTCATAACACATTCCATGTGTCCCAGCTAAGGAAGTGTGTAGCCAATGAGACGATAGTGGTCCCTTTAGAAGACATTCAGATTGATGATCGCCTGAACTACATTGAGAAGCCAGTGGCGATTTTGGATAAGAAAGTGAAGGTCTTGAGGAATAAAGAGGTGCCCTTGATTGAGGTTCAGTGGCAGCATCGGAAGAGATCCGAGTGGACTTGGGAGCCGGAGTCCGTGATGCGTGAGCATTACCCAGAGTTGTTTCTGGAGAATGACTTCGAGGGCGAAGTCTGATTCTAGTGGGGGAGAATTGTAACATCCTGACTCCCAGGTATAATATTTAATTAAGTTATATTCATTTTGTCAGGGAGACTCGACGAGTTGGAGGCCCCAACTCGACGAGTAGAGATGGAGATAGCCGCGGGGTTTTTAGAGTCTACTCGACGAGTTGGAGGACCCAACTCAACGAGTAGGTGTTAAGTGAGAAAACCCTAATTTTCAGGGTTTGTGCCTTATTTAAAGGACCTTAAGCCTTCATTTCCGCCTCCCTTATCACTTTACCACCCTGAGAGAAACCCTAAATGATCTGGTATCACCTGTGAGAGAGAGAGAGAGAGAGGCTAAAAGTGTGTGATTTGGTGCATTCTTGGAAGGAGAAAGAAGAGCATAAGGCTTGGAACGAGAAGAGGCCCTTAGATCTGGTGTTCCTTCAGTTCTAGCTGCTAATTGGAGGTAAAAAGCTATCACCTTGATCATTGTTTAGTTAGATCTCTTCTTTAGGAAGTTTGTGGCCATTTCCATCTTCCTTTTGAGCCTTTCAGTCATTTGAGCATGTCATGAAGTTGAAACTTCAGATCTGGATTGTATGAGGTCCCTTGAGCATAAAGTGTTGGATTAGGTGTCTAAGTTCATAACTATTTCTGGAATGTACTTGACCCGGTTGGCAGGGTCCATTTGGGTTGCATGGCATTGCAACACTTGGATAGACTAAATGAGAGAAAGGACACTTATGGTTTATTAATATATTATAAGTTCTAATATATTAATAATATTATTTAATTAGTTTTGATCAAGAATTAATTTAGAATTAATTTGGTGATCAAAAAGGAGACTAATTAAATATATGGGGTTGATTGTGTAAATCATCCATTCTTTTATAGTGGGCTAATGATCCATGGTTTATTGGATTGGGCTAAATCCATAAGGTGCTCCATGGAGGTTATAAACCCATGGATCATGGAATATGAAAAGCCATGTCAATTAGGGTTTACATGTTGTAACCCTACTTGTGACACAACTATAAAAGGACCCCATGGGCTACCAAAATCGGCACTATGTGTAGAAAAAGAGGGCTAGCCAATTTTAAGTGATAGTATACTTCTCTCAAAGTTATTCCAAGAGTTGTGGTGTTGTGTGAAACATTTGAGGCATCACACTTGAGGTGCTAGGCTCACAAAGTTCTCAATGAATCCAAGCAACAAAAAGGTATGGTCTTCGTACTAGCTTTTATGTTTCAAAGTTCCCCATGCCATGCTAGTTAGGTTAAGAACCTTGGAAAATCAAATTTGCATGTATCTTAGTAAAGCATAGATCCAAGGTTTCTACGGTTGCATGTACACCTTAGGAGTGTTAGAATGCTCAAAGCCCTTCAGTGGTATCAGAGCCTAGGCTTGTTTTCTTGATACTTGATGCAAATTGTTGAAAAAAACTCAAGATTTCTGCATTCTGCTGAGTGAACTCGCCGAGTCCATGGGGGGACTCGACGAGTCCATGTGTTATTTCATCCTACTCGTCAATTAGGTTCTTGCACTCGACTAATAGGAGGCCCTGAATGCATATTTTCGAGTTTTGCTGCTGGAAATGGACTAGAAACAATACCCTAAACTGTTTTGGTCTTATAAAACTTGTTTTAGATGGTGTAATGGTTATGCTAATCCATTTACAATGGCTATTATCAAAATTTCAGGTTTTGTATGTGTTGTTTATGATTCTTGAAATTGTTGATATGAATGTTCATGAACTTATGAGTTTGGTAGATCATAGGAATTATTTTGTTAGTTTAATTCTTGATCTTGATGTGTTTTAATGGAATCCATAATTTGTCCTCAAGTTATGCATTACCAAAAGTCTTTCTTTTAAAGTCCATTAATGAACACATAGGTTACATAGAATGAAGAGTCTTTCATTGTAATAAACCATTAACTCATAAGTTATGAAAGTTGAAAAGTTTTGAAAGTTACAAAACTTGCCCTCATGTTTTGGAAGATGTAAAGTCACCTTAAAAACTTTAGTTCCAACCCCTAGAATTTTAAAAGTTAAAATTCAACCCTTATACTTTATAATATTACAAGTTAATAATATATATATATATATATATATATATATATATATATATATATATATATATATATATGTGTGTGTGTGTGTGTGTGTATAAGAACAAGTCGTTTTACCGTTAGTAGGCCTCATTCACGAAGCCGGTCTATAAGGGGGGTATAAGGTTGTTGCCTATAAAATGGCAGCTTAATGGGTGTCCACTCTCACCCACCGCTTCCTTGATTGGTGGAGGGTCGTTAGCCGAACGGGTAAGACAATGACTTTAATCCTCGTTAAAAGTATGATGGTTATAAAGTAACTAAATGTTTTTATAAATTCTCAATCTTATTTACTTTAGGAAAATGTGAATATGGTGCTAACCCATGAAATTACACTTTGCACTTTGCTTAAGTCGTTAGTGGAGCGTGTGTGGTTAACCGGCACACTAACCTAGACTTAACAAGGTAGGCAAAGGGAGGCTTAAGGTTTATCATAGATCGGTGGAGAGCGTGTGGTTAACCGGCACATCGGTTAGGTGATAAACATTAAGAGTACCAAGTAATTTGCATGGTTAATTCACACCTTTTTTTGTGATCCTCGGCATCCCAGTCACAAAACTTGAAGGGCACAATCAATATTGAAACATGCCATTGAAAAGTTGAATGAATCTCAAAAGAATCTAGGAGTTTCAAAACCAATTAAAACCTAATAATTTATTTCGTTTTTCATGGTGGAAATTGGTGAATCGTCATTCACCTACCTTCAAATATTTTATAGCTTGGATTACGGCATCCCTCTTCTAAGTTATAAAATATTATGTTGGGTCCTAGCTTTAATATTACATTTGGGTGTCTTATTAAGGACTATCTTTATATCTAATCTAAACTTGTCCTTCTTCTTTTCAGATGTCTTCCAACAATGCTGCTTCTGGATCAAACCCTACCGGCTCCTTCTCTCTCATGAACCTTTGTGGGAGAGTCATCTTCGATGGATCCAACTTTATAGATTGGATCTGGAACATCAGGATGGTCACTCGGTATGAGGACAAGGAATATGTCCTCGACAAGGAGCTTAAGGAACTTGATGAGTCGTCTGCTACTCCAGAGGAGGTCACTGAATTCCGAGCACATGAGAGAGATGCCACTAAGGTGGCATGTATCATGTTGGCCACGATGACAGCCGAGCTCCAAAAGTCCTATGAGGACTTTTATCCTTTTGAGATGCACCAGGATTTGATGGGCAGATACCATCAGAGTGCTCGCCAAGAGCGATATGAAATCATCTCCTCCATGATAACAACCCGAATGAAGGATGGTGAACCCATCACGGGCCACATGCAGAAAATGCAAAGATTCGTGGACCGTTTGCTGAAATTGAATGTGAACTTCCCCGAGGAGTTGACAATTGACATCATTTTGCACTCATTACCTTCATGTTATGATCAATTCTGAATGACATATCACATGAACAAGGAGGAAGTTACACTCATCAAACTTCAAGGACTTCTAAAGACAGCCGAAATTGGTCTTTAAGGTAAATCGGTTGTTACTACATCTACTCCTACCACCGCCCCTGTTCTGGCTATCGGGAAAGGTAAAGGGAAGAAGAGGAAGAGACCTTCGAAGGGCACCAAGGGAAAGTCTCTTTATGGATCTTCTCCAAGTAGAACCAAAAGTGGTTATGTCACTCCTTCTGCCAACCCTAATGAGGCTGAATGTTTCTATTGCCATGAAAAGGTGCACTGGAAGCGAAACTGCCCAAAGTACTTGCAAGATGTAAAGGATGGGAAAGTGAAACCCAACCATGCAGGTATTTACACTATATTGTCTAATAACTCACAATATTCTAATTCTTGGGTCCTTGATACAGGTTGTGGTATTCACATATGTTCTGATTTGCAGGGACTAAGAAGAAGTGAGAATGTGAAGCATGGGAAGATAAACTTGATCATGGGGAATAGGAAAGTTACACCTGTCACCAAGATTGGAGTTTATTCTTTATTGCTAAGTAGTGGGTTAACATTAGATTTGAATAAATGTTGTTACTAGTCTGAAATGGCGAGAAATATTATTTCCTTTCACGGTTTGTACAAACAAGGTTTTACCTTTTCGTTTGATAATGAATGTGGTGGTATTAATGCTTTCTTTAATAATGTTCTTTATTTTAAAGCATTACCTTGTGATGGTGTGTATGAAACTGTGTCGGTTGTTGATAACCTAGGAAATAATGTGTTGTGTATTGATTCTTCCACTAACATGGATAAAGCATCATTATGGCATTTTCGTCTTGGACATGTGAGCAAGAAACGCATAGGCCAACTCCAAAAGGATGGAGTCTTGGAGTCATTTGATCAAAAGTCAGATGATAGTTGTGAATCTTGTTTACTTGGAAAAATGACAAAGTCACCCTTCACTGGTTCTTGTGCTAGGGGTAAGGGTTTGTTGGACCTCATACATACTGATGTGTGTGGAACTTTCAGAACCGCCACAAGGGATGCTAACCGCTTCTATGTGACTTTTACTGATGATTATAGTAGATATGGATATTTCTAATTAATCAAGCATAAGTCAGAAACCTTTGAAAAGTTCAAGGAGTTTAAACAGGAAGTGGAGAATCAGTTGGGCAGGAACATTAAGATGCTTCGATTCGATCGAGGTGGTGAGTATCTTAGTACAGAGTTCCTTGACTATCTTAAGGAATGTGGGATTGTCTCACAATTGACACCTCCCAGAACACCACAACTTAATGGTGTGGCTGAGAGGCGTAATCGAACCTTGTTGGATATGGTTCGTTCCGTGATGAGTCGAGCTTCGCTACCAATCTCATTGTGGGGTTATTCCTTAGAGACTGCCGCCCATATCCTTAATCTAGTCCCTACCAAAAAGGTTGCCAAAACACCTCACGAGATGTGGACTGGAAAAGTTCCCAATCTGGACCACATCATGATTTGGGGTTGCGAGGCTTTTGTGAGGAGCGAGACTCACGATAAGCTTGAACCTCGAAGTGAGAGGTGTATTTTCATCGGCTACCCACAGAAATCCTTTGATTACCTCTTCTACAGACCCAATGATAATGTGGTCTATGTAGCAAGGAGAGGGGTCTTTCGAGAGAGAGTTCATAATCCAAGGAAACAGTGGGAGGAAAATTGACCTTGAAGAAATTCAAGAGTCAAGTGGTGAAGGAACCTCAAACCCTAGCAATCAACCTGAGGAGGAAACTCCTGTTGATCCGACTGACGAGTCTGTACCTCTGAGGCATTCCACGAGAGTTTGGAATGCACCTGAGCATTAATATGGTTTCCATATTACTGCGGAAGGTGATACACTTATCAGTGATAACACACTGGTAAGTCTGGATGAACCTAACAGCTACACGGAAGCCATGGCAGGCCCTGAGGCTGCTAAATGGAAAGAGGCTATGGACAACGAGATACAGTCCATGTATGCCAATCAAGTTTGGAACTTGGTTGACAATGTACCAGGTCGTAAGACAGTCGGGTGCAAATGGACTTCAAGAAGAAGACCGACATGGATGGTAATATACACACTTATAAGGCACGACTGGTTGCAAATGGCTTTTCTCAAACTCCGGGAGTTGATTATGATGAGACCTTTTCATCAGTAGCAAAGATTAAGTCTATTCGGGTTATGTTAGCCATTGTTGCCTTTCATGATTATGAAATATGTCAAATGGATGTCAAAACCGCTTTCCTTAATGGAAAGTTGGCTGAAGACGTTTACATGAGTCAGCCAGAGGGTTTTGTCACTACAGAGTACCCTAATAGAGTGTGTAAGCTTGAGAAATCCATCTATGGATTGAAACAAGCACCTCGTAGATGGAATCTTTGTTTCGATGAGAAAGTCAAAGAGTTTGGCTTTTCGAGGAGCGAAGATGAATCTTGTGTATATGTCAAGGCTAGTGGGAGTATAGTTAGCTTTTTGGTATTGTATGTGGATGATATACTACTCATAGGAAATGATATCCCAACTCTGCAGGAAGTGAAGTCCTGGCTTGGGAAGTGTTTCGCTATGAAGGACCTTGGAGAAGCTGCCTATATCCTAGGGATTAGGATTTTGAGAGACAGGAGTAAGCGACTAATTGGACTTAGTCAAAGTACCTACTTGGATAAGGTGTTGAATAGGTTCAGTATGCAGAATTCCAAGAAAGGAGAGTTATTGATCCAGAGTAACGCCAGATTGAGTAAGACTCAGAGCCCGAGTACAGAGGCTGAGATAGCTGAGATGAGTCGAGTACCGTAGGCTTCCGATGTAGGCTCGATCATGTATGCTATGACTTGTACTTGTCCTGATGTGGCCTTTGTGTTGAGCATGGTCAGAAGATATCAAGGGAACCCTGGTAAGGCTCACTGGACTACGGTAAAGAACATTCTCAAGTACCTGCGGAGGACTAAGGACTGGGTCCTTACCCTCGGTTGGAGTGATGACTTGAGAGTAGTAGGGTATAGTGATGCTACCTTCCAGACTGATAGGGATAATTTCCGCTCTCAGTCAGGCTGGGTCTTTACCTTAAACGGAGGAGCAATTACTTGGAAAAGTTCCAAGCAGGAGACAGTGGCTGATTTAACTTGCGAATCAGAGTATATAGCAGCAAGCGAGGCAGCAAAGGAGGCTATATGGCTAAAGAACTTCATTGGAGACCTTGGAGTTGTACCAGCTATAAAGGAGCCTATGAAGATTTTATGTGATAGTGAAAGTGCAGTTGCCTTAGCCAAGGAACCAAGGGATCACGGAAGATCTAGACACATCGACAGAAAATACCATTTCATCAGACATCGAATAAAAGAAGGGCTCCTTGTGGCAAAGAGGGTATCATCGGATGAGAATCCAGCAGATCCCCTCACGAAGGGACTGAGTAGGGTTAAGCATCTTCGGCATGCGAGGCGCATAGGGCTAAAGGATGATATTAGTTTTAGAAATTAGATAGCTTTGAAATTTGTAAAGTGTAATTGACATTTGATGATAAATAAAAGTTATTGTTTATTTATAAGTAAAGTGTTGCTATCTTCTGTCATCATTTACTATCATTTCATTTTGCATGTTTTGACTTCCAGAATAATTATGTTATGGTATATCATATTATTCGAATTCTCCACAGTCAGTCATATGTTGGAAGTAGATATGAATCAAGACTGTCATGAAGCTGGCTTGTAGATGTCTAAAGTGTTGGACATAGCAAGAGTTGCTACAACATTCATGAGTGCTCATAAGTTCTGAGTATTGGATTCAACCCACGCTCACTTGTATCACTTCATGGAATTTATCTCGAGTGATCGTGAGACGGTAATATCATATAAGTCTTCAAACCTAGAGATATGAGTTGTTGACTATGAGTTGGTTATACATTGATTGAAAACGCATTGGTAACTCGATGTTATAAAACATGCCTTTGTGTATAATTCAGCAAGTAGTAGAACAAGCATATGAGTCGAAGTTTATCTGTTCCTTCTTGGATTAGGAGCGATATCTGGGCCTCTCGATGATTTTGTTGTGACCTATGTATCGGGCCCGGTCAGAACTAAATTGATGTGTTCGATTAAGTTCTATGTCAAACAAATCGGAAATCGGGAAACAAACTGCTGGACAATAAGTACGACATTGTTCCACATATTTGTCCGACTGATATCCTGAGAGCAGAGGATTATATGATCACTTATCTTAAATGGCATATCATCATCGTCTCAGTTCCGCAAGACTTTGAAAGAGCTACGATTGCTGATCGGTTCCTGAAGTCATTCTTGCAGTTATAATTATTAGACTTATCCAAGTGGGAGACTGTTGGATTAGGTGTCTAAGTTCATAACTATTTCTGGAATGTACTTGACCCGGTTGGCATGGTCCATTTGGGTTGCATGGCATTGCAAGACTTGGATAGACTAAATGAGAGAAAGGACACTTATGGTTTATTAATATATTATAAGTTCTAATATATTAATAATATTATTTAATTAGTTTTGATCAAGAATTAATTTAGAATTAATTTGGTGATAAAAAAGGAGACTAATTAAATATATGGGGTTGATTGTGTAAATCATCCATTCTTTTATAGTGGGCTAATGATCCATGGTTTATTGGATTGGGCTAAATCCATAAGGTGCTCCATGGAGGTTATAAACCTATGGATCATGGAATATGAAAAGCCATGTCAATTAGGGTTTACATGTTGTAACCCTACTTGTGACACAACTATAAAAGGACCCCATGGGCTACCAAAATCGGCACTATGTGTAGAAAAAGAGGGCTAGCCAATTTTGAGTGATAGTATACTTCTCTCAAAGTTATTCCAAGAGTTGTGGTGTTGCGTGAAACATTTGAGGCATCACACTTGAGGTGCTAGCCTCACAAAGTTCTCAAGGAATCCAAGCAACAAAAAGGTATGTTCTTCCTACTAGCTTTTATGTTTCAAAGTTCCCCATGCCATGCTAGTTAGGTTAAGAACCTTGGAAAATCAAATTTGCATGTATCTTAGTAAAATATAGATCCAAGGTTTCTAGGGTTGCATGTACACCTTAGGAGTGTTAGAATGCTCAAAACCCTTCATAAAGATCCAAGCTTTATCAAGCTATTGGTCAGGTTCCAAACATTTACATTCTATAGAGCTTTATTTTAGCATTTTGAGCCCTAGGTGCCATGCATGGACGTAAAGTTTCCAGCTTTACGTGGTATTTCAGCCTTGGGAGGCTAGATCTAGAGTTTGGGACTTTAGTTCTGCTTAGAATCGTCTGAATGAGAAATGGACTAGAGGGACTCGGCGAGTCCATGAGCTAACTCAACGAGTTGGTTAGGGTTTTCCCCAATAGTCTGGACACGTGCAAACTCGACGAGTTAATGAGACAACTCGGTGAGTTAAGTTGGAGTTTTCCCGATTTTCTGAGAACAGGAGGAACTCGATGAGTCGCATAGGTGCACTCGACGAGTTAGATCAACATGGATTGTTGACTCGAGTGTTGACTTTTGGTTACTTTTAGGGTTGGCCAAGTTATGGATATGGAGGCCATGGAGGGGTAAAATGGTCTTTTCACCCTTTCCAAGAGTTAGTAAAGGGGTTGGCTTATTATCTTTAGAGTAGTTATTACAAAGTGTTAATTAGAGATGATTATGATATGTAGGCAGAGTCGAGACCGATCGTTGAGCACGAGACATACTTGCTTTGCTTACGAGGCGAGTCTTCTCACTATACTTACCTTAGTGGTAATACTATGTGACCGGAGGATCTTATTTGAGTTACTGACCGGAGGGTCTTATGTGCTTATTCTGAGTTATATGATATCATGCATTTTGTCTTTGTGATTTATGTTGTATATTATTTCTGTGCTTTATTGAGTTAGGACCAGAGGGTCCAAACCGAGTTGTGAGACCTGAGGGTCTTCACTGAGATACCAGACTGGAGGGTCCAACCCGAGCTGTGAGATCGGAGGGTCCTCACTGAGACACATGACCGGATGGTCCTTATTGAGATATAGCCATGAGAGGCTAATTATGTGTGCATGGTATTTTGGGGAACTCACTAAGCTTCATGCTTACAGTGTTGTGTGATATGTGTTTCAGGTACTTCTCAGGATCGCGGGAAGGCGCCGGTTTGATTGTACACACCAGTTAGAGATTATGTTTTTGAGGATTCTTGGATATTATCAAACAATTGTTGACTTTTTTTTTGACAATTTATACATTTGTTGTGTTTGAGAAATGTGATATTGGGTTTTATGTGATTTTAAAAATGAAAATTTTGTTTGAAAATTTAGAGTGTTACACAAGCTAGGTCAAAATCTGGTCAAAGTCGAAAGTCAACAAAATTAGCCGAGTTAACTCAGCTGAGTACACCCAATGTACTCCTCTTGTTCGCTCAGCGTACACAAAGCTTGACGAGAGTGAGGATGTTGACCATGTACGCACTGCGTACTCCAGCATACGCCCAACGTACGCGTCATTTAGCCACACCTTCGATTAAGATCGTAATCCTTAAGCCCTTTTCGCCCAAAATTCTATCTAGTCCTCAAATGATGTCCTTAACCATAAAGTTTCCAACTTTATGATCATGCACGACTATTAAGTGCTCAATACCGAAAACCCCAACTTCTTAACCCATTAAGACGTCCTAGTTCTTGCATGGAAGGAAACTAATGACCAAGATCATGTTTTTATGCTTCTAAATACTCCAAAATGCCTGGAAGGACAACTTATATGAATTAGAGTAACCCATACTCATAATACCAAGCTTATGGGACCAAAAATACACAAATCCATAGCTACAGAAGATCTAATCAATACTTCATCAAGTTCAAAGCTTTTTTTCCCTCAAATGATGTCAAATGGTGATGAGATTCTGGCTCCAAAGTTCTCCACTCTTTTAGGATGGTTTCCTCTACCTCCTTCCTCCTTCAATAACACCAAAATGTACACTCAAGGCTCAAAAATGCTCTCAATGGATTAGGGTTTTCATAGGGGTTGAAATGGTGCTGAAGGCTGGTGGATGAAAGGAGTCTTGAGAGTTAAGGATGAAAAAATAGTGCACAAACCTTAAATATTAGGCTTTTAGGTCCATTCCATGTACGCCCCACCTACGGTTGGGTACGCCCAACGTACACAAGCAGCTTCAAAAATTACAAAAATGCCATTTAGGACCAATTTGCAAATAATTCTCATACCAAGGGTGAAATGAAAATTCCTGGAAATCGAGATGTTATAATTCTCCCCCACTTAATTCAGATGTCTTCCTCGAAGTCACTCCTTACTACTCTTCAGACATACCCGACAATTTGGACAATTCTTCCACGACCCCTATCTGAATGAGAATTTGTCTACTACAAGCGACTACCTTCTCATACAACAATTGAAACCCAGTCTTAGAAGAACTACATACCATGGCTAATAATGAATCCTTTACCCACTTTCATTAACCCTTGAAGAATAATCATTACTACTCCGCCCGAAATCCGGAAATCCAAAGCCTTGACTGACTATTCACTAGTGTTAAACCCTCCACTTGATAACGAAGCGACTCCCGACACGAGCCTCTACTAAATAGTTGATGTAGAGAAACACACTCACAACGTCGAAAAACAACCCAATAACTTGAAAATGCTCATCTACAACCATAACTGGAAGACCCAACGTCCAGAGAGAACCACTCATACCAGGAACTCTCAAAACTACAAACACAAATCAACTCCATCAATATACTTCTATGAACCGGGAAACCATTAGTCCAAACTTCAGAAACCATACCCTAAGACTGATGATCAGCAATATGTCGTACATATTCTTAGTCCCTGAATAGGAACACCACCAACTCACGCAGATAGAATACTTAGAAGACACCGATCGTTAATTTCCAACAAATCCTCAAATCCGGAAGTTTTGCCATACTCTTTTACCACGCTCAATTCTTCTCACAATACAGGCTGCTACCAATGCAAAATCCGACGAAAAAATAGTCACACACGACCTGAGAATAGGATAGATGGTCGCACTCGTGTTCCAATTCAAAGGCTATAACCCAAATACGAACCATGCATATAATTCGAACCAAGTAATCCATTGTTATCTTGTCCAACCTTCACACACCCCTAAAGACAATATCCAATGAACTTACCACAATACACACCATTAAGGGAACCCACAACCTTACCCAAAGGTTGAAGTATCAGAAGATCTAACGAGATGACGAACCTCAATCATTAACAGAAAACATTCTCATGAACGATCAAAACAAGATCCCATACCTTGATTGAGACTGAACAGACCCCATCAATACACAACTATCTCGATAAAACTTTTAAAGCTATCCAGAAATGTTGCTAAAACTCTGGTCAGGTCCATCCAATTACCAACCCTGCCAGTATGACATGCCAAAATTAGATTCTATGAAGATTTAATGTCATGTATGGAAAAACTGAACAATGCTGCCCTAACTTCTAAACTTCCAATAACCAAAGACATCTTCCAACTCGATCCGAACTTGATGATAGGTTGACGCATACATTGCACTTCACTTATACAACCCGAAACTTCCAAAGAATTTTCGCTATTTATGATGAACGAAATGACCAACGGTCGGTGATGCATTGACAACTAATCCCATGATCGAATACACTGCTGAGCCAAAATCCACGTGGAGCTAAACATACCAAACTCTGAAACTAACTGGATGATCAACAACTGCCCAACCTAGTCTATAGATACCAATCTATACAACAAGCTTACAAGTCCTTCAATAACTGAAACTCAACCTGGGTGACCCAACTGCCTCTTGACCTATTCCTCTGAAACCATAACTCAAACAGATCATTGATCCTCTAAACAGAATATCCATCTCTCCCCCACTTAGGGTTCGAACCACCACCAATTGACGTTGAATACAAACCAAACCTCAAACTGGCTCACCCAGATGCATAACATTCCTAACCCTTGGGATGTATATAACACATCGCAAGATGATCTTCTAGATAAAGATCAAGCAACTCAAAAGATTCCGACTACAGATGGAGACCTCAAGAACTTCCAATCATAACCACCTCTAATACCACAAATCTCATGCAGATGCACAAGTAATAATTCTGACAGTCCACTCATAGCACCGATTCTCTATCAAGAAACAAATGGATTATCACTCACCTCATCCACAAATCCCCCAACCATCAATTTATCGCGAGGACCATTCTTATATAAAAGAGGCGTCACTCTCATAATCAGGACACATCAGAGACAACAAGAGTTGTCACTCCCAATTCATCTGCCTGGCCCCCTGAACTCATCAGCTAGCACCTGAACCGCTTATATCCAAAGGAAATAGACCTTTGATCTCGTCTCAAGGCAACCACACCACAAGGATCCTCTTGTGCATCCCCACACCGCCATACTGCCGCCAAAAACCGCAGCCATCTAGCCCCATGTTGGGTCTACATCCCATCTCTGAAAATCACCTAGCTTCCCTCTCCCTCCTCTAAACATGGAAAGTTAGAAGAACATAACCTTTACCGTAGATAGTGACATTCTGATCCATCTATCAATCACTCATCCTTCGGCTGCAATCCTCAAGCCGATCCTCACAATCGCTTCCTTCTTGAGTCCCGCGACTCGACCGGTACTACCTCGAGCAAGGCTCTAGAGACCTCAAAATCATCTAACCCACTTAGGTCTGCATCAATCAAACCCCAAACTGATATGTCCACCAAATCCCAAGCAATCACTGGACTCATCTCCAGTCTGAACATCCATAACCAAAAGATCGACAAATACTGAAACTGTTGGGTATTATGCAAAACATGTAAATCCTATATATACATGCAACCCTATGAATTTGATCTATGTTTTCTCTAACTAAACATACAACTTGAATAAAAACATAGAAAACCCTAGCATACTAGCATATTTTCGAAATACATAATTAGGGTTAGAAGAATCATACCTTGATTGCTATATTGTAATTGCAATGCAAATCCTTGTGTTGTTGAAGCCTTGAGAGCAAGCATCACAAATGCCATGCCTACAGTGGCTCACACCCAACACTAGCAACGGAAGATGATTAAGAAGGAGGATAGATGCTCTAAAATTCGACTAGGTCTTCCAAGAAGCAATGGCCGAAATTCTTAGGGTTGAGGTTGTTTATATAGTGCAGTCTGGAAACCCTAGATAAACCCTAATCCAAGATAATCTAAAACCGAGTAATTATCCACTTTCATGTTTATCCACCAGGGATTATTCTAGAACCCCTTAGGCATGAAGAAAACCGTCCAAGCCTTTATGGAGGGTTCTAGATTGCCTTTTGCTCAACTATTGAACAATTACACTTCAGTCCCTGCACTTTTAATTAATTCTTTTAATCCCAAAATTAATTCCAATTAATTTACGATTAAATATTACTATTTCTAATTAACATATTTTTTCATAATATATTAATAAATCATTTATTTTAATTTATTAATCAAATAATAAATCAACCTCTTTCTCCAAAATCATCCTGCCTAGTTGCTAGTCTTGAGGGCAACCCAAAAGGACTATGCTACTATCAATTCAGTATATACCAATCATAGTTATGGTCTTAGACACTTAATCCAACAGTCTCCCACTTGGATAAGTCTAATAAGTATAATTTCTAGTATATTCTTCTAAAACTGATCAACAAATTGTAGCACTCAAAGCTATTGTCGAAATCTGACCTAGTTAGTCATGTGTCCTAAGATAAGTGATCATATAATCCTCCGTTCTACAAGATATCGCGCGGATATGAGACATGGAACAGAATAAATCTCATATCCAATACCTTGTTTCCCGATTTCTGATTTGTAATGACAAAGAACTACTAGTCGAACACATCAATTTAGTCCTGGCCGGGCCCGACACTATAAGTCAACACCATATCATCTGGGGGGACCAAAGATATCGCTTTCCCCCTAAGGATAAAAAGGAACGGATAAAATTTGACTTATATGCTTGCACTAATTACTCATCAAATCATGTATAACAATACATTTTATAACATCAAGTTACTGATGCGTTTACGTATCATCAATGCACAACCAACTTGTAAACAACAACTCATATATGTCCGTTTAAAGATTATAAGATATTATCATCTCAGAATTACTCGTGATAAGTTCCATGAAGTAATTCTATGAGCGTGAGTTAATCCAATACTTAAATTATCTATTTCAAAGTACTCACGAATATTGCAGCAATACCATTTCTATATCTAAAACCCTTTAGAAAATCTACAATTCAATTCATGAAAGTCTTGATTCACTAATTACTTCCAAAAGTATGATCGACTGTGGATGTTTGAACAATCTAATTATTCGGGAAGTAAAACATGCAAAATGAAACACGAAATAAATAATAGACAGAAGGTAATACTCCAACTCATAAATAAAACTCCATTACTTAATCACCAAAAGTCAATTACATTTGTTTTGTTACAAGTTTCGAAACTAACTATCTAACTACCAAAACTAACATCATCCTTCAGACCAATGTTCCTAGCATGATGAACGTGCTTGATTCTACTCAGACCCTTTGTGAGGGGATCTACAGGGTTCTCTTCTGAAGATACCCTCTTCACGACGAAGTGACCTGCTTCTACTCTATGTCTAATTAAATGGTATTTTCTGTCGATATGCCTTGATCTGCCATGATCTCTTGGTTCTTTTGTTAAGGCAACTGCCCCTTCATTATCATAGAAAATATCCACTGGCTCCTTGATGGTTGTAACAACTCCAAGGTCTCCGATGAAGTTCTTCAACTAAATAACCCCTTCTATGCTTCGCTTGCCGCTATGTACTCTGATTCACAAGTAGAATCAACCACCGTCTCCTTTTTGGAACTTTTCCAGGTTACCGCTCCTCCATTAAGGGTAAACACCCATCCATATTGAGAACAAAAGTTGTCTCTATATGTCTGGAAGCTGGAGTCACTATACCCAGTTACTCTTAGGTTATTACTGCCACCAAGCACAAGGACCCAGTCCTTAGTTCTTCACAGATACTTAAGAATATTCTTAACTGTTGGAGCAGCCCCTACAACACCTGAACAAATAAAAGGAAAACAAGGAAGTGTTCTCTGTTGTTGCTGCACACGAAAATCAGAAGAAGAGGAAACAGGAAACTGATTTCTATTCAAAAGGCTGCACACTTAACTCCAAAAGTAAAAGGGGCTATAAATAGCCTACAAATACACAACGGAAACATAGAAAACCAAACTAAAACCTAGCCACTAGAATAGGACACTATAAGACCAAGTATACCACGTTTTCTTGCTTTGAACCTGGTCAAATTTCCTTTATTCAAATACTAAATAAAACAAATAAAAGACTAATCTTTTTTTTTTATCCAAACCCATTATTCAAATCAGCCTATCCATGTCAAGATTATCCAACACTCACCCCCTTAATCTTGACAATAATCTGATTCCTCAAAGCAGTGCTGCTGGCTCATCATCATCTTGAATCAAATTAGCTTATTCTTCTTTTATTTCTTTCTTAGGACACTCAGCTGCATAATGTCCATATTCTTGACAATTATAGCATTTAATATGTCTCTTATCTCGATACATACCTTGCTCCCTTCAATCTTCATAGCTTTGGAACCGACCATCTCGACCTCTACCAAGATCTCTTCCTTGACCCCAACCTCTTCCTTGTCCAGATTAATCTTGATTGAAGTTACCATGCTTGGTTCTCTCTTCCCATTCCTCTTTTGACAATAAAAGCTTGTTTTGATTTTGATCATTATCATCTTCATCAAGAACCTTGATTCTCTCTTCATATGCCTTCAACCTTCCCACAGCTTCCTCAAGTGACATGTCCTCTATCTCGGAGTATTGCTCAATAGATGCAACAATCTGCAAAAATTTCTTAGGAACCAAATTTAGTAGTTTTCTTACCACTATCTCATCCTCCAAACTAGACCCAATACTCTTGAATTTGGATGCAATCTCACTAAGTTTTCCCGAAAATTCATCAATCGTGTCACCCTCTTTCATCTTCAACATCTCTAGCTCGGTTCTAAGTGTTTGAAGTCTCGCCTTTTGAACTCTTTCGGCTCCCAAATACCGCACACGAAGCGCTTCCCACACATCTTTTGCATCCTTATGCTTAGCCACTTGAAGCAATATATCTTCAGGTAGAGTTTGAAACACAAATCCTCTTGCCATTAGATTTTTCTTTGCCTCTACCGCTTTTCCCGTTTCCGGATCAACCGCTTCCCATAAGCCGTATGCTTGTAAGATCGACTCCACCATAATCGACCAACTTGTATAATTTGTAGCTGTTAACTTGGAGTATTGCAGCGGGATACTTTGACTGGTCACGGGTACAACTTGACTTGATCCTCCCGGGTTTGTTGCTGGCATCTTCCCTAACTTGACCCTTTCTTCTTGTACGGAACCAACCAACACAGATCACTCTCTTTCTTCTTGCACAGAACCAACCAACACTTGAGTTATTTCTGATATTTTTTTTTGCAAACCACCGATACACACTTGCTACACACTTGCAGGTGCACCAAAACTTTGTTTTCTGATCTTCTTCCTCACTTTGACTAGCTTCTTCAGATAGATAGCTTCACCACACAGGTTCCTATCTTATTCACCCAGACCTTGAATTCAGCACACAACACTTTCTCAGCATACACCACTTTCTTAGCACACATCTTTCTCTTCACACAGATCAAAAAGAAAAAACCAATCACACAGATTTTTTTGTTTTGGAACTCAGCTCACACAGAGCTGCAACAACAACAGGTTCACATAGAACCTCAGGTTCACAAAGAACCTCTTCAAAGATCCCACATGTTGAGCCTAGGGCTCTGATACCAAATGTTGGAGCAGCCCCTAGAACCCCTGAAGAAATAAAAGGAAAACAAGGAAGTGTTCTCTGTTGTTGCTGCACACGAAAATAAGAAGAAGAGGAAACATGAAACTGATTTCTATTCAAAAGGCTGCACACTTAACTCCAAAAGTAAAAGGGGCTATAAATAGCCTACAAATACACAACGGAAACATAGAAAACCAAACTAAAACCTAGCCACTAGAATAGGACACTATAAGACCAAGTATACCACGTTTTCTTGCTTTGAACCTGGTCAAATTTTCTTTATTCAAATACTAAATAAAACAAATAAAAGACTAATCTTTTTTTATCCAAACCCATTATTCAAATCATCACATCCATGTCAAGATTATCCAACATTAACTGCTATCCAGTAAGTTGTACCTGGATTTCCCTGATAACGACTGATCATGCTCAAAGCAAAAGCCACATCAGGGCGAGTACATGTCATAACATACATGATAGATCCAACGGCGGAAACATATGGAACTCTAATCATTTCTGTTATCACTGCATCAGTACTCGGGTTCTGAGTCTTACTCAGTTTGATATTACTTTGTATAGGCAGTTCTCCTTTCTTGGAATTCTCTATACTAAAACGCTTTAATACCTTTTCCAAGTATGTACTTTGACTAAGTCCAATTAGCCTTTTACTCCTGTCTCTCAAAACCCTTATCCCTATAATATAAGCAGCCTCTCCCAGATCCTTCATAGCGAAACACTTTCCAAGACAAGACTTAACCTCTTGCAAAGTTGGAATGTTGTTCCCTATAAGAAGTATGTCATCAACATACAAAACCAGGAAGGTTACTATACTCCCACTAGCTTTGACATATACACAATATTTATCTTCACTTCAAGAGAAACCAAACTCTTTGACTTTCTCGTCAAAACAAAGATTCCATCTACGAGAAGCTTGTTTCAATCCATAGATTGATTTCTCAAGCTTACACACTCTATTTGGATACTTTACATCCACAAAACCCTATGGCTGACTCATGTAAACATCCTCAGCCAACTTCCCATTAAGGAAAGCGGTTTTGACATCCATCTGCCATATTTCATACTCTTGAAACGCAGTTATGGTGAGCATTATCCTAATATATTAAATCTTAGCTACTAGTGAGAAGGTCTCATCATAGTCAATCCCTGGGGTTTAAGTAAAGCCCTTCGCAACCAGTCGAGCCTTGAAACTGTGTACCTTTCCATCCATGTCAGTCTTCTTCTTGAAGATCCATTTGCACCCAACTGCCTTGCGACCCGGTACATTATCAACCAAATTCCAAACTTGGTTGTCATACATGGACTTGATCTCGCTGTCCATTGCCTCTTTCCACTTAGTTAGCTCGGGGCCTACCATGGCTTCCTTGTAGTTAGCTGGTTCAACCAAATTTACCAGTATACTATCACTAATAAACATATCACCTTCTGTAGTAATATGGAAACCATACAAATCTGGTTGTATTCTAACTCTAGTGGAACGCCTAAGAGGTAATGACTCGTCAATTGGTTCGACTGGCATTTATTCCTCAGGTTGAGTCCTAGTATTATCTGAATTTCCTTCAACATTTTACTCTTGAATTTCTTCAAGATCAATAGTACTCCCACTGTCCTCTTTGCATATGAGCTCTCTCTCGCGAAAGACTCCCTTTCGTGCTACAAAGACCACGTTCTCACTAGGTCTGTAGAAAAAATATCCAAAGGACTTCTGTGGGTAGCAGATGAAAATACATCTCTCACTTCGAGGTTCAAGCTTGTTGTGAGTCTCTCGTCTAACGAAAGATTCATAACTCTAAACCTTGATATGCGCTAACGAGGGAACCTTCCCTGTCCACATTTCGTGAGGTGTTTTGGCAACCTTCTTTGTTGGGACAAGATTAAGAATGTGGGCGGCAGTCTCTAAGGCATACCCCCAAAATGAAATTGAAATTGAAGCTCGACTCATCATGGAACGAACCATGTCTAACAAGGTCCGATTACGCCTTTCAGCCACACTATTAAGTTGTGGTGTCCTAGGAGGAGTCATTTGTGAAACTATTCCACATTCCTTGAGGTAGTCCTGGAACTCAATACTAAGATATTCACCGCCTCTATCGGATCTAAGCATCTTTATCTTCGTGCCCAATTAGTTCTCAACTTCTTGCTTAAACTCTTTGAACTTTTCAAAGGTTTCTGACTTATGCTTGATTAAGTAGATATAGCCATACCTTCTATAATCATCAGTGAAAGTCACAGAGAACTGATTAGCATCCCTTGTGGTGGATCGGAAGGGCCCACACACATCTGTGTATATGAGATCCAACAATCCTTTACCTCTTTCACAAGAACCAGTGAAGGGTGATTTTTTCATCTTTCCCAACAAACAAGACTTGCATGTGTCATCTGACCTTAAGTCAAATGATTCCAACACTCCATCATTTTGGAGTTGGGCCATGTGTTTCTTGTTAACATGTCCAAGAAGACAATTCCACAAGAACGCTTTGTCTATACCATTAGAAGAAGCAATATGAAAAACACTATTTCCTAAATTGTCTAAATCATCACAGCTTCATACACACCATCACAAGGTAAAGCTTCAAAATAAAACACACCATTTTTATAAGTTGAAATAGAACCATTCTTATCATTAAAAGAATATCTAAAACATTGCTTAAATAAAGCATGAAATGAAATGATGTTTCGTGTCATCTCTGACGAGTAGCAACAATTTATTAAATCTAAGCCTAACCCACTACTAAGCACTAAGCTATAAACTCCAATCTAGGTGACAGGTGAAGATCGCCTATTCCCCATGATCAAGTTCATCCTTCCATGCTCCACATCCTCACTTCTTCTTATCCCCTGCAAATAAGAACAAATGTGAAACCCACATCCTGTATCAAGGACCCAAGAACGAGAATATGATGAGTTATTAGGTAAGATAGTGTAAATACCTGCCGATGTTGGCTTCACCTTGCCATCCTTGATATACTACAAGTATTTCGGGTGCACTTGTAGGAGATGAGGAAACACTTTTGCCCTTCATTCCTACTTCGGTTGTTTGAAGGAGGTTGTGCAATTGTGACGAAGTAGTTTCATTGTTGTTGTTCAAATGATAGGTCAATATGAACTAATCATAACTTGCCAGAGAGTTCGACACTATGTCGATTGCCAGCTCTCCGTCAAAATTCACATTGAGCTTGATTAGCCTATCCACGTATCGTTGCACTCTCGAAACGTGGTTGCTCGCAGACCCTCCATCCTTCATCTTGCTAGCAATGAGGGACTTTACCACCTCGTACTTTTCTTGACGAGCTCGCTTATGGTATTTCTCCATAAGGTCCATTTTCAACTCGTACGCCCATTAACCCTTATAGTGCCTTTGCAATTATGGAGTCATTGTCGCCACCATGATGCACACAACTTTTGTGGCATCATTATAGTGTTTTCTGTAGGCGAGCATTTTTTTAGGAGTGGCCTTCATTTCGTCGATCTCATCCAAAGGTTTTTTCTAGGATGCATTTCTTGTCTTCGAAGCGAAGGGCCATTTTGATGTTGCGCATCCAATCATTGTAGTTGGTGCCATCCAATTGCACCTTCGAGAAGATGTTCAACAGAGAGAAGTTGCTGTTGGAGGAGGAGGAGGAGGAACCAGAAGCATCAGTTGGAGTAGACATCTGAAAGAGTAGAAAGGATCCAACTAAATAATTTACAACTTAGAAAAGGGATGCCGTAATCTAATTGTAAATTACATAAAGGTAGGTAAATGGCGATTTACCAATTTCACCATCGAAAACGAAATTTTAACGAATTTGGTTTTTAAATGAAATTCCTAGATCCTTTTGAAAATCATTGAACTTTTCAATGACATGTTTAATCTCGATTATGCTTTTCCATTTGTGACTGGGATACCGATGATCACAAACAAGATATGAATAACCATGAAAATTAACTTGGTACTCTCGATGTCATTTATCATCTCATTTTAATGTGCCGGTTAGCCACACACGCTCCATTAATCAATGATAATTTTCGAGACACCCATTGCCACTCTTTATTTGTCCCTATTAGTATGTCGGTTAACCACACACGCTCCACTAATAACTCATAATGTGAAATGTGTAATTTCATGGGTTAGCATACAAGTTCACATTTTTCCTAAAGTATGTTTAGTTACTTTATTAATCATTATACTTATTAATGAGGATTAGGTTGTCCTATCAAACACGTTCAGCTAACGACCATCCACCAATCAAGGAAGCGGTGGGTGAGAGTAGACACCCATTCAATCACCATTTTATTGAAATTTCCTTATACCCCATTATAGATCGGATTCGTGAATGAGGCGTACTAGCCGTTCGACTCACCTGTCTTATATATATATATATATATATATATATATATATATATATATATATATGTAGTAATATTAGACTTTTAATGTTACATATAATATAAGGGTGTATTTTTAAACCTTTTTCAAAAAACTAAGGTTATATTTTAAAATTTCAAAATTAATATTCAATTAATTAAATTAAAAAATAAATCAATCATGAATTCAAGATAAGGATATCAAATTACTAAAAAGATATTCAGTTTTATACAATTAAAACATTATTAAATGTAATTATCCTAATCAATTCATGAGATATCCTCAAAACCGAATTTTGTGGATCTGACTGTCCAACACGTCGTGGTAAACAATCACCACACCGTGTTTGACGATTTCACAGGTCAACACGCCGTGGTGGAAGAACACCACGCTGTGTTGGCGGAACAAAATGATGATTTTGTTTGCTTCTTCTTGTTCAAGTTCAACAATTGTATCAATTCAATAGAAAACTAAACCTATGCTATGATACCACTGATGGGTATTATGCAAAACATGTAAATCTTTTGTGTGCATGCAACCCTATGAATTTGATCTATGTTTTCTCTAATTAAACATACAACTTGAACAACAAAATAGAAAACCCTAGCATACTAGGATATTTTTGAAATACACAATTAGGGTTAGAAGAATCATTCCTTGATTGCTATATAGTAATAGCAATGCAAATCCTTGTGTTGTTGAAGCCTTGATAGCAAGCGTCACAAATGTCACGCCTCTAGTGGTTCACACCCAACACTAGAAATGGAAGATGATTGAGAAGGGGGAGAGATGCTCTAAAATTCGGCTAGGTCTTCCAAGAAGCAAGTGGCCGAAATTCTTAGGGTTGAGGCTGTTTATATAGTGCAGTCTGGAAACCCTAGATAAAACCTAATCCAAGATAATCTTAAACCGGGTACTTATCCACTTTCATGTTTATCCACCAGGGATTATTCTAGAACCCCTTAGGCATGAATAAAACCGTCCAAGCCTTTATGGAGAGTTCTAGATTGCCTCTTGCTGAACTATTGAACAATTGCACTTCAGTCCCTGCACTTTTAATTAATTCTTTTAATCCCAAAATTAATTCCAATTAATTTCTGATTAAATATTAATTAAATATTACTATTTCTAATTAACATATTATTTTCATAATATATTAATAACTCTTTTATTTTAATTTATTAATCAAATAATAAATCAACCTCTTTCTCCAAAATCACCCTGCCTAGTTGCTAGTCTTGAGGGCAACCCAAAAGGATTGTGCTACTATCAATTCAGTATATACCAATCATAGTTATGGGCTTAGACACTTAATCCAACAGAAACACTGTCACGGATCATGGTATCAACCATGTCATCTACCCTCAACCAGCTCCTTAGAATCCTCGTGACTTTCCTAGATTCGAGTATGGATCATGTGCTTCCGATAGTATGGGCCCAATACTACCTTCCACACCTATCCATACTTTCCTCAAGAACCATCACGAGTCCTCTAAGTTACCTACTCATGATGGTACCTCCAACACCTACTACACAATGTAACAACTGCACTAAAGCACTTCCTAGGCTTTCCTAGGAAATCCCACCTCCCCTTCCATCAGCTGCTGAAGAACCCCTATTAATGTCAGCTAACCACTTCATGAATACAATTACATGCAACGAAACTTAAATAATCTTTCGACTAAAATACCCAACCCTATAACAGTTAGAATCAAATGAGAGTTGCGCAATTGGACCAAATCCTTCACTCTAAGATTATTTAACCTTCATAGCATGTAATTTAACATATTCATTTGATATTTAACTCACATCAATATGAGTCCCACAAAGCACAAAGCAAGCAACATTCGAGCAGTGGAGTCAAATTGCACTAAGACACAATAAAATCAGGCAAATCCTCATACACAATTCCCAACCTCTAGACCCAAGCATCTAGGATACACATTCATCTTATCCTCATGCTCTCAAGAGTGGCTAATCATTCCTCACGCTGACCTGCTATAAACTGCACCCACTCATGAAACTTCCACTAACCGTGCAGCCACTAGTGCATGTTAATCATACATAACGTTGGATCCCATACATAGTCGAATAGTTGAATATACCTTAAACCCTTAATAAGAAAATAACAGGAATTAAAGCTAAATCAAACATTCTCAGGCTATAGAATCTTTGTTATGTACAACTATATTGCATACACTAAGAAACTACAGTAATGATGTTAATTTCATCTAACATATAAGAAGTCATCCTAGGCTATCAAGCATCATACATTAGGCAGTTTTATCATACAATTCCTGAAGATCCATAGCCTATCACTAGCATGCAGTTCTATCATAGCATCATAAGAAAATAGTAATGTGGGTATCTTGGGGTAAAATTTCTTGATCTGGCTGATCGTACACATCTCATCCTTCCTAGGTTACTTTTAAAAATAATTTAAATTTAATTTTAAAATTATTTTGAAAACTTTTACAGATCCTTAATTTGAGTCTGGATTCACACGAATGTTCATCCAATTCTGTCAAACCGGGGCTCTGATACCAACTTGTAATATCCCCAAAATTATGATAAAATTGTTCATTTTTAAATCCAAAGAAATCATTGTTTTCAGACAAAACCCCAAATCAAAACCAATCGTTTACAAAACATTGTTCTCAAAAGTAGAAACCATATATCATAGTGTTCCAAATCAGTATCATCATAAATCTCCAAAATATATATCGTCGAAGGATCTGTACGATCATGCCTTTGCTTTCCTACGATCATCTGAAGTATCTGAAACATAAACTTAAACCATAAGCATAAAGCTTAGTGAGTTCCCCCAAGGTACCACCACACAACATATAACATATATAATCATATATGATGGGTCCAATCAGTCATCAGACTGGAATACCCTCGGGTCCACAATCTCCCGGTTGGATTACCCCTAGCCCAAACCTTTTGGTTGGAAGGCCCCGTTCCACAACCTTTCAGCTAGCTTGCCCAATACATAACAGGTCCATAACCTCCTGGTTGGATTACCCTGGCCCACAACCTCCTAGTTCGATTGCCATACATACTACATACTGGGTACACAACCTCCTAATTAGATTACCCTTGGCCCACAACCTCCCGGTTGGATTGCCCTGGCCCACAACCTCCTGGTTGGATTGCCCCGGGTTTGTTGACTGGCAGCACAAAGTAGTATAGTCTCAACCTAACCACACTCTATCAACATATGCATTAGATAAACATATAACCAGTTAGCAGACAAACATGCAGATCTAGAGATCACTACCGCATAGCAACATCCTATATACCAAGATACAGATCTAACATATCACTACAACATAACAACATAGTATATACCAGGACTCAGTTCTAACAGATCAATACAACATAGCGACATCCTCTAAACCATTATATATAAATCAGAGGACTGACATTGGTGCCTTCAACCCATAAGTACAGTGAGGAAAACTCACCTCCCAGTATGAAAAGATAGTTGAACAGGAAATTGCTCCTATCAGCTCAACCAGTTACCTATTCATGAAAAATGACAAACTCAATTAAAATTCAAAATACCCAAAATACCCCCAGGTCAAGCTAGGTCAAAATCTGGTCAAAGTCAAAAGTCAACAAAATCAGCCGAGTTGACTCAACTGAGTATGCCCAGCGTACTCAGTTTGTACGTTCAGCGTACGCAAGGCTTGACTAAATTCGGGATGTTGACCATGTAAGCACTGCATACTCCAGCGTACGCGCCATCCAGCCACACCTTTGATTAAGAGCTTAATCCTTAAGCCATTTTCGCCCAAAAATTCAGATCTATCCCTAAAATTATGTCCTTAACCATAAATTTTCCAACTTTATGGTCTTGCATGACTATTAAGTGCTCACTACAAAAACCCTAACTTCTTAACCCATTAAGACATCCTAGTACTTGCATGGAAGGAAACTAATGACCAAGATCATGTTTTTATGCTTCTAAACACCCCAAAACGTCTGAAAGGACAACTTATATGAATTAGAGTAACCCATACTCATAATACCAAGCTTATGGGACCAAAAGAACACAAATTCATAGCTACACAAGATTTAATCAACACTTCATCAAGTTCAGAGCTTTTTACCTTCAAATGATGTCAAATGGTGATGAGATGTTGGATCTAAAGTGCTCCATTCTTCTAGGATGGTTACCTTTTCCTTCTTCCTCCTTTAAGAACGCCAAAATATACACTCAATGCTCAAAAATGCTCTCAATGGATTAGGGTTTGCATAGGGGTCGAATTCGGGCTGGAGGCTGATGGATGAAAGGAGCCTTGAGAGTTAAGGATGAATAAATAGTGCACAAACCCTAAATATTAGGGTTTTAGGTCTAGGCCACGTACGCCCCGCGTACGCTTGGGTGCGCCCATCGTACGCAAGTAGCTCCAAAAATTACAAAAATTTCATTTATGACTAATTTGCAAATAATTCTCATAACAAGGGTGAAAATGAAAATTCCTGGAAATCGAGATGTTACAGCTAGTTAGGGATAATAACATAAAAATCACTATATTTTGTCCCTTTTTTTTCGGTTTAACCAACCAAATTTAAATAGTGTTAAAAACCCACCCATTTTGATAAAAGTTCTATCACAATCACTAAGACATGCAAATACAGGTTTTCCCCCTTTTTGTTCTAAAAAAACGTTAATACATATAGTGTCGTCGAAAAGATATGATTTCATATTGGAGGTTACAAAGAGAAAAATTAGCTAATGTCATAAGATATTCCTTCCGTACATCGTCGAATAAAATGTTGATAAATAATTGAGACAAAATGGGATTAAAGGTAAAAAAATAACATCTTAATTGCAAAACTTTCCCATTATAATGTTAAAATAGATATACCGCCACACCTTATGACTATAGCCCTTAGATAGCTTTTGAAAACATACACAATCTTGTGAAAATATTCTTGGGACATGAGATAAATAGAGGAGTTTCATCCTTACAATAGCAAAATTCTATTTCATCATTCCTTACTTAGTTTATGTTTGTGATATTTGAAGAAAAAATCATTTTTGTGGAGCTAATGTGTTGTACAAGAAGAAGAAACAGTAACATGACATAAGATTTTAGAATCGATTATTTTAAGTGATCAATACTTAGTACACACGTTAGTTAGGGGGTATATTGTTGCATGTTGGTAGTCAGCTCTATTAATAAAATAACAAAGAATATGTTAACGTTGAGTTTACAAGAAAAATGTTTTATGTCTAAAACGGAAAAAAAAATATAAAATGCAAGGGTTTTTTTATGAATAAACCTAATTATATTGATAACCGGTTTTATGGTTGAAATAAAAATAATAATAATTAAAATTTTTGTTTTTTTACATAAATTTTTTTAAATTTAAAAAGAATAAAAATTAAAATATAAGGTCTTATAGAATAAAAAGAAAACTTTTTAGAAAACAGTATATATATAATTGTTAATTTATTGGATAATACCAAAGAGTTGTTTTAAAGTTAGAACCAATACCAATTACTTGTATAAATGTAGTTGTGTGTTTTAAGTCGTACACTCTAGATGAGTTTTTACTTCTTTTGTAATATCGATTTTGATGAATTTTCACAAATCCTATATAACCATTATTGGATCGCTTTTTCTCATAAATTTATAGCATTGTTGAGAAATATTTTAGTTATTTGTTAGATGTCTTTAAAAAAATCAACAAAAGCAAGATAATATCAGTTCATAATTTCTTTTCAATAATATGAGTACTTTACGAGGATTTTGGTGGTTAATTTTTGTAGCAAAAATAAAAGTTAACATAAATAATTCTACAATTTCCGTTGTTCTATATAAGTTCTAACCTATAATTTCCTTCTTAAAAAAGAAATAAAAAGAAAATGAAAATAATCTTAAAAAAAAAAAAAAGAGAAATGTCTAAAAATAAGACCAAAGAGAAGTACTATAATTAATCCGTGGGTAACACGTAGGCTGCATGTGTTTTGATGTAAGTCGTACGTTGACCGATCTACTCTTGGATTCACCCCAAAAGCATTGACTTCTACTAAATTACACTCCAAGCAGCACATAGTAGAGTATTGTTATTGGCAAAGCAATCAACATCCCAAAAATAACCCTGCAAATTAATATGAATATTAATTACTTGTAACTATTTTATACATGGATTTTATTAAGTTTACAATTAATTAATTAATGATATATAGAAAACGACTTACGCAGTACTAAGAATATCGGCATGAACGTTGTACTCCTTCGCAAAAACAAACGGCACAATTCCTTGTGGCAATGCTGCCTACAGTATTTTGAAATTAATTATAATTAGAATTAGTGACGATTTGTATCAATTTATTGAAATACTTAAAAATAAGTATTGATTTTTAATTAACCTGAACGATGGCTACATGAAGAAGAACACCACGAAGACCGATGGCAATGGAAGTAGCAGCCATCACTGCTGGCCCAGTTAAGAACCTCACTGCCATTGAAAAGGTCGCCACTCGTTGCCCACATGCTATAATTTTTGGTTGTAATGCCATAAATAACCCTATACATACGTACAACATTCAAAGCACAAAGGACAATTATTAACCTTCAATAATTATTATCAAAATAATCGTACAAGTTATTTATATGACTTAATTAATTAATTAATTCCTAGCTCGAATAATTAATTTACCTAGGCTAAACATCGCCATTCCTAGACCTGCATCGGATAAAATTGCTATTGATCCACTTACAATGGTTGGCATTTTAATATCCCACCTGTAAAAAGAATTACAAAGATGATGAAAAGTTAATATTAATGCTTAATTAACGAGTTAAATATGGTAATGTACGTCGTAAAGTTGATGTTAATTAAGAGAATTAATCGGACCTGAAGGAAACTAGAGACCAAATGAGACCCAAGAGGCTGGAATACGTGTTGGGGTTTCGAATAAGCTTTCGCCAAACCATTATCAGAATCAGCCTTGTCATGACACTCGCCGGCGGCATACGGTGGTTCTTGTTCTGATCGGCTTCTTCGTTTCCAAATTTCTTGAATGGAGGTGATCCGCTTATTCGTTGTTTTGCTTCGTCTATATCGATCTCTTTCTGTTCTCCATAGGTTTTTGTCATAGGACTTGCATTTTCTGTAACGAAAGAACGTCAATTTTCTGTATCTAAAGAACACAAAAAACGATCGTTAAAAGTTTCATGTAGTTAACCTGGTGTAGTAATAGCTTTTGAAGCGTCAATGGCTCCAAATTCAGCAGCAGCCTTGTTGACTGCATGTTTCATGTTACCTTCTGAAACAGGAGATGCAGTTGAGCTCCATACAAACATGTGAAGCTCCTTACTGTTATTGGGCGGTGGCGCACCGATTTCTTTCTTCTTGGGACCGCTGGTGCCACCACCGGCAGCAGTACTACTGCTGGAGGCTAATGAAAAGGTAGGGTTTGGAATGGGAGGTGGGTAAGAAGAAACTACATGACCATTGTTGTTGGTAGTAGTACTGTTATTATTGAAGAGTTCACCACTCATACTCCTTCCTCCTGTTCTCTTCTTCCCCATCCTCAACATTTCTTCTTCGAAATTTGATGTTCTTGGTGTCGGACCTTTTGAGGACTGCATCGAGAAAATGTCCCCACCTCCGAAGCTACTAGTGTACCCGTGTTTAGGGCTTGTGGCTTTACTAAACATAGCGTAAAAGTCCGACTGGTTGAAACTGGATGCCCTCGGTGTCGGACCCCTAGACGACTGAACGGAGTAGATCTCAACTCCGGTGAGGTTCGAGGCCCTCGGTGTTATACCGGTGACATTATGGGACTTATTGTAAGAGGAGATCACAGATCGTGAGGAGGCGGTGGAAGACCTCCTGACCACCACGTGAAGCTTCCCGTCGTCGCCTATCTCGGCGTCAGTCTGTAACGGCTCGCGGCCGTTCAACGACACAACATCGGATTCAACATGGAAAGACGTAATTGAACCGGCGGTTTCCGGGAACTGCTCAGTTATGAGAAGCTTCGCACCTCTGTATTCGAACATGAACAACATAAGCGTGTACCATATGACACTCTGTAACACCACGATTTGCACCATAAGGGAACCGGAGAAATCGCCATACATGGCCTTGAGCAACGGGATGCCCATAACCAAAGTGTTTGGGAGTGTTGAAAGAGAGAACAAGGTGATCATCCACTCCAGGCTACCACTTTTACTCAGCCATTGCCAGACGAACAAAGCAGATAGCATAACGATCTTTTGAAGTGAATCCGCGGCTATGAAATGGTAGTTCATCTCGTAAGGATTATTGGAAGAAATAAAGTGGAAAGAAAGCAATGGAACAGCAAAAACGGCGACAAATCTGTTAATGCCGGAGCACTGATCCGGCGTGAAGATTTTCCACCACCGCACGGAGCCATAAGCTAGCATCATGGCTACATACAGTGGCACAATGGCTGCGAGAACATCGTAAATGTCCTTTCCAGTGATCATGGTGCTTCTGCAACATGTACACAAAGAATCACACCGCCACAAGTTGTCAGTGGTCTTGGTGGTTGTAGGCGGAGGATGGAGGAGGGACAAGGGATATATGGATGGATGAATGGAAGGAGATCCTTATGTATTGGAACTCAATAAGGATAATTAATGAAGCTTGCCAACGGGAATCTTGTATATCTATTATATATACAAAAGAGAAAGATTTTAATCGATTAAATAATTCAAATTTCCAATAATTCATAAAAGATAAATTCATTATTATTCAATTTATGTATTTTGTGTGTAGAGGAGTGTGGTGAAATAGTAGCAATTTGGTCACGTGGACAGCCATGCAGAAACTGCATGTCATACGCGTTTGCGCTGACAATCTGAACATTGATAACGTAAATAACTCTGGAATATATGGTAAAATAAGAGTTTAATTACATTAAACTAATATTCCTTAATTAATTGATCTTTAATAACTCTAAATTGAATAATACAATAAACTTGATTGCATAAACTTTCTTAAATATGAAATTACGAATGTGTACATATTTAGAGATTTTATATCTAAATTATAAAAAAATTAAGCTTTCATATGGAAATTAGCATTATTATTAAAGACAGCATCATGAGATAAACAGATTTTCGAATTAAAAAAAGAAACAGTGTAAACACTGGAGCAGACATCGCCACAGCATCCCTAATGCATGTGGGGGACTTACACTAATATTAAATATATTGAATATCAATTAATATAAGTAACGGTGTTAGATGTCGTGAGATTTAAAATAGATCTCTAGATACCTCGAATACAAGAGACGTGAATGGATTTGGTTCGTATAATTGGATTTGTATTAAAGCAAACAAGATATATAAAGTTGGGTTGAAATATGAATAATGTTTACTAATTGTTGGAGTATTTATTTTGATATGCACATTAATTGTCTACCTAAAAGTATTAAAGACGCGTACCTAATCACCAAGTTGATCAGAAACAACATGAAGTGCAAGAATTTTACTCGAGTTATGAAACATACAACGTTTCTTTTGCACAAAAGTTTTACATTTGCGATTCCATTGTATTTATTTATTTATTATTTTTTTTTGAAAGGCGGAGATATTAAGTAAAAAGAAAGGCTAGCGAGACGCTAGAAAGTTACAAATTACAATCATGAAAGGGAAATACACAATTCAGACCAAGATAAAGAATTAAACTTTAATCTATGCTTAAGCTAATTAAACACAACAAGTTGAATGTCATCCGTAGTCTTTAAAGCAACACATCTTCTCTTGTTAAATACCAAAAAAATTTGGGCTTTCCAAATCAGCCAAAAAACCGAGTAAATAAATGCCAAAGTTATTAGCTTGTTGCCTTCTTTCCCCAAAGCTAAGACATCTAAAACATAAAGTAACTCCACCCTATTTTTTGGAGGCAAGAACTTCAAACTACTCCAATTTAAAAACCAACTCGAGATGATACTAGGAAACTTACAACGAACAAACAGGTGGTCAACCTCTTCATCTTTCAAGTTGCAAAAAGGACATAATGTGGAAGCCACGTAAACTCCTCTGTGGGAAAGATTTGTCATAACCGAAATTTTATTTAATAACAATCTCCAGATGAAACAATTGATCTTTAGAGGTACCCAACTAACCCACTTGAAAACACAAATGTCATTAACATTTACCATCTTATCAGCTACTAAACGCCTTGAAGACCGAACCAAAAACAGGTCTGAGTCTTCTTTTTTTCAACTTCAAGAATCCGAAACAGCATCAAGTTTGGTCTCAATCAAGACCGTAGAAAGTTGTTGCACTTCCTGTGATTCTCGACCTCTCATCGGTTGTCTCGACCAATTCCAGCTTAAGATCCCAGCATCGCCTCCTAAAATCCTGTAAAAAAAACTAGACAATTCTTGTTTGTTTCAATTTTATATAAACTCGGAAAGCAATCTTTGAGGGTATAATCCCCCAACCGTTTAACTTTCTAGGAAAAACATGTTATTTCCAGCCCCTAATCTTCTTATAAAAAGCTCATCAAGTGTAATCCCAAATTCTCCATAATGCTCCTTAATCTCATGTATAGAAAGCCACGTCCCTTTAATACCATACTTTGCAAAAGGCTTCCCATCAACACAAGTGATGTTGTGTATTGCCTTTATACAAGAAAACCATAGAGTTTTCTTTTCGATCTTCAATCTCCACCACCATTTTGCTAAAAGAGCAATGTTCATAATTTTAAGACAACTCACTCCAAGGCCACCTTTGTTTTTTGGTCTAGTCACCAAACTCCAATCCACCCAATGAATTTTTCTCTTATTATCAATACCACCCCAAAGGAGCTTTCTTCTAATGCACTCCAAAATCTCTATCACTTTCTCGATTTATTTATTTCTCGATTATGTCTAACTATGTCGCCATATTTAATTAAATACTAGTTAAACTTTACCTTATATTATCTCTTTCAAAAAAAACTTTACCTTATATTTTTTTAGTAATTACATTTTGTCAATGTGGTTCTTCTCATTTTCACATTTTCCTTTCTTTTTTTAGAAACGGCAAGTTTATTACTACACATGGCAAAGCACCACGAGCAAAAGAAGAAACAAAAACACCATGCAACACTACACTTTACAAACAATTAAGAGGGTTAACAACAATTGTATTTACACAAAATACCCCTGAATTTGACCCACGCAAAAAACATAGTCATTACCATTTCAACATTTTAGTCAACTATTGACCAAAAGGGTAAAATGGTCATTTATGATAATTTAACAAGTTTATGAAGTTGTGACTTCATGAAAATGGCCAAGATGAGTTTAAGTCACTTAGAAGAGGTAAGATGAGTAAGTTCATGAGAAAGAATGCATGAGAAGATGCATTTTTGGCCAAAAGGGTAAAATATATGTTTTTATGCTTTTAGGGCCAAGTTTGTGACTTAACATATTAAAACCTGTATCAAGTCAGTAAGAAATTAATTAACAGAGTTGTATAGTATGCTCCCACCTTCGCGTGGATATAAAGATAATAGAAAAACGGGTATAGAACGAAGAAGTTATGAATGTTAGAAGTTGAGATAAAAGTTGTCCTAAAAGCTGGAATGAAATCAGCGATGCACTTTGCTGATCCTCTAGTTACCACGACGCGATAGACAGATCGCCACAACATGATGGTGTAAGTAAGCTTCCATTGACCGAAGTTAAATGGTCACCACAACGCAGTGGAAACCCCACCACGGCGCAGTTTCGATTCGATCCATTTCATGGGGAGATCGACTGGGATCTCAAAGGTGATGATTTTGGGGTCAAAACCATGCCAAGAGAAGCTATAGATGGTGGATTGTTATGATTTTCATCCTCTCCACATCAAGCTATGATTTCTCCATTTTAGTGAAATGTTTAAATTGGTTAGATTGCTTGGTTTGATCATCCTATAGATTAAGTATGATACTACTGATAGTGTCTAGAAGCTTTAACCAAGCTTTTTGTGTGATTTACATTGTGAAATCCATATAAGTGAGGTTAGGGTTTGAAACCCTAACTAGTGGTTATGTGAATTGATGTATTAGGTTAGATTATAATGAATTAGATAGTATATGATGCTTAATTCATTTTCTGGAATAGATTAAGAGATATAAATTAAGAAGATAAAATTATGATCCATTAAGTGGTCATTTTGACCATAAGAGTCATTAAGCTCTTAATAAGCTAAGAAAAGTATTAAGAGACATGTATATGTGTATGAATAGGCCTAAGAGCAAACAAGATGGATCAAGATGCATCAATTGAAAAACGGAGCCAAGGTGATATGTTTATATATATATATATATATATATATATATATATATATATATATATATATATATATATATATATATATATATATATATATATATATATATGTGTGTGTGTGTGTGTGTGTGTGTGTGTGTTGGATCTCGAGGCACTAAGTGAATGCCCTAAAGTTAGTAAATGAAGTACATGTAAGAACATGTATCAAAGCATGTACGTGTATAAAGAGTAAGTAACAAGTATATGTTAGAAACATGTAGCAAAGAATGTATAAATACCTAAGATATGTATGTATGTAAGATGCTAATGGTATTGTGTAGAATACCTATGTGCAAAACATATAGATTAAGTACTTAATGAGTTACGTACTATATGAGAAGTAGAAGGTCTATTAATGAGATAAAGATATAGAATGTCCATGGGACAAGTATTATGTGATGAGTCACATAAAAGAGTTAGAGAATAGTATGATTCCTACGGGAATAATAGTATGATTCCTTCGGGAATAAATAGTATCATTCCTTTGGGAATAAAGAGTATGATTCCTTTGGGAATAAAGAGTATGATTCCTTCGGGAATAAAGAGTATGATTCCTTTGGGAATAAAGAGTATAATTCCTATGGGAATAAGAGTATGATTCCTTAGAGAATAAAGAGTATGATTCCTTCGGGAATGAGATTATGTCTTTGCGGGGAAATAGATGATGATTCCTTTGGGGATGTAGATTGATGATTCCTGTAGGAGTAAATATTGTGTACGGATAGAGAAGAGAGCGAAAAGGTTCCACGAGTGGAACAAGGCAAGAGAGCTATTTTGAGAACTTAGATGTAATCCATGAGGGATTAAGAGTAGGGAATCCATTTTGGATTCAAGAGAAGAAGAATGAATAAGGATCCATGAGGGATCATAAGAGATAGGAGTAAGTCTGGATGAGTGTACCCAACAATATTAGTGGGATGTTGTTTCCCTTAGAATGTTGATGACAATATGGTATGAGATAGGACTGTTGGGTATAGATGAGAACAGAATGATGAGACACTAGAGTTGAGAATAAAGAAATAAAGAGTAAGAAGAGTATGAGAAGGCTTGCTAAAAGTTAGAGATATAAGAAGAATAGAGCAAGAGATAAAGAAGAGCATGCATAGAGACAGAGAAGATTAAAGAAATATTAGAAAAGATAGAGTATGTGAAAGAAAGAAAGTGTGACAACTAGAAAATTTTGGGTCAAACAAAGTCTATGAGGTCTTGTATATAAGCGTACCCACAACATATGTGTATGTAACCTTGTTGCAATATAACTTTGAAAGCCAAAAGTTGAATTATTTGTATAAGTATATACATATATGTACTGCAAACCATGTACGAAATTAACATATGACAAGTTAAAACAAGTCAAAATAGATGGAAACCAATCATAGATCACACATTGATTTATAGTTTCGGCCTAGAACCCCACTAAGGCCGAAATCTCAATCTAGAACACCCTAGGGCCGAAATCAACCTTTAATGGGTAATGCCTAGACCGAAAACCCTCCCATGTGGAGCCCCAAGGCCGAAAACACTACCCTAGAACACTACTAAGGTTGAAAACACCCAAGATCAAAAGCACTAGGACCAAAATCACCTCAATAGGCCACACTTTGGCCGAAATCACCCTTAATGGGTCATTGCTTTGGATGAAATCATCCTTATGATCCCTTAAAAATGTGATTTCGGTCTAGGGAAGGAAACATATAAGAATAAGTTGACTTTGTGATAAGATATCTCATCAGTTTCCAATACAGTTCAATACCCATCGTATACACAAGCTATTAACCACCAGTTAACCAAGCATAAGTCATGTCATTTATCCCCCCTTATATTGCACGAACTTACAACACCAATAATCCCCATCCCATTTATTCCTCTTTGCTGCAACATCAAAACCACTCAAGAGAAAACCTAGGATCTTCCAAGTTCAAAAATCTTCAAGCATTATTCTTAGATTCTTGGTAAGTATTCCTTCAAATCTAGTGTATTTATACACTTTTATGTTAGTTTCATTATATTTACACATATATTATTATGTGTTAAACTCTTAGGATAACATTCTTTCCAAGAAAGTTCAACCACCACATTCAAGTGTTAGGATTGGAAATCTTCACACCATCTTCTCAAATAACCCACAAAACCACTCAAGGTGAGTTCATACCTCCACTTTTTCGAGATTTTCATGTTTTAGCGGGGGGGAATACAAGTCAAAATTGGTTTATTATACAAATACTTGCATATTTTATCTTTATGTTGAGATATAAGCCAATGTATGCACAAGATATCATCACTAGCCTTTGTACAAATATTTGTGATATATTTGTTTTGAAATGAAAAACTACAAGAACAAAACATACTTTATGTTATAAAGATCATAATGAAAAAATTATGGTAAAACTACATGATTTTTGAAAGCCTTTTTACCAAAATATAGCTTTTCTAGCAAAAGGAGTACATTGTAGTTATTTCACTATTTTGTGGACTACAACCCAAAAATATGAAGTTTGTTCTTACATTGAATCTAAACCAGGTGATTTCTATGTATTTATATAAATGTTGTAGACAAACAAACATGATAAACTATAATTGGTATAGTTTGGGAGTCACAAAACTACACTATCGTTTCAGAAGAGTCTAATAATTATTTAAAGGTATAATTATTACATCTACAAGTAAAAGGAGTTTTCAGTTCACGTAAATCGATTGATATTGGTTGTGAGACATTAGGCTTCACCGTACCCACCAGAGTATACATACTAAGACCTGCGTTATAACCAGAGTCTCTTGTATGGAGAGCGTGACACTTGTGTATAGGCCTATATGGGATTGACAACCCCGCGAATAATGTCAAAGTTGGGCAAGGAGATAGGAATTAGATTAGCAAGAAAATTGTAGCCTTCAATTTCTATAACACAATTCCTATAGACTTTATCGGCAAGTAATGATATACTTCCAGCAGTATCTACGCGAAATGGTTGCGCGAGTGCATAGCAAGCAATTTGAAAAGAATGCACAAATTCATAAGACACAAAAGAATCTGAGGCACCAGAATCAAATAAGATGTGAGCAGGTCTAGAGTTAACAAGAAATGTACCCGTCACAACATTCGGGTCCTCGCGTGCCTCTTCTGTGGTGATCTGGAATGCACGACCCTTAGCTTTTGGAACCTCCTCCTTTTTAGTTGGAGTACCCCTTGATCGTTGAACAGGAGCTTGACTTTTCGCCGGTTGTTGCACAGAAGCTTGACTCCCCGCCCTTTGACTAGTAAGAGTAGGGCAGAAACGCTTCCTGTGGCCAGTAACACCACATGCAAAGCATGTAACACCTTTCATTGGACATACATGCTTCTTGTGGCCTATTTCTCCACATCCAAAACAGACCATAGATCCTTCCTCTAGTCTGCATTCGCCCGGATGATTCTTTCCACAATTTCGACAAGCTGGCGACTGAAGAGAAAAAGATTGTGACTTGCCGCGGCCATGAAAAGCACTTTGAGATTGTACTTGCTTGCTAGGTTCAGATCGAACGTATTGAGTTGGTGGAATAGGGGAAGAAGGAGCAGTCCTTTCAGTACGTGGATGCTTTGGAACAGTAAGAGTGGCACCACGTAGTTCTAAGTCATGCTCACGTCTTCGAGCATACTCAACGGCTTTATCGAATGACAGTACTTCCCGATTGGCAACGAAATCATGAATTTCGTGTCGTAGTCCCTCCATGAATAACTGAATTTTTCGTCTTCAGTTGGGATATACTTTGTAGCAAACCTTGCTCTTTGATTAAACTGAGTTTCATACTCATTCACAGTCATTCCTCCCTGTTTAAGCTCGAGGAATTCTTTCTCCAACCTCCTCCTCATGTCTAGAGGACAATACTTCTCTAGCACATGAGTTTTGAAGATTTCCCAGGATAAATTCTCCTGGTCAAACCCGCTGAGAGCTTCATAGGTTGCTTCCCACCAGACCAAGGCTTCTCCGATGAGCATTGCAGAAGTATAATTAGCCTTGTCTTCATTATCCACATGAGAAATACGAAACACTTTCTCTGTGTTTTGGATCCAAGTAAGAACAACAATTGGATTAAGAACACCAGAAAACTTTGTAGCACCACTACTCTTGAAATCTTTGAACAAGGGACGCTTCACCTCTCCTCTTGAGGATTCTCCAGTTGTTTTCTCTTTTCCTTTATCACCATTCGTTTTGTGTTCTTCGAGAGTCTGTCGAATAACACCGGTAAGTTTACTCAAAAGTCGCTCCTCACGAGGAGATACTAGAGTATTCACTTCCTCAGGTTGAGGACCTCCACCAACCTCAGGGGTATGGCTACTAACCTGTTCAGCCATTGCTCTACAATATGGAGTAACTTTGTATTTTAGAACATTAGGGTTTATTATTACCTAATACTTTTACTTAAATATTTCCTATGTGTTGGGTATTATTATGTTGCGTCATGGGCTTATTTTGTATATCCGGATTGGGCCTGTCCATCCGTGATTATCTAGTAGGGTTTAACTATAAATAGTGCATGCATGTATGCATTAGATACGTTCTTGATTATCATTATTATTGTTTTGTAACCCTAAACACCTCTATAGTCGAATTTCTTAATCGAGCTCTTCTGAGGTGTTAAAGTTTTAATCATATGACATCTTTAAAGCCATTCTTGTGTTCATAATTACGTCCTTAATTGTTTGCCTGCATAGAATCTATCGATCCTAATAGAACATTGTTCTAACAATTGGTATCAGAGCAGGAGACTGTGTGATCAATACACATTCCTTCTGTGTTAAGAATTCTTTAGGGTTTCTGCTTTTATCGAATATAAAGAAGCCGTCTTCTTCCTGTCGACGGTAACTCTTGTTTACACTCAAGACTATGAAGTATGGGCGAATCACTTTGAAGATTATGTGGTTGGATCTGAAGATAATGGTTATCTCATCTGGGAAGCCATCACGCTTGGGCCGTTTGTTCATTCTGGAACGAACACGACTGTTAAGACCCAAAAAGAATATAACAAGCTGGTGGCGGACGTAGACAAGATGCCACAAGATGAGAAGGACAAGTTGCTGTGTAATGTAAAGGCCATGAGAATGATCAGATTCGCCTTGCAATCTGACACTTTTAGGTTAGTTGGTTCATGCACGACGGCCAAAGAAATCTAGGATAGGTTGAAAGAACTTTACTCAACCGATGAAGATCTAGAACACTCTATTCAAACCTTGCTGCTCTCAGAATTTGGAGTTTTCGAACAGAAACCAGAAGAGAAACTGATACAAACCTTCGATCGTTACAATCATCTCTTAAGCAAGATGATCAAGCATGGTATAGAAAGGAAGTTGATCGAACAAAGGGTAACATTCATGAATGGTTTGAGACCAGAATGGATGGCTGTGGTTTCAACAGTGAAAGCACATGAACAGTTTAAATCTTACTCACTAGCGAAACTTGTGGGAATACTTAAGTCCCATGAGAGTGTGGTAACCAAGGAGGCGAAGGTAGTTTCGGGTGTGGGATTGTTGGCCCTTGTCTCAAAAGGAAAAAGTATTGCAGAAGAAGAAGAGAAGTCAGATATGTCTGAGTGTGACCTTACAAGCGAAGAATTTGCTATGATGGTCACCAATCCAAAGAAGTTTGCACGAAGAAAATTTCCTGTCAATAAGAACCGAAACTGGAAGGGAAGTTACAGTTCTGAGAAGGTGAAAGATGAAGCGAAGAATACTTCTCAAAAGGATGAAGACAAGAAGGAGAGCAAACTTGCAGGAGACTCTGGGTTCGACTGCAATTACTGTCATGGCAAGAACCACTTTGCCAAAGATTGCATGTTTAGGAAGATGGCTGAGAAAAGAGATGGTGAAGACGATGAGGCATACTACATGCGAAAGTTGGAAGAGATCAAGAAAAAGAAGGCATCTAACAGTTCTATGAATGCCTTGATTGTGCAGGAAAATGCAGATGAAGATGAGTTTGGTGGCATTGAAGTTTGGTGAACCGATTCTGAGGATGAAGAGGTGAGAAAGCCCACTCATGGAAGAGCTTACGTGGCAAAGGATGCAGGTTCGGCTGGAAGATGTTTGATGGTCACAGCTGTTGGATCAACCGAAAGTGCAAGAGAGGAGCCGAACCTAACTGAGGACAAGTGCTTTGCAGCCAAGCCCGTGAGCGAGAAGATCAACGACTGTGATCGGCTGATCAAAAAGGTACAATCCATCCTTGAATCACTTAAAGTTCCAGTAACAAACTATGAAGAAGAATTAAATGAATTAAAATTTAAATTTTCTAACTTAAGTGGTAGTCTCATGCAAACCCGCTTAGCGAACTCTAACCTAACTGACCAACTCAGCAGGGTGTCTTCAAAGAGTGAGGAGAGAAGGATATGGATTGAGCTGAAGGAGGCGGAGTTAAATAGGGATAGGGATGAAAGTGTTTTTAAAACAAATGAATGTTTTTTGTTTAATTGTTAAGCGCTTGTATACTAATATTGCTCAATTGCACTTAAATTGTGAAATAGGGAAAAAGATTCATAAGATGATCTTACCCTTCCTTGAATTTAAGGAGGATGAGGTCATAGCTGAATGTGAATCAATAGTGTCCTCAGAAGAGACATCCATCGCTTACAAAATCGGAATGGACAAGATAGAGACCTTCATTGACTCTAAGGAACATAAATGTATGCTAAAAAATCTTTTAGATGAAAATGATAGGTTAAAAATTAAGTCCGAAACCATTCAATCATTTGATTCGTCGAACGCTAAATTAAGTTCAGAACATAAAATGAACTTAGAAAATACGTCTGAATTTGATGAGGAAAGTGAGATGAGGGAAATCTCAGTAGAAGACGTAGTTGATTGCTCTGAGTTTATGAAGAGCGAAACCGAGAATGAGAAACCCCTCATATCTGAAAATTCAGTTGAATACGCTCGCCTGTCAAAAGACAAGTCACAGAAACTCAAAGAAAAAGCTATGGTTTATCAAAAGGTTCAAACTGTGCCGAATCAGGTCTATGCTGTTACAGGGTCACTGCAAAACAAACGGCAGAGTTAAAAATCTTGGTCGACAAAGACAATGCTGAAGGGTGCAACGATTACTTCTGGTCAGCCCCTATTGATAATGCAGACGAAACCATAGGCTTATCTGAGCAAACCTCATGGAGGGTAAAAGGAAGATATGTTGCTAAACCTATCAACAAACCCTCGAGTTTCGACAAACCAAGTACAAGTGGAACGAAAGAGATCCCTGAAGAACCAAAGAGAACATCGAATGTTCCAACTAAGACAACCGAAACTCAAAAGGGGAAGCTAAAATCAAGCTTCAATATTCACAAATCTCAGAAGGATTTAGCTGAACAGAAACACTAAAGAAATCAAAGATACATGAAAAATTTGAATGAGCGAAAACGCTATTGGCAATCTCAAAACCCTAACTTCGTTCCTTCAAAGAAAGAGTCAATTGCCAAAGGAAAGGAAAAGCTAAAAGAAAAAGAAAATTATAGTCCAAAACTAGCGCTCAGAACCGAACGTCTACTTTCGGTCCCAAGCCTAGTTTCAGTCCTAAGTCTAGTTTCGGTCCCAAGTCTAGTTTCGGTCCCAAGCCTAGTTTCGATCCTAAGCCTAGTTTCGGTCCTTCCTACTCCCAATCAAAACCGAATTCAGTAAAAGACATCAAAGGAAAGGGAAAGCTTGATTCAGATTCTGATCTCAATAATAAGAAAAAGTCAGCTAACCCTAGGATTCAAAAGGAAACACCAAAACCATCTAACAACACACCATCGAATACACCAAAATTTAAACAAGATAAAACTAAAATCAAGGTGTACACCATCAAAAGAAAAGATCAATCCACTCTAATAAAAAGAACTTATTTGGTTGATATTTCTACTGCAATTCCTTTTTCTGTGAAAGACTCACCAAGACCCAAGAAACTTTGGGTTCCTAAATCTGCTTGACTTTGCAGGTGATTAGTACGAGCAGTTCGATGACGAATGGTATATAGACAGTGGCTGCTCGCGTCACATGACATGAAGGAAGGAAGAACTGAGGGAGTTTTGGTCCCTAAAGGATGGTGGATGTGTGAAGTATGGTAATAACTCGTATGGCACAATCAAAGGATATGGTATGATAACCAACGGAGACTTCTCGATTCGAAAAGTAGCGTATGTGGAAGGATTACAGCATAACCTCATCAGTGTATCACAATTAGTTGTGGGAACAGGTTTGAAGGTTTCATTTGATGATGAGGGCTTAGAAATAATTAAGAAGCAAACTAAAAAGGTTCTGTTGAAGTCTGAATGCAAGGGAGAGATGTATCCTTTAAATCTCAACCCAATTCGAGGAAAACCAGCGATATGCCTGCTATCAAAGGCAAACACTGATGAAAGCAGGCTGTGGCATCGACGCTTATCGCACCTGAACTTCAAAGACATTAATAAGTTGGTGCTTGGTGAGCATGTTCGAGGCCTTCCTCTTCTCAAGTTTGATAAGGAACATCTGTGTGCAGTGTGTGAAATGGGAAAAGAAAGCAGAAAGAGCCATCCTACACGTATCAATACAAAGATTGTTGAAGCTCTTGAACTTCTGCACATTAACTTATGTGGACCTTCGGCTATCGAAAGCTTCAGTGTTAGTAAGTTCATTCTTGTCATAGTAGATGATTTTTCACGCTTCACCTAGGTTTTCTTTCTTAAATAGAAATCAGATGCGACTCCTAAGTTGAAGACGTTCATCAAACAAGTGGAAGTGCAGCTGCAAAAGCTGGTGAGAAACATTAGAAGCGACAATGGGCTGGAATTCAAGAATAAAGATTTTGAGGACTTTCTGGCGGAAAAGGGGATATCTCACAACTTCTCGGCCCCTTATACACCACAACAGAATGGGATTGTTGAAAGACGAAACCGTTCTTTATGTGAGGCATCCAAAACCATGATAAGCTTCGCTTCTCTTCCGCTATACTTCTGGGCTGATGCAGTAGCAACCGCGTGCTACACTCAGAACCGATCCCTGCTCAACAAAAGATTCTCAATCACTCCATATGAGATCTTGAACAATCGAAAACCCAACGTCAAATTTTTCCATGTGTTCGGTTCAAGGTGTTTCATCTTTAATTCAAAAGAGAAGCGAAACAAGTTTGACGTCAAAGCAGATGAGGGAATTTTTCTTGGTTATTCACTTTCTTCAAAGGCATACAGAGTTTTAAACAAGCTCTCCAAACGAATTGAAGAAACATATTATGTAACCTTTGACGATAATTACACGAAGAAAGTTCGAAGGAGCGAAAGTGCCTTAGGGGAAATATTTCCTGAATCAGGACAAGTCTCGGTTCCTATATCCAACTTGTTTGAAGAGTACATTCGGTTATTTGATGAACCAGAGAAAGCTGCACACTGAGAGGCGAAAGCAGCAGACAACAAAATCGACAATCTCAAAAAGATCATAGATGAAGCTGGCAAAGAAATGGTAAATGAACCTCCCAAACCGACTGGTGGTCAACCTTCAACTGACCCTTCAAACAACAGCTCAATGTTCAAGGGGGAGAGTTCATCACTACCAAAGAAAACCAATACGTCTTTCGAGGGGGAGAATCCAATTCCATCCCCAACCCATAAAAGTCTAGGCTAGGGGGAGCATCCAACTCCAAACCCACCCAATAATAGTCCAATTGAGGGGGAGAGTCCGACTCCCACAGAGGAGGAAAACTTTGAACCTGACAAGGGTTACACTTCGCCATTTGAGGGGGAGAAAGAGAATACAACTGACGAAGGTGATCAATCAGAACTTGAAGAGGAAGTAAATGCAGATTTGGATCCAGCCTATGACCCAAATTACCCTCCTTTAACGAAATGGACCAAGGATCATCCCAAAGCACAAATCATTGGTGAATCATCTAAGCGAGTTCTCACTCGTTCTCAATTGAAAGCGAAACAAACTGCATTATTCTCTAAAGTTGAATTTTGTATGTTTAATTCGTTTGTCTCCAAAGTTGAACCGAAGACAGTTAATGTTGCACTTGATCATTCTGATTGGGTACAAGCAATGCAAGATGAACTCCATGAGTCAAACGAAATCGAGTTTGGCGGCTGATTCCCACACCGAAGGATGCTTCAGTGGTCGGCTTAAAATGGGTCTTCAGGAATAAATTGGACAAAGAGGGGAACGTCATTCGCAACAAGGCTCGGTTGGTGGTGAAAGGATATTGCCAAGAGGAAGGAATAGATTATGAGGAAACCTTCGCTCCTGTAGCAAGGTTGGAATCAGTTAGAATTTTTCTGGCATATGCTGCTCATAAAAACTTCGAAGTTTTCCAAATGGATGTAAAATGCGCTTTCTTGAATGGAGAACTAGAAGAAACAGTGTATGTTGATCAACAACCTGGGTTCGTGAACGAGAAATTCCCTGATCATTGCTATGTGTTGGATAAAGCTGTATATGGTTTGAAGCAAGCACTGAGGGCCTGGTATGAAACTTTAACTCGCTTTCTGAAAATGTCGAAATTTAAGCAAGGTTCGGTTGACCCAACCTTCTTCCGAAAGAAAGAAGGCGAACATCTAATGATAGTTCAGATTTATGTCGATGATATCATCTTCGGCTCCACGAATCCTTGCTTAACGGCTAAATTCAGGAAGTTGATGGAGACTAAATTTGAAATGAGCGCAATGGGTCTGATTAGTTTTTTCCTTGGTTTGAATATTAGACAGGGACCAGAAGGTATATTTATCAACCAGGAGGCCTACACAAAGAACTTGCTGGCAAAATTCGGAATGACGGGAGATTCGAAAGTGAAGGTTCCTATGGCATTTGGCACTAAGTTAACACCATCTCTGGAAAAACCTACTATTAACATAACACTATATCGTCAAATGATAGGGTCCCTTATGTATCTAACAGCTAGTAGACCGGACATTATGTTTTCTGTTTGTTATTGTGCCAGGTTTCAAGCAAATCCAAGAGAACCTCACATGGTGACCGTGAAAAATATTTTCCGTTACCTGAAGCGAACCTCGTCTCTCGGTCTCTGGTACCCTGCTAGATCTAGATTCTTTATTCAAGCTTTTTCTGATACTGATCTTGGAGGATGTGGTCTGGACCGAAAGAACACTACTGGTGGATGTCAATACCTTGACGGTAAACTTGTTAGCTGGCAGTCCAAGAAGCAAACCTGTGTGTCACTTTCAACAGCCGAAGCTGAGTACATAGCTGCAGCATCCTGTACCTCTCAAGTAATATGGATACAAAGCCAACTAAGAGACTATGGGCTAAGTATGAAGAATATTCCTCTCTATTGTGACTCAGATGGTGCGATAAGAATATGTCACAATCCAGTGCAACACTCAAAGACGAAGCATATTGCACTAAGATATCATTTTATCAAGGACCATGTAGAAGATGGGAACGTGGAAGTACATTTCGTTCGGTCCTCTGATCAACTGGCTGGCATATTCACTAAAGCCTTACCGGAAGCAAGCTTCAATAAAATTTTACAAGGTTTGGGAATGATGGAAGCAGAGTCGGTACCGAATCCTCAAATCTCTCTCTAAAAATTAGACAAGTGAAATAGAGCGAACGCTCGGTCTATTTCGGTTCCGGATTTTTCGGGAACCGAAATGAACCGAACGCTTGGTCTATTTCGGCTCCATAATTTTCGGGAACCGAAATGAACCGAACGCTCGGTCTATTTCGGCTCCGGAATTTTAAGGAACCGAAATGAACCGAACGCTCGACTTATTTCGCTTCATTCTTTTATGATTTGGTTTCGGTTGTACATTTTGTTTATTCTTTTAAGTCTATTTTCTAACTCTATTTTTTTTACTTTTATTTTATTTTAGAGTGTTTTGTGCCACTTTCTTTTTGTTTGTCTTTTTGTTTTTTATTATTTTTCAAAAAACTTCAAAAATCTAAAAATATTTTTTCTTTTATTTTTCTGTTTTTATTATTTTTCAGAAAATCTCAAAACTCCAAAAATATTTTTCTCAACAATTTTTTTTTTATTTTTTGGTTTGTTTGTTTTGTTTGTGTGGTGTGTTTGTTTGCTTGTTATTCTAATTAGGTCCCAAGTATACCAGTACAACAGAATTTGGAGCTAAGGCAGGTATGATTCTTTCCATCTGAACTAGTTAAGAGTCCCTAGAAGCATGCTGTTGCATGTCGACCGAAGCCTCTACGACTAAGAGCAAGGCCTTAATGATTCGATCTACACCTATCGTTTCTTCCCAATCAGGCTGTTAATATCAACTCAAGTCCAGAGCTACCTTACTCGTCTCAAATGAGTTACGAGTTTTCTGCTTTGTCATGTTTATATAGCAGAGGTACTTTCGGTTCTTTAACCACCCTCCTTACATTCTCCATCAACTTTCGGTTCACCACTGTAATCCTTGAGACTCTTAGTCTTTACCACTGAGGTTTATGGTTGCATAAAATCTGTGTTTGTGATCTTAGATACGTACACCACGTGCTGAGTGAAACCCACAATCCAACACCAACAATGAATTGACGGTGAATCATTATATTCAAGATCTTACTGGTTACCTAATGAAATCTCTTTTTTTTAGAGGTCTTTTATGAAATTGTCTAACACCAAGGCACTTCTACCCAAAAAGATCCAATTTAATTTTATTTTTGAGATTTCTATCACATCTTTAGTCACTATAAATTATATCCAACCTACTTGTTCAACATACCACATCGGTCTCACAAGTACTTCTTCCAACGTTCGGTCTTATGTTAAGAATCGACGTTCGGTTGAAGCTAAGCCACCCTTAGCCTATTAATTAAAAGAAGCCTTTCGGTGTTTCTTTACAAACACTTGATCTTCTTTACTCGGGAAACCAAGCAAGCACTTCAAGTCTCTCTTGACTTTGAAGGAAGCGATTCTTGCCCGGAATCATTTGCTTTCTGTCTTCTAATAGACATCACTCACATCCAATACACATTTTGCTTTATTTCTTTATATTTTGACACACTATTGCACGAAAATTCTATGTGATTTTCCAACATTCTGACTAAGCAACAATAGTTATCCTAATTTTTGAAGCAAAGCTGAATTTCAAACGACGAATTAAGGATAAGCTTTTGGGCTCGTGAATTTGAACGCTTCCTACACCTACGCATGCTGACGTATACCTGGGAGAAACCAACCTGTCACATCGCGCTTTTTCAGGCGACGTTTCAGTGACCGCATCATTATCATGATGATTTTTCTCCCTCCTGGAAACGGTATATAAAGGGTTTCTAATCTTATTTGTCTTTTACCAGCAACAAACTCTCTCTATATACACGGCGATTTACAACTGTTCATCTTCTTCCTTAACTCAACAATGGCGACTTCTTCTTCTGCTCAAGATCAGACTGCTTCATCGTCATTGCTCTCGATCAAGCCAAACCAGAACATGATCATTCATCTCAACCCTTTTCTGTACAATTCATACATGTTACAAGTGGTTGAATGCTTGAATTATTCTCCTCTAGTCCTAGCCCTAACACAGGTGGAATCCGTCCCAATGTCACTCCTATCGCAAGTCTACACTACCGCTTCATATGATAAGAACAAGGAGAGGATCTACTTCCAAATCTTCTCTCACAAGGCTTCGATTTCAAAAGGGATATTTTGTTCACTGTTACAACTTACTGTGGATTCGTCTGTAGTCTCACCGGACTTCATCACCACTACTCAACTATTCTCGATGCTCTACGAGATGGGCTACACTGATGTTCTTACCACTGTCACGAAGGTTAAGAAATCGTGTTTGCCGCCCCAATGGAATGGATTGCTTACTCTTCTCATCAAGAGTTTGGCGGAAAGGAGTGATGGGTCTGATGGTACCAGCAAGGGTTTTCTGACCTTTCTATATGGTCTTTACAATGGGATAAATCTCGACTATGGGTCGATTATATGGTCACAGGTGGTGCAAAGCCTCAACACTTCAACGAGGCACTCTGAAATTTCGTGTGGTCGCTTCTGGACTCTCATCACACGCAGGGCGATTGATACTTTGCAAATTCCAGTAAAGAAGGATGCCCTGGTCTCGTCTGTGGCTACGTTTCACACCAAGAAAATTATCATTTCTGATCCTAAAAAGTTCCCTCACAATGGCTCCATACCTGAGACGATGTACATGTGTGTCTCAGCCGAAAGTAAGGTGATGGCTGATTATCGCAAGCTTCCTCCCAAGGAACCGAGAGTACTATCTGTTGGGTTTTGAGCATTCTAACACTCCTAAGTGTACATGCAACCCTAAATACCTTGGATCTATGTTTTCTCTATTATACATACAATTATGAACATCCAAGGTATTATCCTAATCTAGCATACAAAATAATAAATATAACAAGATAGAATACATACCTCTTTGATGTAGAATGTCTTCATAAAGCTTGAGTGCCTAGTGCCCCAAGTGTGACACCTCAAATGGTTCACACAACACCAAATACACTTGGAATAACTTGAGTGAAACTTGAACACTCCTTGAAATCGTCTAGCCCTCACACTCACACATTAGTGCACGATTTCTTGAGCCATGGGATTCTTTTATATGGTGGCTATTAGGGTTACACCATGTAACTCATAACTTTACCCATTCTTTATGCTCCACGGATTTTAACCTCCATGGAGTATCCATGGGTCACCCCATGGACTTAGTCCAACATAAGGAATCTTGGATCACAAGCCCACATATATAAGAATGAATGATTTACACAATCAACCCATATATTTAATTAGTCTCCTTTTGATCACTTAATTAATTCCAAATTAATTCTTGATCAATACTAATTAAATAACCTTATTAATATATTAGAACTTATAATATATTAACCAACCTTAAGTGTTATTTCTCTCATTATAGTCTATCCAAATGCATGATGCCATGCAACCCAAATGGACCATGCTGGGTCGGGTCAAGTCTTACCAATTATAGTTATGGACTTAGACATTAATCCAACAGTCTCCCACTTGGATAAGTCTAAAACTATTATTGCGTATGACTTCAGGAACCGATCAACAATCGTAGCTCTCAAAAGCTTCTGTCGAACTCTGACCTTGTCGATGAACTCTGACCTTTGTCAATGACTTGTCCATTAGATAAAGGATCATATATTCCTCCATTCTAGATATCATATGGACTGAGACATGGATTATCAATCATTCTCTCTGTCCATTTGTTGTTTCCCAATTTCCGATTCATGATGACTAACTGATTGAACAAATCAAATCAGTCCTGGTTTGGCCAAGCACTCACATGTATCATCTTTAAATCATCGAGGGGCCCACAGATATCGCTTTTATCCCGAAGGTAAAAGGAATGGATAAACTTCGACTCATATGGCTTGTTCTACTACTTGTTGAATCATACACAAAGGCACGTTTTATAACATCGAGTTACCAATGCGTTTTCGTGCAATCAATGTATAACTAACTCATAGTAACAACTCATATCTCTAGGTTTTAAGAATATAAGATATTATCGTCTCATGATCACTCGTGATAAAATCCATGAAGTGATTCAAATGAGCGTGGGTTGAATCCAATACTCAGAACTTATGAGCACTCATGAGTGTTGTAGCACCACTTTGTCCACCAACTTGGACCTCTACAAACCAACCCATGACAGTCTTGATTCATATCTACTTCCAACATATGACCGACTGTGGATGGTTTGAATAACTTAATCATCCAGGAAGAGCGACTTAGTTATTCTGGAAGTCAAAACATGCAAAGTGAAACACAAGAATAAATGAATCAAATATGGTATCAAACCCTATGAATATAAATAAACACTTTTATTTATCACCATACTGATTACTCATTATTCATTGTTTCGGTTTTATGAACTTTATACTTGAATAAAAAACACTAGTTGTCCCATGCTCCAAGCATGTACACTATGTTTTTCTTAAACAATAGCTTTACCATACACCAAGTATGCACTCTATATTTGTCTGTGATCCTTACTTTGTGAAATAAACCAATTGAACATGATTTCAATGATTCTAATTTCACACTCCCAAATCCTTATCGAAAAATGTGAGAATTTCAAAATCCTATCATTTATCGAAATCTGTTTAGATTTTAAACTTATATGCACTGACCCTCCTGTAATGAATATGTACAAAGTCACAAAGACTTGTCAACAGTCATTATAAGGTATTCCAATGGAGATCAACTCCATGGAAACTAAGTCTCATATTCAAAGTACATTGCTTTGGACATGCTTCTTGCATTAAGTTTTCTAATCTTACATAGATAACTTCCACCTATGGAGACAACTCCATAGTCTCATTTTGACTATCACTTCTGAATAAGAGATGCCTTTTTTCAGAATATGTCAATATGGTCCTTCCAAAATTAGCACTATACTTCCAACTGTCCCTGAGCAACCAATCTTTGGTAAACCTCAGATTATCCTCGACAATTGCTTAATATTTTAGTCATATTCAATTCTAGACCTTTTCCCTTCTTAATGCCTTTGGGCATTTGGAAAAATTTAGAAATGACAAATATTATAGCACATGCAATCGATCCTGTACCCAAAGCAAATGGTACACGATTCATGATGTCTCACATAAAGACATGATTCTAGACCAGTCTTTTGCTACAATATTTTTATTTGCCATGTTTTCAAAATTTGACTATGAAGAGGGATGCCGTAATCATAATCGAATTTTGAGAACACAATATATAGAATTTCCTTAAGTTGAACCAATCCAACATGAAATTCATATATATATTCTTGACTAAAGATGATTAAGGTCTCAATCTAAGCCTTTAGAACTGAAATGAAGTATATCCTCTCCCTTAATTATAGCAAAACAACTTTTTTCAATTCCTGCAGCCTCACGAATTGAAACTTTTGTTTTCTATAATTAACATTGCTAACTTGCAACACTAACAATAATTATCATGCTCCCACTAACATGATGATTATTAGCATAACACTTATGCTCCCACTAGCTTTGACATGTACTCAGAAATCAATTGGACTTCTAGAAATCAATACTTTATTGACTTTCTTACCAAAGTTCAGATTTCTTATACGAGATGCTTTGATAAAACTTTATCAAAATCATACACCTTTCCTTAGATAGCATGCATGTGTGTCTAAACAATTTCAGAACTATGAAAAGGGATGCCGTAATCATAGTCTCAATTGTTTAGACCTTTTGCCATCTGCTTCAAATCTACTTGGTGGAATTGTTTCCTCACCATCATTTTCATGAATCAGAGAGAAACCTTATGACCCTTAGATTTTATGGTGTATGTGTTCTTATCCATGTGAATCGTCAAAACCATAGTCACAAGACATGGATAATGACAAATCCAAATTCGTATTGATTAAACTTGTGCAATCTTAAATTCTTGCCATTTGGCAGCTCAGGTGCCTGCCATTGCTTCCAAGTAGTTGTGCAACCAATTGAGAACTCTCAGAACTCCTATGCAAAGCAAACTTGAATAGGCACAAAAATTTCAACACGATAGGTTATAAACCTCAAGTCGTGTGCTAGTGAAGGACTTTAGGTTTTATTCTTGATTAAGTCTTGAAACTTTCAAGAGCTTTAAGACTCCCATTGTCCTCTTGACATATAAGACTCCCTTGTCAAATATTCAAGAGATAGTGCGGATTCTTTATCAAGACTAACACTTTACACAATTGGCCTAAGTTGGTCTCTGTTTTATCCAAAACATCACAACTTACCAATTTCAAATGTACAAGAGTAGATAACCTTTTACTCTTACATTTGACTAGTGTTAACAAACCCTCTTTAAGATATGTCACTCAAGTTACAATCTTGGAGTATGACTCTAAGAATTGTTTTGGAACGAAATATAACTCATCTTTTTGATTTAACCATTTCAACAATTCATGACTCCTCTTCTTAGTCATAAGAATGCACTAAGATGACTTTAGAGGACCAATTGTGATATGGTATCTTAACCATTAAGATGATCATAAACATGATACTAAAGTACTCTCCCATCTTTTCAAATTTGAGAAACTTTTATCTTTCTGCCATACTTTGATTCTTCTTATTCGTTCTGTCTCACATCGAAACTTCTCTAATGCTACAGACTTATACTTAAACTTATAAGTATAACCATATTTACTGAACTTAAGTAAATCATGACGAATAGTCTTCTTGATCTTTTGTGGTGGACTTGACCAGTGCACAAGAATGTGTACTCGATCCCTTAGTCCTTTCCTTATTCACATAAGGAATTAGTCTTAATTTTCCAAGCTGAAAGTTCTCATTCATCATACTATACAACTTGCATGATTCCAAGTTTCGGTCAAATTGAACCTTGGGTGATGAGAATCTTTCCTTATTTGGTAATATTAGACACTACCACAACCGAAAGAATCAAATCCATTTTTCCAATATTACTATCAATGGAATCTTATAAGCAACAACTTTTCACAAATACCATTGTAAGGATACTTAAAATAAATAAAATCAAAACCTTTTTCTTTTATTTTAAAACTTTGCGGAAAAACTTATCCTTACAATCCATATGAAAACCTTGTTGTTATCTATTCCTAAGCAATATAAATATCATAACTCTTAAGTAATAGCCCAAATTTCTGATCACCGAACCATGCGATTGAAATCCATCTTCGCGATCAGAATCAACATGTACTTAATAGAGTTAGACAATGGACTTTACCTGAAGTAGAGCCAAACTTATTGACTTTAACATCCTTAGGTAAATTTGGCAGCTTCGTAACCAATGCCCCTTCCTTTGGCAATAGTTACCTATGGACCCTTGATAATGGGACTATCTCAGACTTCGCCTCTCTCTTTACCATTGGGTCAACCGAGTTGACTATGGCCGATCCCTTTCCATTGGGAGAAGAGAGCTTTACTGGATATCCAATGTCATCATTGTCAATGTCCATAGCGTTTTAGGAAGTTGATCTTAGCAAATAGATAAGATCATTAAGGGTCTTGTCTTAGTCTGTTTCATAGGATTCCCAAAAGAACTCACTATGTGACTTAGAAAGTAGTTGAGCCACCAACTTTCTCAAGACTTTGACACCCAACTCTCCCGGCTTGTCAATATGTGACTACATCTCCAAGATGTGATCACACCTAGACCTTGCCTTGCCAATAGGGCTTGAGTGACCTTAAACTTTTTAGGAACTTGTGGGTTAGGGAGAATAATTGGAGGAGGTGAAAGAAGTATGATATCCATGGGACATCATCTTCATTTAGGAAAGCTTGTTTCAAGAGATTTGGGAAGATCATAAATGTCTAGACCAGACATCTTTTTGGGAGATATTCAAGATAGTTGATTTAAAGTCCTTAATATGACACCCAATATGAAATATTAAGGCTAGGACCCAACAAACTATTTTATAACTTAGAAGAGGGATGCCGTAATCCAAGCTATAAAATATTTGAAGGTAGGTGAATGACGATTCACCAATTTCCACCATGAAAAACGAAATAATTTATTAGGTTTTAATTGGATTTGAAAGTCCTAGATCTTTGAGATTCATTGAACTGTTCAAAGGCATGTTTCAATCTCGAGTGTGCCCTTCAGGTTTTGTGACTGTGATGCCGAGGATCACAAAACAAGTTGTGAATAACCATGCAAATATACTTGGTACCCTTAATATTTACCCCTTAATCAGTGTGCCGGTTAACCACACACGCTCCACCGATACTATGATAAATATTAAGTTACCTTTTGCCTACCTTGTTAAGTCCAGGTTAGTGTGCCGGTTAACCACACATGCTCCACTAACGACTTAAGCAAAGTGCAAAGTGTAATTTCATGGGTTAGCACCAAATTCACATTTTCCTAAGTAACTAAGATTGGGTATTAATAAGAGTTTAGTTACTTAGTATTTATCATTAATACTTTTAATGAAAGGAGAATTATAGTCCTTGTCCTTGTCCTCAACTATTTTATAACTCGGATTACGGCATCCCTCTTCCAGTTATAAATAGGTTGTTGGATCCTAGCCTTAATATTTCATATTGGGTGTTATATTAAGGACTTTAGATCAACTATCTTGAATATCTCCCAAAAGATGTCTAGTTCAGACATCTATGATCTTCCCAAATCTCTTGGAACTTTACTTCCTCCACCTCCTCCAATTATTCTCCCTAACCCACAAGTTCAAGGTCACTCAAGCCCTAATGGCAAGCAAGGTCTATGTGTGATCACATCTTAGAGATGAAGTCACATATTGACAAGCTGGGAGAGTTGGGTGTCAAAGTCTTGAGAAAGTTGGATGTTCAATCACTTTCTAAGTCACATAGTGAGTTCCTTTGGGACTCCTATGAAACAGACTATGACAAGACCCTTAATGATCTTATCTATTTGCTTGGTACTACTGAATCAACAATGATTTGGAACGATAGTAAAGCAAATTTGATTAGAAGATCAAATTCCCAAAAACTTTATGGACAGTGACAATGGTGACATTGGAAATCCAGAAAAAGCATTCTCTTCCCAATGGAAAGGGATTGGCCATAGTAAACCCGGTTGACCAAATGGTAAGGAGAAAGGCTAAGTCTGAGATAGTCCCATTACCAAAGGTTCCATATGTTTATTTTTCCAAAGGAAGGGGCATTGATTGCAAAGCTGCCAAGTTTACCTAAGGATGTTAAAGTCAATAAGTCTGACTCTACTTCAGGTAGAGCCCATTATCTAACTCTGTTAAGTTTCTATTCTAAGATCCTCATTACATGATGTGACTGGGTCACATGTTGATGTTTTAAGAATCAAAGAATAGAGAGAAAAGCTTAAAGGAAGTATATGCTGATTCTGATCGCGTAGGTAGATTTCGATCGCATCAGAATTTTGAAGATGTTACTTAGGAGTTATGATATATTGCTTAGGAATAGATAACAACAAGTTTTTCCGTATGCATTTGCACTATAAGGATAAGTTTTTTCCGCAAAGTTTTGAAATAAAATAAAAGTTTTTAATTTTATATTTATTTTAAATATCCTTACAAGTGGAATTTGTGAAAAATGGTTGTTTATATGATTCCATTGATAGCAATATTCGAAAAAAAAATGGAATTGATTCTTTCGTTTGTGGTAGTGTCATAATTTACCAAATAAGGAAAGATTCTCATTCCCAAGGCTTCAGTTGGATAGAAACTTGGAATCATGCAAGTTGAATAGTATGATGAATGAGAACTTTCAAGCATTGGAAAATTAAGACTTGTTCACATGGATGTGTGAGTCAAGTTAAGGACTAAAGGGATCGAGTACACATTCTTGTGCACTGGTCAAGTCCACCACAAAGCTCGTTAAGACTATTCGTCATGATTTACTAAATTTTAGTAAATATGGTTATACTTACAAGTTTAAGTATAATTCTGAAACATTGGAAAAGTCTCAATGTATGGCAGAACGAATGGGAAGAATCAAATTAGGCAGACAGATAAAAGTTTCTCAAATCTGAAAAGATGGGAGAGTACTTTAGTATCATGTTTTGTGATCATCTTAATGATTAAAGAACCACATCACAATTGGTCTTCTAAGGACATCTTAGTGCATTCTTATGACTAAGAAGAGGAGTCATGAATTGTTGAAATGGTTAAATCAAGAAGATGAGTCATACTTCGTTTCAAAACAAGTCTTAGAGTCATACTCCAAGACTATAAGTTGAGTGACATATCTTAAAGAAAGGTTTATAACACTTGTCAAATGTAAGAGTAAAAGTGTCCTACTCTTGTACATTTGAAGTTGGTAAGTTGTGATGTTTTGGGTTAAACAAAGACCAACTAAGGCCAATTGTGTGAAGTGTTTGTCTTGATAAAGAATCCGCACTATCTCTTGAATATTTGGCAAGATAGTCTTATATGTCAAGAGGACAGTGGGAGTCTTAAAGATCCTAAAAAGAATTTCAAGAACTAATCAAGAATAAAACCTGAGGTTCTTCACTAGCACATGACTTGAGGTTTATAACCTATCATGTTGACATATTCTGTGCCCATTCCAGTTAAAGTTGGCTTTACATAGGAGTTCTGAAAGTTCTCAATTGGTTGCATAACAACTTGGAAGCAATGGCAGGCCCTGTACTGCCAGGTGGCAAGAAGTTAAGATTGCATAAGTTCAGTCCATATGAGTTTGGATTTGTCATTATCCTTGTCTTGTGACTATGGTTTTGACGATTCACATGGATAAGAACACATACACCATAAAATCTAAGGGTCATAAGGTTTCTCTCCAATTCATGAAAATGATGGTGAGGAAACACTTCCACCAAGTAGATTTGAAGCAGATGGCAAAAGGTCTAAACAATTGAGACTATGATTACGGCATCCCTTTTCATAGTTCTGAAATTGTTTAGACACACATGCATGCTATCTAAGGAAAGGTGTATGATTTTGATAAAGTTTTATCAAAGCATCTCGTATCAGAAATCTGAACTTTGGTAAGGAAGTCAATAAAGTATTGATTTCTAGAAGTCCAGCTGATTTCTGAGTACATGTCAAAGCTAGTGGGAGCATAAGTGTTATGCTAATAATCATCATGTTAGTGGGAGCATGATAATTATTGTTAGTGTTGCAAGTTAGCAATGTTAATTATAGAAAACAAAAGTTTCAATTCGTGAGGCTGCAGGGATTGAAAAAGTTGTTTTGCTATAATTAAGGGAGAGGATATACTTCATTTCAGTTCTAAAGGCTTAGATTGAGACCTTAATCATCTTTAGTCAAGAATATATATATGAATTTCATGTTGGATTGGTTCAACTTAAGGAAATTCTATATATTGCGTTCTCAAAATTCGATTATGATTACGGCATCCCTCTTCATAGTCAAATTTTGAAAACATGGCAAATAAAAATATTGTAGCAAAAGACTGGTCTAGAATCATGTCTTTATGTGAGACATCATGAATCGTGTACCATTTGCTTTGGGTACAGGATCGATTGCATGTGCTATAATATTTGTCATTTCTAAATTTTTCCAAATGCCCAGAGGCATTAAGAAGGTAAAAGGTCTCGAATTGGATATGACTAAAATGATTAAGCAATTGTCGAGGACAATCTGAGGTTTACCAAAGATTGGTTGCTCAGGGACAGTTGGAAGTATAGTGCTAATTTTGGAAGGACCATATTGACATATTCTGAAAAGAGGCATCTCTTATTCAGAAGTGATAGTCAAAATGAGAATATAGAGTTGTCTCCATAGGTGGAAGTTATCTGTGTAAGATTAGAAAACTTAATGCAAGAAGCATGTCCAAAGCAATGTACTTTAAATATGAGACTTAGTTTCCATGGAGTTGATCTCCATTGGAATACCTTATAATGACTGTTGACAAGTCTTTGTGACTTTGTACATATTCATTACAGGAGGGTCAGTGCATATAAGTTTAAAATCTAAACAGATTTCGATAAATGATAGGAATTTGAAATTCTCACATTTTTCGATAAGGATTTGGGAGTGTGAAATTAGAATCATTGAAATTATGTTCAATTGGTTTATTTCACAAAGTAAGGATCATAGACAAACATAGAGTGCATACTTGGTATATGGGAAAGCTATTGTTTAAGAAAAACATAGTGTACATGCTTGGAGCATGGGACAACTAGTGTTTTTAATTCAAGTATAAAGTTCATAAAACCGAAACAATGAATAATGAGTAATCAGTATGGTGATAAATAAAAGTGTTTATTTATATTCATAGGGTTTGATACCATATTTGATTCATTTATTCTTGTGTTTCACTTTGCATGTTTTGACTTCCAGAATAACTAAGTCGCTCTTCCTGAATGATTAAGTTATTCAAACCATCCACAGTCGGTCATATGTTGGAAGTAGATATGAATCAAGACTTTCATGGGTTGGTTTGTAGAGGTCCAAGTTGGTGGACAAAGTGGTGCTACAACACTCATGAGTGCTCATAAGTTATGAGTATTGGATTCAACCCGCGCTCATTTGAATCACTTCATGGATTTTATCACGAGTGATCATGAGACGATAATATCTTATATTCTTCAAACCTAGAGATATGAGTTGTTACTATGAGTTGGTTATACATTGATTGCACGAAAACGCATTCGGTAACTCGATGTTATAAAACGTGCCTTTGTGTATGATTCAACAAGTAGTAGAACAAGCCATATGAGTCGAAGTTTATCCATTCCTTTTACCTTCGGGATAAAAGCGATATCTGTGGGCCCCTCGATGATTTAAAGATGATACATGTGAGTGCTTGGCCAAGCCAGGACTGATTTGATTTGTTCAATCAGTCAATCATCATGAATCGGAAATCGGGAAACAACAAATGGACAGAGAGAATGATTGATAATCCATGTCTCAGTCCATATGATATCTAGAATGGAGGAATATATGATCCCTTATCTAATGGACAAGTTATTGACAAAGGTCATAGTTCATCGACAAGGTCAGAGTTCGACAGAAGCTTTTGAGAGCTACGATTGCTGATCGGTTCCTGAAGTCATACGCAATAATAGTTTAGACTTATCCAAGTGGGAGACTGTTGGATTAATGTCTAAGTCCATGACTATAATTGGTAAGACTTGACCCGACCCGGCATGCTCCATTTGGGTTGCATGGCATCATGCATTTGGATAGACTATAATGAGAGAAATAACACTTAAGGTTGGTTAATATATTATAAGTTCTAATATATTAATAAGGTTATTTAATTAGTATTGATCAAGAATTAATTTGGAACTAATTAAGTGATCAAAAGGAGACTAATTAAATATATGGGTTGATTGTGTAAATCATTCATTCTTATATATGTGGGCTTGTGATCCAAGATTCCGTATGTTGGACTAAGTCCATGGGGTGACCCATGGATACTCCATGGAGGTTAAAATCCATGGAGCATAAGGAATGGGTAAAGTTATGAGTTACATGGTGTAACCCTAATAGCCACCATATAAAAGAATCCCATAACTTGAGGACAAGTTATGGAAGACTTTAAACTAATTAATAAAAAAAATAACTTTTTTTATTGTAACTTATGGAACTAATTAAGGTTACACTTTTTTTTTAATTTAATGAAGAGACTCTTGAACCTCCATAACTTGAGGACAAGTTATGGAGTCATAAAACCAGTTAATTAGAACTAGACTCTTCATTTTGTAACCTTTGCCAACTTTTATGACTTTTATGATTCTTAAATGTGACTTTTCATATAACTTGAGGACAAGTTACAAAAACACACTTTGGAATCAACTCTTAGATTAAAATGGATTGAAAACAACTATTTCACACAAGTTTTCTATTAATCTAAGAACCTCATCAGAACAAGATAATTCAAATCATCAATCTTCAAGAAATTAGCATGAACATACAAACTAATACAAATCTTGAAATTATGACAGTTATCTTAGAAATTGGATTAGCATGAACATTACCACATCAAAAACAAGTTTATAAGTCCAAAAACATCTTAGGGTAATGTTCCTAGTCCAATTCCAGCCAAAACAATCGAATATATGCATCCAACTCGATTTTTCAGCTACTTTTGCAAGTATAACAAGAAAACAACCTGGCTCTGACACCACTGTTGGGTTTTGAGCATTCTAACACTCCTAAGTGTACATGCAACCCTAAATACCTTGGATCTATGTTTTCTCTATTATACATACAATTATGAACATCCAAGGTATTATCCTAATCTAGCATACAAAATAATAAATATAACAAGATAGAATACATACCTCTTTGATGTAGAATGTCTTCATAAAGATTGAGTGCCTAGTGCCCCAAGTGTGACACCTCAAATGGTTCACACAACACCAAATACACGTGGAATAACTTAAGAGAAACTTGAACACTCCTTGAAATCGTCTAGCCCTCACACTCACACATTAGTGCACGATTTCTTGAGCCATGGGATTCTTTTATATGGTGGCTATTAGGGTTACACCATGTAACTCATAACTTTACCCATTCCTTATGCTCCATGGATTTTAACCTCCATGGAGTATCCATGGGTCACCCCATGGACTTAGTCCAACATAAGGAATCTTGGATCACAAGCCCACATATATAAGAATGAATGATTTACACAATCAACCCATATATTTAATTAGTCTCCTTTTGATCACTTAATTAATTCCAAATTAATTCTTGATCAATACTAATTAAATAACCTTATTAATATATTAGAACTTATAATATATTAACCAACCTTAAGTGTTATTTCTCTCATTATAGTCTATCCAAATGCATGATGCCATGCAACCCAAATGGACCATGCCGGGTCGGGTCAAGTCTTACCAATTATAGTTATGGACTTAGACATTAATCCAACACTATCTCCTGAACAGCAAGCTGCTTTGGAGGTTGTGGAGAAGCCTGCAAACCGAGGCAAGAGGGTTTCTACCAAGAAAGAAACAACCGAAGATGATTCGTCTAAGCCTACCAAGTCTAGGAAGCGAAAGTCTACAAAGGGTGAATCTTCTAAGCCAAAGAAGATTAAGAAAATGGCGAAGAAACCCAAGAGTCCTTCTCCTTCCAGTTCAGACAACGATGAGGAGAATGAAGAAGAGGAAATTCAGCATGATTCACCAAGAGGTAACACACCTCCTCGATCACCAACTCCAACCGAACCTCTTCATGACAATATTCCAACAACACCTCCATCACCGAAACAAACTGTTCCAATTTCGGTTGCTCCTATTCCACCCCCTATCACCTCTCAAACGACAACATCTATTCCTCCACCACCACTAGTTAGCACCATTCCTATTTCTACAACTCCCTTACCACCACCTATTATTTCCCAATCAAACTACCACCACTATCCCAGAACCGACAGTAAACGTCAACGTATCTGATACGAGGGCGAATATTGAGACCGAACCTCCTGTTACTTCTAAACCTCTTTCACCCTCAACTTCAACCGATTCTGGTGCAACTCTCGGTGGTGCTAATGATGAGTTTGATTCGACCTACTACAATCCCTATCGGCTTCCTACAGGTGATGATGATGAAGCCCCAGTCACGCGACAACAACTGCAGAGCATTGATGAGAAACTTGATAAATTGCTTGATGCCAACACGTCATATAATGAAGTTGTGCTCAAAGCTTTTATGGACACTGCTCTTGAGCAATATACTGGGGCTATTGACAAATCCACAAAGGCTGTTGACGCTTCTACTTCTTCTTGCAAGAAGGCCACTACTGACGTTGCAGAAATTGATCACAGTACTCAGATCTTACTTGACTCACTCAAAGGGCATGCTGATTCCAATGCAGCCAAAGTGAATGCTTCAGTGGATTCCTTATCTAAGTCACTTCAAGAGGAGCAAACTAAGTTTGAGGCTGTTCGTTCTTCAATGCAAGAAGAGAACACTTCACTTATCAGCTCTGTGAACTCTCGGCTTGAATCTCTCCAAGCTGATTTAGCAAAGGAGAGTGCCTTAAAGGAAGATCTTGCCCGCCAAGCCTCAACAATTGAAGTTCAGAAGGTGCAGTTGGCTCTGGCTGAAAAGGAAATCTCATTATTGAAGACAAAGTGTGCAGTATTCAGAAGCTGTGCTGGGGATGTCAAGGATATGCTTACCAATCTTCTTACTGCTCATGATCATATCCTTACTCTCACTATTCGAAATCATCTGACTTCAAAATTTCTTCCTGCCCTTGCATTGTTACTTGAGATGAAGGGTGTTTCGGAGAGATTCATACCTCCAAAACAAGGGGGAGAAAGTGCTCAACCGAAGGCTACTGTGAAAACTGAAACCGAATCAGCTCAACCGAAAGTCACAGTTACAACCGAACCGAAGGGCAATGAAGCTTCGGGTTCTCAAGCTAAGAAGAAGGGGATTGATGATGACAGTAAAGAAGAAGAAGAAGAAGAGACTATTGCTGAGGCCCTAAAAAGAAAGAAGAGGGACAGAGAATTGGACGAAACCTTAAGAGTTGCGAGGGAGGGTGAGGAAAGGGAAAGGAGGAACAAGGAAGAACAAGATGCCTTAAACTGCAAGAAGGCCTTGTTTCCTCTCTGGATAAAAGAGACACTCATCAATGAGGCAATAGAGTTTCCAAGCGTCTACTGGTTGGAACCTGTCGCTTCTTTTGATTGTGACAATTCTAAGGATTCACAGTTCGATATGCCAATAACACAAAAGGCATTCACATTTCATTGTTTCGATTCGACTGTTGAAGTTCCTTTCCCTCATCCGAAAGTTGATCGTGAACTAATTTATTTTTATCTGAAGTTCGGTCAACCGCATTACTTGACATGGAGTGCAGAGAAGATTGTTACTGTCAAGGTACTAAAACCTTCACCTTCCGGGAAATTCATAAATGTCAGTTTCAAAATCACCCGAGGATCAGCAAACTCGGTGTCGGTTATTTCCCTGGCAGACCTTCCAAATTTGAATCCTCATGATTGGATCCTGCTGTTTAACATTCTTCTCACCAATCTGAAAGAATATGAGCCGATACTAGATCATTTGAAGAGGATGTTGGCCTCCTATATCCATGAAGTAGCTGCAATAGATCAGGAGATAGCAAAAGTGATGAATAAGAAACCAACTGTAAAGCCAACAGCGAAACCAGGAGATGTGAATAAAATGAGGATGGGCCAAATCGATTCTACACATCTTACTGTGATGTTCACAAGAGGCGAAGCCAATCGCTTTCTGTTCGCTCTTGTTGATAAACATCTGTTTTCAACAGACTGCTTAGAGCACATTATCAATATCATCCATCGGTGCAAGCAGAACTCTGAGGCAGATAAGAAGAACTTCACGGACATGCTTCAGTGGTACATTACTTTACGTCAACATCTATTGGCCATCATACCGAAGGTGTTCAAGACAATCAAGAAGTCTTCTGCAGCTCAACCGAAGTGAGCTCTCGGCTCCAATGACGCAAAGGGGGAGATTGTTGGGTATTATTGTGTTGCGTCATGGGCTTATTTTGTATATCCGGATTGGGCCTGTCCATCCGTGATTATCTAGTAGGGTTTAACTATAAATAGTGCATGCATGTATGGATTAGATACGTTCTTGATTATTATTATTGTTTTGTAACCCTAAACACCTCTACAATCGAAGTTCTTAATCGAGCTCTTCTGAGGTGTTAAAGTTTTAATCATACGACATCTTTAAAGCCATTATTGTGTTCATAATTACGTCCTTAATTGTTTGCCTGCATAAAATCTATCGATCCTAATAGAACATTGTTCTAACACTATGGTTTGTATCCATATACTTACAATGATTAAGTTCGTATATTGAACTTCCAATAGTTTAAGTCTAAATACCAATCCGTGGAATTTAGTTCACTTAAACCACTGCTCTGATACCATGATTGAAAGACCCACACTTTCATAGTTGACAATTGTTACTCCGAAACATGCTACGTGCATATTCATAAAAACAATATTTTAAATTGATAAAGTGATTACAAACTACTGGATACCAACCAACTATTTCACAGTGTTATATATTACATAACGCCCCAGGATTCTATAGTTTTATACATATGGGAGTGCAAAATACAATAGTTTCAAACTATTCGAAAATCTTCTATCAATACAATAGTTTCAAACTATTCAAAAATCTTCTACCAGTATATAACTATACTGGATGCTTATCTCCTGCAAATTAGTTAAACATTGAGAGGGGTAAGCAGTGACGCTTAGTGAGTTCAATAATAGATACAATATAACGTTATGACATATATATACTTCAATTTGACATAGGCAAAGAGGATCAAGGAACAACAAAGGCATAATGTGAAAAGCTTTCCATATCAATCAATGAGACATAACAATTTCCATACTTGATATACAATCAATAAAGTTTCAGCATTAATGGCACAGAAAATACTCAGGAATATCATTTTGCTAGAATATTCAGGCTTTCAGCCTTATCTTAGCATACTGTCGAAGCCAAAGTGATGCCTATGTCATACACTTCATGGACAACGGTTCATACCAATACCCAAGTGATGCCTATGTCATACACTTCGTGGTCAGAGGTACAGCCTTGCTATAAAAATAGCAGAAATAATAACACGAGATGATAACATGGAAAACCACATAGCACATATATCACATAACATACAATTGTTTCTATATATTAAACTCACCGTGAAATAACCGGGGGTTAAAATAGTAATTTGGGCAGCACTTCGGCTCTAAATATGACTTCCTTCGTTGAAAACCGAGAGTTTTCTTGAAAACCGGGCCCTGCGAGGATTGGGCTTCGAAACCGAAAAGATAAATTTTTCGGGCTTCTCGGGAATTTCGGGGCGTGTTTCGGGCGTTGGAATTAATCCCGGGGCTTCAGGGGATATCAAAGTGGTGAAAATATGGAAAAAGGGTGAAAAAGGGCAAATTTCCTAACTTTAGCCGGGAGGGTTCGCATGCACTATTTATAGTGCGAAGGTCCGGATCCGAAGCGAGGGGAAGAAGGCAGGTGGCTGCGAGGCTCGGAACAGGTGGCAGCAGGGCGAGACTCGGATGCGAGGGTCGGAACAGGTGTGCGCTTCGGATTGGTCGGATGACACAGCTACTTCCTCTGTCGAATCAGGAAGCAACACGCGGGTCGGGCACGAGGGAAGCATGCGAGGTTCACGTGACCGGCTTCGGACATGTGTGCGACACACATCGCTTCTCGAATGCGCCATGCAGCTGCTTCGGACACGTGGCCAGCTCAGAGCGAGGGTGACGTGGTTGGCACTATTCATGCGAATTTTCTCGAAAATTGTGCCCAATCTTGTAAAATCCATAACTTTCTCATACGGGCTCCGTTTTTGACGTTCTTTATATGCACGCGTAGGGAAAATTATGCTCTACAACTTTCGTTTAGACTTCATCGGAAAGTTTTGACTTTATTTTTATATTATTATTTTTAACAGACCGGGACTGGTAAATCCGTTAAAAATTCATAACTTCTTCATCCGACGTCCGCTTTCGTCAGACTTTTTACCGTTGTACTATTATTGATGAGACCTTCGATTCTCGTTTAGGTTGTGTCGGCTAAAAATCACTCGATCTAAAATTCGAGTTTTTAGCTGTCTACTTCTAAGCTGAAACTTAGAAAAATCATAACTTCCTCATACGAAGTCAGATTTTGGCGTTCTTTTTATCAAAATTCTCGGTTTAACGAATACTACGACTTCCATTTAGATCACTAACGCTAAAAAGTAGTTTATCAAGAACTCACGTTTTACGTCATTCGGCGCCGTGCCGATTTTGTCGCGGATCTTCGATTGGTCATAACTTCTTCGTTATAACTCGGATTTCGATGAGGTTTTCGCCTAAATGTTTCTAACGAGATTATCTACAACTTTCAATAATAAAATTTTACTTATTCTAAATTTTATATTTTCGTTAAATTTCGATATTTTAACTTTTAATTGGAATCTCATAAGACTTCCAAAATTTTCCGAGTGATTGTAAACATAGTTTTACCTTATTTCTAGAAAAAACTATCTGTTGGAACTCAATACTCAATATCACATAATATTTTAGAATATTATTTACTTGAAACACGATTTCAAAACGTGTATGTAACAAATACCTCCTCCTTTTGAGAATTTCGTCCTCGAAATTACATCGATTAAAATAAATGGGGATATTTCGCTCTTATCTCATTCTTATTCTCCCAAGTATAGTTCGGGCCTCGATGGTGTTTCCACTTGACAAGCACCAACTCTACTTCTTTATTATGTAGCTTAGTCGTTCTTTCGTTTACAATTTCTTCGGGCTCTTCTACATAAGTTAACTTATTATCCAGTTTCACCTCGGATAATGGAACTGCTTCATCATACATGCTTAAGCATTTGTGCAGATAACTCACATGAAAGACATCATGAATACCTGCCAAATCTTCAAGCAATTCCAAGCGGTATGCTTGTTTACCAATCCTCTGAAGGATTTTGAAAGGACCAACAAATCTAGGACTTAGTTTTCCTTTCTTTCCAAATCGCATAAGACCTTTCCATGGGGATACCTTCAACATTACAAAATCACCCACCTGGAATTCTATTGGTCGCCTCCTCTTTTCCATATAGGACTTTTGTCGATCCTGAGCGACTTTCATTCTTTCTCGTACAATTTGAATCTTGTCGGTGGTGTCTTGAATCATTTCAGGGCCTCCAAGGATCTTCTGTCCTATGTCACGCCAACATAATGGAGTACGACACTTGCGACCATATAATGCCTCATATGGTGGCATTTTGATTGAAGCGTGGTAACTGTTATTATACGAGAATTCGACAAGAGGTAAGTATTTATCCCAGCTACCACCGAACTCCACGACACATGCACGAAGCATATCTTCTACTGTCTGGATTGTTCTCTCCGTCTGACCATCTGTCTGGGGATGATAAGTTGTGCTGAGAGAAACTCGGGAACCCAATTCACGTTGCATACTCGCCCAAAAGTGAGAAGTGAAGCGAGTATCACGATCAGAAATGATCTTTAGTGGCACACCATGTCTTGCAACAATTTCATCCAATTATACTTGTGCGTATTTCTCCATTGGAGCCATTTCATGCATGTCAAGAAAATGAGCGCTTTTAGTCAGGCGGTCGACGATTACCCAAATGTTATCATGCTGTCTAGCAGTCTTTGGCAATTTGGTAATAAAATCCATGGACAGTTCTTCCCATTTCCATACAGGAACACTAAGACTTTCTAGGGTTCCGTAAGGCTTTTGGTGTTCTGCTTTGACTTGTAAGCATACTAAGCATTCCTGTACATATCTTCCAATGTCTCTCTTTAATCCAGGCCACCAATAATCAGCTCTTACATCATAGTACATTTTACTTGTACCGGGATGTATTGACAGTTTAGATTTATGGGCTTCATCTAAAATCTTCTGTCTTAATCCACCAATCTTTGGAATCCATAGCCGATTTTTGAATACCTTTAATCCTCGTGGATCATCGAGTAAAACATCATTATAATGTATCATCCATTCTTTCTTCACATTTTCTGGCTTTAGGGCCTCTTCTTGCCATTTCTGTAGTTCATCAAGAATAGTGAATTTTACTGTAGTATGAGTAATAGCATAACACATACTATTACGATAAACTTTTCTGCTAAGTGCATCGGCAACTACATTAGCCTTTCCAAGATGATACAGGATTTCACAGTCATAGTCTTTGATCAACTCCATGGCTCGTTGTTGTCTCATATTCCAAGTTTGCTGACTGAATATGTACTTGAGACTCTTATGGTCGGTATACAATTGACATTTTGTACCAAAAAGGTAATGTCTCCAAAGTTTTAGGGCAAATACCACTGCAGCGAGTTCGAGATTGTGACAACCCGAAATTTTCATTTGTATAAAATCTACAGTCAAGCACTACAAATAGTAGCCAAATTCATTTCAGTACGTTTTTGGCCGGTTTCCAGTTCGTTTGGGTGTTTTTATTTTATATTCGTTAAACGAACAAATAAAAGGAAGTATACTTTAGAGGTTGTCGTGCATCACTTAAGTCTCAAAACTCCAAGAGTTTGGAGTTTACGGCCCCAAACGTGGAGTTTACGGCCGTAAACTCTAAAGAGTATAAATATGACACTTAGTCATTTTTGGCTCATTTTTCACTTCCTAACTCAAGAACACCCACAATTCTCTCTCAAGTATCATATCACATTTCTTCCAATCTTCCAAAAATATAAGTGTTTCTTCCCTAGATTTGTTGATATAACACTTTATCTAGTGTTTATACACGATTTCATCCATGAAATCTTGTCTTTTTCATAGATCTTCAAGTGTTCTTCAAGAACACCAAGAACACACACTAGTGTTTTTGGGCCCTAAACACTCTTTCAAGCTTCCTATAAGTAAGTACCCTCCTTCTATCTAGTTGGTTGCTTAGTATACCTGTTAAATCATGGAAGAACACCAAGAAACCCTCAAGAACACATGGGTTTACGGTCAAGGGATATCCTTGAACTGTAAACACCATCTAGTGGTGTTTAAGTGCCACTAACACCTTCTAGGGCTTGGATATTGGACTAGAACCTTGCATACATGAGCTAGAAACACCAAAACACGAAATGGTTGAAGTAACCATGAGTTTACAACCGTAAACTCATGGGTTTACGACCGTAAACACATGTGTTTACGACCGTAAACTCCCAAGGAGTGGTCCAAGGAACGTAAACTCCAAAGAAGGGTCATTTCGAGCCCTAGTCCCTTCCTAAGCCTTTGATACAAACCTAGAACACTTCCTTGAGGCGTATAAGACCTTAAAACACCCAATGATGCAAATTACCATGAGTTTATGGCCGTAAACTCATGGGGGAAATGGTCAAAAATCGTAAGCTCATGTTTTGTTGCCAAATGGGAAGTAAACTCTAATGTGAGGCCATATTCTCCTTAGATGCAACCCTTTAGCACTCCTAGCACTTGAAACAAAGTGTTATCCATGTATTAGGGTGTCTTAACTTAATTAATTAGTTGTTAAAGGACTAATTAGATGCATATATGTGTCATTATATGTTACATAGGATCCGTGTGTGTGTTCAAGTCCTCACTTGACACTTAGCATCCTATACCATTCGTTCATCCGAATCACCCACTACAGGTGAGTTCATACCCCCTAATCAACCTTTGAAATGATTTTAAATGCTTTTATGGGGGGGGGATACAAGTTGAACTGCTAAGTTATTATATCAATCACATGTGATTAATAACAGTAAAGCAAATAGATTTTTGCATGTTAAACTGTTTTATTCAGCTAAAGGTTTTCAATTCTCGTTTTCAAATCTCTTTTAAAACACTAAAATCTCTTTTTAAATTACTAAGCGTTTATCATAGTCTTTTAAACTTATATTCTTGATAGATTCATGTCTATATAGATATAGTTATATAAGTAGGGTTTGAAGGACTTAGGACTGATATCCCGCTTTATTTCCTGTTCCTTGTTTGGTTGTGGACTTAGTGCATCCGGTTATTTGTCCGAGTGTCGTTGAAGGCCTAGTTATATATCATATATATCTGGATAGATATTAAAACACTTACTCCAGTTCAATACCTTGGGTAGCAAAGGTATCTAGATAACCTCTCAAGTAAACTATAATAGGTATAGTTTAGAAACCAACCATAACTTTCATGAAGTAGAACTTAGTTTTATCTATATTCATAAAAACATGTACTTTTAGTAAAAGGAAAGGTATATAGAAATCAAAACACTAGATACATCCTCATGACGCGGATTTCACCGTTGTCAAGTTGGTAACCAGAGTCTCCTGGAGGGAGAGCGGGCATTGTGTGTATAGATCTATGCGGGACAGACCATCCCACATCCTGACTGCTAGCTACAGTCCTGGCCGACCAAGCCAAGGGGTGACAAATGTCACATTCATTTCGACGCCAGCAGGTCGTCGTGTTTACATCCGTCAATCAGTATGGTTACGAGTATCTTTACATTTTCCTTATAATTCATGGCCTTAAGGTAAGTACTATCACGGTATTTCTACATATAAAACCATCATAATATGTTTTCCTAGTTATACACTAGGCCACATTTTAAACCTTTAAACTAACCTACTTAGGATTAACGACTATTTTAGACTCCCCAAGGTGTATTGTCATTTAATACTACCTGGAGTCTGTATTTTACTATTTTAGACTCCCCGAGGTGTATTGTCATTTAATACTACCTGGAGTCTGTATTTTACTATTTTAGACTCCCCGAGGTGTATTGTCATTTAATACTACCTAGAGTCTGTATCTTACTACTTTAGACTCCTCGGGGTGTATTGTCCATTTAATACTATCCGGAGTCTGCATTTTTATTTACCTTATAAGCAGCAATGTCATTGCTGAAGTAAAGCATTATTTTCCCTATTACATTTAATTGTGGCTTTCCCATATACTCATTAAGGTAGAAACTATATTTTGATAATGATAGTAACATTAAGGAAAAATGCTCTTTAAATACAAAACAGTCAGGTCTTGGTAGAAGACTGCTTTTATTAGATAAACTCATTCTTTAAATACAAAACAGTCGGGTCTTGGTAGAAGACTGCTTTTATTAGATAAACTCATTCTTTAAACTCAAAACAGTCTGGTCTTGGTAGAAAATATAGGATTTTCGGGAAGGAATTCAAATACGCTATAAACTTTTATCACCATCATCTAATGAGATTATTTTGAGGAAAAACATGTATTTATATCAATGTCATTAAAATACTTATGAACTCGCCAGCATTAAAATGCTGATACTCTCTTTCAAAATAACTTGTATTCTCAGGTCGTCAGTAGACAGGTACACTCCGGGAGCTTTTGCGAACTCAGCCTTGTACCGAGCTGCAGTTTATGTTATTCTCCATATCTATTTTTGATGTTGTTGCTAAATGTAACTTATGTAAAACTATTACTATTAATGCAATGGTTGTTGTACTTTGATTACTATACTGCATGTGTTGTGATACTTGACATGACGTCCTCCACCCCAGAACGTTTCCGCCGTTCCGGTTTTGGGGTGTGACAGAGATCATGGGTGGGATAATTCTTCTCATAATCTTTCAGTTGTCTTGAGGCATAAGCTATCACTTTACCACATTGCATCAACACACAACCGAGTCCCAATCTTGAAGCATCGCTATATACGGAGAAATCATTATCACCTTCTGGGAGTGATAAGATTGGAGCATGAGTCAAAAGATCTTTTAAAGTCGAGATAGCTTTTTCTTGGGCTTCACCCCATTCGAACTTCACTTCCTTTCGTGTAAGACTCGTAAGAGGTACGACTATACGAGAAAAGTCTTTAATGAATCTCCGGTAATATCCTGCGAGACCCAAGAAACTACGAATTTCGGAAGCATTACGGGGCACTTCCCAATTTTGAATGGCTTCGATTTTGGTAGGATCTACGGATACACCGTCACTAGAAATCACGTGGCTGAGAAATTGAACTTGACGAAGCCAATATTCATATTTCGAGAATTTAGCATATAGTTTCTCCTTTCGAAGAAGTTCTAATACCGCACGAATATGAATGGCATGATCAGCTTCAGACTTGGAATAGATTAGAATATCGTCAATGAATACGATGACAGATTTATCGAGCATTGGGCGGCATACCCGATTCATCATATCCATGAATACAGCAGGAGCATTTGTTAAACCAAACGGCATAACAAGGAATTCATAATGCCCATATCGAGTACGAAAAGCAGTCTTCGGTACATCCTGCTCGTGAACTTTCAACTGATGATAGCCAGATCTTAGATCAATCTTTGAGAAATAGCTAACACCCTGAAGTTGATCGAACAAATCGTCGATGCGAGGTAGTGGGCACTTGTTCTTGATAGTCACCTTATTCAGCTCACGATAATCAATGCACATCCGCATCGATCCATCTTTCTTCTTGACAAACAGTACCGGAGCACCCCAGGGAGAGGTACTCGGCCGAATGAAACCTTTGTCAAGTAGTTCCTGCAGTTGGATCATCATTTCTTTCATCTCAGCTGGCGCAAGACGATAAGGAGTCTTTACAATCGGAGCAGCACCAGGAACAAGGTCAATTCGGAATTCTACTTGCCTGTCCGGAGGAAGTCCAGGCAATTCTTCGGGAAAAACATATGGATATTCTTTTGACATGGGAACATCATTCACCGTTTTCTTCTCCTCTTTTGTGACATCGACTGTGTAGGCCAGATAAATAGAACACCCTTTCGATATGAATTTACGAGCTTTGAGGAAAGATATTATTCTTAAGGTTCCTTGTTCACCATAAACATAGATAGGATTCTCCCCTTCAATGGGAATACATACTATCTTTTCATAGCACAAGAGGTCTGCGTGGTTCTTTGACAACCAATCCATGCCGAGAATAATGTCAAAGTTGGGCAAGGAGATAGGAATTAGATTAGCAAGAAAATTGTAGCCTTCAATTTCTATAACACAATTCCTATAGAATTTATCGTCAAGTAATGATATACTCCCAGCAGTATCTACGGGAAATGGTTGCGCGAGTGCATAGCAAGCAATTTGAAAAGAATGCGCAAATTCATAAGACACAAAAGAATCTGAGGCACCATAATCAAATAAGATGTGAGCAGGTCTAGAGTTAACAAGAAATGTACCCGTCACAACATTCGGGTCCTCGCGTGCCTCTTCTGTGGTGATCTGGAATGCACGAGCCTTAGCTTTTGGAACCTCCTCCTTTTTAGTTGGAGTACCCATTGATCGTTCAACAGGAGCTTGACTTTTCGCCGCTTGTTGAACAGAAGCTTGACTCCCCTCCCTTTGACTAGTAAGAGTAGGGTAGAAACGCTTCCTGTGGCCAGTAACACCACATGCAAAGCATGTAACACCTTTCATTAGACATACAGGCTTCTTTTGGCCTATTTCTCCACATCCAAAACAGACCACAGATCCTTCCTCTAGTCTGCATTCGCCCGGATGATTCTTTCCACAATTTCGACAAGCTGGTGACTGAAGAGAAAAAGATTGTGACTTGCCGCGGCCACAAAAAGCACTTTGAGATTGTACTTGCTTGCTAGGTTTAGATCGAAAGGATTGAGTTGGTGGAATAGAGGAAGCAGGAGCAGTCCTTTCAGTACGTGGATGCTTCGGAACAGTAAGAGTGGCACCACGTAGTTCTAAGTCATGCTCACGTCTCCGAGCATACTCAACGGCTTTATCGAATGACAGTACTTCCCTATTGGCAACGAAATCGTGAATTTCGTGTCGTAGTCCCTTCATGAATAACTGAATTTTCTCGTCTTCATTTGGGATATACTTTGTAGCAAACCTTGCTCTTTGATTAAACTGAGTTTCATACTCATTCACAGTCATTCCTCCCTGTTTAAGCTCGAGGAATTCTTTCTCCAACCTCCTCCTCATGTCTAGAGGACAATACTTCTCTAGCACACGAGTTTTGAACATTTCCCAGGATAAATTCTCCTGGTCAAACCCGTTGAGAGTTTCATAGGTTGTTTCCCACCAGACCAACGCTTCTCCGATGAGCATTGCAGAAGTATAATTAGCCTTGTCTTCATTATCCACATGAGAAATACGAAACACTTTCTCTGTGTTCTGGATCCAAGTAAGAACAACAATTGGATTAAGAACACCAAAAAACTTTGTAGCACTACTACTCTTGAAATCTTTGAACGAGGGATGCTTCACCTCTCCTCTTGAGGATTCTCCAGTGGCTTTCTCTTTTCCTTTATCACCATTCTTTTTGTGTTCTTCGAGAGTCTGTCGAATAACACCGGTAAGTTTAGTCAAAAGTCGCTCCTCACGAGGAGATACTGGAGTATTCACTTCCTCAGGTTGAGGACCTCCACCAACCTCAGGTGTATGGCTACTAACCTGTTCAGCCATTGCTCTGCAATATGGAGTAACTTTTTATTTTAGAACATTAGGGTTTATTATTACCTAATACTTTTACTTAAATATTTCCTATGGTTTGTATCCCTATACTTACAATGATTAAGTTCGTATATTGAACTTCCAATAGTTTAAGTCTAAATACCAATCTGTGGAATTTAGTTCACTTAAACCACTGCTCTGATACCATGATTGAAAGACCCACACTTTCATAGTTGACAATTGTTACTCCGAAACATGCTACGTGCATATTCATAAAAACAATATTTTATATTGATAAAGTGATTACAAACTACTGGATACCAACCAACTATTTCAAAGTGTTATATATTACATAACTCCCCAGGATTCTATAGTTTTATACATATTGGAGTGCAAAATACAATAGTTTCAAACTATTCGAAAATCTTCTATCAATACAATAGTTTCAAACTATTCAAAAATCTTCTACCAGTATATAACTATACTGGATGCTTATCTCCTGCAAATTAGTTAAACATTGAGAGGGGTAAGCAGTGACGCTTAGTGAGTTCAATAATAGATACAATATAACGTTATCCCATATATATACTTCAATATGACAGAGGCAAAGAGGATCAAGGAACAACAAAGGCATAATGTGAAAAGCTTTCCATATCAATCAATGAGACATAACAATTTCCATACTTGATATACAATCAATAAAGTTTCAGCACAAATGGCACAGAAAATACTCAGGAATATCATTTTGCTAGAAAATTCAGGCTTTCAGCCTTATCTTAGCATACTGCCGAAGCCAAAGTCATGCCTATGTCATACACTTCATGGTCAACGGTTCATACCAATACCCAAGTGATGCCTATGTCATACACTTCGTGGTCAGAGATACAGCCTTGCTATAAAAATAGCAGAAATAATAACACGAGATGATATCATGGAAAAGCACATAGCACATATAACACATGACATACAATTGTTCCTATATATTAAACTCACCGTGAAATAACCGGGGGTTAAAATAGTAATTTGGGCAGCACTTCGGCTCAAAATATGACTTCGTTCGTTGAAAACCGGGAGTTTTCTTGAAAACCGAGCCCTGCGAGGGTTGGGCTTCGAAACCGAAAAGATAAATTTTTTGGGCTTCTCGGGAATTTCGGAGCGTGTTTCAGGCGTTGGAATTAATCCCGGGGCTTCGGGGGATATCAAAGTGGTGAAAATATGGAAAAAGGTTGAAAAAGGGCAAATTTCCTTACTTTAGCCGGGAGGGTTCGCATGCACTATTTATAGTGCGAAGGTCCGGATCCGAAGCGAGGGGAAGAAGGCAGGTGGCTGTGAGGCTCGGAACAGGTGGCAGTAGGGCGAGGCTCGGATGCGAGGGTCGGAACAGGTGTGCGGTTCGGATTGGTCGGATGACGCAACCAGTTCCTCGGTCGAATCAGGAAGCAACACGCGGGTCGGGCACGAGGAAAGCATGCGAGGTTCATGTGACCGGCTTCGGACACCTGTGCGACACGCGTCGCTTCTCGAATGTGCCACGCAGCTGCTTCGGACACGTGGCCAGCTCAGAGCGAGGGTGACGTGGGTGGCACTATTCATGCGAATTTTCTCGAAAATTGTGCCCAATCTTGTAAAATCCATAGCTTTCTCATACGGGCACTATTTTTGACGTTCTTTATATGCACGCGTAGGGAAAATTATGCTCTACAACTTTCGTTTAGACTTCGTTGGAAAAGCTATGGATTCTCGTCAGACTTTTAGGTTGTGTCGGCTAAAAATCACTCGATCTTCGAGAAAATTATGCTCTACAACTTTCGTTTAGACTTCGTTGGAAAAGCTATGGATTCTTCGAGAAAATTCGCTTTCGTCAGACTTTTTACCGTTGTACTACTATTGACGAGACCTTCGATTCTCGTTTAGGTTGTGTCGGCTAAAAATCACTCGATCTAAAATTCGAGTTTTTAGTTGTCTACTGCTAAGCTGAAACTTAGAAAAATCATAAATTCCTCATACGAAGTCAGATTTTGGCGTTCTTTTTATCAACATTCTCGGTTTAACGAATACTACGACTTTCATTTAGATCACCAAGGCTAAAAAGTAGTTTATCAAAAACTCACTTTTTACGTCATTCAGCGTCGTGCCGGTTTTGTCACGGATCTTCGATTGGTCATAACTTCTTCGTTATAACTCGGATTTCGATGAGGTTTTCGCCTAAATGTTTCTAATGAGATTATCTACAACTTTCAATAATAAAATTTTACTTATTTCAAATTTTATATTTTCGTTAAATTTCGATATTTTAACTTTTAATTGAAATCTCATAAGACTTGCAATATTTTCCGAGTGATTCTAAACATAGTTTTACCTTATTTCTAGTAAAAACTATCTGTTAGAACTCAATACTCAATATCACATAATATTTCATAATATTATTTACTTAAAACACGATTTCAAAACGTGTATGTTACATTTGTGGGTTAGAACCCAAAAATATGAAGTTTGATCGTACATTGAAACTAAACCAAATGATTTCTATGTATTTATAAAATGAATATATAAATGTTCTAGACAAACAAACATGATAAACTATAATTGGTATAGTTTGGGAGTCACAAAAGTACACTATCATTTCAGAAGAGTCTACTAATTATTTAAAGGTATAATTATTACATCTACAAGTAAAAGGAGTTTTCAGTTCACGTAAATCGATTGATATTGGTTGTGAGACATTAGGCTTCACCGTACCCACCAGAGTACACATACTAAGACCTGCATTATAACCAGAGTCTCTTGTAGGGAGAGAGTGGCACTTGTGTATAGATCTATACGGGATTGACAACCCCGTACCTAAACTTTTAGCTACAGTTAGACTGGCAGATCTAGGGTGACAAATGTCGTAAACAGTTCTGACGTCTGAAGCGCGTCGTTCAGGAAACTAGTCGCGTAGTATGGTTATAATAACTCACATAGAGTATCGGCAAACATTTTATTTACGGGTCAACATATCTTCAATAGTTGTATTTATATAAAACTACGTTACACAATTTTTCCAGTACAATACAATTATACATATGGAGACATGCAATCAAATGGTTTTACAATCGAATAAAACTACATATTACTACTTTCGAGTATAACAATACTTACACATTTTTGGTCTTAGAGTTTTAAGACTACACCTCGTTTACAAAGAAAATATTGGATTTTATGGATGTATACATTATTATTTTACAAGAAACAGTTACAAAACCTTCTCATACAAAACGCTTATGAACTCACCAACTTAATTGTTGACACTTTTTCACAATCACTTGTATTCTCAGGAAACCAGTAAACAGGTAACCATGGAAGTTTTTGGTTGATGGGACGTCGTCACATCTCGTTATTTATTTTTGTCTTGCACATTTGAAAATATGTAAACAATGTTTTGAGTACACTGTAAACTTATTTAATATTCAATGTAATGGTTGTGATGCTTTGATCTCTATTATTCAATTGTTATGATATTGCACATGAAGTCATCCACCCCCAGACGCTTTTGCAGTTCTGCTTTGGAGGTGTGACAAATTGGTATCAGAGCATTGTTTATAGTGAAATAAGTATATCAAACCATTTAAGATATACAACTATAAATACAATGGGACTAAAACACTCTGACTAAAATTTACTTTTTAGAATATAAGTATTTTTATAAGAGTATACATGCATGCATTCATACTAGAAGCAGTTTTATAATAAGAACTATATAAAAGTATTTAGAGGAGTTAAACACTATGGTCAAGCCTAGACAGTTATGTAATCATATCTAAGATAAATATAGCCTGATCAACTATATTTATACGAGATATGACCAACATGTCTTTAGGAATGGTCATGGTGGGTGACGAATCTAAAACTTCCCAACCCTAAACACCAAGAAACCCTAGAATCAAACATAAAGATTAAAATACTATAGGAGTATTTTTAGAATACTACAGAGTCATACACTTAAACTTTTCATGTCTTTCTTATATCTCTATTCCCGCACATACATCATGGCAGGTTTTCATATGCCCGAAGACCCCTATCTCCCCAACCATGGGAATGGTGGGTGGATAGAAGAGGATCTCGAAGAGGATCCTGAGGAGCTAATGGAAGCAGAACCCGAAGAGGATCCAGAAGAGGATCCAGACGAGGAAGAGGAAGATGAGGACTCAGACGCATAGTCTGAGGTCATAAATCCTCCTTACGTCGCCAGAGTTCCTGCACACCGTTTGGGCTACAACAGACCCACGCCCCACTGGGCGGAAGACATAGAGAGGTGGAGCAGGCAGCAATACCAGCGCTCTCCATTCGGCATGCAGCGAGGTTTCTATAATCTCAGTCATGGGGGACCAACAGACAGGGCCCTCCCTGTCATGGTGCAGCGAATCACGAACCTTGGAGATCAGACCAGAGCCGCGGCGAACGGGATCGTGGAGCTGGGGGCCGCTGCTAAGGCCACCAACGCCCGAGACCGATGGATGGAGAGGGATTACCCCCGCACATGTCACCTCATTGACAGTCTCTACGAGGACCTTACCACCGCTCGAGCGGAAGTGCGAGAGTATCAGGAGAGGCACACGGCTCTCGAGGAGAGAGTGATTGCGGTTGAGCGTCGCATAGCATAGTTACAGGGCGCCTCGACTTCATCCTCAGGCCCTCAGGGAGACTACCCGCCGTGAGTAGGGCATGTACTACTCATATCTTGTTTTTATTTACAAGTAGGCGTTATCGTTACTCTTTCATGTAGACCTTCTTGAAGGTCAAATTTTCAAAAACTATGTACTAGTACCATATTATCAATGGAATAGGCATACTTTTTATTTCATTGGATGTTGTTATTTGTTATGCAATTTGTTTACTTATTATAGTAAATTTTCGTTTGTGAATTGCTTCCAAATTTCAAAAATAACTAGACTTGATACATATACAAACAAGGCATTTCATTATGGAAATGTCCGATTCATAAATCTACTCGAAAACTTATCGTCATTCCACGTTTAAACTTTATGGCAGAAGTATGCCACCAAGGAAGTCAAACAGGCGCAAGAATAACACACAAACTCCCAACACATTAGCACCACCACCTCGTCAAATGGATTCTGCGGTGTTACAGGCTGCCGTAGCAGCTGTTGTGGCTGCCACTATGGCCCAGATCAGCAGTACCAACAACGGAAACAACAACGGAAACGGCAGCGGGAACGGGACTGGCAGTTCCAATCATGATGAAAACCACGGGCACCAACGGGTGTGCTCCGAACCTACTACGGTGACGGTGGAGTCATTACTCTACCAAGGAGTTCATGAACCGCAAGCCCCGAACCTACTACGGTGACGGTGGAGTCATTACTCTACCAAGATGGTTTGAAAAGACAGAGTCCATCTTCGAGATTTGTGCATGTCCTGACGAGTTCAAGGTCAAATACGTCGCATGTACATTCGTGGATTCAGCCTTGACATGCTGGAACATCCACGTTAAAACTTCGAATCTAGCTGTTGCCAATGCCATGAGTTGGTATGACTTGAAAGGTATGATTCTCGCTGAATACTGCCCAAGAAGCGAGATGCAGAAGCTAGAACAAGAGCTGTGGGAACACTCCATGAAAGGCTCTGACATTGCCACGTACACTTCCCGATTAAACGAACTGGAAACTCTATGCCAGGGAATGGTCACCCCAGAGGCCAAAAAGGTGGAACGGTACATTTGGGGGCTATCCCCTCAAATCCAGGTAATGGTCATATCTACCAACCCGAGCACCCTCGACATCGCTAAGCGATTGGCACAAACACTTGTCGACCAGGGAGTTCATCAAGGCATCATAACCCCCACGCCCAAGCAGCCAAAGGAAGGTGACAAAAAGAGGAAGTTTTGGAACAAAAAGAAAGGACAACCCGCTCAAGACCCAGCCAAGAAGCAACAAACGGTGGCCGTCCATGCCATCACCGCCCCAGCCGCCCCTACCGCCCCTGCACTAGCCAAGCAATATGTTGGATCTCTTCCAAAGTGCGACAAGTGCAATTTCCACCACCATGGTTCCTTCCAAGATAGGAAATGTACCAACTGTAACAAGAAGGGACACACCAATCGTTATTATAGAGCACCAGCATAGCAAACCGCCCAGGCCGCAAATGCTGGGGTGAGCCACGCCTGGTACGGTTATGGTGAAACCGGGCATTTCAATAGGGACTGCCCGAGGGCACAAAATAGGAATGATGGAGGTGTGGCAAGGGTTCTAACAATGGGTCATGAAGAGGCAGTGAGGGATCCCACCATGGTTACTGGTACGTTCCTCCCAAACAACTCATATGAATGCATACTATTTGATAGTGGTGTGGAGAAAAGCTTCGTGAGCCACCAATTTAAACGCTTACTCAAACAGAAACCCCAAACACTAAAAAAACATTCACCGTAGAAATGGCCAATGGAAAGACAGAAAGCACTAAAGATACATTCGTAAGGTGTACACTAACTCTAAACAACCATTCTTTCCAAATCGATCTGATGTCGGTCACAATAAGTAGTTTCGATGTCATCATCGGCATGGATTGGTTGAGCCCTCAACATGTCGATATTCTGTGTTACGAAAAGGTCGTTTGCCTTAACCGACCAAACAACAAAACTCTCGTCATTTATGGCGACAAACTCGGCGCAAATCTACAAATCATCTCCTGCATCAACGCCCAGAAATATATGCGTAAAGAATACCACGCCTTCTTAGCCCATGTCGTCGATAAGAAACAAGAAGTGAAATATATCAAAGATATTCCCGAGGTCTGCAACTTTCCTGATGTATTCCCAGAAGACCTCTTGGGAATACCCCCTGTACGCCAATTCGAATTCAGAATCGACTTAATTCCTGGAGCCACCCCCGTAGCCAAGTCCCAATACCGCTTAGCACCGGCTGAAATGCAGGAACTATCCAGCCAATTGAACGAACTACTGAACAAGGGATTCATCCGACCGAGCTTCTCACCTTGGGGAGCACTGATTTTTTTCGTGAAAAAGAAGGAGGGATCTTTCTGCATGTGCATAGACTACCGAGAACTGAACAAGCTCACTATCAAGAATCGCTATCCCCTACCTCGAATCAATGACTTATTCGATCAATTGCAGGGTTCAAGCTACTTCTCAAACATTGATCTAAGGTCGAGATATCATCAGCTGCGGATTTAGGAGGAGGATATTCCAAAGACGACATTCAGAACTCGTTACGGCTACTACGAGTTTGTAGTGATTCCCTTCGGTCTTACTAATGTGCCAGCAATGTTCATGGACTTAATGAACCGTGTGTGCTGGCCTTATCTTGATAAGTTTGTGATAGTATTCCTTGATGACATACTGATCTACTCACGAAGCAAGGAGGAACATAGCCAACACCTACGGCAGGTATTGGAGACGTTAAGGGAAGAAAAGCTATACACAAAGTTTTCAAAGTGCGAGTTTTGGATTCGAAAAGTAGATTTCTTGGGGCACGTAGTCAGCGAAGAAGGAATACACGTAGACCCTTCCAAGGTCAAGGCGATTGAAAATTAGGCAACACCAAGAACACCGACGGAGATCCGCCAGTTCTTGGGTCTTGTTGGCTACTACCGAAGATTTATACAAAAATTCTCTAAGATCGCAAAGTCGCTCACTACCTTGACGCAGAAGGGAGTGACGTTCAGCTGGGAGAAGAAACAAGAAACTGCCTTCCAAAAAATTTAAGCAAGCTCTGTGCAGCGCCCCGATCTTATCTTTCCCAGAAGGGACCGAAGACTTCGTGGTCTACTGTTATGCATCCAAACAGGGCCTGGGATGTGTGCTCATGCAAGGAGGAAAGGTCATCGCCTATGCCTCAAGACAACTCAAGGCTCATGAGGTCAATTACACCACGCACGACCTCGAACTCGGAGCAGTGTTGTTTGCCCTGAAGATATGGAGGCACTACCTTTACGGCATTAAATGTACCATCTTCACATAACATAAAAGTATTCAGCACATTCTCAATCAAAAGGAGCTTAACATGAGACAACGACGGTGGGTTGACCTGCTAAATGACTACGAATGTGAAATTCGTTATCATCCAGGCAATGCCAACGTAGTGGCAGACACCCTGAGTCGAAAAGAATACTCAAGTCGCCGAGTAAAGTCATTAACTATGACCATCTATTCCCACCTGTCTGTGGAAATCAAGGAGGCATAGCTAGAAGCCTTGGAACCCGAGAACATCGCAGGGGAGACATTGCGGGGAATGGATAAAAACTTTGAAGTTAGGGATGACGGAACTCGCTAATTCATGGACCGAATCTGGACACCGAAATTCGGCGTGTATAGACACATGGTCATGAACGAGGCTCACAAGACAAAATACTCTATTAAGCTCGGTTCAAAAAAAATGTATCTGGACCTCAAGCAACTTTATTGGTGGCCAAACATGAAGGCAGAGATCGCTACCTACGTGGGCAGTGCTTGACTTGTGCCAAGGTCAAGGTAGAATATCAAAAGCCCTCGGCTTTGCTTCAGCAACCGGACATACCCGAGGGGAAGTGGGAGTGGATAACCATGGACTTCATAACCAAGGTACCCAAGATGACGGGTAGACTTGACACTATTTGGGTGATCGTTGACAGGTTAACTAAGTCCGCACACTTCCTACCAATAAAGGAGACCGACAAGATAGAAAAGCTCACAAGGGCGTACATCAAAGAGATCGTGCGACTACATGGTGTGCCAATATCTATTATCTCTGACAGAGATAGTAAATTCACCTCCCGGTTCTGGCAGTCGCTACAAAAGTCCTTGGGAACCAAACTCGATATGAGTACAGGCTACCACCCTCAAACAAATAGTCAAAGTGAAAGGACCATACAGACACTAGAAGACATGTTAAGGGCATGTGTGATAGACTTTGGTAAGGACTGGAATATTCACTTGCCACATGTCGAATTCTCCTACAATAACAGCTATCACACTAGCATCAAAGTCACGCCATTCGAAGCCCTCTACGGACGTAAGTACAGATCCCCTCTGTGATGGGCTGAGGTTGGTGACATTCAACTACCAAAGAGACAAGTGCCTGATAGCACTCTCACCGGCCTGGAGATCATACGAGAAACTACAGAAAATATCGTTCAGATCTGTGAATGGTTAAAGGCATCCCGAGATCGGCAGAAGAGCTATTCTGATAAGTGAGGAAAACCCTTGGAGTTCCAGGTCGGAGACCGCGTTCTGTTGAAGGTCTCACCCTGGAAGGGAATGATACGTTTTGGAAAGCGTGGAAAGCTAAATCCAAGGTACATCGGACCATTCGAGATCCTTGCTACGATCGGCCCGGTGGCTTACAAGCTACGTGTTGGGTCTAAATTTATGGTTTATAATTCGCTTTCTAGGCATTTGTAGTTTTCGGTCTAGGGCCAAAAACAATATTGGGTTTAATTGTAGTTTGGACCGAAATCACATGTGATTTCGGTCAAGTTATTGGGTTTTCGGTTTGGACTTTGTGCTTTGGGTCCATATATATAAATAATGTGTTATTAGGAGTGGTTAGGGGTGAGACAATAGACAAGAGGGTGTCTAAGGGGGATAAAACGTTCAAGGGGGCAGCCATTGTTGAAGGAGCGTGTTCTAGAGAGAGAAAGTAGAGAGAAGTGTGTGAATATTGTGTATTGGACATCATTCATTTCATTGATACATTGAAGATTCAACATGTTCTTCTTCTTCTTTTTCTCTATTCTTTCTTGCATCATCCACTTGATTGGGATTCCGCACCATCAAGTGGATTGGGTTGATACATCAAAACGATTTAGGGACTTACACTATGCCTACCACAGGAACTCAATAATGTACATCCATATAAGTGAGGATAGGGTTTGAAACCATAACTAGTGGTTATGTGAATTGATGTATTAGGTTAGATTATAATGAATTAGATAGTATAGGATGCTTAATTCATTTTCTGGAATAGATTAAGAGATATAAATTAAGAAGATAGAATTATGATCCATTAAGTGGTCATTTTGACCATAAGAGTCATTAAGCTCTTAATAAGCTAAGAAAAGTATTAAGAAACTTGTATATGTGTATGAATAGGCCTAAGAGCAAACAAGATGGATTAAGATGCATCAATTGAAAAACGGAGCCAAGGTGATATGTTTATATATATATATATATATATATATATATATATATATATATATATATATATATATATATATATATATATATATATATATATATATATATATATATATATATATATGTGTGTGTGTGTGTGTGTGTGTGTTGGATCTCGAGGCACTAAGTGAATGCCCTAAAGTTAGTAAATGAAGTACATGTAAGAACATGTATCAAAGCATGTACGTGTATAAAGAGTAAGTAACAAGTATATGTTAGAAACATGTAGCAAAGAATGTATGAATACCTAAGATATGTATGTATGTAAGATGCTAATGGTATTGTGTAGAATACCTATGTGCATGAGATAAACATATAGATTAAGTACTTAATGAGTTACGTACTATATGAGAAGGAGAAGGTCTATTAATGAGATAAAGATATAGAATGTCCATGGGACAAGTATTATGTGATGAGTCACATAAAAGAGTTAGAGAATAGTATGATTCCTACGGGAATAATAGTATGATTCCTTCGGGAATAAATAGTATCATTCCTTTCGGAATAATGAGTATGATTCCTTCGGGAATAAAGAGTATGATTCCTTTGGGAATAAAGAGTATAATTCCTATGGGAATAAGAGTATGATTCCTTAGAGAATAAAGAGTATGATTCCTTCGGGAATGAGATTATATCTTTGCGGGGAAATAGATGATGATTCCTTTAGGGATGTAGATAGATGATTCTTGCAGGAGTAAAGATTGTGTACGGATAGAGAAGATAGCGAAAAGGTTCCATGAGTGGAACAAGGCAAGAGAGCTATTTTGAGAACTTAGATGTAATCCATGAGGGATTAAGAGTAGGGAATCCATTTTGGATTCAAGAGAAGAAGAATGAATAAGGATCCATGAGGGATCATAAGAGATAGGAGTAAGTCTGGATGAGTGTACCCAACAATATTAGTGGGATGTTGTTTCCCTTAGAATGTTGATGACAGTATGGTATGAGATAGGACTGTTGGGTATAGATGAGAACAGAATGATGAGATATTAGAGTTGAGAATAAAGAAATAAAGAGTAAGAAGAGTATGAGAAGGCTTGCTAAAAGTTAGAGATATAAGAAGAATAGAGCAAGAGATAGAGAAGAGCATGCATAGAGTACAGAGAAGATTAAAGAAATATTAGAAAAGATAGAGTATGTGAAAGAAAGAAAGTGTGACAACTAGAAAATTTTGGGTCAAACAAAGTCTATGAGGTCTTGTAAGCGTACCCACAACATATGTGTATGTAACCTTGTTGCAATAAAACATTGAAAGCCAAAAGTTGAATTATTTGTATAAGTATATACATATATGTACTGCAAACCATGTACGAAATTAACATATGACAAGTTAAAACAAGTCAAAATAGATGGAAACCAATCATAGACCACACATTGATTTATAGTTTCGGGCTAGAACCCCACTAAGGCCGAAATCTCAATCTACAACACCCTAGGGCCGAAATCACCCTTTAATAGGTGATGCCTAGACCGAAAACCCTCCCATGTGGAGCCCCAAGGCCGAAAACACTACCCTAGAACACTAATAAGGCCGAAAACACCCAAGATCAAAAGCACTAGGACCGAAATCACCTTAATAGGCCACACTTTGGCCGAAATCACCCTTAATGGGTCATTGCTTTGGATGAAATCATCCTTATGATCCCTTGAAAATGTGATTTCGGTCTAGGTAAGGAAACATATAAGAATAAGTTGACTTTGTGATAAGATATCTCATCAGTTTCCAATACAGTTCAATACCCATCGTATACACAAGCTATTAACCACCAGTTAACCAAGCATAAGTCATGTCATTTATCCCCCCTTATATTGCACGAACTTACAGCACCAATAATCCCCATCCCATTTATTCCTCTTTGCTGCAACATCAAAACCACTCAAGAGCAAACCTAGGATCTTCCAAGTTCAAAAATCTTCAAGCATTATTCTTAGATTCTTGGTAAGTATTCCTTCAAATCTAGTGTATTTATACACTTTTATGTTAGTTTCATTATATTTACACATATATTATTATGTGTTAAACTCTTAGGATAACGTTCTTGCTAAGAAAGTTCAACCACCACATTCAAGTGTTAGGATTCGAAATCTTCGCACCATCTTCTCAAATCACCTACAAAACCACTCAAGGTGAGTTCATATCCCCACTTTTTCGAGATTTTCATGTTTTAGAGGGGGGGGGGAATACAAGTCAAAATTGGTTTATTATACAAATACTTGCATATTTTATCTTTATGTTGAGATATAAGCCAATGTATGCACAAGATATCATCACTAGCCTTTGTACAAATATTTGTGATATATTTGTTTTGAAATGCAAAACTACAAGAACAAAACATACTTTATGTTATAAAGATCATAATGAAAATATTATGGTAAAACTACATGATTTTTGAAAGCCTTTTTACCAAAATATAGCTTTTCTAGCAAAAGGAGTACATTGTAGTTATTTCACTATTTTGTGGACTACAACCCAAAAATATGAAGTTTGTTCTTACATTGAATCTAAACCAGGTGATTTCTATGTATTTATATAAATGTTCTAGACAAACAAACATGATAAACTGTAATTGGTATAGTTTGGGTGTCACAAAACTACACTATCATTTCAGAAGAGTCTAATAATTATTTAAAGGTATAATTATTACATCTACAAGTAAAAGGAGTTTTCAGTTCACGTAAATCGATTGATATTGGTTGTGAGACATTAGGTTGCGCCGTACCCACTAGAGTATACATACTAAGACCTGCGTTATAACCAGAGTCTCTTGTTGGGAGAGCGTGACACTTGTGTATAGGTCTATACGGGATTGACAACCCCGCACCTAAACTGTTAGCTACAGTTAGACCGGCAGGTCTGGGGTGAAAAATGTCGTAAACAGTTCCGACATCTTAAGCACGTCGTTCAGGAAACTATTCGCATTTGTATGGTTAAAATAACTCACATAGAGTATCAACAAACATTTGATTTATGGGTCGACATATCTTCAATAGTTTTATTTATATAAAACTACGTTACGTAATTTTTCCAGTACAATACAGTTATACATATGGAGACATGCATTCAAATGGTTTTACATACGAATAAAACAACATATTAATACTTTCGAGTACAACAATACTTACACATTTTTGGTCTTAGGGTTTTAAGACTACAACTCGTTTACAAAGAAAATATTGAATTTTCTGGATGTATACATTATCATTTTACAAGAAATAGTTACAAAACCTTCTCATACAAAATGCTTATGAACTCACCAACTTAATTGTTGACACTTTTTCACAATCATTTGTATTCTCAGGAAACCAGTAAACAGGTAACCATGGAAGTTTTTGGTGGATGGGACATCATCACATCTCGTTATTTATTTTTGTCTTGCACATTTGAAAACATGTAAACAATCTTTTGAGTACACTGTAAAATTATTTAACATTCAATGTAATGGTTGTGATGCTTTGATCTCTATTATTCAATTGTTATGATACTGCACATGAAGTCATCCGCCCCCCAGACGTTTCCACCGTTCTGGTTTGGGGTGTGACAGAAAGAGAATATAAAATATATATATATATAGTATGTGATGAGCCTGAGAAGAGGCTAAGAAAAATAAAAGAGATAGATGAAAGAGAAGAATAGCAGGGTATGATATTAGATAAGAATAGTAGAAGATAGAGTATGAGAACGAAACAATAGAATATTGAGACTTGATAAGAGTTAAAAGAAAAGAGACATATGAGATGATAAAGAAAAGAAGAGTAGAAATGAGAAATGAGAAGAAGTAAAGAGAAAATATTAGAAGAGATAGATGTGATGAGATGAGAAAGAATAATAGTGTATGCTATGAAAGAAAAAGATTAGATTGCAGAGTAAGAAAAAAGAATAGAAAAGAAAGAAAGAGTAAATTAAACATGAAAACATATTAGAATATAACTCACCAGACATGTGGTCTGATGTAGTAGATATGTTTCATATTTTGCAGGTTCAGGTAGCAGTCGTGATATGTGGGAAGACAGGAGCACTGGGACCTAGAATAGATTTAATTTCCTTGTTGTTTCAATTTGTATGTGAGATTTTATTGTAAACCTGTAACTAAACCTGGAATGCAAATTGTTTTTGTTTTAGTAGAATTCTGCATTTAGTAGACAAAACTATGATAATCCCTAATTAAATAGATGTTAGAAATATAGTTTGTTACCGTTACAAAAAAAACGGTTGGAGGTATATACCATAATACCCCTTCGGCTAAGAGCCATGTAAGTTGGGATGCTCCTAATTTTCGCTCTCTACATAAAACAAATTACCTTAATAGGTGCAATTTTGGTCCAAGCAACTATAGAGTCTGAAGGCCTTTTAATCTTTGAATCGATCATATTCCTGAGGATCTGAACATGGAATAACCTATCTGAAGAATAGTTGAAACACCATTGGTCATGGGTTTGTCGAAGGACCATATCTTTTAGCACCGATTCCAACTGAACTAGATCTAAAGCTTCATTACACCTGTTAGGTCTCCTTTTCCAGTAGCCTTCAAATCCTAAGGTGTTGAATCCTTTTGAGACAAGAGTTGATTTGCATTTATAAAGTTCAAATAAAGAAGGAAATTAAGACTCAAGAATCCCCCTGTAAACCCAATTATCATTCCAAATTAAAACTTTCGATCCATCCAATTTTTATCATATCCATCCACAAACCAGCAAAATACTATTTTGCCAATCACCAGATCAGTTTTCTATTAAAGTTGTGAATACGAGTAATAACTTGACTCCAGAACGATTGATTTTTATTTTTCAACTTCCAAATCCATTTGCACAACAACGAGCAATTTAAGGCCTTTAACGATCTCACTCCCAAACCACCAACTTCTTTTGGAGCTAAAACTATATCCCATTCAACCCAATGTATATTCCTTTTTTCATCAAACACACCCAACAGTTTCTCCAAGAAATCAATTACACAATTTGGCGCTTAAAAATAGAAAAATAATATAAAAGGAGGCTACCTAGCGCATATTTCACCAAAGTGATTCTACCACCAAAAGACAAACTTTTTGCTTTCCAGGAAGATACGTGATCCTTGATCTACTCGATTATGGGTTTCCATTTTTTTGAGCTTTATATTCGCGCCAACATGGACACCCAAAAAATCAATAGGAAAAACCCTGCTTCACAATCAAGATGTCTAGCATTTCTTCGTAAATCATTGTCGTAAACCCCAACCTCAAACACTTTAGATTTAAATAAATTCACTTTTCAACCCGATGCAATGTGAAAGTATCTAATAATGCATGTCATATTCTTTAGATTACTTCTAGACCATTCCCCGACAAAAAAACATCATCAGTGTAGAACGAAATGGATATCATCAGACCATTTGAAGGAGTTTTTATAACAAGAAAAATTGATTTATCATATGCCGATTTCATAGTAATGTTTAATCCTTCCATTACGATAATAAAGATGTAACATCCCCCTTTAGCACGTATCATAATATTGTCCGTTTTGGGATCCCGACACGAAAACTTCATAGTGGGTCACCCATCCCTAAATTGCTCTCTCCCGGATAAGCTTAAAAGCAGAGTTCTTATGGGATCTGATGCCCTCACAACTTTAAAACGCCTTGTGATAGAGAAGGTATCCACACACCTTATAAGGAATGATCTTTTCTCCTTCCCAACCGATGTGGGATCAGGTGCAACCCCACTTTCACCCTCCATTACAGGGTTCGACGTCCCCGTCGAACACATCGACTCGTTGTAACATCTTGAAATAAGGTACATTTTATCATTCTTTGAATCTTTATCAAAAGTGTCACATTTGGTCCCTAATAGAAAAGGCTTGCAAAAAAGGGTTGTATGTGGGGCGTACTTATAAGTACGTGTACCGTACTCATGCAACATGAATGGTCACAGAGAGCCAGCTAGTACGTTGGGCGTACATGTGGTACGTTGGGAGTACTAGATCAGATGAATGGCTTCATTTCTGGCCACATTTATCAACCTCCAACCCTCCCATAAACCCTAATATCATGTGAGTGGCTTGTATGTGTGTGTTATTTCAAGTTTTGATTGTTCTTGGCTCTTGTAGTTGAAGAAGGAGGTCGGAGAAGAAGAAGAAGGTGCTAGAAAGCTTGAATATCCATAAACTTCCCACATGTGTACATCATTTTCAGGTATAAATCTTATACCTTGGAAAGTGTTCTTCTAGATCTATTTGGTTTAAGATTTATGAACTAAAAGTCCCCAAGTTTGGACCTTTATGAGTTTGGGACTCTCCAGAGGGTTTAAGTTGTCCTTTCATGCATATTAGGACATTTAGATTTATAAAAATGTTTGCTTGATCTTCCCCTTTGGCTCATGCATGAGAAAATTAGGTTACAAAGGATGAAGTGATGCTTTGAGCCTTTCCTAGCCATGCAATGGCTTAAAGCCCACGACTTCATGGATTAAGAGGTCTTAAATTAGTCAGATCTGTAGTTGGGTTAGTTGTCTTAAAGGATTAAGACACCGACTTAGTGGATTTAGAGACTGATGGAGTACGTCTGGCGTACTCCTGGCTACACGCAGCGGAGCCTGATCCTCCCCCGATGCATGTTGACCTTGTTGGATGCCCACCGTATGGAGTAGTACACTCAGCATACGCGCTGAGTGTTGACTTTCGTTGAATTTGACCCTTGGTCAAGTTTTAGGGTTTTTAGACCATGAGAAGGGAAAAATGGTCCTTTTCCCTTAAAAGGTTTAGATGTGGGATTTGGACTCGCAAGTGAGGTTTTAACCTTAAATATTAATTAGGGTTTATTATTTTGTTGACTAGGCGGAGTCTAGATCCAGCAGTTCAGGTGCTAGGTTTTCGTGTTGTCAGTATCAGGTGAGTCTCCTCACTTACTCTTACCTGTATAGTAGGATAGTTGTATTTATGATGACCAGCTGGGTTTAGCTGTTATGTTATGTTATGATAATTATATGTGACTGAGGCTGCTGACAGCCAACCAGGGTTGTTGATAACCCATTGGGCGTGCTGTTAGCTCACTAGGACTGTTGATAGCCCCCAAGGTTACGGATAACCCATAGTTGTTTATTTATGTTGTGTTATATATGTTATCTTGGGGATATCACTAAGCTTTATGCTTATAGTTGTTGATGTATATGTGGCAGGTACTTCGCAGGACTACAGGAAGGCGAAGGTCTGATTGTACACACGTGTTGGGGAATTTACTACTGGGACATGTTTATGAACTCTGATAATTATGATACTGGTTGTTTGGGATAAACATGTATTTGATAACTTGGTTGTGAAACTATGATTTTTGGTAATTTAAAAATGAAAATTTTGGTCTAAAATTCAAGGTGCTACACTTTGGTATCAGAGCCCTGGTTTGAGGGATTTGGATGAACCTCTGGGTGAATCCAAACTCAAACTAAGCCCTGGTTTGAGGCAGTGTGTACAATCGACCAGCACTTAAATGGCAGTTTCCCAAAACACCCCAATTTATATTTTGAGAAGTGCAGAGCAGATATGTTTATATTATGAGCTTATAGAATTGCATGCTAGCTAGAGGTGGTCTAAGGAATCTTGTAGAGTTAGTATGAAATGTTGCCTGATTTGTGATGCCTTAGCCTAGGAGTTCATTCTTATGAGATTGAATATGTTTTTACTATTTGCTTAGTGTATGCTACATAGTTGTACATAGTAGGACTTTATAGCCTTAGAATGTGTAACATCCGGAATTTCGGGTATGATAGTTCGTGTTTCAATTTTGAAGATTTTGGAGGGGCTCGACGAGTCGAAGGTCTGACTCGCCGAGTCACGTCGAGTGAGCACGTGGATTTAATGAGCGGACTCGACGAGTCCAAGGATGGACTCGCCGAGTAGGTATTAGGCAGATAAAACCCTAAGTTCCGGGGTTGGAGCCTATTTAAAGGAACATATGACCTTGGATGCGCCTCATATCTCCTGTGAGAAACCCTAAATCGCCATTGGAGCCATGTGAGAGTTCTTATGATGAAATCAAGTATTTTGGTGGGTTTTATGGAAGGAAAAGAGCATGATTCAAGCAAGGAACGAGATGGGGGCTGTGGATATAGCATTTCTTCACATGGGACTGATGTATGAGGTATAATCTTGCACCCTTTCTTCTATTTTGGTTGGACCTCATGATCTTGGGAGTCTTTAGGGTTTAACTCCCCTTCTTTTGTGCTTATGAGCTAAGTGAGACATGATCTGAGGTGGGAAACCTCAGATCTGAACCTTGTGAGGTCCTTGGAGGCTAGGTGCCTCAGCTTTAGTGGTCCAAATGAGGGTTGATGAGCAAAAACCTTCATGAAGAGCATGTATTTGCGTTTTGAAGCAATAGCATCATGTATGAACGTAAAGATCGAAGCTTTACGTAATTAGAGTGATAGATCTGGTTGAAATCGTCTGAATGAGAAATCAGATCAAAGGGACTCGCCGAGTCCATGAGCTGACTCGACGAGTCGACGAGGGTTTGTCCTGATGGATTGATTGTGCGATAACTCGGCGAAGTTGGGGGTCAACTCGACGAGTTGAGCTGGACTTTTGAGACTTCTGAGGATACGAGGGGACTCGACGAGTCGTAGGAGTGCACTCGACGAGTCGGGTCAAACTTGGACTGTTGACTCTAGTTTGACTTCTGTTGACTTTGGGGTTTTGGTCAACATATGTGATAGAGACCTTGGAGGGGTAAAATGGTCTTTTACCCACTTTAAAGAGTTAGAAAGAGAAAGAACCGCCTTCGATTATCTGAGTCGTGAAAAGAGTATTAATAAGAGATATTCATCCTTTGTGTTAGGAGGAGGCTAGTTCGAGATCCGAGCGCGAGGTTATTTGCTCACCTGCTATCCGAGGTGAGTCTTCTCACTATACTTTACCTTGTTTGGTAGTTATGTGTGACCGGAAGGTCTTATGTGCTTACATTGAGTATTGTGTTATTATGCCTTATGTTGTGCATTATTTCTTTGTGATTTATGCTATGCGGAGTGTTACAGACTGGACCGAAGGGTCCGACGATTTATGAGGCCGGAAGGCTCAACCAGACCGGACCGGAGGGTCCAACGAGTTAGACCGGACCGGAGGGTCCAACGAGCTATGACCGGACCAGAGGGTCCAACGAGCTATGGGACCGGAAGGTCCCACTGAGATACATTGACCGGAAGGTCTCGCAGAGTTTTAGACTCGAGTGGCTAGTTGTTGTGCGTGGTATTTTGGGGAACTCACTAAGCTTTGTGCTTACCGTGTTATGTGTTATGTGTTTCAGGTTTTCTCAGGATCGCGGGACGGCACCGGCTTGATTGTACACACCAGAGAAAGAGTTATGTTTTGAGGATCCTGGATCATTAATGGAGTTGTGCTTTGTAATTTGAATAAACGAGTTTTCTATACAATATGTTATGAAAAGTATGCGATTTTAAAATGAAAAATCTGTTTGAAAAATTACGGTGTTACAAGTCGGTATCAGAGCCTTGGTTTGAGGGATTCGGATGCACCTTCGGGTAGATCTGGACTCAAACTGAGGATTTGAGAAAAATTTTCAAGGAAATGATGTGCTTTCGAGTATGTGTTGAGTAAGAGTATCCAGCAGGAATCCTCTAGAGAGGGATTTGGGTAGAGGAGTAATCTAGGAGAGATACCTAGATGAGAATTTGAGGAGTCTACTGAGAGAGTAGTCAGATGCCCGCGTGGGTTAAAGTTGCTTGAGTGCGGTGGTATCCTTTGAGTATGAGGAGAGCAAGTGGGTAATATACTAGAGTGGTTTTACATGTTGGTAGAGATTATTCCATGCCCGAATGTTGCTTGCTTCGTGCTTTGTGAAACTCTTGATGATGAGAGTCAGCTACTAAGTGAATATGACGATATTCAGGAGGTAGATGGCTGGCATCATAAGGAGTTCTTCAGCAGCTGATGGCGGAGAAGTGTGAGAACCTAGGAAGAGCCTAGGAAAGGGTGACCCTAGTCAGATGAGTACGCTGACAGAGTAGGATATTTCGCAGAGGAGCGAACACGCATGACGGGGTTGGTGATTGAGAAGGTCGAGCAGGTACTTAGGAACTCGGGGATGGTCTGTGTGGAAAGTATGGGTAGATGTGGCAGGTAGTATGGGCCCGTACTACTGAAAGCAGAGGACCCATACTCGATACAGGGAACATTCCGGAGGTTTTAAGTAGCAGATCGAGAGGTGATTTCATGGTTCGTGTACCATGATTTGTAGCAGATCGAGAGGTGATTTCATGGTTCGAGTACCATGATTTGCAGCAAATCGAGAGGTGATTTCATGGTTCGAGTACCATGATTTGTAGCAGATCGAGAGGTGATGTCATGGTTTGAGTACCATGATTCGTAGCGGATTGAGAAGAGATAACATGGTTCAGGTACCATGATTCATAGCAGATCGAGAGGTGGCCACATGGTTCGAGTACCATGACCCGTGGCGGTTAGTGTTATTGGTTCTACCAGTTACTCCGTGGTGATTGGTTAGACCGAGATCAGATGTGAAAGAGTATGGGGCCAAAGGGCCATGATGAACGAGTTTTAGTGGAGCATCCCTTAAAAGGGAAATCGAGTTAGCTCCGAGGGATTGTTGGTGAGATGCCAGTTAGAGTCCCAAGACTCAGGGATGAGTAGAGATGGCGGTTATGGAGGATTACGACATGAGTTGAGCAATCAGCCGATGGTGGAGATGTTATTTTCTGTGACCTGAGCGGTGCTATTTCTGTTCCTGTGGGAAACAGGAGAGGTATTAAAATTTTCGGTTTCCAAGGTTGGGGGTGAGCCCTGTGGGGTAGCTTTGGTTACGATCTTTCATCAGAGTATTTGGGCAGTATGTCTGCCGAGAGGTAGTGTTAGAGCATGAGCAGGTTGTCAGTGGGGACTGAGATGGTTAAGGACAAGGATACACCGTATTTGAGCATAGTAGGGCATGTATTAGCTGCAACGGCAGACGATCAAGAAGAGGATATTGGGGTGGTGGCTCTTATTGTCTATGATGAGTATAGAGTGTGGTAACGAGGACTCCACTCTTATTACAACCACATGATGGAACGTTGGTTGAAGAGTCGAGGATGACGAATATGTTAGTTCGTTATTTTCAGACTGAGAGTCAGGGTTACGACTGGACTATTGAGATGTCCGGTAGTGGGATGGTATGAGATTATGAATGACTAGAGGTAGTCATGATGAGAAGTTTCTGAGGATTTCATCGGAGATTCTGTGACATCCCCTGATTTCTCAGCCAGAAAAGACCGATTTAATTTATGCTCTTTGAAATAAAATCAGAAAAATCTTTTTAAAAAATGTTGCGGAATTGGTCCCCAAAACAAAACATGATAAACGTTTGTCAAAACCTTTCTTTAAGAAATATATAATCTTCTTTTTATATCAAAACCTCGGGATGTCATGTTCCGATACAGATCAAAAGCATAAACAAGACATTATAAGCCTTACAACAGTCATTTATAACTACTGGCCTATAATCCAAAAATCACTCATCATCATCATCTGACTATGCTCGAGGTCCACTACATGTAATATAAAAAGCTGAGTGGGTCAGGCTTGAAAGCCTGGTGAGCATATAGGGTTTTCAACCTACAATAAATAATAAACTCTTTAAGTTTATCAATCAACAAATAATTTATTAATTTCATCAACCAAAAACAACCCTAATTACCCATTTCCGTTATCCTCACCTTACGTCACTAAAACAACTATCACAAGGGACCTAGCCTAAGGATTTTCATTAGGGGTGACAACATTGCTTCGGAGGTTCCTCAACAATTTATGTCAAATAAGGCAACCATCGGGGTGACAACTTTGCTTTCCTCAGAAAATTATGTCAAACAAGACAACCTAACATAAAACAACCAATAAGGTGACAACATTGCTTTCCTCAGCAATTTATGTCAAATAAGACCACCAATAGGGTGACAACATTGCTTTCCTCTGCAATTTATGTCAAATAAAACGATCACCGGGGTGACAACATTGCTTTCTTTCAGCAATTTATGTCAAATAAAACAAACACCTGGGTGACAACATTGCTTTCCCTCAGCAATTTATGTCAAATAAAACAAACACCGGGGTGACAACATTTTTTTCCTTCAACAATTTATGTCAAATAGGCACGAAGTCACGTCGTCGCCAAGGTTTATACAACAGGCACTAAGTCCATAACTGCCAACATACTAAATCCGTAGCTACCAACGTACATCTATAATGTACTAAATTCATAGCTACCAACGTACATCTATACTATACTTCTATCCCTCATACTTTATCTACCCATGTTTTACCCAACATATTTGAAGATAAAATATATATACATTTTAAATCATTTTAAACATGTATAAAACATTCATTCAACATCCATCACAAATAAACAAACAACATATATACACATATCACGTATTTTATATAAAATACTTCATATCTATGTGTAAGATGAAAGTGACTATACACTCACATGATTTGATGATAATCGGGCAGCAATTCGTTTTTAATAAAACCGGGAGTTTTATTGAGACACCGGGCTCTGCGAAAGGTCGGGCTTCAAAACCGAAAAGATAAATTTTTCGGGCTTCACGGGCACTTCGTGTTGTATTCCGGGGGTTATAATCGATACTGGGGCTTCGGAGGATGTTAATATGAAAGAAATATGAGTTTAGGGGCTAAAATTGACACTTTTCCAAAATATACCCGGGAGGTCCCGCACCCTCCTATTTATAGGAGCGAGCCTCTTGATCCAACGGCTGAGAAGCCTCCAGGTGGCGAAGATCCGAAGCTCGCAGGGAAGGGCTCGCACGAGGGTTGCGCGTGCGAAGTGGCTGCTGGCCTCTTGTGATTGGACCGAAGCCTAGGTCCGAAGTAGGGGGGTTGTGGCAGCCTTGCGAGGGTTCGGACATGTGCTAGAGGGTACGTGTCGCCTTCTCAGTGAACCACTTCGGATCAACTTCAGTAGCTCGGATGACTCATCAGTTTTTCGGACACGTGGCATATTCTAAGCGAGGACAGGTGGCCGAAGTCCACCTTGGGAAATTTCTCGGTTTTAGCAATTTTTCTCGTTTTTCGCGCCAAAACTTCTAAAATCCATAACTTTCGCATACGAGCTCCGTTTTTTACGTTCTTTATATGCACGTGTAGGTAAAATTACGCTCCACAACTTCCGTTTAGACTTCGTCGACTAATTTTGACTTTAAGTTTTATATTATTATTTTTAACAGACCGGGACAGGAAATTCGTTAAAAATTCATAACTTCTTCATCCGACGTCCGTTTTCGTCAGACTTTTTACCGTTGTGCTACTATTTACGAGACCTTCGATTCTCGTTTAGGTTGTGTCGGCTAAAAATCACTTGATTTAAAATTCGAGTTTTTAGCTGTCTACTGCTAAGTTGAAACTTCGAAAAATCATAACTTCCTCATACCAAGTCAGATTTGGGTGTTCTTTTTATACCTACTCTCGGTTTAACGAACACTACGAGTTTTGTTTAGATCACTAAGGCTAAAAATTAGTTTATCGAAAAATCACTTTTTACGACATTCAGCACCGTGCCGGTTTTGTCGTGAAACTTCGACAGGTCATAACTTCTTCGTTATAACTCGGATTTCGGCATTCTTTATATATCTGTAATCCTTGTCACGACCACTACAACTTTTTTAATAAATATCGGCTTTATCTAATATTTATTTTCGAAGCTCATTTTTAATCTTAATTAATTAAATCCTAATAATTAAGCATAAAACACATAAAACACATAATTTTCACATAATTCCTTTTCATTTCTCCAAAATGAGTCACAAAGGTTAACCTAGACTATCATGTCAATATTAATGCCTAGCCTAGAAACACGGGCATTACAATTCTCTCCCCCTTAGAATGATTTCGTCCCCGGAATCACACATCAGCAAACAAATACGGGTAGCGACTCACCATGTCACTCTCCGTTTCCCCAGGTGAGATTTGGCCCATTCGTATGTTTCCAACGCACAAGCACTAAATCGACCATCTGGCGTCACAACTTCTTAGTCTTACGGTCAACGATTGCCTCAGGTTCTTCAATTAACCTCTTGTTTTCATCCAACCTTAATTCAGAAATGGGAATTATGTCGGGCACATCTCCCGTGAACTTCCTCAAATAACACACATAAAAGGTGTTATGAATACCCTCCAGTTCTTCCGGTAATTCTACCTTGTAATCTTGATTCCCGATCCTCTGAAGAACTTTAAATGGTCCAATAAATCATGGACTCAACTTTCCCCTTCTAACAGATCTTATAAGTCCCTTCCATGGCGAGACTTTAAGTAAAACCGAATCCCCAACTTCGAATGATATCGGTTGTCTTTTCTTGTCATCATAGCTCTTTTGACGATCTTGAGCTGCTAACATCCTTTACTTCAATTCGGCTTAAGTCAACTACTACATCGAACTTGGTTCTCTGAACCACATAGAAAACTCATCGTAGTCGGACTCAATTTGATATGACCTCTAGGGTCGGAATAACAATCATCTTCTTAGTCATTACCGAAACGAAGGTACTGAAGTACTCGAACAATAACGAAATCAATTTCTAGCTTCTTGGTAACCTTGTGACTTTCCTTGATCCAAGTACGAGTCCTGTGCTTCCGGTATTATAGGCCTCTACTACCATTCACACCTACTCCTACTCGTCCCAAGTATTGTCTCGCAGTTCTCCAAGTCACCATACAAGAATTTCAGATAGTCATTCAATTCATCAGATGACAAAACCAGGGTTTGTATTATTTCTTAAAATAATTACACAGAGGTTTGAGTTTACCCTATACTACGCCTTTAATAGGCTACACCACAAGTTATTAACTGCATTCCTACTTTATATCTTAGCTTTGGGAATATAAGGTCCTTACTCCTGATCCTTTGTATTTCCATCTGCTTTATTAAGGATCATTTGGAATGCCTTTGGTTTTGGTTTTGGTGGAACATTGGGCATTGCTGCCTCTTTCTTATTTGGGCAGTCCTTCGAAATGTGCCCTTCCTCGTTACATCGATAGCACATCCTCTTGTTGGACGGACACTCGTTGGCATAATGCCCAGTCTTTCTACACTTGTAGCAGGTCACCTCTTTGCTACATTTCCCGAAGTGCTTCTTTTTGCACTTCTCGCACCATTTTGCTCCGCCTTCTCCTCCTCCAGACTTCGAGAATTTTCTTTTCTCGTTGGACCCTGAAGTCCTTTCAAACTTTCTTTTCTCACCAACTTCAATCTTGTTGGCGGTTCTTCCCTTAATCATATATTCTACAGACTTGGCAGCCCAGATAGCTGCCTCCAAAGTAAGTGCATGACGTACTGGCACCGCATACTCCCATGGAAGTCCCTTTGCATACCTGTCAATTTTCGCCAGCTCATCTGGGACAATACGCAAAGCAGAATCCATTTTGTCTGTGAAGTTATTCGTATATTCATCAACGGTCATGCTCCCCTTCTTCAGCGTCAGAAATTGGTTTTCTAACTCAAGCACGTTTTGGGCCGAGTAGTACTTGCGCTTAAAGTGCACCAAGAACTTTGCCCAAGTCAGTTGCAGTGGCTCATTAAGGATTACGGTTTTCCCCAGAGTGTTCCACCAACGAGCAGCACTACCCCTGAACTGACGTACTGCAAATGTGGTCTGTAACTTGCCTTGGCAATCACAAGTCATGAAAGCCAACTCCATTTCCGAGATCCAGTCCACTACTCCGACAGGATCTTCTTTTCCAGTGAAGGTCGATGGCTTGCAAGTCATAAAGTCCTTATACTTGCACCCATTTCTCTCCACTCTACCGTCGTGGTTATTTCTCCCAACCACAAGCGGTTCACTATGACCAATCGATCTGCTGTTGTTTCCTTCTTCAAATCGATCGTCATTCAATTCACGTTGTTCAACAGGAACTGAAGGTTCATCCCTGTTGTTCAGCAACATTTCCCTCAATTCCTCCCTTTGTTCAGCCAACATGGTCTGAATCATAGTTCGTACTCCAGCTATGGTGATGGGTTCTGGTGTAGCTCTTACTATAGGCACCTGTTCCACCACTTGGGGTTGAGGTTGCTGATTTCTATTTACATTTCCAGCTCCACTTCGGGTTCTTGCCATTATAATCTATATACCGAATAAGGCGAATTTAGGTCTTTATCCTTGTTAGACATGTCAATTCCCTTATCACTCCGAAACGTTTACATGTTAGTTCTAATCTCGTAATCATACGCTTAGAATCCTACACACATAAGGTTTCCAGATCCGGTCGGCAACAGACCATAGATCCGAAAAAATAATGGCATATATGGCAAACATATAACATTTAGCACATAAGGGCATTTTAGGCATCTGTCCTAAAATAAACTAGTGCTCGTGTCTAAAATATGGTAGACACTCATCTCACAATCATCACTTAGCATTCTAAGTTTAAGTCTAGAAATCCTACAAATTCCTAATTCGCTTAAACTAATGCACTGATACCAACTGTGACATCCCCTAATTTCTCGGCCAGAAAAGACCGATTTAATTTACGCTCTTTGAAATAAAATCAGAGAAATCTTTTTAAAAGATGTTGTGGAATTGGTCCCCAAAACAAAACATGATAAAAGTTTGTCAAAACCTTTCTTTAAGAAATATATAATCTCATATTTATATCAAAACCTCGGGATGTCATGTTCCGATACAGATCAAAAGCATAAACAAGACATTATAAGCCTTACAACAGTCATTTATAACTACTTGACTATAATCCAAAAATCACTCATCATCATCATCCGACTATGCTCGGGGTCCACTACCTGTAATATAAAAAGTTGAGTGGGTCAGGCTTGGAAGCCTGGTGAGCATATAGGGTTTTCAACCCACAATAAATAATAAACTCTTTAAGTTTATCAATCAACAAATAATTTATTAATTTCATCAACCAAAAACAACCCTAATTACCCATTCCCGTTATCCTCACCTTACGTCCCTAAAACAACTATCACAAGGGACCTAGCCTAAGGATTTTCATTAGGGGTGACAACATTGCTTCGGATGTTCCTCAGCAATTTATGTCAAATAAGGCAACCATCGGGGTGACAACTTTGCTTTCCTCAGCAAATTATGTCAAACAAGACAACCTAACATAAAACAACCAATAAGGTGACAACATTGCTTTCCTCAGCAATTTATGTCAAATAAGACCACCAATAGGGTGACAACATTGCTTTCCTCTACAATTTATGTCAAATAAAACGATCACCGGGGTGACAACATTGCTTTCTTTCAGCAATTTATGTCAAATAAAACAAACACCTAGGTGACAACATTGCTTTCCCTCAGCAATTTATGTCAAATAAAACAAACACCAGGGTGACAACATTGTTTTCCTTCAACAATTTATGTCAAATAGGCACGAAGTCACATCGTCGCCAAGGTTTATACAACAGGCACTAAGTCCATAGCTGCCAACATACTAAATCCGTAGCTACCAACGTACATCAATACTCTAGTAAATTCATAGCTACCAACGTACATCTATAATGTACTTCTATCCCTCATACTTTATCTACCCATGTTTTACCCAACATATTTGAAGATAAAATATATATACATTTTAAATCATTTTAAACATGTATAAAACATTCATTCAACATCCATCTCAAATAAACAAACAACATATATACACATATCACGTATTTTATATAAAATACTTCATATCTATGTGTAAGATGAAAGTGACTATACACTCACATGATTTGATGATAATCGGGCAGCAATTCGTTTCCTAAAACGTTCGTTTCTAATAAAACCGGGAGTTTTATTGAGAAACCGGGCTCTGCGAAAGGTCGGGCTTCAAAACCGAAAAGATAAATTTTCCGAGCTTCACGGGCACTTCATGGCATATTCCGGGGGTTATAATCGATACCGGGGCTTCCGGGGATGTTAATATGAAAGAAATATGAGTTTAGAGGCTAAAATTGACACTTTTCCAAAATATACCCGGGAGGTCTCGCACCCTCCTATTTATAGGAGCGAGCCTCCTGATCCAACGGCTGAGAAGCCTCCAGGTGGCGAAGATCTGAAGCTCGCAGGGGAGGGCTCGCACGAGGGTTGCGCGTGCGAAGTGGCTGCTGGCCTCTTGTGATTGGACTGAAGCCTAGGTCCGAAGTAGGGGGGTTGTGGCAGCCTTGCGAGGGTTTGGACATGTGCTAGAGGGTAAGTGCCGCCTTCTCAGTGGACAACTTCGGATCAGCTTCAGCAGCTCGGATGACTCATCAGTTTTTCAGACACGTGGCATATTCTAAGCGAGGACATGTGGCCGAAGTCCACCTTGCGAAATTTCTCGGTTTTAGCAATTTTTCTTGTTTTTCGCGCCAAAACTTCTAAAATCCATAACTTTCGTATACGAGCTCCGTTTTTGACGTTCTTTATATGCACGCGTAGGTAAAATTACGCTCTACAACTTCCGTTTGGACTTCGTCGGCTAATTTTGACTTTAATTTTTATATTATTATTTTTAACAGACCGGGACAGGAAATCCGTTAAAAATTCATAACTTCTTCATCCTACGTCCGTTTTCGTCAGACTTTTTACCGTTGTGATATATTTACGAGACCTTCGATTCTCGTTTAGGTTGTGTCGGCTAAAAATCACTCGATCTAAAATTCGAGTTTTTAGCTGTCTACTGCTAAGCTGAAACTTCGAAAAATCATAACTTCCTCATACGAAGTCAGATTTGGGTGTTCTTTTTATACCTACACTCGGTTTAACGAACACTACGAGTTTCGTTTAGATCACTAAGACTAAAAAGTAGTTTATCGAAAACTCACTTTTTAAGACATTCAGCACCGTGTCCGTTTTGTCGTGAAACTTCGACAGGTCATAACTTCTTCGTTATAACTCGGATTTCGGCATTCTTTCTATATCCGTAATCCTTGTCACGACCACTACAACTTTCTTAATAAATATCTGCTTTATCTAATATTTATTTTCGACGCTCATTTTTAATCTTAATTAATTAAATCCTAATAATTAAGCATAAAACAAATAATTTTCACATAATTCCTTTTCATTTCTCCAAAATGAGTCACAAAGGTTAACCTAGACTATCATGTCAATATTAATCCCTAGCCTAGAAACACGGGCATTACAGATTTGGGGTATTTGGAATTGCTTGACCTCCATCGGGGAGATTATCGAGCATTGTGTATCACCTTCCAAGAGTAGGTGTGATGTTATTGGGAAGAACAGTCTGTGGGTTAGATTGTTGGTGAACCAATTGGTGATGGTTCGAACCCTGAGAGGGGAGAATCGGGTACTTTTTGAGGAGATCAGAGATTTGTTCAAGAGCAGTTAGAGAACTGGATAGAGAGGCCTGCAGTGCGGATTCTTGAGACCAGGGTTATTGGTGGTCAAGGAGAGGTGCAGAGTGAGATAGTACATATGGTACGTGTTTGAGAAAGGATGAGTGTCTCCACGGCAAGTGGCCGCTGGTCGGAGACCTTGTGGTGGTTAGGAATCCTTCAAGGTTAAAATGGTGAATTCGAGGTGGTTGGCTTGTGAGGTTAGTTCGGCGGTTGAGAATTTCTGGTTCAGAGTATGGGCTATTAATGTCCTAAAATCTTGGATTATTTTTAGTTTGAGTTTGAGATGACGAGTGGTGTATCAAATCTCTATGGTTCCGGTGGGGGCCCTTCAGTTAATTGACATCAAATGGATTTATTTGAGAATGTGAATTGCAGCGAGAAAAAGAGGTTTTGTCACGATGGTGGTCGTCCGAAGTAGTGATGCTTATCCTGGATGGGTGTGTGTGTGTGTACCTATCTATGTTGGGCCACAGAGCATGAGTTAATGATCGCAGTGTGGTGTCATCTTGAGGATGAGATTGTGAAGTGGTAAGAGTAAGTGCGATAAGACTGCGAGGAGCTGCAGTTTCAGTGAGTCAGTGCAGAGAGGTTGTGGTGATGCTACGGGGAGCCGTAGTACTTACTATTCAGTGAGAGGTTGTGGTGATTCTACGGGGAGCCGTAGTACTCACTATTCAGTGAGAGGTTGTGGTGATGCTACGGGGAGCCGTAGTACTCACTATTCAGTGAGAGGTTGTGGTGATGCTACGGGGAGCCGTAGTACTCACTATTCAGTGAGGGGTGTGGTGATGCTACGGGGAACCGTAGTACTCACTATTCAGTGAGAGGTTGTGGTGATGCTATGGGGAGCCGTAGTACTCACTATTCAGTGAGGGGTGTGGCGATGCTACGGGGAGCCGTAGTACTCACTATTCGGTGAGAGGTTGTTGTGATACTGTAGGGAGCCGTAGTACCCACTAGTCAGCGAGAGAATGTTGTGATGAAGTGCTCTCTGATCAGAGCTTGACGCAGAAGAGTTTTAGGCTTAGGTAGCCCTAATATTTGAGTGTGTGGAAGCCTGGGGTCGAACCAGGGGCGAGACTGGGGTCTCCATATTTGTCGGGAGTCGTTATATTCTAAATTGAGTAGTGGTTGTCGCAACCAAAGGGAAGTGGATAAGTGAGGAACGCATGGGTTGCAGGTCATGAGTCATGAGTTGAGTGGTTCGTTGGGACGAGTGGTTCCAACTCTGTGCAAGACCAGACTCTCGAGTTGAGTTCGATCCTAGTGGTGTATTGAGTAGGCAAAATGAGATTCCGGATTCAGAAAGGAATTTCCTTTGGATGGGGGTATTGGTTCCATCTGGTGTCTTAGACCTGAGTGGGTCAATTCGTAGGTATGAGAAAACTGCGAAACGAATGGAACTAATGAGTAGTAGACGGCAGAGATCGAGAGTGAGTCGAATTTCGTATTCGCTTGAGGTAAAGCAAACTTCGCGACATGTGTGTCGCACTGGGCCGAGATAGTTGTATTGATAAGGAAGTCAGTGAGACGTTTTGGTACATGCAATGGGTAACCTTTGGAGGTTCAATTGCTGGGTCGGGAGATGACCTGGTGCTCAGTCTTGAAAGGGATATTGAGAAGGGAGCTGAGGTTTTGTAACAACGTAAATTTCCAAAACAATTTTTCATTTTTAAAACATGATTTCATTCATAAGATATCATAAAAATCCATTGTACCACATGTCATCATAATAAAACAAATCCCAAGATCTCTAATACATAAATCCCATCAGTGTGTACAGATCATGCCGGCGCCTTCCCGCGATCCTCACTGGTACCTGAAACACATCACACAAACACTGTGAGCATAAATGCTTAGTGAGTTCCCCAAAATACCACATACGCACATACGCCACTCAAGGCTATATGACCTTCCGGTCACTGTGTCTCAGAGGACTTCCGTCCCACAACTCTGGTAGACCTTCCGGTCCTACCCGTAATGACCTTCCGGTCCATATCATCTTGACCTTCCGGTCCATATCATAATGACCTTCCGGTCCTGAGCAGTCATAACATACATAACACATCCATATCATATAACAACATACAACACATACATCACATAGTACATAAGACCTTCCGGTCACATATAGGTACCGCTCTAGGTACAGTATAGTGAGAAGACTCACCTCGGACGATGTCAGATAACCTCTCGTGCTTGATAACCCGACCTAGCCTCCTCCTATTAACATAATAACATCTCTAATCAATACTTTCTCTTTTCCTCATGTCTAAGGAGTGGGTAAAAGACCATTGTACCCCTCCCAGATCTCTCTCTAGAACCAGCTTGACCAAAACCCTAAGGTCAACTGAAGTCAACTCAAGTCAACGGTCAAGCTTTGACCAGACTCGTCAAGTGCACTCGTATGACTCGGCGAATCCAGGCGTCTTACGAATCCTCATAGATCTTTACTCGACTCGTCGAGTTAACCTTTCACTCGACGGTTACCACTGGTCATGAATCGCGGGGCAACCCCGACTCGACTCGTCGAGTGTACTAATGGACTCGGCAAGTTCCTTCCATGGAAACACTTAAATGACCTTCTGAGGTCAGATCTGTTTCTCTAACCTATAGATCTGACCTTATCATACCCATAAATCACGTAAAGGTCCGTCCTTTACACTCATGCAACGTCCATAAAGCTTCTTTTGGTGAAATAGCCTCTAAAATGGCAACCTAGGTTCATATCTCTAATGGAGTAGCATAAAGCAAGATAGATAGGACTCTCTGGACCTCTTAAGGTCCAGATCTAAGAAGAACTCCACCTTGGGACCTCACATACTTCGAATCCAAGCTAAAGAAGGCATAAGAAAACCCTAGATTTAAGTAGATCACCAAATACACGAGATTGAGCACAGATTAATACCTCTAGCAGCGTCTTCTGATCAAATGGTGGTAGATCTGAGCTCCTCAATCTTCCTTGCTTTCCCTCCTTCCTTCTTTCTTGCAAAATCACACTTAGAATGAATGAAAACGGCTTCTTCTCTCTCTCACAACGCTCTCAGGTGCTCTGGTGCTCTCAAGGGTGAAGGTGGCCGCAAATGTGGGCCATAAGGTCCCTTAAATAGGGCACAGGCCTGAGGATTTAGGGTTTCCACCCATAGCGCCTACTCGGCGAGTCTACTCTTGGACTCGGCGAGTAGTTCATTAAACTTACGTGGCCACCCCGCTTCTACTCGACGAGTTATAGCATCAACTCGTCGAGTAGATCAATGATTCACAAAAATGAATAATCAAAATAATATACCTGGAAATCCGGGTGTTACAATTCTCCCCCACTAGAATCAGACTTCGCCCTCGAAGTCTCGCCCCGCAAATAACTCAGGATGTTGCTCCCGCATCTCCGCCTCCGGCTCCCAAGTCAACTCGGACCCTCTCCGATGTTGCCACTGGACTTGTACCAGGGCACCTCCTTGTTCCTCAGAACCTTGATCTTGCGATCCAAGATCGCGATCGTCTTCTCAACATAATTCAGGCTCGCATCCACCTGAATATCCTCTAGCGGCACTATCGCCGACTCGTCGGCTATACACTTCCTCAACTGGGACATGTGGAAGGTATCATGTATCTGGCTCATCTCCGCAGGTAGCTCCAAACGGTATGCTACCTTGCCCACCCTCGCGGTCACCCTGAACGGACCAATATACCAGGGCCCCAGCTTGCCCCTCTTCCTGAATCGGATCACTCCTTTCCAAGGAGACACCTTCAGGAGTACGAAGTCTCCCATCTGAAACTCAAGCTCGGATCGTCGCCTATCCGCATAACTCTTCTGGCGACTCTGAGCTATCAAAAACCTATGCCTGACCTGCTGTATCTGCTCAGTCGTCTGAAGCACTATCTCGGTGCTACCCATCACGCGCTGCCCTACCTCTCCCCAGCAAATGGGAGTCCGACATCTCCTCCCATACAACAAATCGAAGGGAGGCATACCAATACTCGAATGGTGGTTGTCCGTCCGCTCGAAGCATATCCTCCGAAGTCTAACACACATGATCGAAGCATATCCTCGAGCGTCTGAATCGTCCGCTCACTCTGTCCGTCCGACTGTGGGTGGTATGCGGTACTGAAATGCAGCCTCGTACCCAACTCCTCATGGAACTTCTTCCAGAACCTGGAAGTGAAACGTACATCTCGATCTGACACAATCAAGATCGGTACTCCATGATGCGATACCACCTCCCTCACATATAACTCCGCCAGCCTCTATGCAGAAGAGCTCTCACTGATAGCAAGGAAGTGAGCGCTCTTCGTCAGCCGGTCAACGATCACCCAAATTGCATCGACGCCCCTCGCGGTCCTTGGCAATTTGGTGATAAAATCCATAGAAATTTGTTCCCACTTCCGCTGGGGAACCTCAAGTGGATGCAACTTGCCATGCGGACGCTGGTGCTCGGCCTTAACCTTGCGACAGGTCAAGCACCTCTCAACAAACCACACGACATCCCTCTTCATACAGGGCCACCAATACTCTCTCTTCAGGTCCAAATACATTTTAGTGGCCCCTGGATGGATCGAGAACCTCGATCTGTGCGCCTCCTCCATCAGAATGGTACGTGCCCCGCCTGTATACGGCACCCAAATCCGACCTTGAAAGGTCATCAGCCCTCGGCCATCGGTAACGAACTCAGACACCTGCCCGATCACCTGCTCCCTCTTGCGGTTCTCTAGTATCACGGCCTCTGCCTGGGCCTCCCGAATGGTGTCCAACACTGGAGTCATCACTTTCAATCGCATACAAGTATCTCGAATCGGAGCACTCTCTGCCCTACGGCTCAGAGCATCAGCTACAACATTAGCTTTGCCCGGGTGGTACAGGATCTCACAATCGTAATCCTTTACCACATCTAACCATCTCCTCTGGCGCATATTCAGGTTGGGGTGATCCATCAAATACTTCAAACTCTTGTGGTCCGTGTATATGGTACACCGAACCCCATACAGATAGTGACGCCAGATCTTGAGGGCGAACACCACTGCCCCCAACTCCAGATCGTGGGTGGGATACCTCGACTCATGAGGCTTCAGCTACCTCGATGCATACGCTATCACATGCCCTCTCTGCATAAGCACCGGACCGAACCCCGATATCGATGCATCGCAGTACACCACAAAATCCTCCATTCCCTCTGGGAGGGATAACACCGGGGCTTCGCACAACCTCTGGCGTAGAGTCTCAAACGAGGTTTGCTGCTCCGGACCCCATGAAAAAGCAATGCCCTTCCGGGTTAACTTGGTGAGAGGCACGACAATCTTGGAGAAATTCTTGACGAATCTCCGATAGTAGCCGGCCAACCCCAAAAAACTCTTGATCTCGGTGGGTGATCTCGACACCTCCCAACTCATCACAGCCTCAATCTTGGCCGGATCGACCAATATCCCATTCTGGTTGACGAGATGCCCCAAGAATTGGACCTCCCGTAACCAGAACTCGCACTTGGAGAATTTGGAATAGAGCCTCTCCGATCTCAAAACCCCGAGAATCTCTCTCAGATGCTCCTCATGCTGCTCTCTAGATCTCGAATTAACCAGAATATCGTCGATGAATACAATCACCGACCTGTCCAGCATCGGTCTGCATACCCTGTTCATGAGATCCATGAACGCTGCTGGTGCATTGGTGAGCTCAAAAGGCATCACCACAAACTCGTAGTGCCCATAACGAGTCCTAAACGCTGTCTTCTGGATATCCACATCTCGCACCCTCATCTGTTGATATCCAGACCTCAAGTCTATCTTGGAGAACCAAGATGCTCCCTGCAACTGATCAAACAGATCATCAATCCTCGGTAGTAGGTAACGGTTCTTGACCGTTAACTTGTTCAACTCCCGGTAATCAAAGCACATCCGGTGTGAACCATCCTTTTTCTTGACAAAAAGGATCGGCGCTCCCCAAGGTGAGCTACTCGGCCTGATAAATCCTTTCCCCAACAACTCCTGAAGCTGTGAGGATAACTCATGCATCTCTGGTGGCGCAAGGCGATAGGGCGCCTTGGCGATAGGCGCCGCTCCCGGAACCAAATCGATGCGAAACTCCACTTGCCTCTCGGGAGGCACACCCGACAACTCCTCAGGGAAAACATCCGGGAACTCGCACACTATCGGCACGTCACTAACCGAACCCGGCCCCTCTGCGGCCACCCGTGAATCCATCATATAAGCCACAAACCCGCTACAGCCCTGCTGTAGGCTCCGCCTCGCTCTAGCAGCCGAACAAAATGCTGACCCAGAATGGGTACCCTCGTCGTACACCGTAAGTACTCCCCCACTAGGGTCTCGTATCGTCACCAACTGTCGCTTGCAGTCTATAACAGCCCCAAATCGGCTCAACCAATCCATGCCCACTATGACACACACGTCCCCCATCACAATCGGGACCAGATCAATCGGAAACTCCACACCAAAAATCTCGAGTACACATCCTCGAATCACATCCATAGCATACACCGCTCGCTCGTCAGCTATAGAAACTCGTAGAGATCGACTCAACGCCTCCCGCTGGATACTGATGTGCTGACTAAATGATAACGACACAAATAACCGACTCGCACCCGAGTCAAATAGCACCAAAGCAGGTACAAAACTCACAAGAAAAGTACCTATGCATACTATAATATAAGCACAATATCTCAAACTCAGCATAAGTATATGAAAGAATATATACCAGCCACGACATCGGACGCTGCACGGACCTCCTCCGCTGTCAACTGGAAGGCTCTCCCGCGAGCCTTCGGTGCCTCGGCCTTCACCGGCCGAACCTCAGTAGCTCGTACGGCAGTAGGGGTAGATCCCTGCGGTGCTCCCTGTGCTGTCCCCCACAGCAGCGGACACTCGGCCTTCCGGTGTCCGGTTTGGTTGCAATGAAAGCAAACCATGAACCCCTTGGGGAAATCCTTGGCTATGTGCCCCTCCTTGCCACATTTGTAGCAAGCACCAGATCGACAAACCCCATCATGTCCCTTGCCGCACTTCCCACAAGTGCGGCCCTTCTGGCCTCCAGATCTCGAATCGGCGGGCTTTGCCCGCTTGGCTGCCGGCTGAGACTGTGCCGGCCGCCGGTCCCTCCCCTGAGACTCGGCCTCCTCCCGGGCCTGAGTCTCCAGCTCGATCTCCCTCTTCCGGGCATTTGCCTGGAGCTCGGCAAATGTCCGGTATGATGAGTTCGCCACGAACTCGCTGATATCCCTCCTCAAAATGCTCAAGTACCGGCTCATACGTGCCTGCTCAGACGACACGTGTTCAGGGCAAAACAACGCCCTCTCATGAAACATCCTCGTAATCACCGTCACAGACTCAGTTCCCTGCTTGAGGGAAAAGAACTCCTGGGCTAAACGTTCCCTCTCCACAGGGGGAACATACTCATCTCGAAACATTTTGGTGAACCTCTCCTAGGTCACCACAGTAAGCTCTGCCGTAGTGAAGTCTTCCGTCACAAACTTCCACCAGTCCTTCGCTCCCAAGCGAAGCTGGTTCAGTGCAAACCGAACCCTCAAATGCTCCGGACACGAACAGGTGTAGAAGCATCCCTCGATATCATAAATCCATCTTATCGCAGCAATCGGATCCCGCGTCCCATCAAACTCCGATGGCTTCGTGTTGCTGAACTCCCGGAATAACATCGAGTTACCCCCCCCCCCTAAGGTCTAGCAGCAGCAACAGCTGCAGTAGCTGCAGCAGCCGCAGCCTCAGTAACCGTTGCGTACCGCTCATCAAAGGTCTCAATCAATGTGGTCTTGATAGACCCAAACATCTCCGGAATCTCGGCTCGGATCACCGCAGCCACCTCATCGTGGATCATCTGACGAAGCACCTCGTCACTCACGCCGCTCGTCTCAGGTCTGTGGCGTGTCCCAACCATGATGTCTCTGAAATACAAACATAAAATATCAGAGACTCACTCGAGTATATTCGCACTCGATCACTCAACCCTACTTATCCCCTAGTACCCTAAGGATTCTTACTTGGACTGTGCACTGATCCGGTGTCTTCAGTAGTACGGGCCCTATACTACCGTCCACACCGCATCATTATTCACCCCAAGTCCTCCTCCTAGGATCCCAGATCACAAGTACTCTACATCTCGCTAGCATAGGCTACCCTTCGGTAGACCTCTCATAAGCTCCTCATTGCTACCTACTCACTCTCAAGCATCTCATAGCAGCAGAAATCTTCCTAGGCTAAGGCATCACAAATCAGGCCACCCTAGTCCTAATATGAATACCTAGCCTACTCTAGCATGCGTAACATATCATATCATAACTCATAACAGATAATGTAAGGGTATTTTGGGAAATCACCGTTCAGGCGTTGGCTGATCGTACACACTGCTTCCTTCTGCTTTTCTCAAATTCTTTTACTTTTTAGAAAAATTGTTTCCTTTATGAAAAACTGTAGAGTTTAATTGTGTTGCGTCATGGGCTTTTTGTTTAGTATCCGGATTGGGCATGTCCATCCGTGATTATCTAGTAGGGTTATACTATAAATATGCATGCATGTATGCATAATACGCAGTTGATTATTACGTCTATTGTTTTGTAACACTAAACACCTCTACAGTCGAATGTTCTTAATCGAGATCTTCTGAGGTGTTGAAGCATTAATCATACGACATATTCGAAGCCATACTCGTGTTCTTATTTACGTTCATAATTGTTTGCTTGCATAGAATCTAACGATCCTGATAGAACATTGTTCTAACAATTGGTATCAGAGCAGGAGACTGTGTGATCAATACACATTCCTTCTGTATTCAGAATTCCTTAGGGTTTCCGCTTTTATCGTATAAATAGAAGCCGTCTTCTTCGTATCGACGGTAACTCTGTTTTCTAGATAAAACCCTAATATCAAGTTTACAGGTTTGATTCTAGCAGCTCACCATGTCTCATGAAGATTCGCAAACAAATCCCATCAACATCTCAAACAGTATTGGATCTACAACCAGAATACCCATTCTCTACACTCAAGACTATGAAGTATGGGCGCATCACTTCGAAGACTACGTGGTTGGATCTGAAGACAATGGCTATCTCATCTGGGAAGCTATCACGCTTGGGCCGTTTGTTCCCTCAGGAACGAACACGACAGTTAAGTCCCAAAAGGAATATAACAAGCTGGTAGCAGATGTTGAAAAGATGCCACAGGACGAGAAAGACAAATTGCTATGTAATGTGAAGGCCATGAGAATGATCAGATTCGCCTTGCAATCTGACACCTTTCGGTTGGTTGGTTCATGCACAACGGCCAAAGAAATCTGGGATAGGTTGAAACAACTCTATTCAACTGATGAAGATCTGGAACACTCCATTCAAACCTTGTTGCTGTCAGAATTTGGAGTTTTCGAACAGAAACCAGAGGAGAAACTCATACAAACTTTCGATCGATTCAATCATCTCCTAAGTAAGATGATCAAGCATGGAATAGAAAGAAAACTGATTGAGCAGAAGGTGACCTTTATGAACGGTCTAAGACCAGAATGGATGGCTGTGGTTTCAACTGTGAAAGCGCATGAACAGTTTAAATCCTACTCACTAGCGAAACTTGTGGGAATACTTAAGTCCCATGAAAGTGTAGTAACCAAAGAAGCGAAAGTGGTTTCTGGTGTGGGATCGCTGGCTCTTGTCTCAAAAGGAAAAAGCAATGCAGAAGAAGAAGAAGAGTCTGATATGTCTGAGTGTGATCTTACAAGCGAAGAATACGCTATGATGGTCACCAATCCAAAGAAGTTTGCACGAAGAAAATTTCCCGTCAACAAGAACTGAAACTGGCAGGGAATTTACAGTTCAGAGAATGTGAAGGACGAAGCGAAAGTCTCTTCTCAAAAGGATGAAGATAAGAAGGAGAGCAAACTTGCAGGAGACTCTGGGTTCGACTGCAACTACTGTCATGGCAAGAACCACTTTGCCAAAGATTGTATGCTTAGGAAAATGGCTGAGAAAAGAGATGGTGAAGATGATGAGGTGTACTACATGCGCAAGTTGGAAGAGATCAAGAAAAAGAAGGCAACTAACAGCTCTATGAATGCCTTGATTGTGTGCAGGAGAATGCAGGTGAAGATGAGTTCGGTGGCGTCGAAGTATGGTCAACCTATTCTGAAGATGAAGAGGTAAGAAAGCCCACTCATGGCAGGGCGTATGTGGCAAAGGAAGTAGGTTCGGCTGGCAAATGTTTAATGGTCACACCTGGTGCATCAACTGAAAGTGCAAGTGAAGAACCGAACCTGACTGAGGATAAGTGTTTTGTAGCCAACCTGTGAGTGAGAAGATCAACGACTGCGATCGGCTGATCAAAAAGGTACAATCCATCCTTGAATCACTTAAAGTTCCAATAACAGATTATGAAGAAGAATTAAATGAATTAAAATTTAAATTTTCTAACTTAAGTGGTAGTCTCATGCAAACTCGCTTAGCGAATTCTAACCTAACTGACCAACTCAGCAGGGTGTCTTCAAAAAGTGAGGAGAGGAGGATGTGGATTGAGCTGAAGGAGGGAGAATTGAATAGAGCTAGGGACGAAAGTATTTATTTACAAAGAGACAGTTTAAAGTTTTTAAAACAAAGGAATGTTTTTTGTTTAATTGCTAAGCGTTTATACTTTAATATAGCTCAATTGCATTTAAATTGTGAGATAGGAAAGAAGATTCATAAAATGATGTTACCCTTCCTTGAATTTAAGGAGGATGAGGTCATAGCAGAATGTGAATCAGAAGTGTCCTCAGAAGAAACATCAATTCATTACAAAATCGGACTGGACAAAATAGAAACCTTCATTGACTCTAAGGAACATAAATGTATGCTCAAAGATCTTTTAGATGAAAATGATAAGTTAAAAATAAAGTCCGAAACTATTAAATCATTTGACTCGTCTAACGCCAAATTGATGTTAGAAAATAAAATGAACTTAGAAAATACGTCTGAGTTTGAAGAAGAAAGTGAGATGAGCGAAATCTCAGTTGAAGACGAAGTTGATTGCTCTGAGTTCATGAAGAAAGAAACCGAGAATGAGAAACCCCTTATTTCATAAAATTCGGTTGAATCTGCTCACTTGTCTAAAGAAAAGCCACAGAAACTCAAGGAAAAAGCTATGGTCTATCAAAAGGTTCAAACTGTGCCGAATCAGGTATATGCAGTTACAGGGGTCACTGCTAAACAAACGGCAGAATTAAAGATCTTGGTTGACAAAGACAATGCCGAAGGATGTGACGATTATTTCTGGTCTGCCCCTATCGACAATGCAGACGAAACCGTAGGCTTATCTGAGCAAACATCATGGAGGGTTAAAGGAAGATATGTTGCTGAACCCATCAACAAACCCTCAAGTTTTGACAAACCAAGCACTAGTGTAACTAAGGAAATTCCTGAAGAACCAATGACTAAATCAACTGTTCCAGCCAATACAACCGAAAGTCAAAAGGAGAAGCTAAAAGTCAGCTTCAATATCCACAAATCTCAGAAAGACTTAGCCGAACAGAAACGCTTGAGAAATCAAAGATATGCAAAGAATCTGAATGAGCGAAAACGTCACTGGGAATCTTAAAATCCCAACTATGTTCCTCATAAGAAAGAATCAACGGATAAAGGAAAGGAAAAACTGAATGGAAAAGAAAACTTCAGCCCAAGTTCCTATTATTCCAAAACTCAGAACCGAAAGTCCAGTTTCGGTCCCCAAAAGGGCTCTCAGAACCGAAAGTCAAGTTTCGGTCCCCACACAGACTCACATAATCAAAAGATAAGATTCGGTCCGAACATTGTGGTTAACAACCGAAAGTACGCTTTCGGTCCCAACACCGTCACTCAGAACCGAAACTCAGGTTTCGGTCCTAAGTCCAGTTTCGGTCCTAAGTCTAGTTTTGGTCCTTCCAAGTCCCAATGCAAAACAAATCCTGTGAAGGACATCAAAGGAAAGGGAAAGCTTGCATCAGATCCTAAGTTCCATAATAAGAAATTATCAGCTAACCCTAGGAGTCAAAAGAAAATTCCTAAACCATCTAACAACACACCAAGTAATACACCAAAAATCAAACAAGATAAAACTAAAATCAAGGTGTATACCATTAAAAGAAAAGATCAAACCACTCTAGTAAAAAGAACATATTTGGTTGATATTTCTTCTGTAATTCCTTTTTCTGTGAAAAACTCACCAGGACCCAAGAAACTTTGGGTTCCTAAATCTGCTTAAATTTGCAGGTAATCAGTGACGAGCAGTTCGATGATGAATGGTATATAGACAGTGGCTGCTCGCGTCACATGACAGGAAGGAAGGAAGAGCTGAGGGAGTTTTGGTCCCTGAAAGATGGTGGGTGTGTAAAATATGGAAATAACTCCTATGGAACAATCAAGGGATACGGTATGATAACAAATGGAGATTTCTCGATTCGAAAAGTGGCGTATGTGGAAGGATTGCAACATAACCTCATTAGTGTGTCACAATTAGTTGTGGGCATAGGCTTGAAGGTTTCATTTGATGATGAGGGATCTGAGATAATTAAGAAACAATCTAAGAAGGTTCTGTTGAAATCTGAACGCAAGGGAGAGATGTACCCCTTAAACCTCAACCCAATACGAGGAAAACCAGCAATATGTTTGTTGTCAAAGGCGAACACAGATGAAATCTGGTTATGGCATCAGCGACTATCGCACCTGAACTTCAAAGACATTAATCAGTTGGTGCTTGGTGATCACGTTCGAGGCTCCCTCTTCTTAAGTTTGACAAAGAACATCTGTGTGCAGCGTGTGAGATGGGCAAACAAAGCAGAAAGAGCCACCCTACACGAATCAATACGAAGATTGTTGAAGCTCTTGAACTATTACACATTGACTTATGTGGACCTTCGGCTATTGAGAGCATTGGTGGTAGTAAGTACATACTTGTGATTGTAGATGATTTTTCACGCTTCACCTGGGTTTTCTTTCTTAAACAGCAATCAGATGCAACTCCCAAGTTGAAGACATTTATCAAGCAAGTAGAAGTACAGCTGAGGAAAACGGTGAGGAATATCAGAAGTGACAACGGTCTGGAATTCAAGAATAACGATTTTGAAGACTTTCTGGCTGACAAGCGGATCACTCACAATTTTTCGGCCCCTTATACACCACAACAGAATGGGATTGTTGAAAGACGAAACCGTTCTCTATGTGAAGCAGCAAGAACCATGCTCAGTTTCGCTTCACTCCCATTATACTTCTGGGCTGATGCTGTTGCAACCGCGTGCTACACTCAGAATCGGTCCTTGTTCAACAAGAGATTCTCAATCACTCCATATGAGATCTTAAACAATAGGAAGCCCAACGTCAGAATTTTCCATGTGTTCGGTTCAAGGTGCTTCATCTTTAATTCAAAGGAGAACCGAAACAAGTTTGACGTCAAAGCAGATGAAGGAATTTTTCTTGGTTATTCACTCTCTTCAAAAGCTTACAGAGTGTTAAACAAACACTCCAAACGAATTGAAGAAACATATTACGTCACCTTTGACGATAATTACATGAAGAAAGTGCAAAGGAGTGAAGGTGACTTAGCTGAAATATTTCCGGAATCTGGACAGGTCTCGGTTCCTATATCCAACTTGTTTGAAGAGTACATTCGGTTATTCGATGAACCAGAGAAAGTGGCACACTCAGAGGCGAAAGCAGCAGATAACAAAATTGATAATCTCAAAAAGATCATAGATGAAGCTGCCAAAGAAATGGAAAGTGAACCTCTTAAAACTACAGATGGTCAATCCTCAACTGACTCTCCAATTAACGGCCCAATATTCAAGGGGGAGAGTTCATCAGCACCAAAGACAACTGGAGTATCTTTCGAGGGGGAGAATCCAATTTCATCCCCGATTCTTATAGGTCCAGGTGTAGGGGACAACTCGGCTACAAACCCACTCAATAGCAGTTCAATCGAGGGGGAGAATCCTTCTCCAACAGAGAATGCTAATTCTGATACTGCGACAGGTTTCACTTCGCCAGTCGAGGGGGAGAAAGAAAATACAACTGACGAAGGCGAGGGTGATCAATCAGAATTGGAAGAGGAGGTGGATGCTGAATTGGATCCTGCATATGACCCAAATTATCCTCCATTAGTCAAATGGACCAAGGACCATCCCAAAGCTCAAATTATTGGAGAATCATCTGAAAAAGTGCTCACTCGTTCACAGTTGAAAGTGAAACAAACTGCATTATTCTCTAAAGTTGAATTATGTATGTTTAATTCATTCATCTCCAAGGTTGAGCCAAAAACAATTAATGATGTACTTGATCATTCTGATTGGGTTCAAGCAATGCAAGATGAGCTCCATGAGTTTGAACGCAACCGAGTTTGGAGGCTGATTCCTACACCAAAGGATGCTTCGGTGGTTGGCTTAAAATGGGTGTTCAGAAATAAATTGGATAAAGAGGGTAATGTCATTCGCAACAAGGCTCGGTTGGTGGTTAAAGGTTATTGTCAAGAGGAAGGGATAGATTATGAGGAAACTTTTGCTCCAGTAGCTAGGTTGGAATCAGTAAGAATCTTCCTTGCATATGCTGCTCACAAAAATTTCGAAGTCTTTCAAATGGATGTCAAATGTGCTTTCTTGAATGGAGAACTAAAAGAGACAGTGTATGTTGAACAACCTCCCGGGTTCGTAAATGAGAAATTTCCTGATCATTGCTATGTGCTGGATAAAGCGGTATATGGTTTGAAGCAAGCACCAAGGGCCTGGTATGAAACTTTAACTCGCTTTCTGAAAATGTCGAAATTTAAGCAAGGTTCGGTTGACCCAACCTTCTTTCGAAAGAAATAAGGCGAACATCTAATGATAGTTCAAATCTATGTCGATGACATCATCTTCGGCTCTACGAATCCTAGCTTAACAGCTGAATTCAAGAAGTTGATGGAGACTAAATTTGAAATGAGCGCAATGGGTCCGATTAATTTTTTCCTTGGTTTGAATATTAGACAGGGACCAGAAGGTATCTTTATCAACCAGGAGGCGTATACAAAGACCTTACTAACAAAATTTGGCATGACAGGAGACTCTAAAGTGAAGGTTCCTATGGCATTTGGCACCAAGTTAACTCCATCTCTGGAAAAACCTGTTGTTGACGTAACACTTTATCGACAAATGATAGGGTCCCTCATGTATCTAACAGCTAGTAGACCGGACATTATGTTTTTTATTTGTTATTGTGCCAGGTTTCAAGCTAATCCAAGAGAACCTCACATGGTTGCAGTGAAGAATATATTCCGTTACCTGAAGCGAACCTCATCTCTCGGTCTCTGGTATCCTGCAAGATCTGGATTCTTCATTCAAGCCTTTTCTGATGCTGATCTTGGAGGATGTGGTCTAGACCGAAAGAGCACTACAGGTGGATGCCAATTTCTTGATGGAAAACTCGTTAGCTGGCAATCCAAAAAGCAAACCTGCGTGTCACTCTCAACAGCCGAAGCTGAGTATATAGCTGCAGCATCTTGCACCTCTCAAGTCATATGGATTCAAAGTCAACTGAGAGATTACGGGCTAAATATGAAGAAGATTCCTCTCTATTGTGACTCAAAAAGTGCAATAAGGATTTGTCACAATCCAGTGCAACACTCAAAGACTAAGCACATTACACTTAGATATCATTTCATCAAGGATCATGTAGAAGATGGGAACGTGGAAGTGCATTTTGTTCGATCCTCCGATCAACTGGCTGACATATTCACTAAGGCCTTACCTGAAGCTAGTTTCAATAAAATTTTACAAGGCCTGGGAATGATGGAAGCAGAGTCGGTACCGAATCCTCAAATCTTACACTAAAAAGTAGACAGGCGAAATGGAGCGACCGCTCGGTCTATTTCGGCTCCATAATTTTCGGGAACCGAAATGAACCGAACGCTCGGTCTATTTCGGCTCTGGAATTTTAAGGAACCGAAATGAACCGAACGCTCGGTCTATTTCGGCTCCATAATTTTCGGGAACCGAAATGAACCGAACGCTCGGTCTATTTCGGCTCTGGAATTTTAAGGAACCGAAATGAACTGAACGCTCGGTCTATTTCGCTTCATTCAATAAGGATAAGGTTTCGGTTGTATATTCTGTGTTTTCTATAATCTCTATTCTTTTAACTACTTTCTGTTTTTATTATTTTTCAGAAAACTTCAAAACTCCAAAAATATTTTCTCTTTCTGTTTTTATTATTTTTCAGAAAACTTCAAAACTCCAAAAATATTTTCTCTTTCTGTTTTTATTATTTTTCAGAAAACTTCAAAACTCCAAAAATATTTTCATTCTATTTTTATTATTTTTCAGAAAACTTCAAAACTCCAAAAGTATTTTCTCTTTCTGTTTTTATTATTTTTCAGAAAACTTCAAAAATCTCAAAAAAAAAAAATTGTTTTCTTTGTTTGTTTGTTTTGTTTGTTTGTTTGTTTTGTTTGTGTGGTGTGTTTGTTTGCTCTTTCTTTTTATTAGATCATAAGTGAACCAATTCAACAGAATTTGGAGCTAAGGCAGGTACAATCATTTCCATAAGAACTAGTTAAGGGTCCCTAGAAGCATGCTGCTACATGTTGACCAAAGCCTCTTTGACTAAGAGCAAAGCCTTAATGAATCGATCTCTACCTATCGTTTCTTCCCAATCAGGCTATTAAAATTAACTCAGTCTCGAGCTACCTTACTCTTCTCATATGAGTTAAGAGTTTTTCTGCTTTGTCCCACCTATATAGCAGAAGGTACCTTCGGTTCTTTAAACCACCTTCCTTATATTCTCCATCTACTTTCGGTTCATCACTGCAACCCTTGAGACTCTCGGTCCTTACCACTGAGGTTTATGGTTGCACAAAATCTGTGTTTATGATCTTAGATACGTATACCACGTGCTGAGTGAAACCCAAAATTCAACACCTATAATGAATTGACGGTGAATGATTACATTCAAGATCTTACTAATTGAAATCTTATTTTTATTTTTGAGTGATCTTTTATGAATTCGTCTAACACCAAGGCTTTTCTTCCCATAAAGATCCAGTTTATTTTTGTTTTTAAGATTTCTATATCTTCTTTAGTCATAATAAAATATATCCTACCTACTTGTTCAACAGACCACATCGGTCTCACAAGTACTTCTTCCAACGTTCGGTCTTATGTTAAGACTCGAAGTTCGGTTGAAGATAAGCTACCCACAGCCTAATAATCAAAAGAAGACTTTCAATGTTTCTCTACAAACACTTGATCGTATTTTTCGGGAAACCACACAAGCACTTCAAGTCTCTCTTGACTTTGAAGGAAGCGATTCTTGCCCGGAATCCCCTTCTTTCTGTCTTCTAAAAAGACATCACTCACATCCCATACACATTTTATTTATTTCTTTATCTTTGTCACTCTATTGCACGAAAATTTTATTTTCCACATTCTGGTTGCTGTTGGTTCGAATTTTGTTTATCTTTTGGCTAAACAGGGGTTATCCTGAATTTTGGAACGATGCAGAATTTCAAACGACAATTGAGGATAAGAATTTGGGCGCGTGAATTTGAACGGTCTCTATACCCACGTGTGTTGACGTATTCCTGGGAGTAACGACACTGTCACATCGCGCTTTTTCAGGCGACGTTTTAGTGATCACGTCATTATCGTCATGATTTTTCTCTCTCCTGGCAACAGTATATAAAGGGTGTTCTACTTTTGTTTGTCTTTTACTAGCAACAAATTCTCTCAAATTACAAGGCAAGTTCAAACTATTCATCTTCCCTCTTCGATCAACAATGGCGACTTCTTCATCAGTTCATGATCAGACCGCTTTATCCACATTGCTTTCGATAAAGCCAAATCAGAATATGATCATCGAACTCAATCCGTTTTTGTATGATTCATATATGCTGCACGTTGTTGAATGTTTGAAGTATTTCCCGTTGGTTATAGCCCTAACGCAGGTGGAATCCGTTCCAATGTCGCTCTTATCGCAGGTCTCCTCTACGGCCATGTATGACAAGAACAAAGAACGCATCTACTTTCAAATACATAATAAAAAGGCTTTTATTTCAAAGGGGAGATTTTGTTCGTTGATGCATCTTGCCGTGGATTCCTCTGTCATCTCGCCAGACTTTATCACGACTACTCAACTATTCTCGATGCTTTACGAGATGGGGTATACGGATGTGCTCACTACAGTTACAAAGGTCAAGAAGTCGTGTTTACCATCTCAGTGGAATGGATTGCTTACTCTTCTCATCAAGAGTTTAGCAGAAAGGAGTGGTGGATCAGATGGCACCAGCAAGGGTTTTCTAACCCTTCTCTATGGAATTTACAATGGTATTAATATGGATTATGGGACGATTATCTGGTCTCAAGTGGTGCAGAGTCTCAACACTTCTACGAGGCATTCAGAGATTTCGTGTGGACGCTTCTGGACTCTTATTACACGTAGGGCGATTAACACTTTGGATATTCCTGTAATGAAGGATGCCCTGGTTGCTTCAATTGCCATGTTTCACACCAAGAAGATCATTATTTCTGATCCAATCAAGTTCCCTCACAATGGCTTTATTCCTGAGTCTATGTATCGATGTGTCACAGCTGAGAGTACGGTAATGGCTGATTATCGCAAACTTACTCCTACAGGACCGAGAGTCCTTTCTCCAGAACAGCAGGCTGCCCTGGAAGTTGTGGACAAGCCTGGAAACCGAGGGAAAAGGGCTACAACAAAGAAGGAGTCAACAGAGGAGGACAAGTCTAAGGCTTCTAAGTCAAAGAAGCGAAAGTCTGATAAAGGAGATTCCTCCAAGCCCAAGAAGAATAAAAAGATGGCCAGAAGATCCAAGAGTCCCACTCCTCCTAGCTCAGACAATGACAAGGAAGATGAAGAAGAGGAAAGTCATCATGAATCACCGAGAGGTAATACTCCTCCCCACTCCCCAACTCCAACTGAACCTATTCATGACAAAATTCCTACCCCACCTTCATCACCGAAACCAACAGTTCCAGTTTCTGTTGCACCTATTCCTTCACCTACCACATCACCAACTACAACTTCTTTACCACCACCACCACCAGTTACTTCTATTCCTATTTCTACAACTCCCTTACCTCCTCCTTTCATCTCCCAGTCTACCACCACTACCATTCCTGAACCAACAGTAGTAGTCAACGTATCTGATACGGGGGCAACTACTGAAACAGTACCTCCAGTTACTTCTAAACCTCTTTCACCCATTACCTCAACCGATTCTGGTGCCACTCTCGGTGGTGCTAATGATGAATATGACTCTACATACTTCAGTCCTTATCGGCTTCCTACTGATGAGGATAATGATGCTCCTATTACCAGCCAACACTTGCAGAGCATTCATGAGAAGTTGGATAAGTTGCTTGAAGACAGCAAGTCCTATAGTGGAGTGGTGCTCAAAGCGTTTATGGATATTGCTCTAGAACAATACACAGAGTCAATTGAAAAATCCACAAAAGTCATTGATGAGTCTACCTCTTCTTGAAAAAACGCCACCAATGATGTTACTGACATTGTTCATACCACTCAGATTTTCCTTGAGTCGCTGAAGGGGCATGCTGACACGAATGCAGCCAAGGTTCAAGCCTTTGTGGATTCCTTTTCTAAGTCTCTTCAAGAAGAGCAAATCAAGTTTGAAGTTGTGCGTTCATCTATTCAAACCGAGAATTCATCATTTATCAGCTCAGTGACTTCTCGCCTTGACTCTCTTCACGCTAATCTAGCAACAAAAAGTGCTCTGAAGGAAGATCTGGCCCGACAATCCTCCACTATTGAAGTACAGAAAGTGCAGCTAGCCCAAGCAGAAAAAGAGATTTCTTTGTTGAAGACCGAAAGGGCTGTATTTCGTAGCTGTGCAGGAGATGTGAAGGACATGTTGACCAATCTCCTTGGTGCTCATGATCCTATTCTTACTTTGACAATCAGAAATCATCTCACTACAAAAATTCTTCCTGCCCTTGCCATGTTACACGAAATGAAGGGTGTTTCGGAGCCATTCACACCTCCAAAACAAGGGGGAGAAGGTGTTCAACAGAAAGTGATTGTGAAAACAGAAACTACCCAACCGAAAGTCAAAGTCACAACAGAACTGAAGGATAATGTAGCTTCAAGTTCTGGTTCACAAGCTAAGCGAAAGGAGATCAATGATGACAGAGATAGTGATGTGGAAGAAACCATTGCTGAGGCTCTTCAAAGAAAGAAGAGAGACCGAGAGTTGGATGAGAATTTAAAGGTTGCAAAGGAAGCAGAGGAGAGGGAAAGGAGAAACAAGGAAGAAGAAGAAGCCTTGAAATGCAAGAAGGCCTTGTTTCCCTTATGGACTAAAGAGGCACTTATCAATCAAGCTATAGAGTTTCCAAGTGTTTATTGGTTGGAACCTGTTGCTTCGTTTGACTGTGATAACTCTAAGGACTCGCAGTTCGATATGCCAATCACAAGAAGAGCATTCACGTTTCACTGCTTTGACTCGACTGCTGAGGTTCCTTTTCCTCATCCCAAGGTTGACCAAGAGCTGATTGATTTCTATTTGAAGTATGGACAACCTCAGTACTTGACATGGAGTGCACAGAAAATAATCACTGTCAAGGTACTCAAACCAACACCTGCTGGGAAGTTTGTGAATGTTAATTTCAAAATCACACGAGGTTCTACAAACTCGGTGTCGATTATTTCTTTAGCAGATCTTCCTAATCTTAACCCTCATGATTGGATTTTGCTGTTCAACATTCCGCTCACAAATCCGAGAGAATATGAGCCAATTTTGGAACACTTGAAGAGGATGTTGGCTTCTTACATCCATGAGGTTGCGGCCATGGATCAAGAGATAGCGAAAGTCATGAACAAGAAACCGACCATTAAGCCAACACCAAAACCAGGAGATGTAAACAAAATGAAGATGGGCCAAATAGATTCAAAACATCTCACTGTGATGTTTACCAAAGGCGAAGCTCACAGGTTTTTATTCGCTCTTGTGGATAAACACTTATTTTCAACCGACTGCTTAGAGCACATCATCAACATTATTCATCGGTGCAAGCAGAACTCGGAGGCTGATAAGAAGAATTTTACTGACATGCTTCGATGGTACATAACGTTCCGTCATCATCTTTTGGCTATCATTCCGAAGGTGTTCAAAACTATAAAGAAGACTTCTGCAGCTCAACCGAAGTGAGCTTTCGGTTCCATTGACGCAAAGGGGGAGATTGTAGAGTTTAATTGTGTTGCGTCATGGGCTTTTTGTTTAGTATCCGGATTGGGCCTGTCCATCCATGATTATCTAGTAGGGTTATACTATAAATATGCATGCATGTATGCATAATACGCAGTTGATTATTACGTCTATTGTTTTGCAACCCTAAACACCTCTACAGTCGAAGTTCTTAATCGAGCTCTTCTGAGGTGTTGAAGCATTAATCATACGACATATTCGAAGCCATACACGTGTTCTTATTTACGTTCATAATTGTTTGCTTGCATAGAATCTAACGATCCTGATAGAACATTGTTCTAACAAAAACTTTCTCAAATCCTCAGTTTGATTTCAGTTACACCCGAAGGTGCATCCGAATCCCTCAAACCAAGGCTCTGATACCAGCTTGTAACAACGTAAATTTCCAAAACAATTTTTCATTTTTAAAACATGATTTCATTCATAAGATATCATAAAAATCCATTGTACCACATGTCATCATAATAAAACAAATCCCAAGATCTCTAATACATAAATCCCATCAGTGTGTACAGATCATGCCGGCGCCTTCCCGCGATCCTCACTGGTACCTGAAACACATCACACAAACACTATGAGCATAAATGCTTAGTGAGTTCCCCAAAATACCACATACGCACATACGCCACTCAAGGCTATATGACCTTCCGGTCACTGTGTCTCAGAGGACTTCCGTCCCACAACTCTGGTAGACCTTCCGGTCCTACCCGTAATGACCTTCCGGTCCATATCATAATGACCTTCCGGTCATGAGCATTCATAACATACATAACACATCCATATCATATAACAACATACAACACATACATCACATAGTACATAAGACCTTCCGGTCACATATAGGTACCGCTCTAGGTACAGTATAGTGAGAAGACTCACCTCGTACGATGTCAGATAACATCTCGTGCTCGATAACCCGACCTAGCCTCCTCCTATTAACATAATAACATCTCTAATCAATACTTTCTCTTTTCGTCATGTCTAAGGAGTGGGTAAAAGACCATTGTACCCCTCCCAGATCTCTCTCTAGAACCAGCTTGATCAAAACCCTAAGGTCAACTGAAGTCAACTAAAGTCAACGGTCAAACTTTGACCAGACTCGTCAAGTGCACTCACGTGACTCGGCGAGTCCAGGCGTCTTCTGAATCCTCATAGATCTTTACTCGACTCGTCGAGTTAACCTTTCACTCGACGGTTACCGCTGGTCATGAATCGCGGGGGCAACCCCGACTCGACTCGTCGAGTGCACTAATGGACTCGGCGAGTTCCTTCCATGGCAACACTCAAATGACCTTCTGAGGTCGGATCTGTTTCTCTAACCTATAGATCTGACCTTATCATACCCATAAATCACGTAAAGGTCCGACCTTTACACTCATGCAACGTCCATAAAGCTTCTTTTGGTGAAATAGCCTCTAAAATGGCAACCTCGGTTCATATCTCTAATGGAGTAGCATAAAGCAAGATAGATAGGACTCTCTGGACCTCTTAAGGTCCAGATCTAAGAAGAACTCCACCTTGGGACCTCACATACTTCGAATCCAAGCTAAAGAAGGCATAAGAAAACCCTAGATTCAAGTAGATCACCAAATACACGAGATTGAGCACAGATTAATACCTCTAGCAGCCTCTTCTGATCAAATGGTGGTAGATCTGAGCTCCTCAATCTTGCTTGCTTGCCCTCCTTCCTTCTTTCTTGCAAAATCACACTTAGAATGAATGAAAACAGCTTCTTCTCTCTCACACAACGCTCTCAGGTGCTCTGGTGCTCTCAAGGGTGAAGGTGGCCGCAAATGAGGGCCATAAGGTCCCTTAAATAGGGCACAGGCCCGAGGATTTAGGGTTTCCACCCACAGCGCCTACTCGGCGAGTCTACTCTTGGACTCGTCGAGTAGTTCATTAAACTTACGTGGCCACCCCGCTTCTACTCGACGAGTTATAGCACCAACTCGTCGAGTAGATCAATGATTCACAAAAATGAATAATCAAAATAATATACCTGGAAATCCGGGTGTTACAGGTTTATGTTTGTCAGATATCGGAGGACGCTTCTGAACAAGCATGGTCATTGTTTATGTCTGAGGACAGGGTGTTGAGGGTTCGTTGTTCAGAAGGGTTGTGATTGCAGTATAGTGGATGAGTCCCTGGTGTGATATGATCCTTCCATTCCTTGGTATATGATCTGGATTGTTTATCATGTCTGGGACAAGTGATCGGTAGCCAGTTTTGGGCATGGACTTGTTTTATCGGTCCCCAATAGAGAATCAGAAGGACAGTGAGCTATCGGGGTTTGTTATTCGAGGAGCGAATAACGTGGTGACATCTGGAGAGGGCGGTCTGGCTGTGTGTCAGGCTACTAGAGTCCCAAATTCTTGAGAGTCAGAAGGGGTAGCATAGTGGCAGATGGGTCTGTCCTTTTCCAGGGAGGAGTTCCTGTTTGGATTCAGGTGCCCAGAGAGGAAGATAGTTGTGTGGTATGAGATCCCTTCGATGGTGCTGTTCGGTTATTGGATTAGATCTGTATGTTTTGGAGGAGCGATTTCGAGGGCGAAATCTAATTCAAGTGGGGGAGATTTGTAACATCAGGAATTTCGGGTATGATAGTTCGTGTTTCCATTTTGAAGATTTAGGAGGGGCTCGACGATTCGAAGGTCTGACTCGCCGAGTCACGTCGACTGAGCACGTGGATTTAATGAGCGGACTCGACGAGTCCAAGGATGGACTCGCCGAGTAGGTACTAGGTAGAGAAAACCCTAAGTTCCGGGGTTAGAGCCTATTTAAAGGAACTTATGACCTTGGATGCGCCTCATATCTCCTGTGAGAAACCCTAAATCGCCATTGGAGCCATGGGAGAGTTCTTATGATGAAATCAAGTATTTTTGTGGGTTTTATGGAAGGAAAAGAGCATGATTCAAGCAAGGAACGAGATGGGGGTTGTGGATCTAGCATTTCTTCACATGGGACTGCTGTATGAGGTATAATCTTGCACCCTTTCTTCTATTTTGGTTGGACCTCATGATCTTGGGAGTTTTTAGGGTTTAACTCCCCTTCTTTTGTGCTTATGAGCTAAGTCAGACATGATCTGAGGTGGGAAACCTCATATCTGAACCTTGTGAGGTCCTTGGAGGCTAGGTGCCCCAGCTTTAGTGGTCCAAATGAGGGTTGATGAGCAAAAACCTTCATGAAGAGCATATATTGGCGTTTTGAAGCAATAGCATCATGTATGAACGTAAAGATTGAAGCTTTACGTAATTATTGAGCCTTGGAATGATAGATCTATAGTTTAGAGTGATAGATCTGGTTGAAATCGTCTGAATGAGAAATCAGATCAAAGGGACTCGCCGAGTCCATGAGCTGACTCGACGAGTCGACGAGGGTTTGTCCTGATGGATTGATTGTGCGATAACTCGGCGAAGTTGGGGGTCAACTCGACGAGTTGAGCTGGACTTTTGAGACTTCTGAGGATACGAGGGGACTCGACGAGTCGCAGGAGTGCACTCGACGAGTCGGGTCAAACTTGGACTGTTGACTCGAGTTTGACTTCTGTTGACTTTGGGGTTTTGGTCAACATATGTGATAGAGACCTTGGAGGAGTAAAATGGTCTTTTACCCACTTTAAAGAGTTAGAAAGAGAAAGAATTGCCTTAGATTATCTGAGTCGTGAAAAGAGTATTAATAAGAGATATTCATCCTTTGTGTTAGGAGGAGGCTAGTTCGAGATCTGAGCACGAGGTTATTTGCTTACCTGCTATCCGAGGTGAGTCTTCTCACCATACTTTACCTTGAGTGGTAGTTATATGTGATCGGAAGGTCTTATGTGCTTACATTGAGTATTGTGTTATTATGCCTTATGCTGTGCATTAGTTCTTTGTGATTTATGCTATGCGGAGTGTTACAGACTGGACCGAAGGGTCGGACGATTTATGAGGCCGGAAGGCTCAACCAGACCGGACCGGAGGGTCCAACGAGTTAGACCGGACCGGAGGGTCCAACGAGCTATGACCGGACCAGAGGGTCCAACGAGCTATGAGACCGGAAGGTCCCACTGAGACACATTGACCGGAAGGTCTCGCAGAGTTTTAGCCTCGAGTGGCTAGTTGTTGTTCGTGGTATTTTGGGGAACTCACTAAGCTTTGTGCTTACCGTGTTATGTGTTATGTGTTTCAGGTTTTCTCAGGATCGCGGGACGGCACCGGCTTGATTGTACACACCAGAGAAAGAGTTATGTTTTGAGGATCCTGGATCATTAATGGAGTTGTGCTTTGTAATTTGAATAAACGAGTTTTCTATACAATATGTTATGAAAAGTATGCGATTTTAAAATGAAAAATCTGTTTGAAAAATTACGGTGTTACAGAATGCCTGATTTAGCCTTTATTCTTGTTCCTTGTTTGGTTGTGGATTTGAGGTCGGATCATTTATTTGAATTTCTATTGAGTCTCGTACTATGTACAAGTGGTATACGCGAAGAAAATGTCGAGGACAGTGGAGGTCTCTGGAGGCGGAGTAGTGCTGGGGAGCAGTCTAGATGCTTAGTAGTGGTTCCAAGGAACCTACATGGCGAGTTCTCAGCTGATGTGAGGAGGTAGGGTCCTTGTGACTTAGGGTCTTGAGGGTACGACTCGAGACAAATACGGGTTGGTGTGGAAGATAGTATTGGGCCCGTACTACTGGCAGCACTGGATCCATATGCGGATCGAGGAATAACCTCAAGGAAATAAAGGGCTTGTAGGGGTGAGAGTGTTGGTATTTTCACTTTAGCCTGTTTGCTGATATTTTTCTTATATTTTTCAGTATGGTGGTTACCCGAGGTTCAGGCTCCAACGACCCTGAGAGGCCGAGTGCCAGTGATGATGAGATCCGCAAGATTGATGTCACGGAGGTACCCGCAACAATCCGAGAGGCTATCCCAGAGATGTTTGGGTCTATCAAGACCATGCTGATTGAGACTTTTGATGAGCGTTATGCCGTTGTTACCGAGGTTGATGTTGTCGCACCCACCGCATCTCTTATTTTTGCGAGACCGCAGGGGGTGATTCGTTGTGGTATCGGGAGTTAACCAACACAAAGCCACCCGAGTTTGATGGGACCCAGGATACGATTGCCACTATGAGATGGATCCTGAAGTTGAGGGATGTTTCTATACTTACTCCTATCTGGAGAATTTTAGGGTTCGATTCGCATTGAACCTACTTCTCTTGGGACCGAAGGACTGGTGGAAGTTTGTGGCAGCTGACTACACGCTTGCAGAGCATACTGCGGTGACTTCGGAGAGGTTTACTGTGATGTTCAGGGATGAGTTTGTACCCGTAGTTGAGCGGGAAAGGTTGGACCAGGAGTTCCTGCCTCCAAGAAGAAGACAAAGACTATGACTTAGATCACCATGATGTCTCATGCGAGGGGTTTGTTCTGCACTGAGCAGGTATCCACGGAGCAGGCTCGTATGACTTGGTATTTGAGTATTTTGAGGAGGGATATCAGGGAGTTCATGGAGAACACCATGTATAGGACATTGGCTGAGCTGCAGACCAATTCCAGGAGGAGAGAGATCGAGCTAGAGACCCAGGCTAGGGAGGAGAGGGAGACCCAGGGGAAAGATAGGAGGCTAGTGCAGTCGCAACCGGAAAATAAGCGGACCAAGCCCGTTAATCAAATATCTGGAGGCTAGAAGGGCCACACTTGCGGGAAGTGCGGCAAGGGACACGAGGGACCTTGTCGGTTCAGGTTAGATTGCTACCTGTGTGGCAAGGAAGGGCATATGGCTAGGGATTTCACCAAGGGAATTGGGTTTGTTTCAGCTGCAATGTAACAACGTAAATTTCCAGAACAATTTTTCATTTTTAAAACATACTTTTAATCACAAAGTAATATTAAAACATAATGTATCTAATGTATCATAACAAAACATATCCCAGAATCTCAAAACATAAACTCCATGAGTGTGTACGGATCATGCCGGTGCCTTCCCGCGATCCTCGCTAGTACCTGAAACACATAACACAACAACTGTAAGCATGAATGCTTAGTGAGTTCCCCAAAATACCACATACGCACATACGCCACTCAAGGCTATAAGACTTTCTGGTCACTGTGTCTCAGAGGACTTCCATCCCACAACCCTGGTAGACCTTCCGGTCCTACCCGTAATGACATTCCGGTCCTCATCATCTTGACCTTCCGGTCCATTCACTGTTGACCTTCCGGACCATTATCATAATGACCTTCCGGTCCATACCATACTACTCATAACATAACATAGCACATACATATCACATACCAACATACATCACATATTCTGCATAGCATATAAGACCTTCCGGTCACACATAATTACCACTCTAGGTAAAGTATAGTGAGAAGACTCACCTCGTACGATGTCGGATAACCTCTCGTGATCGATAACCCGACCTAACTTCCTCCTATTAACATAATAACATCTCTAATCAATACTTTCTCTTGTCCTCATTTCTAAGGAGTGGGTAAAAGACCATTCTACCCCTACCAGATGTCTCTCTAGAACCATCTTGACCAAAACCCTAAGGTCAACTGAAGTCAACTCAAGTCAACGGTCAAACTTTGACCAGACTCGTCAAGTGCACTCGTGTGACTCGGCGAGTCCAGGCGTCTTCTGAATCCTCATAGATCTTCACTCGACTCGTCGAGTTAACCTTTCACTCGACGGTTACCACTGGTCATGAATCGCGGGGCAACCCCGACTCGACTCGTCGAGTAAACTAATTGACTCGGTGAGTTCCTTCCATGGCAACACTCAAATGACCCTCTGAGGTCAGATCTGTTTGTCTAACCTATAGATCTGACCTTATCATACCCATAAATCACGTAAAGGTCCGACCTTTACACTCATGCAACGTCCATAAAGCTTCTTTTGGTGAAATAGCCTCTAAAATGGCAACCTCGGTTCATATCTCTAATGGAGTAGCATAAAGCAAGATAGATAGGACTCTCTGGACCTCTTAAGGTCCAGATCTAAGAAGAACTCCACCTTGGGACCTCACATTCTTCGAATCCAAGCTAAATAAGGCATAAGAAAACCCTAGATTCAAGTAGATCACCAAATACACGAGATTGAGCACAGATTAATACCTCTAGCAGCCTCTTCTGATAAAATGGTGGTAGATCTGAGCTCCTCAATCTTCCTTGCTTGCCCTCCTTCCTTCTTTCTTGCAAAATCACACTTAGAATGATGAAAACGGCTTATTCTCTTTCTCACAACGCTCTCATGTGCTCTGGTGCTCTCAAGGGTGAAGGTGGCCGCAAATGAGGGCCATAAGGTCCCTTAAATAGGGCACATGCCCGAGGATTTAGGGTTTCCACCCACAACGTCTACTCGGCGAGTCTACTCTTGGACTCGTCGAGTTGTTCATTAAACTTACGTGGCCACCCCGCTTCTACTCGACGAGTTATAGCACCAACTTGTCGAGTAGATCAATCATTCACAAAAATGAATAATCAAAATAATATACCTGGAAATCCGGGTGTTACATTTCTCCCCCACTAGAATTAGACTTCGCCCTCGAAGTCTCGCTCCGCAAATAACTCAGGATGTTGCTCCCGCATCTCTGCCTCCGGCTCCCAAGTCAACTCGGACCCTCTCTGATGCTGCCACTGGACTTGAACCAGGGGCACCCCCTTGTTCCTCAGAACCTTGATCTTCTGATCCAAGATCGCGATCGGCTTCTCAACATAATTCAGGCTCGCATCCACCTGAATATCCTCTAGTGGCACTACCGCCAACTCGTCGGCTATACACTTCCTCAACTGGGACACGTGGAAGGTATCATGAATCTGGCTCAACTCCGCAGGTAGCTCCAAACGGTACGCTACCCTGCCCACCCTCGCGGTCACCCTGAACGGACCAATATACCGGGGCCCCAGCTTGCCCCTCTTCCTGGATCGGATCACTCCTTTCCAAGGAGACACCTTCAGGAGTACGAAGTCTCCCACCTGAAACTCAAGCTCGGATCGTTGCCTGTCTGCATAACTCTTCTGGCAACTCTGAGCTGTCAACAACCTCTGCCTGACCTGTTGTATCTGCTCAGTCGTCTGACGCACTATCTCGGTGCTACCCATCACGCAATGCCCTACCTCTCCCCAGCAAATGGGAGTCCGACATCTCCTCCTATACAACAACTCGAAGGGAGGCATACCAATACTCGAATGGTGGCTGTTGTTATAGGAAAACTCAGCCAACGGCAAGTACGTGTCCCAACTTCCTCCGAAGTCTAACACACATGCTCGAAGCATATCCTCGAGCGTCTGAATCGTCCGCTCACTCTGCCTGTCCGTCTGTGGGTGGTATGCGGTACTGAAATGCAGCCTCGTACCCAACTCCGCATGGAACTTCTTCCAGAACCTGGAAGTGAAACGTACATCTCGATCTGACACAATCAAGATCGGTACTCCATGACGCGATACCACCTCTCTTACATACAACTCGGCCAGCCTCTCTGCAGAAGAGCTCTCACTGATAGCAAGGAAGTGAGCGCTCTTCGTCAGCCGGTCAACGATCACCCAAATTGCATCAACGCCCCTCGCGGTCCTCGGCAATTTGATGATAAAATCCATAGAAATCTGTTCCCACTTCCACTGGGAACCGCAAGTGGCTGCAACTTGCCATGCGGACGCTGGTGCTCGGCCTTAACCTTGCGACAGGTTAAGCACCTCTCAACAAACCACGCGACATCCCTCTTCATACAGGGCCACCAATACTCTCTCTTCAGGTCCAAATACATCTTAGTGGCCCCGGGATGGATCGAGAACCTCGATCTGTGCGCCTCCTCCATCAGAATGGTACGTGCCCTTCCTGTATATGGCACCCAAATCCGACCTTGAAAGGTCATCACCCATCGGCTATCGGTAACGAACTCAGACACCTGCCCGATCACCCGCTCCCTCTTGCGGTTCTCTGGTATCACGGCCTCTGTCTGGGCCTCCCGAATGGTGTCCAGCACCGGAGTCATCACCATCAATCGCATACAAGTGTCTCGAATCGGGGCACTCTCTGCCCTTCGGCTTAGAGCATCAGCTACAACATTAGCTTTGCCCGGGTGGTATAGGATCTCAGAATCATAATCCTTTACCACATCCAACCATCTCATCTGGCTCATATTCAGGTTGGGCTGATCCATCAAATACTTCAAACTCTTGTGGTCCGTGTATATGGTACACCGAACCCAATACAGATAGTGACGCCAAATCTTGAGGGCGAACACCACTGCCCCTAACTCCATATCGTGGTTGGGATACCTCGTCTCATGAGGCTTCAACTGCCTCGATGCATACGCTATCACATGCCCTCTCTGCATAAGCACCACACCTAACCCCGATATCGATGCATCGCAGTACACCATAAAATCCTCCATTCCCTTTGGAAGGGATAACACCGGGGCTTCGCACAACCTCTGGCGAAGAGTCTCAAACGAGGTTTGCTGCTCCGGACCCCATGAAAAAGCAACGCCCTTCTGGGTCAACTTGGTGAGAGGCACGTCAATCTTGGAGAAATCCTTGATAAATCTCCGATAGTAGCCGGCCAACCCCAGAAAACTCCTGATCTCGGTGGGGGATCTCGGCACCACCCAACTCATCACAGCCTCAATCTTGGCCGGATTGACCAATATCCTATTCTGGTTAACGAGATGCCCCAAAAACTGGACCTCGCATAACCAGAAATCGTACTTGGAGAATTTGGCGTAAAGCCTCTCCGACCTCAATACTCCGAGGATCTCTCTCAAATGCTCCTCATGCTGCTCTCTGGATCTCGAATACACCAGTATATCGTCGATGAACACGATCACCGAACGATCCAACATCGGTCTGCACACCCTGTTCATGAGATCCATGAACGCTGCCGGTGCGTTGGAGAGCCCAAAAGGCATCACCACGAACTCGTAATGCCCATAACGAGTCCTGAACGCCGTCTTCTGGATATCCTCATCTCGCACCCTCATCTGGTGATATCCAGACCTCAAATCTATCTTGGAGAACCAAGATGCTCCTTGCAACTGATCGGACAGATCATCAATCCTAGGTAGTGGGTAACGGTTCTTGACCGTTAACTTGTTCAACTCCCGGTAATCAATGCACATCCGGTGTAAACCATCCTTTTTCTTGACAAAAAGGATCGGCGCTCCCCAAGGTGAGCTACTCGGCCTGATAAATCCTTTCCCCAACAGCTCCTGAAGCTGTGAGGATAACTCCTGCATCTCTGGTGGCGCAAGGCGATAGGGCGCCTTGGCGATAGGCGCCGCTCCTGGAACTAAATCGATGCGAAACTCCACTTGCATCTCGGGAGGCACACCCGGCCATTCTTCGGGAAAAACATCCGGGAACTCACGCACTATCGGCACATCACTAACCGATCTCAGCCTCTCCGTTGCTACTCGCGTGTCCATCACGTAGGCCACAAACTCACTATAGCCCTGCTGTAGACTCTGCCTCGCTCTAGCAGCCGAACAGAACGCTGACCCAGAACGGGTACCCTCGCCGTACACCGTAAGTACTCCCCCACTAGGGTCTCGTATCGTCACCAACTGTCGTTCGCAGTCTATAACAGCCCCAAATCAGCTTAACCAATCCATGCCCACTATGACACACTTCCCCCATCGCAATCGGGACTAGATCTATCGGAAACTCAACACATCCTCGAATCACATCCGTAGCATACACCGCTCGCTCGTCAGCTATGGAAACTCGTAGAGGTCGACTCAACGCCTCCCGCTGGATACTGATGTGCTGACTAAATGCTAACGACACAAATGACCGACTCGCACCCAAGTCAAATAACACCAAAGCAGGTACAAAACTCACAAGAAAAGTACCTATGCATATCATAATATAAGCAAAATATCTCAACTCAGCATAAACTAAATGAAAGAATACATACCAGCCACGACATCGGGCGCTGCGCGGACCTCCTCCGCTGTCAACTGGAAGGCTCTCCCGCGAGCCTTCGGTGCCTCGGCCTTCACCGGCCGAACCTCAGTAGCTCACACGACAACAGGGGCAGATCCCTGCGGTGCTCCCTGTGCTGTCCCCCGCAGCTGCAGACACTCGGCCTTGCGGTGTCCAGTATGGTTGCAATGGAAGCAAACCACGAACCCCTTGGGGCACTCCTTGGCTATGTGCCCCTCCTTGCCACATTTGTAGCAAGCACCTGATCGACAAACCACATAATGTCCCTTGCCGTACTTCCCACAAGTACGGCCCTTCTGGCCTCCAGATCTCGAATCGGCGGGTTTTGCCCGCTTGGCTGCCGATTAAGACTGTGCCGGCCGTCGGTCCCTCCCCTGAGACTCGGCCTCCTCCTGGGCCTGAGTCTCCAGCCCCCTCTTCCGGGCATTTGCCTAGAGCTCAGCAAATGTCCGGTGTGATGAGTTCGTCACGAACTTCCTGATATCCCTCCTCAAAATGCTCAAGTACCGGCTCTTACGTGCCTGCTCAGACGACACGTGCTCGGGGAAAAACAACACCCTCTCATGAAACATCCTCGTAATCACCGTCACAGACTCAGTTTCCTGCTTGAGGGACAAGAACTCCTAGGCTAAACGTTCCCTCTCCACAGGGGGGACATACTCATCTCGAAACATCGTGGTGAACCTCTCCCAGGTCACCACAGTAAGCTCCGCCATAGTGAAGTCTGCCATCACAAACTTCCACCAGTCCTTCGCCCCCAAGCGAAGCTGGTTCAGTACAAACCGAACCCTCAGATGTTCCGGACACGAGCAGGTGTAGAAGCATCCCTCGATATCAGAAATCCATCTCATCGCAGTAATCGGGTCCTGCGTCCCATCAAACTCTGGTGGCTTCGTGTTGCTGAACTCCCGGAACAGCAACGAGTCACCCCCATGTGGTCTAGTAGCAGCAACAGCTGCAGTAGCTGCAGCAGCCGCAGCCTCAGTAACCGCTGTGTACCGCTCATCAAAGGTCTCAATCAATGTGGTCTTGATAGACCCAAACATCTCCGGTATCTCTGCGCGGATAGTCGCAGCCACCTCATCGTGGATCATCTGTCGAAGCTCCTCGTCACTCACGTCGCTGGTCTCTGCTCGGTGGCGTGTCCCAACCATGATGTCTCTGAAATACAACATAAAAATATCAGAGACTCGCTCGAGCATACTTGCACTCGATAACTCAACCCTACTTGTTCCCTAGTACCCTAAGGATTCTTACTTGGACTGTGCACTGATCCGGTGTCTTCAGTAGTACGGGCCCTATACTACCGTCCACACCGCATCATTATTCACCCCAAGTCCTCCTCCTAGGATCCCATATCACAAGTACTCTACATCTCGCTAGCATAGGCTACCCTTCGGTAGACCTCTCATAAGCTCCTCACTGCTACCTACTCCCTCTCAAGCATCTCATAGCAGCAGAAATCTTCCTAGGCTAAGGCATCACAAATCAGGCCACTCTAGTCCTAATATGAATACCTAGCCTACTCTAGCATGCGTAACATATCATAACATAACTCATAACACATAATGTAAGGGTATTTTGGGAAATCACCGTTCGGGCGCTAGCTGATCGTACACATTGCTTCCTTCTGCCTTTCTCAAATTCTTTTACTTTTTTGAAAAATTGTTTATTTTATGAAAAACCTTCTCAAATCCTCAGTTTGAGTTCAAATACACCTGAAGGTGCATCCGAATCCCTCAAACCAAGGCTCTGATACCAACTTGTAATAACGTAAATTTCCAAAAGAATTTTTCATTTTTAAAACATACTTTTAATCACAAAGTAATATCAAAACATAATGTATCCAATGTGTCATAACAAAACATATCCCAGAATCTCAAAACATAAACTCCATGAGTGTGTACGGATCATGCCGACGCCTTCCCGCGATCCTCGCTAATACCTGAAACACATAACACAACAACTGTAAGCATGAATGCTTAGTGAGTTCCTCAAAATACCACATACGCACATACGCCACTCAAGGCTATAAGACCTTCTGGTCACTGTGTCTCAGAGGACTTCCGTCCCACAACCCTGGTAGACCTTCCGGTCCTACCCGTAATCACCTTCCGGTCCTCATCATCTTGACCTTCCGGTCCATTCACTGTTGACCTTCCGGTCCATTATCATAATGACCTTCCAGTCCATACCATACTACTCATAACATTGTTGGATTAATGTCTAAGTCCATAACTATAATTGGTAAGACTTGACCCGACCCGGCATGGTCCATTTGGGTTGCATGGCATCGGGACAATTGGATAGACAAAATGAGGAAAAAGGATACTAGTGATTTTATATTAATATATTATAAGTTCTAATATATTAATATATAATCATATTATTTAATTAGTATTGATCAAAAATTAATTTATAATTAATTAAGTGATCAAAAGGAACTAATTAAATATGGACTCTTAGATATATATGTGTGATGGGCCAAGTTCATTTAAGTTGGGCTAAGCTTTCATGGATAGTCCATGGAGTGTTTAACCCATGTATCATAAGAAATGAAAGGTCGTGGGTATTAGGGTTTAACCCTAATCTCCACACTATATAAAGAGGTCATTGGTTGGTGAAATTGGCACTAGTGTGGGTACACTAAGAGGGCTAGCCGATTTCACTAGAGAGAATCAAAGTATCCTTATTCTCAAGGTTATTCCAAGAGTTCATGGTGTTGTGTGAACCATTTGAGGTGTCACACTTGGGGCACTAGGCACTCAAGCTTCATGAAGACATTCTACATCAAAGAGGTATGTAATTCTAACTTGATATATTCATATGAATCAATGTTATTATGCTAGTTAGGATGAATACCTTGGAAAGTTCATATTTGCATGTATAATAGAGAAAACATAGATCCAAGGTATTTAGGGTTGCATGTACACTTAGGAGTGTTAGAATGCTCAAAACCCAACAGTGGTATCAGAGCCTAGGCTTGTTTTCTTGTTATACTTGCTTAAACTGCTTAAAAATCGAATTTTGGTGCTGTCTGCACAGCAGACTCGCCGAGTCCACTGATGGACTTGCCGAGTCCAAGGCAAAAAGCATCCAACTCGCCGAGTTGGTTCGTGCACTCGACGAGTTGGACCCCCTGACAGCATATATTCGACTGTTTTGGCTGGAATTGGACTAGGAACATTACCATAAGTTGTTTTTGAACTTATAAACTTGTTTTTGATGTGGTAATGTTCATGCTAATCCAATTTCAAAGATAATTGTCAATAGATTCATGTTTTGTATTAGTTTAAGTGTTATGCTAATTACATGCAAAAGTTTGATTCCAATTATCTTGTTCATATGAGTTGCTTAGATTAATAGAAAAGTTAATTGATTATGTGTTTTCAATCCATTTTAATCTAAGAGTTGATTCTAAAATGTGTTTTTGTAACTTGTCCTCAAGTTATATGAAAAGTCACATTTAAGTTTCATAAAACTCATAAAAGTTGGCAATGATTACAAAAATGAAGAGTCTTGTCCTCAAGTTATGAAGATTCAAGAGTCACTTCATTAAGTAATAAAATATGTAACCTTAATTAATTCCATAAGTTACAAAATAAAGAAAAGTTACATTCTTTTATTAGTTTAAAGTCTTCCATAACTTGTCCTCAAGTTATGGAACTTGAAGAGTCTTTTAATTAAAACTACTTTAAACACATAAGTTATGGAATTAATTAGTTTTGAATAGTTTCAAAACTTGCTCTCAAGTTTTGGAATTTGAAAAAGTTTTCTCTTATGAATACTTTAATTCCAAGTTAAGCCCTTAGAATTTTAAAAGTTAAAATTCAACCCTTATACTTTATAATATTATAAGTTAATAATATATATATATATATATATATATATATATATATATATATATATATATGTATAAGAGCAAGTCAGTCTTACCATTAGTAGGACTCATTCACGAAGTCGGTCTATAAGGGGGGTATAAGGTTGTTGCCTATAAAATGGCAGCTTAATGGGTGTCCACTCTCACCCACCGCTTCCTTGACTGGTGGAGGGTCGTTAGCCGAACAGGTAGGACAAGGACTATAATTCTCCATTCATTAAAAGTATTAATGATAAATACTAAGTAACTAAACACTTATAAATTCTCAATCTTAGTTACTTAGGAAAATGTGAATAAGGTGCTAATCCATGAAATTACACTTTGCACTTTGTTAAAGCCGTTAGTGGAGCGTATGTGGTTAACCGGCACACAAATTGGACTTAACAAGGTAGGCAAAGGGTTTCTTAAAGTTTATCATAGGCCGGTGGAGCGTGTGTGGTTTACCGGCACATCGGTTGGGTGATAAACATTTAAGAGTACCAAGTAATTTGCATGGTTACTTCACACCTTGTTCTGTGATCCTCGGCATCCCAGTCACAAAACCTGAAGGGCACACTCGAGATTGAAACATGCCATTGAAAAGTTCAATGAATCTCAAAAGATCTAGGAGTTTCAAATCCAAGTAAAAACCTAATTAAATTATTTTGTTTTTCATGGTGGAAATTGGTAAATCGTCATTTACCTACCTTCAACTATTTTATAACTCGGATTACGGCATCCCTCTTCCAGTTATAAATAGGTTGTTGGATCCTAGCCTTAATATTTCATATTGGGTGTTATATTAAGGACTTTAGATCAACTATCTTGAATATCTCCCAAAAGATGTCTAGTTCAGACATCTATGATCTTCCCAAATCTCTTGGAACTTTACTTCCTCCACCTCCTCCAATTATTCTCCCTAACCCACAAGTTGAAGGTCACTCAAGCCCTAATGGCAAGCAAGGTCTATGTGTGATCACATCTTAGAGATGAAGTCACATGTTGACAAGCCGGGAGAGTTGGGTGTCAAAGTCTTGAGAAAGATGGATGTTCAATCACTTTCTAAGTCACATAGTGAGTTCCTTTGGGACTACTATGAAACAGACTATGACATGAACCTTAATGATCATATCTATTTGCTTGGTGCTGCTGAATCAGCAATGATTTGGAACGATAGTAAAGCAAATTTGATTAGAAGATCAACTTCCCAAAACTTTATGGACATTGAAAATGGTGACACTTGAAATCCAGAAAAGCTTTCGTTTCCCAATGGAAAGGGATTGGCCATAGTCAACTCGGTTGACCAAATGGTAAAGAGAAAGGCAAGTCTGTGATAGTCCAGTACACCATTCCCAAAGAGTCCATATGTTTCTCTTGCCAAAGGAAGGGGCATTTATTGCGAAGCTGCCTATTTACCTGAAAGATCATAAGGTTGATCAAGTCAAGAAGTTTGACTCTACTTCAGGAAAAGTCCACTATCTAACTCTGTTAAGTTTCTATTCTGAGATTCTCATTACATGATGTGACTGGGTCACATGTTGATGCTTTAAGAATCAAAGAATAGAGAGAAATCTTAAAGGAAGTATATGCTGATTCTGATCGCGAAGGTGGATTTCGATCGCATCAGAATTTTGAGCAGTTGCTTAAGAAGTTATGATATATTTCTAAGGAATAGATAACAATAATTTTCCATGTGGATTGTAAGGATAAGTTTTTCCGCAAAGTTTTAAAATAAAATAAAATTGTTTAATTTTATTTATTTGAAGTATCCTTACAATGGCATTTGTGGAAAATTGTTGCCTATATGATTCCACTGACAGCAATATTGGAAAATGGATTTGATTCTTTCATTTGTGGTAGTGTCTAAATTTACCAAATCAGGAAAGTTCCTCATCGACCAAGTTTCAATTGGACCGAAACTTGGAATCATGCAAGTTGAATAGTATGATGAATGAGAACTTTCAAGCATTGGAAAATCAAGACTAATTACTTGTTCACATGGATGTGTGAGTCAAGTGAAGGATTAAAGGGATCGAGTACACATTCTTGTGCACTGGTCATGTCCACCACAAAGCTCGTTAAGACTATTTGATTTACTAAAGTTTAGTAAATATTGTTATACTTACAAGTTTAAGTATAATTCTGAAACATTGGAAAAGTCTCAATGTATGGCAGAACGAATGGTAAGAATCAAATTAGGCAGAAAGATAAAAGTTTCTCAAATCTGAAAAGATGGGAGAGTACTTTAGTATCATGTTTGTGATCATCTTAATGATTTAGAAAACATATCACAATTAGTCCTCTAAAGGTCATCTTAGTGCATTCTTATGACTAAGAAGAGGAGTCATGAATTGTTGAAATGGTTAGATCAGGAAGATGAGTCATACTTCGTTCTAAAACAATTCTTAGAGTCATACTCCAAGATTGTAACTTGAGTGACATATCTTAAAGAAAGGTTTAAAACACTTGTCAAATGTAAGAGTAAAAGTGTCCTACTCTTGTACATTTGAAATTGGTAAGTTGAGATGTTTTGGATAAAACAAAGACCAACTAAGGCCAATTGTGTGAAGTGTTTGTCTTGATAAAGAATCTGCACTATCTCTTGAATATTTGGCAAGATAGTCTTATATGTCAAGAGGACTGTGGGAGTCTTAAAGATCCTAAAAAGAATTTCAAGAACTAATCAAGAATAAAACCTGAGGTTCTTCACTAGCACATGACTTGAGGTTTATAACCTATCGTGTTGACATATTTTGTGCCCATTCCAGTTAAAGTTGGCTTTGCATATGAGTTCTTAGAGTTCTCAATTGGTTGCATAACAACTTGGAAGCAATGGCAGGCCCTTGAGCTGCCAGGTGGCAAGAAATTCAGATTGAGTTCAGTCCATATGAGTTTGGATTTGTCATTATCCTTGTCTTGTGACTATGGTTTTGAAGATACACATGGATAAGAACACATACACCATAAAATCTAAGGGTCATAAGGTTTCTCTCCGATTCATGAAAATGATGGTGAGGAAACACTTCCACCAAGTAGATTTGAAGCAGATGGCAAAAGGTCTAAACAATTGAGACTATGATTACGGCATCCCTTTTCATAGTATTGAAATTGTTTAGACACACATGCATGCTATCTAAGGAAAGGTGTATGATTTTGATAAAGTTTTTATCAAAGCATCTCGTATCAGAAGTCTGAACTTTGGTAAGAAATTCAATAAAGTATTGATTTCCAGAAGTCCAGCTGATTTCTGAGTACATGTCAAAGCTAGTGGGAGCATAAGTGTTATGCTAATAATCATCATGTTAGTGGGAGCATGATAATTATGATAACTATTGCAAGATAGCAATGTTAATTATAGAAAACAAAAGTTTCAATTCGTGAAGTTGCAGGGGTTGAAAAAGTTGTTTTGCTATAATTAAGGGAGAGGATATACTTCATTTCAGTTCTAAAGGCTTAGATTGAGACCTTAATCATCTTTAGTCAAGAATATATATATAAATTTCATGTTGGATTTGTTCAACTTAAGGAAATTCCATATATTGCGTTCTCAAAATTCGATTATGATTACGGCATCCCTCTTCATAGTCAAATTTAGAGAACATGGCAAATAAAAATTTTTGTAGCAAAAGACTGGTTTAGAATCATGTCTTTATGTGAGACATCATGAATCGTGTACCATTTGCTTTGGGTACAGGATCGATTGCATGTGCTATAATATTTATCCTTTCTAAAATTTTCCAGATGCCTGGGGCATTAAGAAGGGAAAAGGTCTAGAATTGGATATGACTAAAATGATTAAGCAATTGTCGAGGACAATCTACGGTTTACCAAAGATTGGTTGCTCATGGACAGTTGGAAGTATAGTGTTTAATTTTGGAAGGACCATATTGACATATTCTGAAAAGAGGCATCTCTCGTTCAAAAGTGATAGTCAAAATGAGAATATGGAGTTGTCTCCATAGGTGGAAGTTATCTGTGTAAGATTAGAAAATTTAATGCACGAAGAATGTTCAAAGCAATGTACCTTGAATATGAGACTTAGTTTCCATGGAGTTGAACTCCATTGGAATACCTTATAATGACTGTTGACAAGTCTTTTTGATTTTGTACATATTCATTACAGGAGGGTTAGTGCATATAAGTTTAAAATCTAAACAGATTTCGATAAATGATAGGAATTTGAAATTCTCACATTTTTCGATAAGGATTTGGGAGTGTGAAAAGAGAATCATTGAAAGTATGTTCAATCGATATAGTTCACAAAGTAAGGATCATAGACAAACATAGAGTGCATACTTGGTGTATGGCAAAGCTATTGTTTAAGAAAAACATAGTGTACATGCTTGGAGCATGGGACAACTAGTGTTTTTAATTCAAGTATAAAGTTGATAAAACCGAAACAATGAATAATGAGTAATCAGTATGGTGATAAATAAAAGTGTTTATTTATATTCATAGGGTTTGATACCATATTTGATTCATTTATTCTTGTGTTTCTCTTTGCATGTTTTGACTTCCAGAATAACTAAGTCGCTCTTCCTGAGTGATTAAGTTATTCAAACCATCCACAGTCGGTAATATGTTGGAAGTAGATATGAATCAAGACTGTCATGAGTTGGCTTGTAGAGGTCCAAGTTGGTGGACAAAGTGGTGCTACAACACTCATGAGTGCTCATAAGTTCTGAGTATTGGATTCAACCCACGCTCATTTGAATCACTTCATGGATTTTTATCACGAGTGATCATGAGACGATAATATCTTATATTCTTCAAACCTAGAGATATGAGTTGTTACTATGAGTTGGTTATACATTGATTGCACGAAAACGCATTAGTAACTCGATGTTATAAAACGTGTCTTTGTGTATGATTCAACAAGTAGTAGAACAAGCCATATGAGTCGAAGTTTATCCATTCCTTTTACCTTCGGGATAAAAGCGATATCTGTGGGCCCCTCGATGATTTAGCGATGACACATGTGAGTGCTTGGCCAAGCCAGGACTGATTTGATTTGTTCAATCAGTCAGTCATCATAAATCGGAAATCAGGAAACAACAAATGGACAGAGAGAATGATTGATAATCCATGTCTCAGTCCATATGATATCTAGAATGTAGGAATATATGATCACTTATCTAATGGACAAGTCATTGACAAAGGTCAGAGATCATCGGCAAGGTCAGAGTTCGACGGAAGCTTTTGAGAGCTACGATTGCCAGTCGGTTCTTGAAGTCATACGCAATAATAGTTTTAGACTTATCCAAGTGGGAGACTGTTGGATTAATGTCTAAGTCCATAACTATAACTGGTAAGACTTGACCCGACCCGGCATGGTCCATTTGGGTTGCATGGCATCGGGACAATTGGATAGACAAAATGAGGAAAAAGGATACTAGTGATTTTATATTAATATATTATAAGTTCTAATATATTAATATATAATCATATTATTTAATTAGTATTGATCAAGAATTAATTTATAATTAATTAAGTGATCAAAAGGAACTAATTAAATATGGACTCTTAGATATATATGTGTGATGGGCCAAGTTCATTTAAGTTGGGCTAAGCTTTCATGGATAGTCCATGGAGTGTTTAACCCATGGATCATAAGAAATGAAAGGTCATGGGTATTAGGGTTTAACCCTAATCTCCACACTATATAAAGAGGTCATTGGTTGGTGAAATTGGCACTAGTGTGGGTACACTAAGAGGGCTAGCCGATTTCACTAGAGAGAATCAAAGTATCCTTATTCTCAAGGTTATTCCAAGAGTTCATGGTGTTGTGTGAACCCTTTGAGGTGTCACACTTGGGGCACTAGGCACTCAAGCTTCATGAAGATATTCTACATCAAAGAGGTATGTAATTCTAACTTGATATATTCATATGAATCAATGTTATTATGCTAGTTAGGATGAATACCTTGGAAAGTTCATATTTGCATGTATAATAGAGAAAACATAGATCCAAGGTATTTAGGGTTGCATGTACACTTAGGAGTGTTAGAATGCTCAAAACCCAACAAACATAACATAGCACATACATATCACATACCAACATACATCACATATTCTGCATAGCATATAAGACCTTCCGGTCACACATAATTACCACTCTAGGTAAAGTATAGTGAGAAGACTCACCTCGTACGATGTCGGATAACCTCTCGTGCTCGATAACCCGACCTAGCTTCCTCCTATTAACATAATAACATCTCTAATCAATACTTTCTCTTGTCCTAATTTCTAAGGAGTGGGTAAAAGACCATTCTACCCCTCCCAGATTTCTCTCTAGAACCAGCTTGACCAAAACCCTAAGGTCAACTAAAGTCAACACAAGTCAACGGTCAAACTTTGACCAGACTCGTTGAGTGCACTCGTGTGACTCGGCGAGTCCAAGTGTCTTCCGAATCCTCATAGATCTTCACTTGACTCGTCGAGTTAACCTTTTACTCGACGGTTACCACTAGTCATGAATCGCGGGGCAACCCCGACTCGACTCGTCGAGTGCACTAATGGACTCGGCGAGTTCCTTCCATGGCAACACTCAAATGACCTTCTGAGGTCAAATCTGTTTCTCTAACCTATAGATCTGACCTTACCATACCCAAAAATCACGTAAAGGTCCGACCTTTACACTCATGCAACGTCCATAGAGCTTCTTTTGTTGAAATAGCCTCTAAAATGGCAACCTAGTTTCATATCTCTAATGGAATAGCATAAAGCAAGATAGATAGGACTCTCTGGACCTCTTAAGGTCTAGATCTAAGAAGAACTCCACCTTGGGACCTCACATACTTCGAATCCAAGCTAAAGAAGGCATAAGAAAACCCTAGATTCAAGTAGATCACCAAATACACGAGATTGAGCACAGATTAATACCTCTAGCAGCCTCTTCTGATAAAATGGTGGTAGATCTGAGCTCCTCAATCTTCCTTGCTTGCCCTCCTTCCTTTTTTCTTGCAAAATCACACTTAGAATGATGAAAACGGCTTCTTCTCTTTCTTACAACGCTCTCAGGTTCTCTGGTGCTCTCAAGGGTGAAGGTGGCCGCAAATGAGGGCCATAAGGTCCCTTAAATAGGGCACAGGCCTGAGGATTTAGGGTTTCCACCCACAGCGCCTACTCGGCGAGTCTACTCTTGGACTCGTCGAGTAGTTCATTAAACTTACGTGGCCACCCCGCTTCTACTCGACGAGTCATAGCACCAACTCGTCGAGTAGATCAATGATTCACAAAAATAAATAATTAAAATAATATACCTGGAAATCCGGGTGTTACAACTAGACGGGCCACATGAAGGCATATTGTCCTCAGATTGCATCTAGGGCGATTCAGACTCCGACCCCAGCGACCCTACGTATCACTGATGGCTGGCAGGGGAAGGCCGAGGTACCTAGGGCTCGAGGGGGAGCATTTTAGTTGACAGCATAGGAGGCCCACGCAGCTCGACACGTCGTGGCTGGTATGTTTTACTTATATTTCTGTTGATTTATTTATGCTGCTTATATTATTAGTTGTGTAGGTACTTTTCTTGTGAATTTTGTGCATGCGCATGTGTTGTTTGACTTGGGTCTGAGTCGATCGTTTGTGTCGTCATCATTTTGTCGCGGTTTTAGTATTTCACGAGAGACTTTGAGTAGGCCCTTGAGAGTCTCGATTCCTGACGAGCGTCTCGTCTCTGCTACTGATGTCTATTGAGGTTGTGTATTAGAGATCTTCGGTGTTGGATATCCGATAGACCTCATCCCTATCGCGATGGGAGATTTTTGTGTGACTACACATACTTTCAGGAATCTATGACATTTACTGTTAGGAATGACTACACATAGTGTTAGGAATCTATGACAGTTACTGTATTGAATGACAACACATGGTGTAGGCTATGAATACAAGTCTAAATCCTATGAGGATGCATGTTAGGTGCATTTTATGGTCCAAAAGTAATGTCCGAAACGAGGGTCCGAAATAGCAATTCTGGAATGTGGCTTCGGAATGTGGTTCCAGAATAGTGTCAGGAATCTATGACCGTAGTAAATGCCATTATATAAAGGAATTCAAGCGTCCAAACTATTTACCTTATTAAATTTACTACTAAAAATTCATTTCTTATAATCCAAACAAATGGCATACTATGATTGTGACTCTCAAGGTATTATAAGGACATCAACGTGTAACGTCCCAAAAATTTAGACCAAAATTTTCAAATTTTAAAATAATAAAAACATGATTCAGGACATGTTCATAAAACCATGATAAAATCAAAGTATGATCGAAACATCCAAATACATCAGAGTCAAATAAAAAGCGGAGTGATATGGTGTGTGCGATGCGATCACCCTAAGCTCTTCCCTTTGGATCTGAAAGTACTTGAAACATAAAATGGAAACTGTAAGCACAAATCTTAGTGAGTTCCCCAAAATACTACATACCATACATATTAAACACATAATGGGCCCCACCCGACATCATGCCCCGCTCGGAACAGATCTGTCAGTAAATAATGGGCCCCGCTCGTCAGTGGGCCCCGCCCGATATACATACAAACACATAAATACATGCAAATATCATAAAGATAAATAACATACAAGATAATCATCAGGCCCCGCCTGATATACATAACAGATATCATACATGTAGAGTCACACAAACAACTAGCATCCTAATCATAATAAATCATGGGCCGGAATTGGTGCCTTCGACCCAATAAACACAGTGAGGAAACTCACCTCAATCTGTTGAATCTCTCAGATAAAATATCAGTCTGTTGATCCGGAAAAATCCCCGCGCTAACACCATCAAATAATATCCAACTTATGGTAAAAGTCAATTTTACCTTCTCCTCACTTGGCCCAAAATTTGAGGCCCAATCCAATAGCCCCAAAAAGCCCAATAAGGCCCAACTTCTTCATTGGGCCCCAAAATCTATCATGGGTCTAATCCAAGAAGGCCCAAAGCCTTATAATGCCCCAATGTCAAAAGACTATTGACCCAAACCCTAAAAGTCCGAAATATGGACCAATACGCGAAATTCAACAAAAGTCAAACGACGGAGTAGGCCCGACGTACTCAATCTACACCCGGAGTATGCCACTCTTCACCGGTACGTGTTGCGTAAAAGCTGGGTACACCCAACGTACTCCCTAGTAGCCCATTCACCTTATTAAGAGCTTAAATGGTTAAGCCACTATGTCCAATTCTCAGATCTGATCCTAAACAAAGTCTTAACACGTAAAGTTGGCAACTTTACTCCTTTGCATGCCTTAATGGGACCCAATACTGGTTTTTATCTAAACTAAGAACACCAACTCTAGCATGCTTCAACAAAACCCTCAAGATGACATTTTTATGACTTAATAACCTCAACAAATACCAAATATGGAGCTCAAAGGTCCTGGAGTAACTTTTACTCACAAGAACTACAATCTTGGGACCAAAACATGATAAAGTACCACCCAAAACTAGATCTATACAAATAAGCTACCAAGATTGATACTTTATACCTCCAGAAGATGGATCAAGATGCACAAAGTCGGGATCCAAAAGCTTCAAGCACTCCAACACTCCTTAAAGAAGCTCCTTCTTGAATAAGCACCAAAACACAAGAAATCACCTCAAACTCAAGAACCACTCAAATGGGGGGCTAGGGTTTCGTATCAAGGGTTTAATGGGGGTGGAGGCTGAAGGTAAGAAGGTTTGAAGTTGAGTTAAGGCCATTAATTAGGGTCCAAGACCCTAAATTAGGGTTTGGATCTGACTGGAGTACGCCCTGCGTACTCCTGGTATGACCAGCGTACTCAAGAGGGCATCCACGATCCTCCTGCCTAGTACACCCAGCGTACTCCATGTACGTCCCGCGTACTAGGCTTATCCCTAAACAACTAAGATTCTGAAAGCCATAACTTCTTCGTTCTAAGTCCGTTTTCGATGATCCTTATATCACCGGAAAGGTAACGATAAGCTCTACACTTCTACCAACTCTCCATTGCCTTAAAACTTTCCGATATACCGATATACCCTTGGGCGCCGAAACAAAAACTGAACTCCCGGGTCACCCAATCTATATTTTCCACACCTAAAGGGGTCTAAGACTCTCATCCCAAGGGCCCTAAGCCTTATGATAACCGATCTTCGGGTCACGACCACGAATTAGGAAACGTTTCGGAACAAGGTGTTACACAACGGCTAGAAATAACCATGGATGATTATTTATGTTTGTCCTAAAAAGGTATGTGGGTTATCATTTCATTAACTTTCTTTGAATTAATATTAACTTACACAATATACGTCATGTGTTTGATATTAAATACTTATGGACCACAGTTTGGGTTTTGTCTGTTGGTTTGACAAAGCAAAAGACAATAATTCGTTGATAATCTGTAACTTACTACGATCGAAGAAAAACTTGAAACCCAAAATTTGCACTTGAAGATAACGTTAATTTGTAGTTGGATTTTCTTTTTTGGAATTGTTGTGTACAAGTTGTAAGCTTTATGTTCATCAACTAAGTTTATGTAACGCTTATTACTTAATATATGTAATATTTAATGTTTGCTTGTTTGTTATTATTACTATGGTACTTGTAAATTATGTTTTTCTATCTTTGTAATATGTAACAAATATTAGGCAATAATAATATTTTTCATTAGACACTGCAAATCAATTACAACCATAACTAATTGCAATTACATTGGCAATAAAATAACCATCAAAGGGTTTGGTATTTCTGATTCTGATGGAGGGGGGAAGAGGGTGCACAGTTTGTGTCTGGTAGTGTCACACCCCAAAACCGGAACGGCGGAAACGTTCTGGGGCGGAGGACGTCATGTTTAGTATCACAAGACATGCATCATAGTAAGCAAGTACTAAACAACCATTTCATTAGAAAGAAAGTGTTTACAAAGTATGTGATTCACATAATATATAATACATAGTAAATAACAAAAAGACATGAAGTTATACTGCTCCATCTTCCGAATCCCAGTGCGCGAACCTGTCTACTGGTCTCCTGAGAATACAAGTTATTTTGAAAGCGTAGATCAGCATTTAAGCTGGTGAGTTCATAAGATTTTAGTGATGTAGTAAGTAGTAAGAAAGTTGTAGAAAGTTGTAGAAAGTTATAGTAAGTTGTAGTAAGTTCTTGTTTAGAAAAGTTTGCCTGTTCCTCCAGAAAATCCTATATTTCCTACTTTGATGAAAGATAAGTAAAAATGACTCTACAGTCCTTTCTATGAGTATTAAATGGATACAAGTTATATAAAACTCAGAGTAAACGAACAATCGGTTGTGTGTATCTGCCCTAAGCCCACAACCAAATAAGGAACAGGAAATGAGGCGGAAGGCACACATCCCATTGTATGTTAGATCATCGTTGTATATAACTCATGCGTATTCACTCTGTACTCACGGAGTTAACTGTAATAGTTCCTTTATATTTGATGAAAAGATCCTTTAAGAAAACCCTTATTTCTTATAATAAAATGATAACCACAGTCGTTCCTTCTATAATCACTTAGTTTATACTAGTTATATATAATCTAATATCGAACAGATAGTTAATTGTGTGAATCTGCCCTAAACCCACAACCAAACAAGGAACAGGGAATGAGGCGGAAGGAATAGATCTAACTACCTATCGGATATTAATTATATATAACCCTGGTGTATAAACTAGGGTATTATAGAATGAACCACCTAAGGTCCTTTAAGTTTTACTGGTTTAATAAAATGGATTAAACCCTTTACTGGTTAAGTTTCTAGTTTTGTATTCCAAAAGTTCTTCATTTAAAAAGTATGTTTTGTACTAGAAAACGGTGCATTGAATTAGTGTCCTATGACCTGACCCATACATGGTACCCCTTATGATTACTTGGTGTACAAGGAACATATATATAGCTAAGCTCGGATAAATAGTAGGTTGTGTGTATCTGCTCTAAGCCCACATCCAAACAAGGAACATGAAATGAAGCGGAAAGCACACATCCTACTACCTATCGGACCCGATTAATATATATCCCTGAATGCATACACTAAGGAATCATAAAGTTAGCATTATAGATCCCTTTCTACTGAATGTACTAGACTCGACTGTTCAGTGTGTCGTTTGTAAAATGTAAGTTTTCCCTAGTTTATAACTATCTTGACTCGAAAATAATTTGTATTAGCTTTCAAGTGGAACTGTCACTTATTGAAAGTAATGGGAATTTATAAGTACGTAGTTGTCTTTTGAATTGACATCCTGTAGTACTAATTACCTTAAAACATGTTTGTTTTAGTAAGGTCATAATGTGAAGGCTAGTACCCATACTATACGCTCTCCCTGTCAAGAGATTCTGGGGACCAAACGCGACTGTAGCAAACAATTGCTACTCGTGTAATTCACATTAAAGTTATATGATCATGTATACCCAATTTAACTATCACCTTTTGTTAAGAACAATGAGTTAGTGATTCATTGGTATAATTAGATCATGTAGTTGTTCTATGCTATAGCATCTTAGTATGTTCGTTCTGTTATAATATCTTAGTATGTTCTCTTTGAAGTATTGTATCTACTTCCTTGTTTCTCTTTATGTTATCATGCATTGTATCTACCTCCCTGTTTCTCTTTATGTTATTGTGTATTGTATCTACCTCCCTGTTTCTCTTTATGTTATCGTGTATTGTATCTACCTCCCTGTTTCTCTTTATGTTATCGTGTATTGAATCTACCTCCCTGTTTCTCTTTATGTTATCGTGTATTGTATCTAGTATGAACTGAACCTCTAAACTATACCCCTTATAGTTTACTAGTATTTTTACTTGAACTGTTATTGAAAAGACTCATTTTATTACTAAGTTATGCTTGTACTTTAAAAATGGAGTTTGGTTAAACTAAAAAGTAACATTACTTTAAAAGAGTTTTTGAAATGTTTTGATCACCTATAAAAGACATAAGCAACCTTTTGAAAGATGTTTATAACAAACAATTACACAATTATCATTGTGTTCACTTTGTATTCCCCCCCCCCCCCCTTAAAAGCATTTAAAACAGTTTAAAAGATGGATTACGAGGTATGAACTCACCTTATGTGGGTGATTCAAACGAATATGCGCGTAAGGATGAGAAGTTCCACGAATGAAGTCCCGAGACACAACAAGTCCTAAATGACATATATTGGCATGAATATAGTGTTTATAAGCAACTATATGAAAGGAAACACCTTAAGGGACTAGGAAACACTTTGACCAAGTGTTGGAATCACATGTGATTCATCTAAGGGATGTTTAAGGCCATGGTTTGGTGTTTACGGCCATGGGTTTGGTGTTTACGGCCATGGGTTTACGGCCATGGAGCATTGGGCCGTAAACTCAAGGTAAAAGGTGCATAAGTGGGTATTTGAAGGCTTGGGAAGCTTGAGGGACCATTGTTCTACACAAGGATGAGAAAAACCAACTTAATGGAAGGTGTTGAGGTGTTTACGGTCACACCATAAACTCTATGGCCGTAAACCCTCCAAATGGTCTCATTTTGGGTCATAAGGGCAAGGAGTTTCAAAGGTTCAAGTGTTCCTAAGGTTAGCAAAGGTCTAGAAGTGTTTAAGGTTCAAGACTTGGCCCTAATTAGGGTTTACGGCCAAGGGAGATTCTTATTGGTCGTAAACTCTCATTTATGTTGAGTTTGGTGATGTTTCAAGGCTATAATCTAGTGTTTAACATGCCGCCCTTCGAAGAGTTTTCGGCCACCAAGAACAAGTGTGTGTTCTTGGTGTTCTTGGTGAAAGATGAAGATCTAGCAAAAGTCGATTTCCATGGACGAAATCAAAGAGTGATTCATGAGTTAGAAGGGTAACAACAACTAGAGGGAAGAATCACTTACTTTTTGGAAGATCGGGAATGAAAATCTCGATGATACTTGAGAGAGAATTCAAGTGTTCTTGAGGTGGAAGTGAAATAATGAAGGAAAAGTGAAGGAAAGGGAGACTTATAGGGGAGTTTACGGCCAGCCATGACTTTATGGCCGTAAACTCATGTTCTTTGGCCGTGAACTCCATTTTGGTGGTGTTAAGGCTTGAAGGTTGCACAGTGTCTCTAGCAGGTACATTCTAACACTCATTCCTTAAGTGTACTAGGCTTAAAACTCCTTAGAATGACCCTTAACAAGGCTAGAACTCATTAGAAATGAGTCTGACACTCAGTTGAGTTAAATGGTTGGACTATACAAGGTAAGAATTTTCGGGTTGTCACAGGTAGGCAGTCTGAAACACATCATCCCGATAATATATATGAATCATATCAGGTAATTCATGGATGTTCGAATGACGTGATGGCGCAATAGCATGACCGTATGCTATACCCAAACTACTCTATTTCCCACATGAACATATACTATGGTTCAGATCTACAACACAAGTGTTTTGAAAATCAAAAACTCGATAAATGTCGGACAGGAACAGAGACGAAATCTCTGGCGAGATCTTTGTTTCTTGCCACCAAACAAACTTTTGCATCCTTTTATGAAACACCATTTCAGCATACGAGGTGAGTACGGTAGTCAACCTCCCTGAAAAGTAAACATGATCAAATAAGGTTCTTGTACAAGTAATTAAATAATTTAATATTGCACCCGATATTTTACCTGTCATTAAACTGCATTCAATGAAAGTCCATTGAATGTAGTCAGGAATTGCCTCGATAAGCGTTATTATCGGTATATTACGTTGATTTACCAATAACACCAAAAAAATTGGGGAACATCCATGTTGACTACATTCCAACGGATATTAAGAAAATAGGCTCTTGCCCATTTCATATGACCGATGTTGGCAAGTACTTCACGAGCATCAAGGGTTAGCCGACGAAAGTTTTCTTCAAAACCAGACACAGTATATGAGTTGGATGTCATCCATAACAAAGGTTGTAATGTTATGCCAAAGACGCCTCTTGTGCGCATATACTTAAACACACTCTTACAAGTACACCCATGATAAAAATCAGGGAATACAAGATCTATGAAAGAACTAACGACATCGTCCATATTGGTTATGAATGATACTTCCCTACCATGTCCGCGAGCTTCTTTAAACCTCATCATGAACCAGGTACAACAGTAGAGATTATTTTCCATGGCCATACCAAATGTTATAGGGAAGGTTTGGTTGTTCCGTCGATAGCAACCACTACAAACATTGTTTTAAGGTAGTCCCCTATAAGATGGACACTACCTATGAAGATGACAGGCAAGAAGCTATTGGATTAGGTTTCTAAGTCCATAACTATAATTGGTATGTACTTTATTTGATTATGAGCATGGTCCTTTTGGGTTGCCTTCACTCATGCAACTTGATAGGATGACTAGTGTAGAGAGAGAGTAGGATTTATTATATGAATAATAAATTTATTAATGTATTATAAGGTTAATATATTATTTGGAAATCATATTATTAATTAGTAATTAATCAGAAATTAATTTGATATTAATTTTGGGATTAAAGGAACTGGTTAATAATCGAGGGCCTGTTTTGCAAATCATTGATAGTTGCAAAATTGGGCTGATGGACTCCATAGAGTGGAGTGGACGAAATTTATGGGTAAGACCATAAGATTTCCTCCAAGGGCTCTAAAGAGGAAGTCCATGGGCTACTTAAGCCTTAAGCGTGAATAAGGGTTTCCTTCAGAATCCCTAGCAGCCCACACAGCTATATAAATCCCCTACACCTCTTGGAATTTCGTCCCTAAGCTTATGAAACCCTAGAGTAGCCGATTTTCCACCTCTCTCCAAGTATTTATTTGCATTAGGTAATTATGACTCCATTAGAGGTGCAACACTTAGGGCACTAGGCTTTCAGAAGTCAACATAGAGCAAGGATTGTTCTTGTTATTACAATATACCAAGTGAGGTAAATTATCTAACCCTAATATATATATGAATTTCGAATTGTATATGCTAGATCTACGGTTATTGCTTTCGTGTTCATATTTGTATGTTCAATAGAGAAAAACTTGGATCCAAAGCAATTAGGGTTGCATGATCACATATGAATGTTGTTATGCTCAAAACCCATCAGTGGTATCAGAGCCTAGGATGTTTTTCAATTGAATTGATGCAAGAGTGAACTGTCCAAAGAACAAGAAATTGATTTTTTTGCTGGCTATCACATGAACTCGACGAGTCCATTATGAAATCGACGAGTTGGGTGAACTCGACGAGTTCAGAACCCAACTCGACGACTTGACTCGTCTGTTACCTAAAAATTCGATTTTCTGATCAGATTTTGATTTGGATAATTACCATAACTTATTTTTATTGCCTAAAATCGATTTTTCTGTTTGGTAACTTGCTATCCTTATCAAAATTGAAGATATGGTTAAATTTGAATAATATAAGATTATTTTGATTCATAGATTTAACCTAGTATTTTTTTTAATTGTTTCAAATTGCACCCTTTTGGTTTTATAGTTTAAATTTGAAATTAAAAGTTTTGATTTTAGTAATTTAAATAGTTAAACCCTCGCATTTTGAATAGTTTAAAAATACACCCTCATGGTTTTAGTAATAATTTAATTAAGAGATTAATTAAGAGACAAATAATAATTCCTTGACACAGTTTAAAATTAATTAAATTAAAAGCTTAATTTATTAAAAGATTAAACCACCTAATATTTTAAAAGTTTAAAATATACTCTTATACTATATAAAATTAAAAGTCTAATATATTATATATGTATAAGAAAAGTCAGTCTTACCAATAGTAGGTCTCATTCACGAAGCTGGTCTATAAGGGGTGTTTAAGGAAGCGGCTTGTAAAATGACCGTCATTGGGTATTGTAAGTCCCTAATCTGCTTGTGTATCAATCAGATCCGTTTGATGGTGCGGAATCCCAATCAAACGGATGATTTCAGATCAAATAGAAGAGAAGGAGAAGAAGAAGATGATGAATCTTGTATGTATTTATATGAATGAAGATCCGGATACAAGATTCACACACACTAACACACACTCTCTTTTCTCTATTCCGTACACTCCTTCTATGTTCATCAATCTGTTCCTCACACCCCTAACACCAATATATATACTTGGGGAATATGGGCCATAAATGGGTTTACGGCCGTAAATGGTTTTACGACCGTAAACACCCATTGGGCCGTAAACAGGGTTTACGGTCGTAAACCTGTTTACGGCCGTAAAAACCCCCTTGGCCATAAACCTGACCGTAAACTCATAAAATATTACAGAAAATTACAATCAACTAGAAAAGCAAAGTATAAACCATATTTTTGACCCAACAGGTATCCACTCTTACCCACCGCACCCTTGACTAGTGGAGGGTCGTTAGCCGAACGGGTAGGATAGGACACTAAACCCTCATTAAAAGTATAATGAACTATAAAGTAACTAAATGCTTTTATAAATTCTTAAATCTTAGTTACTTTAGGAAAATGTGAATTTGATGCTAACCCATGAAATTGCACGTTGCACCTTATTGGTCAGTTAATGGAGCGTGTGTGGTTAACCGGCACACTAATGTGGACTAATGAAGGATGGCAATGGGTTTCTCGTAAATTATCGTTGATCAATAGGGCGTGTGTGGTTAACCAACACGTTGATTAGGTGATAAATGACATCGAGAGTACCAAGCTAATTTGCATGGTTATTCACACCTTGTTTGTGATCCTCGGTATCCCAGTCACAAATTTAAAGGGCATAATCGAGATTAAACATGCCATTGAAAAGTTCAATGAATCTCAAAAGATCCAGGAGTTTCATCTAAAACCTAATTCGCTAAAATTTTGTTTGGTGGAATTGGTAAATCGTCATTTACTTACCTTCAAATAATTTACAATTGGATTACGACATCCTTCTTCCGAATTGTGAATTATTGTGTTGGGTTCTAGCCTTAATGTTTCATTTGGGTGTTATATTAAGGACTAAATCAACTAACTTGAATTTATCCCTTTTGTATATTCTAGTTCTGACACTATGGTCTTCCTTATCCTTTTGGAAAAAGCTTTCCTCATGAAGATGATATTCCACGTGTCGATCAAGGTGAAAGAACAATCCCTTCTTCGTGCATTGGTGGAACCAGAAATCATACTTCTCTTCCTCCACCTCCTCCAGTGATTCTCCGTTATCCATGTCTTCGTCAACTTGAAAAGTTCAAGGTCACTCAAGCCCTTTTGGCAAGAAAACACCAAGATGGAAGGTATGTGTATGCACAAGTCTTGAAGATGAAGTCGCACATTGACAGACTGGGAATATTGGGTGTCGTTCTCCCGAGGAACCTGGATGTTGATTTGGTTCTTCAATCACTTCCTGAGTCGTATAGTCAGTTCGTTAAGGACTACTATATGACAAACCACGATGTGGCCCTTATCAATCTGACATATTTGCTAATTGCTGCTAAATCAGCAATGATTTGGCACACTGGTAAAGTGCAATTGATTGGAAGATCTACCTCCCAAATTCCCATGGACATTTGTGATGGCAAAGGTGATAGTCCATAAATGGTTTCTCCTCCTACGGGAGAGAAATTGGCCATGGTCGAAAAGTTTAATCATAAGAGAAAGGCAAATTCGGAGATAGTCTCATGTGTCATTCCCAAAGAGTCCATATGTTTCTATTGCCAAGAGAAGGGGCATTGGATGCGAAGCTGCCATATCTACCTGAAAGATCGCAAGGATAGTAAAGTCAAACAGTATGACCCTACTTCAGGTAAATCCACTATCTAACTATATTAAGTTCCTATTATAGATTCTTAATACATGATGTAAAGTTATATTTTGATGTTTTGCAGAATCAAAGAGAAAGAAGGAAGCTTAAAAGAAGAGTAAGCTGAATCTGATCGTGAAGAGATGGATTTCGGTCACATGGTTTGATGATCAGATTTTTGAGCTACTACTTAGGAGTTATGATAGATTGCTTAGGAATATTTACAAACATAGTTTTCATATGAATTTGCATTGTAATAACGAGTTTTTCCGCATTTTATAAATAAAGAAAATTTCTGATTTTGTCTTATTTTATGTTTCCTTGCAATGGCTTTTGTGAAAATTGGTGTTTATATATTAGTAGCAATATTGAAAAAAGGATTTGATTCTTAGCTATATCGTTTGTGGTAGTGTAACAATTTACCAAGTGAGGAAGGATTCTCATCACCCAAGGTTCAATTGGACAAAAGCTTGGAATCATACAATTGATTGTGTGATGTATGAGAATCTTGATCTTTGGCAAATTAAGAATGGTTCCTTGTTCACATATGCATGTGATTCAAGTGAAGAACTAAAGGATCTAGTACACATTGATGTGAACTGTTTAGATCCACCACAAAGAACAACAAAGTCTATTCGTCATGGTTTACTGTTGGTTCATTAAATATGGTTATACTTACAAGATTAAGTGTAATTCTGATACCTTGAAAAGGTTTCAAAGTATACCAGAACGAATAAGAAGAATCAAATTGGGCAGAAAGATAAAAGTTTCTCTAATCTGAAAAGAAAGGAGAGTACTTTAGTATCGTGTTTATGATCATCCTCATGATTATGGAACCATGTCACAATTGATTCCCTAAGGACACCTTAGTACATTTGCATGACTAAGAAGAGGTATCGGGAATTGTTGAAATAGTTAAATCAAGGAGATGAGTCATACTTCGTTCCAAAATCGAGTCTTAGAGTCATATTATAGTTACTCCAAGTTGTACCTTCAGTGACATATTCTAAGTAGGTTTATAACACCTCATAAAATGTGGAGTAGAAATGTTTTCTTACTCTTGCACATTTGAAAATGGTAGTTATGATGTTTTGGATAAAACAAAGATCGACTAAGACCAATTATATGAAGTTTTGTCTTGATAAGAACACACACTAAATCTTGAATATTTGTTTGTCAAGGAATGTTCTTTGACAAAGAATCTTATATGTCAAGAAGTCAGTGGGAGTCTTAATGGTGTTGAATAGTTTCAAGAACTAATCAAGAATAAACCTTTTAGTTATCACTAGCACACGACCTGAGGTTAACAACCTATCGTGTTGACATATTCTTGTTTCTGTGCCCATTCCAATTAAGTTGACTATGCATGTGAGTTCTATGAGTTCTCATTTGAATGTATAAGGCAAAGCACTTTGATCAGTGAAAGTACATTGATCAGTGTAGGTGAGCTGCTCAACAACCTGGAAGCAATGGTAGGCCCTTGTGCTACTAGGTGGCAAGAAATTATGATTAAACAAGTTCAGTTCATATGAGTTTGAATTTGTTATAGACTTTGTCTTATGATAGTGGTTGGAAATGACATATTCACATGGATAGAAACACATACACCATAAAATCTAAGTGGCAAGAGGTTTCTCTCTACTTTATGAAAATGATTATGAGGAAACGCTTTCACTAGTAGATATTAAATCTGATTGATATCATTAGAGTTAGCGGTTGTGATAATTGCGTTCTCTAATTCGAGTATGATTACGGCATCCCTCCTTATAGTTCGAATTGTGAGAAATGGAAAATAGTTTGAACATTCAGGATTTATTGCTATAAGTTCTGAAAGGGTTTAGACAGACACATGATCTATTTAATGAAAGGTGTATGAGCTTGAGAAGTCAAGATAAAGACTTATCGAAGCACCACGTATCCGAAATCTAAACTTTGGTAAGAATGTCAATAGGAATTAATTTCAATGGGAGCAGAATTGTTATGTTAGAAAGAACATAATAATTATGTTGGTGGGAGAATGATTGTTATGTTGAGTGTTGCAAGTTAGCGATGTTATTTATAGGAAACAAATGTTACAAATTTGCAAAGTTGCAGAGTTTGGAAATTGTTTCGCTATAGTAAAATTAAGGGAGAGGATACTTGTACTTCATTTCGAATCCAAAAGCTTAGATTGAAGTTTTAATAGAATTTAGTCATGAACATATATGAATATCATGTTGAAATGATTCAACATAGGAAATTCTATATATAGAAATGTTGTAGCAAAAGACTGATCAAGTATCATATATTTATGTAAGACATTATGTATCAAGTCCCATATGTTTCGGGTATAGGATCGATTGCATATGCTATAATATTCACTCGTTCTGATTTTCCAAATGCTATGACATTAAGAGGGAAAAAGGACCAGAACCAGATTTGACTAAAGTTGTTAAACAACTGTCAAGGACAATCTAAGGTTTACCAAAAATTGATTGCTTGTAGATAGTTGGAAGTATAGTAATGGATGGACCATGTTGATATAATTCCGAATAGATAGGATTCTATTGAGAATGGATAGTCATATGGCAATTATTGAAATATTTACATAATGGCAGTTGGATGTTAAGAATCTATGTGTAAGTTAGAAACTTTTATGCAAGAAGGATGTTTAAGGAATGTACCTTGAATGTGAGACTTTGTTTCCATGGAATTGTTTTTGTAACCAATCCCCAATGGAATGCTTTGTAATATCATTGGCCAAGTCTCTGTGATTTTGGAGCCTTGACATTACAAAAGGATAAATGCATGAAAGGTTAGACTCTAACATATTCTAGTAAGTGGCAGGAATTTTGTATTCTTACACTTATGATAAGGATTTGGAATTGTGAAATGAGCATCATTGGAAATGTATTCAGTTGATCTGTTTCACAAAGAAAAGACCATAGATAAACATGGTGTGCATGCTAAGAGCATGACATGACGGATGTTTTAATTCAACTATTCAGTTGATTGTTCGAAACATTATACAATGAATAAGGTCTAATTAATATGGTGATTAAATAATAAGTGTTTTATTTATACTCAAAAGTTTTGAGACCATATTGGATTAGGTTATTCTTGTGTTTCACTTCGCATGTTTTACTTCCCGAATAATAAGATTATTCGAACATCCACAGTCGGTCCTACTTTGGAAGTAAGTAGTGAATTAAGACTGTCATGAAGTCGAATGTAGATTGTCTAAGTGCTTAGACATAGCAAATGTTTGCTGCAGTGTTCGTGAGTACTTCTGGAATAAGAATTTGAGTATTAGATTAAACCCACGCTCATTTGAATCACTTCATGGATTTTATCACGAGTGATTGTGAGATGATAATAGCTTATATTCTTGAAATAGAGACATATAGTTGTTGTTTACAAGTCGGTTATTCATTGATAGTACGTAAACGCATCAGTAACTTGATGTTATAAAACATATTATTGTGTGTGATTTGATGAGTGAATAGTACAAGCATATGAGTTGAAGTTTATCTGTTCCTTTTACCCTAAATGGGATAAAAGCGATATATGTGGGCCCCTCGATGATTTAGTGATGACACCCTAAGCGCTTGGCCAAGCCTGGACTGATTTGATTTGTTCAATTAGTCACTCGTCATAAATTGGAAATGGTGAAACAAAACTTAGACAGAGAGAATGATTATAATCCATGTCTCATGTCCGTAGGATATATTGTAGAACGGATAAATATTTGATCACTTATCTAAAGGACGTGTTGCTGATAAGATCAGAGTTCGACAACGGCTTTTGAAAGCTACAATTGCTAGTCAAATTTTGAAGTCATACTTGCAATAATAGTTATTAAACTTATCAAAGTGGGAGAATGTTGGATTAGGTGTCTAAGCCCATAACAATAATTGATATGTACTTGATTTTATTATGAGCATGGTCCTTTTAGGTTGCCTTCACTCATGCAACTTGACAGGATGACTAGTGGAGAGAGAAAGAGTAGGATTTATTGTATGAATAATAAATTGGTACTCAAAATGATTTATTAATATATTATAAGGTTAATATATTATTTGAAAATCGTATTATTAATTAGTAATTAATCAGAAATTAATTTGATATTAATTTTGGGATTAAAGGAACTTATTAATAATGGAGGGGTTGTTTTGCAAATCATTGATAGTTGCAAAACTGGGCTGATGGACTCCATAGAGTGGACTGGACGAAATTTATGGGTAAGACCATAAGATTTCATCCAAGGGCTCTAAAGAGGAAGTCCATGGGTTGCTTAAGCCTTAAACAGGAATTAGGGTTTCCTCCAGAAACCCTAGCAGCCCACACAACTATATAAATCCCCTACACCTCTTGGAATTTCGGCCCTAAGCTTATGAAACCCTAGAGTAGCCGATTTTCCACCTCTCTCCAAGTCTTCCTTTGCATTGGGTGTTTGTGACTCCATTAGAGGTGCAACACTTGGGGCACTAGGCTTTCAGAAGTCAAGATCAAGCAAGAATTGTTCTTGTTATTACAATATAACAAGTGAGGTAAATTATCTAACCCTAATATATATATATATATATATATATATATATATATATATATATATATATATATATATATATATGGATTTCGAACTGTATATGCTAGATCTAGGGTTATTGCTTTGGTGTTCATATTTGTATGTTCAATAGAGAAAAACTTAGATCCAAAGCAATTAGGGTTGCATGATCACATAGAAATGTTGTTATGCTCAAGACCCATCAGAAGCATCCTATGAATGCATGGACCTTTATTTTTTTGGGAACACAAACCAAATAGTTTAGATGTAGAAACATTATTAATTTTAAAGAAACAATAGAAAAGTGGAAAACAAATATACCACCCATCCAATAGCCACAAAACAAGCTTCGAAGTGATCCATCAAATTAGTTTTGATGTGAGTGTAAGTATGTGGGTTAGTTCGCCTAAGGTTTTGAAGGTAAACATACAGGTTGTTAAAGTTTTATTCGTGCCTACTCTCTTATAAACTCATTTTGAAGCAGTTCTAAAAGATAATTACGAATTACCTGTCATTTCTCTTAAAAAATTACAATTTGATTTTATTTGAAACGTAAATAATAATGTAAGGGGTTTTCCGAACATAAAAATAATATAAGGATTTTTTTGAATATATATGTATAATTAGTTGTGTTTTTCTGTATATATGCATTAATAAGATATATAATAAGGAATTATTATTATTACTGTTATTTTAATATTTATAATATTTTATAGTTAAATAGAAATTTCCATGTCAGCACCATGTGAACCTGTTTTGTTAATGTTAGTGCCAGATGGAATGAAACGTAGGCAATTGAATCACAGCTTCAAGTTTCTTGTAGTAGCTTTATCGAATTTTTTTTTGAAACTCTTACGGTGCGTTTGGTTGTGGAAAACTGTTTTCATTTTCTAAGAAAATGTTTTCAGAAAATAGAGTTGAGTTTTCATTTTTAGTTTTCAATGAAAATGCGTTTGGTTGGAACCGGTGGAGTTTTAATTTTCCATCTTAGAAATTTGAAAAACTTTGGAAAACTGTAAATATCACTTTTCTAGTTTACATACAATTTGGAAAACTGAAAATTTTCATTTTCTTAGAAAACTTTGGAAAATTGAACGAACCAAACGCGTTTTCAAAATTTCCGTTTTTCTTGGAAAATTTTCCTAGAAAACTGGAAAAATTTCCACAAACAAACGCACACTTAGAATCCCATAGTACTCAAAAAATACCTAGTAACCAAATAAAAGAAAATCAATATTAATGGGGCTGCTTAACTAGATAAGTCTTCTAAAATATAAATTCATACTTCATAAGTTCATACTAGGCATGCACAAACCGGTTTTTTTTAACCGGACCGGTTCAAAAAACCGGTTCGGTTCTGGTCAACGAAGTCAAAAACTGGTTCACCCCTAAACCGGTTCGGTTTCAAACCGGTTCACCACCAAAATAATTCGAACCTATACAAACCGGTTCGGTTCAGTACAAACCGGTTCACCTCAAATCGGTTCACCATAAACCGGTTCCTAAACCGGTTCAAAACCAGTTCGGTGAACCATTTCAAAAAAAATCGGACGAAATTGCTTCTTTTTTACAATGTTTGCTTTGTTTCTTAGGATATCATGGCTAATATATGCATCGTTAGTTTGTAAGACCGGTTCAAGACCGGTTCTCTAGATCGGTTCAAAATCATTTTAAAACCGGTTTTCTAGACCGATTCAGCATAAACCGGTTCGAATGGCTAGAAGTCCTAATTACTACAAACCGGCGGTTCGGTTCGACATCGGATCGATTCAACAGTGGACCGGTTCAAGGGTGAACTGGTTTTCGGTTCGGCCACCGGTTCGTAAACCGGTTTTTTTGTGCAAGCCTATTTCATACCACATAATCACATATTCATATGTGCCATGTGATTTGGGCTTGATTTGGGCTTGAGATGCCCATTGTATTGACCACCGACTGGCGACTGGTTCATCAATAAAAGGCTAAAAACCCAATACTTCCTTAAATATACAAGACAGAGAGCCTTCCCTCTCATGTCATGCAGTTCAAGTGGGGAACATATGGAAGTTAAAATATAGTGCATAAATGATGCATCATTGGATAGGATGATGTTTTAATAGCTTAGGCCTTAAAATTGTAAAGTTTTTATAATTATTTTATTTATTCATTAGGTTCTTTAAAATATATTCTGATATATTGACAGAGTTAAAATGTTCTATTAAGGTTCTATATTTAGTCATAATTCGTGTGGAAGTTTATTTACTTATTTATCGATTTTTGTAATGTAAAATTGTATAATTTTGAAAAATATTCACACACACATGTCTATTTCTAAATTATTGGCTTAGTAAATTATTTCATTTGTTTTGCATTATTAATAAAGTCTAATGATGTATATTTTTTGAATCTGCCTGCCTGCTAAATATTCATGAGAATAATAATGGTATTTCCAACTTATTTACATAATTAGTCTCTTTTAAAACCATTAGCTTGTAAAGTTCGTCTTGCCTCTGTTAGTTTGGTGAATAAAAATGATTTTCTTTGGCACAAATCATCTCGAGACAGCTATGAATATGCATAAAATTGGTTTAAAACAAAAACAATTTATTTGAACAAACCACAAAACCATTATCCCGACCCTTTGATCAAAAACTTAATGACAAAGATTAAAGACAGTTAAAAAACGGTTAAAAAGTTATGACTTCTTATCAGTCATGATGGTCAGATGAATTTCCTCAACTGCTAATATCATGTACGATGGTTTTACTCATATAATTTGGTTATGCATGGAACTCACGTTTATATCAATAACCCTAATGAAAATATAAGTTTAAATAAAAAATGTTTCAAATAATATTGTAATCATTTTTAATCATTTATATTTATATGAAATCACAGAAAATGTTAATTTAAGCCTAAACATTACTTGGTGGAACAAACATGGGTGGCCTCGTAGTCTGGTTGTTAGGATTATAGGATCAGTTGGCATTATCTAAAACATTAGTTATATTTGAATTTGTTACGAACATTTATATCAAACATTAGGTTACTCTCTCTTTCACTTTATATCCTTTAGCTAAATGTATACAGGATTAATATTACAAAATTGCAATAACCGTTAATTATGGGTAGTATACTTAGAGTCTTAGACCATAATCATTTAAGTGTACTCAATAAGTCATTTTTTTGTGTCAATAACTCATTATTATCAACATATATAACCAATTTGACCAGTAAGCTAACATAAATTACATTGCATCTTACATAATATATCTTGTCAATGTTATCTTCATGTAGTATTGACATGATGTCCAAATGGACTTTTATTTTATTTATAGGCTATTGTTTGGAAAGCTCTTACATTTTTCCCCTTTTATGAAAAAGTCATATTTTTTTTGTCGCCAGAAAAACAAAGATAAAAGAAACCTTTTAAATTTTTGGAATTTTGCCGGTGAAATGTTTTAGCTGTTTTTATTAATGTCCTTTTTTTTGAAAAAAAAAACCAAAATATAAAGGCTTTTTCATTTAGAAAAAAAAATCAATTTATAATGGCTTTTCTAGACATGACTATTTAAAAAAAATATTATTAATATTATTTTATTGTAATATTACGGTATCTCTAACTCAATAAAGAATATATGACAATTGTCAATCAAAATAATCTTAACGTATTGTTTTTCAGATACAGATAACATAGATCTAACAGAAAATGATCTGAAATTTTATAAGGTTCTGAATTTTTAAGAAATAGTTTTGTAAGAGTCGGAGAGGGCAGTGGTACGAAAAGGGAGACGGTCTTGTGAAATAGAACGAGAAGAATGAAAAAGGTTTGCTGAAAATTTTGGGAATTTTCAGGAACACGTTTTTTTTTTTTTTATTCAGATACAACTTCTTCTCTTAACTTGTTGAACAATTAAAAGACAAAAATTAAGAGAAGAGACAAAAAATTAGGGCTATCAAACGTTTTGAATTTGAAGAATTAAGAGTATGGATCTTAATTGAAAAATTAAGAAACTACCAAAGAACCCCTAACATGAATCTACCAGAAAGAAAAACATAGAGAAATGTTGAGAGGTGAAAATATAACATTTTGAGCGAAATAATTTAATCAAAGAATGTTTTTGAAGAAATCCACTTGTGATACCATTGTCATATTTTCACCCGTGCGATCATTATCTTTGTCTAATCTTAGATTACATGCAAGAACTTTTTGCTCAGCGACTAATGAACAGTTCTTTTTACTCTTAAAAGTTTGTGGCAGCTGATAATGTTTCGTAAGCAAAATAATAAAAATAACAATACAAAATGGTCATTTCTAGAAAAGACCTAATATTTTTTAAGAATCCTTGAAATCGACTAAAATTATATTGATTTCTTTAAGGAATAACATGCAAATGATGAAGTTGGGAAATGGATCAAACCAGGCAGGTTCTCAAGACGATATAATATATAAATAGCAACAAAAATATATATATATATATATATATATATATATATACATATATATATATATATATATATATATATATATATATATATATATAAAAGTTCGACAACCAAAAAATCTGTGAGAACATGAGAACTACTAATCCAAACATCATTTTTCAAAATCAAAATCACAAATATTAACAAAATGTAGCATATTTGTGAATCAGCAGTCGCATGGACTGCAGACGCAAATATGACTGTTGATTTGGAGTTCGTAGGTTTGCATATATATATATATATATATATATATATATATATATATATATATATATATATATATATATATATATATATATATATATATATACACAGAGAGAGAGAGAGAGAGACAGAGAGACAGATAGAGAGACAGATAGAGAGAGAGAACTAGGTTCATATGTCAACAAACATATATTGTGTAACTGTGATACTGTGACATCCTCATTTTCACGGCCAGAAAAGACCAATTTTGTTTATGCTTTATAAAAATCAGATTATCTCTTTTAATAAAAATGTTGTGGAATTTGTTCCCAGAAAAACATGATAAATACATTATCAAAGCATTTCCGAAGAAATGTATATTTATTCATTTTTAAAACATTTGGGATGTCATTGTCAATACAGAAACATAAGCATAAACAGAACTTACATTCATTTACATTAGTGATCTACACCTCTTTAATCTCTTAGTGTAATGTAACTTCGTATCGGCACCTGTGATTCAAATAAGCTTAAGTGGGTCAGGTTGGGAAACCTGGTGAGTACATAGGGTTTTCTACCCACAATAATTTAATTATTATGTTTAAACATCAAACAATCAACCCAATTACTCATCCCCATTATCTTCTTTACTCTTAAGGATCTACCCTAAGAATCAGCTATTCCGCGTTCATTCATTCCTAAGGATTATCCTAAGGAATAGGCACGAAATCCATCGTTGCTAATGACACATATGTCAAGCACAACTGCTAATATTATCACTTAGGCGCATCTGCCAGAATTGTGACATTCTTTATGGGGCGCATCTGCCAGTATAGTCCTTTAGGCGCTTCTGCCGGGGTTATGATGTTCTCTATTAGGCGCTTCTTCCGGTAGAGTCCTTTAGGCGCATATGTCAGGGTTATCTCGTTTATAGACAATATCGTTTTCGAGAGTCCACTCGCAATACAGGTCAATGAGTTTTTTAGAGTAGACCGGTGAACACATCGTTCACAACTCCTACAGGTTGCGAGCCTGCTAGTGTTCCACTAAACTGTCTAGAATAGTCAGTGGTTGTCATCCATACTCTGCTAGATGACGGGGCCAACATTTGGGTAAAAGCCTTCTCATATCGTCCACCTCTCACCCTCACCTCATGGTTTATTTCACCTCTCCCTCATCATCCAACTCATATATCATCTACCCATGTTTTACCCAACATATTTTGTAGATATAAAATACATATACAGTTTAAATCAAATAAAACATGTATAAAATTGTTCATCCAACATAGATAGCAAGTATACAGATAATATTCACACATAGCACGTAATTTATATTAAATACTTCATATCTATGTGTAAGATGAAAGTAACTATGCACTCACTTGTTAAGGTGGTGATTCTGAACTCAGACAGCGCTTCGCTTTTCAAAAATAATTTCCTTCGACGAAACCTAGTATTATTACCACTAGATTTTAGTCTAATATTTACCATGACTAATTATTAGTCTTATTATTATTATTATTATTATTATTATTATTATTATTATTATTATTATTATTATTATTATTATTATATAAGCGTTTAAACAATATTTTCCAACCACTATGTACAGACAGGGGCCAGACATAAAACATCGGAGGGCAGGACCATTTTGGCATATAGCACTTCTGAAATCCAACAACCCTATGCGGCCCTTTAAACCAGATTCCTCATACCGCGAGTAGTTAAAAAGATATTATAACGACACTTATATAAGTCATAATAATAGCCCAAATATTTATTATAAGTTCATAATAACAATACTAATTTTAAATATGAGCTATATTAAAATAGGGTAAGCATAACTTACTTACAGGGGGGTTTTAGCTAGGAGTCAGGCTCTGCAGGGGCAGAACTTCGTCGCTGAATCTTTCTAGGAAAGATTCGTGCAGCGCTTCAGCGCTCACCTTACTATACTAAAACTACAGAAAGAGAAGTCGAATCACGAGGGACCGAAATGCTCGGGGGATAAGAAGAGAAAGACTTTTGAATCAAGAGAATGGTGCAAGAAATATGAGAGCCCAAGCCTGTTATTTATAGTAATTGAATTTACAAAAATTACCCTCCATAATTACTTAATGACCTTATAGTTATATAAACGACTAAACACCCCTTCATAATACTATTTTAAATAGATTTAACGATATTTGTACTAAACTAATGTCTAAATTACTCAACACTAGTCTTATAATAACCGAATCGTTGATACCTTTCTAATGATATATACATTTGTATATATATGTGTACGTATATATGATTATACTTTATTTTAATACGTAAATATGTTATTATAATTTGTAATGCGTTCATACGAACTCCATTTTTGACGTTCTTTATATCCACGTGTGGGTATTTACGAGTACTACAACTTTCGTTTAGACGCCGTCAGCTAATTCTCATTCTATCTCAGATTTACAAAACTATATCGAATTTATCGTGCTCGGAGAGTAGGGACCAAGTTTCGTCCATATCTTTAACATACGAGCTCTACGCTCGACATTCTTTATATCCACGCGTAGGTAAAAACAATATATAAAACTTTCAATTAGACTCCATCGGCTAATTTCTCGACCGATCTTAAATTTAACAGTAGGAGGCGATTATACTGTTAAATGTCCGCGTAAAATTCATAACTTCTACATACAGACTCCGTTTTCGTCTGTCTTTTTACCGTTGAGTTCCTATTAATGAGATATTCAACTCTCATTTAGGTCGCGTAGGCCAAAAACCGCTCGAACTAAAATTCGAGTTTCGGGTTGTGCACTGCTATGCCAAATCTTAGAAAATTCATAACTTCCTCATACGAAGTCAGATTTGGGCGTTCTTTTTTTGTATGTTCTCGGTTTAACGTATACTACAAATTTTGTTTAGATCAACAAGGCTAAAAAGTCTTCTACCATAAATTCACCATTTACGTCTCCTGGTGCCGTGCCGGTTTTGCCGTAAAACTTCGACGAGCCATAACTTCTTCGTTATAACTCGGATTTCGGCGTTCTTTATATGTACGGAACCCTTGTAACATATACTACAACTTGGTTAAGATTAATCCTTCTAAATAATATTTCATCAAAAACTCATTTTTGATGTTCATCGTCTCTAAATTGACTAACTCGGATCTGCGGACGTTACAGATAATAATACATGACTAATCATTATATATTCATTTTTTTGATTTAATTTTAATTAAAAAAGGGTTTTGTGACATCCCCATATTCACGGTCATTTTAAAGACCGGTTTTATTTATTCTTATTTAAAAATCAGAGTATTCATTTTAAAGAATAATATTGCGGAATTTGTTCCCAGAAAACATGATAAATATATTATCAAAGCATTTCCGAAGAAATGTATTTTGTTTATATTAAAACTTTGGGGTGTCATTGTCAATACAGAAACATAGGCATAAACAGACTTTACATTCATTTACACTAATGATTTACATCTCCTTTAATCTCTCAGTATAATGTGTCTTCGTATCGATACATGTGATACAAATAAACTGAGTGGGTCAGGTTGGGAAACCCGGTGAGTACATAAGGTTTTCAACCCACAATAATAAAGTTATTATGTTTCATCATCAAACAATTAACCCAATTACCCATCTCTATTATCTTCTTTATTCTTAAGTATCTTCCCTAAGAATCATCTATTCCTCAATATTTATTCCTAAGGATTGTCCTAAGGAATAAACATGAAGTCCATCGCTGCCAGGGTTTATATGATAGACTCTAAGTCCATAGTTGCCGATGTTATCGGTTAGGCACTAAGTCCATAGTTGCCAATGTTCATCTATAGGGCACTAAATCCATAGCTGCCAACATTTATTTGTAAGGCACTAAGTCCATAGCTGCCAACGTTTATTTGTAGGGCACTAAGTCCATAGGTGCCAAGGTTTATCTATTTGGCACTAAGTCCATAGATGTCAGGGTTTATCTATTTGGCACTAAGTCCATAGCTTCCAGGGTTTATCTATTTGGCACTAAGTCCATAGTTGTTAGGGTTTATCTATTTCATCTTTCATCTCTCATCATTCATCTACCCATCTTTACCTAATATTTTTATAGGTATAAAATACATATACAATCTAAATCAAATAAAACATGTATATTTGGTTCATCCAACATAGATATCAAGGACATAGATAATATGCACACATAACATGTAATTTATATTAAATACTTGATATCTATGTGTAAGATGAAAGTAAATATGCACTCACTTGTTCAAGTGATGACTCGAAATTCGGACAACGCTTCGCTTCTAACAATCGTCTTTTGCTTCGACGAAATCTAGCATTATTATTGCTAAGTTTTAGTCTAATATTTATTGCGACTAATTAACTCAAGGTCTACGAGCGATATTGTTTTATAAGTGTTAAATAATACTTTTCAACTACTATGTACAGATAGGGGCCAGACATGAAACACCGGAGGGCAGGACCATTTTGGTATTTAAGTTGTTCTGAAATCCAACAACCCTATGCGACCTTTCACATCAGATTCCCCGTACCGCGAGCAGTTAAAATGTATTATGATAACACTTTTTATAATTTATACTTAGCACATATATTTCTTATAGGTTCGTAATAACGATTATGAACTTAAATATAAGTTATACTTAAAGAAGGGTAAGCATAACTCACTTACAAGGGGGTTTAGCGAAGAACCGGGCTCTGCGCGGACAGAACTTCTGAGCCGAAAGCTCTTCTTTTTGGGGCCTTCTGGCCCTCCGGGACTCGCTACTAACTCCTAAGAAGGGCTAGAGAAAAGCCTTGAGGCTTTGGGAGTGTTTAGGAGAAGAGAAATGGAAATGTGTGAAGAAATGGGATGATTTGTGCCTCTATTTATAGGCTGGAAATGGCTCAACACGTCGTGTTACTGAGCTCAACACGTCATGTTGGGGTGCCAAGTGTCCTCATCTGGTGGCAAGGTGTGGGGAAGAAGCAGTGGCTCAGATCGCGCCACGTGTCACTCGCAGATTACTCCAAAAACTAATTATCTTCTAAAATCCGTAACTTTCGCATACGAGCTCCGTTTTTGATGTTCTTTATATCCACACGTAGGTATCGACGTGATCTACAACTTTAGTTTAGACTTCATTGGATAATTTTGACTTTATTTTTAAAATTATATTTTAGCAGGCTTAGACAGTTAAAGTCCGTTAAAAATTCATAACTTTGTCATCTGACGTCCATTTTCGTCTGTCATTATATCGTTGAGCTCCTATTAATGAGATATTCAATTATTGTTTAGGTTGTGTCAACTAAAAATCGATCGATCAAAAATTCGATTTTCGGGTTGTGCATTGTTATGTTAAATCTTAGAAAAATAATAACTTACTCATACGAAGTCAGATTTGGACGTTCTTTTTATGTATGTTATCGGTTTAACATATACTACTACTTTTTGTTTATATATATAAGGCTAAAAAGTATTTTTTTCAAAAATTCACTTTTTACGTTACGCGGAGCCGTGCCGGTTTTGTCGCAAAACTTCGACGGGTCATAACTTCTTCGTTTTAAGTCAGATGTCAGCGTTCTTTATATGTACTGAATCCTTGTGACATATACTATACTTTGTTAAAGATTAGTTATTTTAAATAATCTTATATCAAAAAGTCATTTTAACGTTTATTATCGTTAAATCGACTAGCCCGAATTTGCGGGTGTTACAGGTTGATTAGTCATTTTACTCAATATACAATCTTGTAATTATGGTACCCTGGTTTCTCTCTCTTTCCCTTCTATACATACATATGTGTTCATCACAAGCCCCCATCTAGGGTTTATTTTACCCAACTCCTAAATGGAAGCCTCATCTTCGACTGTTATGTTCTCCACAGGTTATCGACTTCACCTCCATTATGCCTCATCTAATCGATTCTTGACATCTGATATAATTTTTTACAGTGGTTTCAAGTCATCAATTCTTGGAAAGATACAGAGTTTGTTTATCAAAAAATAGAAATCAAAAGAAAAAAGAAATTAAGATACAAGTAGGATGACTCTATGAAAAAAGAAATAACTCGAAGGCTCGTCAAATTCTATTATGTTTTGTTGTTAAAATTCTCCTATTCTATTTAGAATGTTTAGAATTATGCTTGTAATCTATGATTTTTCTCTTGTAAATCTTTCATTCTTAAAAGCATTATGGTTTTGTATTTGTATTTTTATAGCCACTCTAATAACATATTTGTAATTGTAATTTATTTTCATTCTTATTATAATATCTCTTATTTCATCCAAACAATTATATATTTTTCACAAGATTCTTAAATTTGCAATTTTTTTTTCATTCTAAACAGAATGATTCTTACTTAAAGAATAAATTCTTCTTTCATGTAAATAAAAATAATAAATTTATTTTCCTATAAATACGGATTTCATTAAATTATTGCCTAAAATCAAAATGAGAAAAAGTCCACTTACCCTTTTATAACCAAATTAAGAAAAAATATAATTAATAATAAATATATATTTCATTAATAGTATTTTTTTCAAAAATTATATTATTTTTTATTGATCCAATGGTTATCATTTAATTACATGGTTATACAATTAATGCTAGTTACAATTGATTATATATATATATATATATATATATATATATATATATATATATATATATATATATATGGTTAGGTTCATGTGAAACGGCCTAATTTTTTGAGACCGTGAAACACAATCCGAGCCACTCATTTAGTAGATAAAAAAACATTTTTAAAATGCAAAATAATTGAAAATTTTCGAAATTTTTTTTTTCAAATATTATTTTCGGAATTTTTATTTTCCAAAAAAAAAACCAAAATAAATAAAAAATAAATAACTAAAAAAATATATTTTTTTACATATTCTAATAGAATATTAGAATATTCTACATATATGAAAAATCTAATACAATATTCTAACTTTCTAAAAATCACATTAAAATTATTAAAGTGTAATATTCTATTAGAATATTTCACGTATTTTAAAAAAAAACAATAATTTTTTTTAGGTAATTAAAGTTCCGAAAATAATAATTAAATTTTTTTTTTTGGATTTTTCCTTTTATTTTGCATTTTAAAATTATTTTTAGATTTGGTCTCACGGTCTCACGAAATTATCATGGTCTCAAATGAATCTGAACCTATATATATATATATATATATATATATATATATATATATATATATATATATATATATATATATATATATATATATATATATATATATATATATATATATATATATATATATTGGACATTGATCAATGTTTATTTTACTAAACCCTCATGGGTATGGTCTATTGGTCCACATAAGCAGTGCAAACTTGCATGCTTTTATATAAATTAAATAACAAGAATATATGATATATTTTTTTATTTGATGTGTTTTTGTGTATGATTTGTTGAATTTCAAATGCATTCTTTTAATACGTTTGGAATATAAAAGAAACATAAATATATATAATAAAGAAAAGTGATTTGGTTGACATGATCTGGTATGATACTTCTTATGAGACAAATCATATTAATGAGATTGGTATAAATATATATTCTTAACGCATATTGATTAAGTTGACCTCTGAAACACCATCATCCAATAGCATGTTGCCATCTAAAAGAGCTTCCAATTGTATTTGATACCATAAGCTTCATTTTAATATTAAAAAGTTTCAAAATTCCTATGGGTCACTTAATTCTGCTAATCAAGTATTTGATACCATAAGCTTCATTTTAATATTAAAAAGTTTCAAAATTCCTATGGGTCACTTAATTCTGCTAATCAAAATATCATGTAATGTAATACGTCATTCATACAATCATATACTAGTTAACCTATTAAATGATGATAAGTAAAATAGATTACTAGTTAACCAAATAATATATATCAGATAACATGTAGTCAAAAGTAAATTAGGTGTTCTCGATTGTTGTCAATATATACAAGTTAGGGAAGAAAATAAAGTCTGATCTATAGGGGTCGTCTATGTGGCTTTGTCCTAAAAAAATGAACTTCGTTATGTAATAAAGTTTTTGGTCACACTATCTTCTGGAGTTTCTTTAAGGGTAGAAATAGAAGAAAATAGAAGGCATGCTGTGTTTTTAAGGAGGAAAAGGAATTGAATGACAATAAAAAATATATTTCATTTTCATTTTAAAAAGGAAAAGAAAAAGAAATGAAAATTTTTCCCTTAAGAATGAGATGATTGGGTTGGAAAGGGAATCACTTTTTTTTCCCTTTTTTCCCTTTCATTTATTTCCCTTAATTTTAAACTTGAAGAGAGGATGCTAATACATAAATAAATCAAAATTTGATACATACATTAAAAAAGAACCCAAAGCATTCATAGGAAGCGAACAAGAAAAAAAAAAAACAAAACGGAACATGTTTATATTTTTACAAGCATTAGCAAATAAGATAAAATCAGTACCACATAATACGATTAAAGGGCACATTTTAGAAGTCTTTATAGTATTGAACAATTTATGAAATAATTCATTATAAAAAGTTTTTTTTAATGATAACCATCGAAGAACTTTTTCACTTTTTAAACCAATATAAACTTGTAACCATTAGGCAATGAGTACTTTAACGATACAATATTAGTGATTAGGGTTTAGGTCCAATGTTTTTAGGGTTTAGGTTAGTTTAGTTTTGTATCCCTGTTTATTTGAGATTTAAACCGCATATAAATAGAGATACATAAGTAGCATAACTTAAACCTCAAGGGCATTGGACCAAAACCTTAATCACTAACATGTTACGCTATTTATGTATCCATATTTATATGTGGTTTAAATCTTATTATTAATCAAACAATCTATTATCTTAAATAATATCAGTGCTCTAGGTTAAAACTCTATTGTTAACCACACTTATAGTCGCCGCCCTCCACCTCCAACGACTTTCTCTAATAGTTTTCGGAGGTGTCGTCTCTGTCTAATTTTTTTTCCCTTTTTCTAATCTACTTTCCTCTTTTTTCTTCGTAAAGAAAATTTTCTCTAATAATTGTTGGATGTGCCTTCTCTGATGCCTTCTCCGACGTCTTTTAGCGTCGACTTCACTGATCCATCCGTTCTTTCTCTCTACCGTTGCATCTAGCTCTAACCGCTAAAGTTATCGCCACCGTCGCTGCCTCAAGATCTTGTTGTCGTCGTCGCCGCCTGCAGATCCAGTTGCTACCGCCGATGCGTCCAGTTCTTGATCTCTTTCGGCCTCCCTCTTCTGCATTTTATCTTCATCTATGTTTTATGTTTTATGTTTTATGTTTTTGTTTTTCTAGTTTAACAATCTCCTCCCGATCAAACTGTGGGTGAATGTTAGTGATTAGAGTTTAGACCCAAGACTTTTAGGGTTTAGGTTAGGCTACTTATGTATCCCTATTTATATGAGGTTTAAACCTCATTACTAATTAAATAACCTATTATCTTACACAATGCAGTGGGATGAAGTGACGATTCCACCGTGGTGGTGAACACCACACCATGGGTGTAGTGAAGTTATGGAATATGTCGCACGTACGATGAAGATTTGCCGCCCTCTTTCTCTTCGATTCTTCTCTTCTTTCACCGGTTTTTTATTTATTAAATTATAGTATTTTAATTTAATTAATTAAAATAAAGTAATGGAAAGTGAAGTGTAACCATTTCCAAGGTTTGAAGAGTAAGGAGAAATTAAGGTGGCATTAACTACACATAGAAAAAATGAAATATAAAATGTTAGAATGCCTTATAATATGTTATTTTAAATTTTAATGGCCAACGACACCTCCACCATATATTCACTTCATGCTAAACTTCCCTTCCCACTTCTTTGGATAAGACCATGGATAGCCCTTTAATTGTACTCAATTTGCTTTAGTAGACTAATTTTTTTTTTTTGGAAGGGGTTCATTACATCGTTGAGATAGGTCATATATCATTAAAAACGACAAGTAAGACACTAGAGAAAATCACAAAGTATTAGTACAAGCCGAAATCGAAGAACAACACCAAACATTCCAGTTTAAACAACTAAGATTGGTATGATGCTTAAACCATTTGTACAAGATAAGTTGGATCTCACCCGCCGTCTTCAAAGGAAAGAACCTAACTTTCTTGAAAACAATAGCATTTGGGGCTTCCAAATAGCCCAAATGGTTGAGTAAATAATCATGAGTTTCATCTTTTTGAACTTCTCACTAACACCCCGTTCCTGAGTTCAAATTAACGAGAGAAAAGAAAAGAAATTGGTGGAAGTGAGAAGAAAGTAAAACAAATTGGTATTCTCAAGTTTCATTATAGAAAGGAAGTGGAAGAAAAATGAAACAATCACTTTCCCTCCTAACTTTCCTTCCGATTTAGAAGGATTTGGAGAAAAATAACAAAATGTTTAGTTTTCCTTCCACTTCTTTCCAACTCGAGAACACAAAAGTCAAATTTCTTTTCCTTTCCCTTCTCTTATTTTCTCTTCTTAATTTTTTTTTCTCTTTTTTTTTCTTTTCTTTGCTAAAACACGGGAACTATGCTTAATCTCATCACAATTTATCTTCATGAGTAGGTCCAAAGAACTCATAGGAGGCGAGGGTAAAATACATGACCAATTAAATAACCAACTTCAAATAGTTATAGAGAAACTACAACTAAAGAACAGATTTTCAACATCCTCGTTGTTGGTCAAGCAAAAATGACAGGATGTAAAGGGTAAAATAACCCCTTTTCACGCTAGATTAGAAGAAACACGGATCCTGTTTAGCAAAGTTCGCCATGTAAAAAAATGGTCTTTATAGGGACCTTTTCCAAATTTTTATGTTGTCCCCCTCGTGCTTCCTCCCATTGTTAAGAATTCTTGGCGACATGCTCAGACGGGAAGTGGTGTATGCAGTGGTTGTCGATTGAGTAACGCGTAACAACTTGCCCTTGGGAGGGGAACAACAGCTGGAAACTGCTGCTAATACTACGTAGGTTGATGAGAAAAATGAGGAATCCGCCCGAGGAGGGGCTCGCCTCTGGTTAGCTAATTGGTGAGGTAATAGCTTACCAAGGAAACCCACCAATCCACATATGATGTGTGACCAATGAAAATTGTTTACCATCGTGAGTAGCTAGATATGGATAAGGGGGCACAAAATACATATGGTGAGCTACAACAATGGTTAAATAGCCTAACATAGGTAGGTTAAGAGATAATTGAGCATGTCACCGCATTATCAATCAACTCCTTTAAACGATTTCACAAAGAAGATACCATGATTATTAACATGCCAATGCCACACATCAGGGCTGCTCAGAGTCTAACACCAGAAACCAAATCATTCAACACATCAAGCTATAATTGTTGGATTAGTGTCTAAGCCCGTAACTATATTGGTAAGTACTTGACCCGGTTGTGCATGGTCCTTTTGGGTTGCCTTCACCATAGCAACTTGACAGGGTGATTTATGAAGAGATAGAAGATATTATGATTTATTAATATATTATGAGAATAATATATTAAAGGAATAATCATATTATTTAATTAATATTAGTCATAGATTAATTAAGAATTAATTTGGTGACTAAAAGAGATTAATTGAATAAAGGGGCTTAAACTATCAAATGTGTGATAGTTGTATTTTGGGCTAGGAAACCCTCATGGATAAGGGGTGGACGAAATTATGGGAAGGATCCCATCAAGATTTCGTCCAAGGCCTTACTCCAGAAGGTTCCATGGGCTGCTCGGTGATTAAGTTGTCCATTAGGGAAAGGTAAGAAGAGGAAGGCTCCCTCAAGGGGCCACCACAAGGGAAAGTCCCAAGATGGCACCTCTTCTAGTGGAACCAAAGTTGGTTCTGCTAAACCCAACGCTAACCCTAAGGAGGCAGAGTGCCACTACTGCCACAAGATAGGGCATTGAAAGAGAAGCTACCCTGAATATCTGCAGGCCATCAAGGATGGGAAGATCAAGCCATCTTTTACAGGTATTTACACAATTAAATCTAATGGTTTATCACATGCTACTTCTTGGGTTCTTGATACAGGATGTGGTTTTCACATATGTTCTGATTTGCAGGGACTAAAAAGAAATAGGGATGTGGAGCATGGAAGGATGAATCTGATCATGGGAAACAGAAGATCGTCGCCTGTGACCAAGATTGGAGTTTATTCCTTAGTGCTTAGTAATGGATTAGGTTTAGATTTGAATAATTGTTGCTATTCGCCAGATATGGCTAGAAACATCATTTCATTTCATGGTTTATATAGACAAGGTTTTAGATATTCATTTGATAATGAAAATGGTTCTATTTATGCTTATTTTAATAATGTTTTATATTTTGAAGCATTGCCTTGTAATGAAATATATGAAACTGTGATGGTTGTAGATAACTTAGGAAATGATGTGTTGTATGTGGACTTCCAATAGTATGGATAAAGCATGCTTGTGGCATTGTCGTCTTGGACATGTCAACAAGAAACGCATAGCCCAACTCCAAAAGGATGGAGTGTTGGAGTCATTCGACCTTAGGGACGATGACGTGTGCGAGTCTTGTTTACTTGGAAAGATGACCAAGTCGCCCTTCACTGGCACTTGTGCGAGGGGTGAGGGTTTATTGGATCTCATACATACAGATGTATGTGGACTCTTTAGATCCACCACAAGGGATGCGAATCGCTTCTATGTGACTTTCACATACGATTATAGCAGATATGGGTATATCTACTTAATGAAGCATAAGTTAGAAACCTTTGAAAAGTTCAAAGAGTTTAAACAAGAAGTGGAGAATCAGTTGGGCAGGAAAATCAAGATGCTTCGATCTGATCGAGGTGGAGAGTACCTAAGTCTTGAATTCCACGACTACCTCAAGGAATGTGGAATAGTTTCGCAATTGACGCCAACTAGGACACCACAGTTGAATGGTGTAGCTGAGAGGCGTAATCGAACCTTGCTAGACATGGTTCGTTCCATGATGAGTCGTGCTTCACTACCTATCTCATTATGGGGGTATGTCTTAGAGACTGCCGCCCATATCCTTAACTTAGTCCCTACGAAGAAGGTTGCCAAAACACCTCACGAAATGTGGACAGGGAAGGCTCCCTCGTTGGCACATATCAAGGTTTGGGGTTGCGAGGTTTTCGTAAGACGAGAGACTCACGACAAGCTCGAACCTCGTAGTGAGCGATGTATTTTCATCGGCTACCCGCAGAAATCCTTTGGATATCTCTTCTACAGACTGAGTGACAATGTTGTCTTCGTTGCGAGGAGAGGGGTTTTCCAAGAGCGAGAACTCATAAGCCAAGGAGACAGTGGGAGGCAAATCGATCTTGAAGAGCTTCAAGAATCGAGCGATGAAGGAACCTTTAACATTGGCGCTCAACCCGAGGAGGAAACTCCGGTTGAACCAATTGACGAGTCCTTACCTCTTAGACGTTCCGAAAGGGTTAGTGTTCCACCCAAGTTTTATGGTTTTCATATTACTACAGAAGGGGATACATTCATTAGTGATAGTACACTAGTGAATATGGACGAACCTAACAGCTATAAGGAAGCCATGGCAGGCCCGGAGTCTACGAAATGGAAAGAGGCTATGGACACCGAGATTCAGTCCATGTATGACAACCGAGTTTGGAATTTGGTTGACAATGTACCAGGTCGTAAGACGGTCGGGTGCAAGTGGATCTTCAAGAAGAAGACTGACGTGGATGGAAATGTGCACACTTATAAGGCGCGATTGGTTGCGAAGGGTTTCACTCAAACTCCTGGAGTTGACTACGATGAAACCTTCTCACCAGTTGCAAAGATAAAGTCCATCAGGGTGATGCTGGCCATTGCTGTATTTCATGACTATGAAATATGGAAAATGGATGTCAAAACCGCTTTCCTTAATGCGAAGTTGGCTGAGGATGTTTACATGGCTCAGCCAGAGGGTTTTGTCAATGCGAAGCATCCCAATAGAGTGGGTGAGCTTGAGAAGTCCATTTATGGACTTAAGCAAGCGTCTCGCAGATGGAATCTTTGTTTTGACGAGAAGGTCAAAGAGTTTGGTTTTCTGCGAAGTGAAGATGAATCATGTGTATATGTCAAAGCCAGTGGGAGTGTAGTAAGCTTCCTCATTTTGTATGTCGACGACATACTATTCATGGAAAACAACATCCCAACACTGCAGGAGGTTAAGTCCTGGCTCGGGAAGTGCTTCGCTATGAAGGACCTCAGAGAGGCTTCCTATATTTTGGGAATAAGGATAGTGAGAAACAGAAGTAAGAGACTAATAGGACTTAGTCAGAATACTTACTTGGACAAGGTACTAAAACGTTTTAGTATGGAGAATTCAAAGAAAGGGGAGTTACCAATCCAAAGTAATGCCAAGTTGAGTAAGACTCAAAGTCCGAGTACTGAAGTCGAGATAGCAAAGATGAGCCGAGTACCTTACGCTTCCACAGTTGGCTCAATTATGTATGCTATGACTTGTACTCGCCCTGATGTGGCCTTCGCTTTGAGCATGGTCAGCAGATATCAAGGGAACCATGGCAAAACACATTGGATCGCAGTCAAGAATATTCTTAAGTACATTCGGAGGACCAAGGAATGGTTTCTAGTCCTCGGTGGGAGTGATGACTTAAAGGTGCGAGGGTATAGTGACGCCAGTTTTCAGACCGACAGGGACAAATACCGTTCGCAGTCGGGCTGGGTCTTTACCCTTAATGGAGGAGCAGTGACTTGGAAAAGTTCCAAACAAGAAACCGTAGCTGATTCAACGTGCGAATCAGAGTACATTGCAGCGAGCGAAGCGTCAAAGGAGGCAATATGGTTGAAGAACTTCATTGGACATCTTGGAGTTGTGCCAGCCATAAAGGAGCCTATGGACATTTTCTGTGATAATGAAGGAGCGGTTGCCTTGACCAAGGAACCAAGAGATCACGGTAGATCTCGACATATCGACAGAAAATATCACTTTATTCGACATCGGGTGGAAGAAGGGTTCCTCGTAGTTAAGAGGGTATCGTCAGAGGATAACCCAGCAGATCCGCTTACGAAGGGACTGAGCAGGGTTAAGCACTTGCAGCACGCTAGGAGCATTGGGCTGAAGGACGATATTAGTTTAGATTAGATAGTTTAGAAACATGTAATAGATAAATTGTAATTAACATTCGATGATTAAATAAAAGAGTATTATTTATTAGTAATGTTACTGTCTTATGTTAATCATTTACCTATTGTTTCATTTTGCATGTTTTGACTTCCTGAATAATTGAATTATTTGATAATAATCGAATTATTCGAACGGTCCACAGTCGTTCATATGTTGGAAGTAGATATGAATGAAGATTGTCATGAATTGGTGTGTAGATTGCTTGAAGGGTATTAGACATAGCAAAAGTTTACTACAACATTCATGAGTGCTTATGAACTTGATTTGAGCATTGGAATAAACCCACGCTTGCTGGAATCGCTTCATGGAATTCATCACGAGCGATCGCAAGACGGTAATATCATATGGTCTTAAAACCTAGATATATGGTTTATTGTTTGCTAGTTGGTTGTACATTTATAATGCGTAAACGCATCAGTAACTTGATGTTATAAAACACATTGTTGTGTATGATTTGATTAGTGGATAATAAATGCATATAAGTCGAAGTTTATCTATTCCTTTTATCCTAAGAGGGTAAAAGCGATATCAGGGCCCCTCGATGATTTGATTTGACTTATGTGCCGGGCCCGGTCAGGACTGAATTGATGTGTTCAATTAAGTTCTATGTCAAATGAATCTGAGATCGAGAAACTAACTGATGGACAATAAGTATGACTATGTTCCATGTAATTTTCCACATGATATCTAAAACAGAGGATTATACGATCCCTTATCTAAAGGTAGGGTTACTGATAAGATCAGAGTTCGACAGCGTCTTTGAGAGCTACGATTGCTAATCGGATTGTGCTTGCATTTGTAGTTACTAGACTTATCCAAGTGGGAGATTGTTGGATTAGTGTCTTAGCCCGTAACTATATTTGGTAAGTACTTGACCCGGTTGTGCATGGTCCTTTTGGGTTGCCTTCACCATAGCAACTTGACAGGGTGATTTATAAAGAGAGAGAAGATATTATGATTTATTAATATATTATGAGAATAATATATTAAAGGAATAATCATATTATTTAATTAATATTAGTCATAGATTAATTAAGAATTAGTTTGGTGACTAAAAGAGATTAATTGAGTAAAGGGGCTTAAACTGTCAAATGTGTGATAGTTGTATTTTGGGCTAGGAAACCCTCATGGATAAGGGGTGGACGAAATTATGGGAAGGATCCCATCAAGATTTCGTCCAAGGCCTTACTCCAGAAGGTTCCATGGGGTGATTGGTGATTAAGTTGTCCATTAGGGTTTTGGTTGAAACCCTAGAAGCTCATAGTATAAATAGATCCCTTGGGTTGTAGAAATCGGCTACACTTGCTTCCTTGGAACCCTAGGGCCGATTACTATACCTCTCTCCTCTCTCCAGATCATCCTCTTGCTGGTTGGTGTTTGTAAGCCATTAGAGGAGTGACAATTGTGACTCTAAGCTCCAAGACAAGAAGAATCAAGCAAGCTACACGAGGTAATCATCTAGATCTGAGTTTCTTATGTCAAATTTGAATTGTATACACTAGATCTAGGGTTTGCATGTTCAATTAGAGAAACTTAGATCCAAGCATTAGGGTTAGCATGTGCACATAGGAAAGTTCTTATGGCTCAAACCCATCAATAATAACTCAACACCCATTCGAAGATTTCTTTTCCATCACCAATGCCCTTTTAAAGCAGAATTTTGAACTCTATTTTCTTAGACTTGATTAAATAAAGCTTTAGGAAGACGTATCTGAGAGCCCTATTTCAAACCAAATGTATTTCCAAAAATACGTATTATCTCATGCCCTGATAGTTCTATCACACAAACTATTGAGATAGATATTCTACACTTGAGCTCCACATTAATCTTGGAAATTGGAAGTCAAGTCCCCAGAAGCCCGCATTTTGCTAAAGGTTTACAGTTAATGCCGAAAATACGATGTAAAGCTCTAATACATAATGACCAAAGACTTTTAGCTTCACACACCAAATGTCACAACCACTTGGCAAGAAGAGCAACATTAATGGTTCTAAGGCAAGAAATACTAAGACCACATTTATCTTTAGGCCGAACTAAAGTACTCCAAGCAATCTAGTGAATTTGTAACACTCTAAATCTTCAAACAAAAATTTCATTTTTAAAACCGCATAAAACCCAATATCACATTTCTCAAAAACCCAAATGTATAAATTGTTCAAAACACAAGACCACAAAATATTTGATAATGTCCCAGAATCCTCAAAACATAATCTCAAACTGGTGTGTACAATCAAGCCGACACCTTCTCGCGATCCTGAGAGGTACCTGAAACACATTTCACACAACACTGTAAGCACGAAGCTTAGTGAGTTCCCCAAAATACCATGCACAAATAATTAGCCTCTTATGGCTATATCTCAATAAGGACCCTCCGGTCATGTGTCTTAGTGAGGACCCTCCTATCTCACAGCTCGGGTCGGACCCTCCAGTCCGGTATCTCAGTGAAGACCCTCCGGTCTCACAACTCGGTTTCGACCCTCCGGTCCTAACTCAATAAAGCACAGAATAATATAAATCATAAATCACAAAGACAAAATGCATGATATCACATAACTCAGTATAAGCACATAAGACCATCCGGTCAATAACTCAAATAAGACCCTCCGGTCAATAACTCATATAAGACCCTCCAGTCACACAATATTACCACTCAGGTAAGTATAGTGATAAGAATCACCTCGCAGAGTAAAGAACTATATCCCACACTCGAACTTCTAGTGTAGACTTCGCCCCTCTATAGCCTCCAAAATCCACAGCTTGTCCAAAACCCTAAAGTCAACGGAAGTCAATAGTCAAAGTTGGCCCAACTCGTCGAGTTCCTCAGTTCTCAGTAAATCACGAAAACCCTAGTCAACTCGTCGAGTCCATGCAGAGTCCAGAAGATCGGGGAAAAACCCTAGCCACTCGTCGAGTTGTCCCACCAACTCGTCGAGTTCACTCTGAATCCAAAAACGGGAAAAATCCAACTCAACTCGTCGAGTTCTTCAGCCCTTTCTCATTAAACTCATTCCAGTCGATTCCAATGCTCCAAACTCCAGATCCAACCTCGTAGGAAGAAGTTACAACGTAAAGTTGCTAACTTTACGATCATGCAAGGCCTCACAAGGCTAATACACCCAAAACTAAGTTCAAGAAGGGGTTTAGGACATGAAGACAGCTCAAAGCTTCATAAAGCTTGAGGCTTTAGGCCTAAAGGGCCTAGTAGTGTCCAGATCAGAGGTCTCAGCTCCATGGCATGCTAACAACCATTAATGACTCAAGGAGAAACTAGAAAGGGCCATAAACTCTCAAATGGAGAGATCTAAAAAACAAGTGATCAAGGTAATAACTTTTTACCTTCAAATGACTGCTACCACTGAGATGATGTCGGATCCAAGGACTCATTCTTGCTCCAAGCCTTCTACTCTTCAAGGAATGCACGAAAACACACCCTCTATTAGCCCTAAACACTCTCCAATGGAAGGTACTCGATTAGGGTTTGTCTCAGGGTACTAAAGTGGTGAGGGAGGCGGGGTAAAGGAGTTAAAGTCCTTTAAATAGGGTGCAAGCCCGAATAATTAGGGATTCATCAAACAGACTCAACTCGTCGAGTCCAGTCCTCCAACTCGACGAGTAGACTTCATAATCCTCGCGTCCTGATCAACTCCTACACGACGAGTTGGGACCAACCAACTCGTCGAGTAGGTCCTATAATGTGCATAAAATTCTTAAGTTCCACATCCAGGTAATCGGGGTGTTATAGTTCTCCCCCACTTAATTAGATTTCGCCCACGAAATCGCTCTTTATCGACACATAGATTGAAACAAACACTCCGAGAAGCACCACCGGAAAATCTCATCGGTGTCCTTCCCAAGACATCCGAAACTAAAACATGAACTCCCAACCCGAAACAGACAGACCCCTTTGTCGTTGCAGTATATGCTCTGACTCTCCAGAACTCGGAAACTGTAGTGGTCCGTCTCCCCGAAAGACCGCCCATGCGTAATATCACCATGTTAATCGCTCATCGAATAACAGGCCCGATAAAACACTCCCAACTCTGATTATCTTGTTACGACTGATGGGAACAAGTCGTTGACCATAATTATCTGTTGATCACTCATGTCAGACATACTAGTCGGTCCAAATCGTAACTCAAAAGGAACGGAGGGGTCACATCTTACGAAGGACCAACCACCGGTACTGCTATCAGAACCAATCTAAAGAATGAATCTCAATACTCTTCTCTCAGACACTAGAAGAATGACCATGCCCAGTCAGAAATATCCTCTGATTTCCATAACCATAAGCCCCAACTTTTCTTCAAATGTTCCTTTCAACACTGGGGACCAGGTCAGCTCCCAACCCAAAAGTTGAATCTCCAAGGCTACCCTAGCCCATCCAGCAATACGAATGCACAGTCGTTCTATCCAACCGAGTTGTCTCAATCAATCACACTGAACTCCAAAATTATGAAGTTCACTCTACCCCAAGCGATTACTACAACTGATTTGAAATCGCACCCCACATCCGACCTCGGTCATCTACTACTTGCTAATTCATGCGTGTCGTGGTCCTCTTCAAGTCAACGAACTGATTCACCCAAGTCTAAAACATCAAATGGGAAACACATCCCACTCAGAATGAAATCCATCTGAAAATCCAAAATCCCAACTTGCTCATCCTCCACACAGATAGAGCCAAACTCAAATACAATAGTCTGGCCCGACACAGAATTATAACCACTCTTTCCAATCTGATACTCAACTTATGACCCATGTTCCACGAATCTACGCTTGCATTACACATCGATCCTTCCGATTTGCGACAACCCTTCCCTTAACTCAAAACATAACGGTTCCCAACCATCGTTGAGACCCCAGTCTCGCCCCTGGTTCGGCCACCAGGTTCCCACAGACTCAATTGGCAAGGCTACCCAGGCCGAAGAACCCCTCTACATCACACTCTGACTAGTGAATGCTACGGCTCCCCGCAGTCTTTCAACGCTCTCTCACTGACTGATGAGTGCTACGGCTCCCCACAGTCTTATAACATTCTCTCACTGACTACTGAGTGCTACGACTCCCCGTAGTCTTACCATACTCTCTCTTACCGACTCGTGAATGTTACGGCTCTCTGCAGTCTTGCGATACTCTCTCTCTCTCTCTCTCTCTCACTGACTCATGGATGCTACAGCTCCCTGCAGTCTTGTAATACTCTCTCTCTCTCTCAGTGACTCGTGGATGCTATGGCTCCCCGCAGTTTTACAATACTCTCTCACCGACTCGTGAATGCTACGGCTCCCGGCAGTATTACAATACTCTCTCTTACTGACTCGTGAATGCTACGGCTCTCCGTAGTCTTACAACACTCTATCACTGACTAGTAAATGCTACGAATCTCCGTAGTCTTACAACACTCTCTCACTCGCCATGGGCTCACCCCACGGTTTTCCCTAACAGTCCTAAGTGATTACTCCCACCTCGATCCACTCACTCTCTTATCACCCCATAATCACATCATCAAGCTATCACCATAACGAGTTCACTAACTCATGCTCTGCGGTCCAACATAGATAGGTGCGCTCACCTACCCAGATTATGCATCACTACTCTTGACAAAAATTCTCGTAGACAAGGCACTTTCCCTCAGTACAGTTTACACCCCTGGACAATTCCCGCCTGGCAACAATTAACTGATGGTCTCACATCTGGAAACATAGTCGCTTGATGTTCCACTTGCCGTCTGACAAACCCAAGTCTCATAGTAATCCAATAATTTACGGCATCACACTCGGATATCTCGATACACCACCACATAATCTCACGTTGTCTTGCCACGACCACTGATCTTCCACTCACACAAATCGAAACCTAGAAGTGCTCCAACACACAATTTGAAACACATAGGAATCGTCAATGACTGTGAAAACGTTGATGACAATCCAAAGCCCTACCCTTTACTGATCAAGCCCATGCGAAACAACTCATACCGACTTTGAAGTTGGTTGACATATCAACTGCTGCCCTTCCCGGAGTACAGATAACCATCTATACATCGAATTATCAGTTTCTCAACAATCGAATCTTGTCCTCTGCAACCCAAGCATCTCGAACATAATCAGATTTCTGTCCAACGACCACCTGTCGTGAAGACACTCATTCTCTCATGAGCATATGCAACATGCATCATCTCGCTATGTACGTTACCTCGACTACCACATGTCCCTAGTCTCATACACGCGGACCACAGATCCCCATAACCCAAACTTCTGGACCACATCAGATTGAGGATCCTCCCCACAGAATACCCAGTTCCCCCCACTTAGGGTTTGAACCATCGTCCATTGACATACCAAACAGACCACTCTACAGACCGGCTCACCAGATGTACCATTCCCTACTCATGGAACGTACCACGCAACACTCGATGACCTTCCAGATAAGGACCCAATAACTCCAAGTATCCCAAATATCAGATGAAAACCTCAGAATCCTCCCAATGTGATTGCCTCTAGTCAGCCAAAATCTCATACCGACACACCACCGGACATCTCGACTATCCCGAATTAGCTACGAATCTCAACGTAAAAATAATGAACTATCACGCACACCTCATCTCAGATTCCTCAACCAACATTCCATAACATGAATTATCAAAGAAGCAAGAGACCTCACTCTCACAGTCAAGATACAATGTAGACAACGAGGGCCGTCGCCCCGATATACTCCTCTTGATTACCTGGAACTATTGCGAAAATATGCCTTACCATACTCAACTAAGGCATATCCTTGTCCTCATCCATCTCAGTCCCCATTGATGACTCTCTTACGGTATAAGGAATACCTCGTAGCAGACATACTACAAAACACTCTGGTGAAAATATCGCAACTATATGCTACCCCACGGGGTTTACCTCCAAACTCTGAAACCGGAAGCTCGTTATCCCTCTCGCTCCGCACGGGAAGCGGAAATAGTGTAATTCTCGTCACAGAAAATGACATCATAACCATCGGCCAAACACTCAACTCAGACTGCAATCCTCCATAACACATCATCCCCACTTCCTTTTTGAGTCCTGCGCCTCCAACCGGTACCTCACCAGTCAACTCCCTCAAGGTCTAAACTCCATTTTTTTCCTCGCAAGGTATGCTCCATTTAAGCTCGGCCATCATGGCCCTCTGGCCCCACGGTTTACCATATCCATTCTCAGTCTGAACACCCATAGTCGGATAACTGGTAAAGACGGAAACGCACTCTGCTACGAATCATGGTACCCGAACCATGTTATTTCCCCTCACTCTGCTACTTAGAACCTCTGGAATTCTCCTTGTTTCGAGTATGTGTCCTCTGTTTTCAGTAGTACGAGCCTATACTACCTTCCACATCTACCCATACTTTCCACACGGATCGTCCCAGATTTCTTAAGTAGTCGCTCAACCTCCTCGACCAACCAATCTCATTACTCATGCTTGCTCTCCAGCGAATACTCTCCTCTGAACAACGCACTCATCGGACTAAAATTACTCCCTAGGCTCTCCTAGGTTCTCACAGTTCTCCACCATCAGCTGCTGAAGAACTCCTCGCAATGTCAATTAGCTCTCTAGCTAACTCACATCACTCGTGAGTTCCAAAAAGCACAAAGCAAGCAGCATTCGGGCATCGAGTGACCTCCACCAGCACATAAAACCACTCTAGCATACAAGTCCACTTGCTCTAACCTCAAATCAAAAGGCATCACTAAACTCAGGTAATCCCACCTCTCATGATATCTAACTACTCTCTCTTAGTAGATTCCTTAAACACATATCTTGATATCTCTCCTAGATTACTCCTCGACTCAAAGCTCTCTCTAAAGATTCCTGCTAGGTACTCCTACTCAGCACATACACAGAGCAAATAACAGATAATATCAATCAATAGCATTCCCTAGGCTAAGGCATCATGAATCATGCAACTCTAGCTCTAAATTCCTGAAATACCTAGCCTATCCTCTAGCATGCAACTCTAATATCTCATAAGTATCTCATAATATAAACAAGTAATGGTATTTTGGGAAATCACCGCTCGGCCTCTGGCTGCTTGTACACACTGCTTCATCTCGCTTTCTCTTAAAAGCTCTTACTCTTTTTAAAAAAATCATTTCTTTTTAGAAAATTTTCTCAAATCCTCAGCTTGAGTCCAGACATACCCAAGAGTACATCATAATCCATCAAACCAAGGCTCTGATACCAACTTGTAACACTCTAAATCTTCAAACAAAAATTTCATTTTAAAACCACATAAAACCCAATATCACATTTCTCAAAAACCCAAATGTATAAATTGTTCAAAACACAAGATCACAAAATGTTTTATAATGTACCAGAATCCTCAAAACATAATCTCAAACTGGTGTGTACAATCAAGCCAATGCCTTCCCGCAATCCTGAGAGGTACCTGAAACACATTTCACACAACATTATAAGCACGAAGCTTAGTGAGTTCCCCAAAATACCATGCACAAATAATTAGCTTCTCATGGATATATCTCAATAAGGACCCTCCGGTCACGTGTCTCAGTGAGGACCCTCCGGTCTTACAGCTCGGGTCAGACCCTCCAGTCCGGTATCTCAGTGAAGACCCTCCGGTCTCACAACTTGGTTTGGACCCTTCGGTCCTAACTCAATAAAGCACAAAATAATATGCAACATAAATCACAAAGACAAAATGCATGATATCACATAGCTCAGTATAAACACATGAGACCCTCCGGTCAATAACTCAAATAAGACCCTCCGGTCAATAACTCATATAAGATCCTCCGGTCACACAGTATTACCACTCAGGTAAGTATAGTGAGAAGAATCACCTCGCAGAGTAAAGCAATATATCCCACACTCAAACTGCTGGTCTAGACTCCGCCCCTCCATAGCCTCCAAAATCCACAGCTTGACCAAAACCCTAAAGTCAACAGAAGTCAACACTCAAAGCTGACCCAACTGGTCTAGTGTAACTCATGAACTCGTCGAGTTCCTCAGTACTCAGTAAATCATGAAAACCTGAGTCAAATCGATGAGGTTCTAGCCAACTCGTCAAGTCCATACAGAGTCCAGAAGATCGGGGAAAAACCCTAGCCACTCGTCGAGTTGTCCCACCAACTCGTCGAGTTCACTCTGAATCCAAAAACAGGAAAAATCCAACTCAACTCGTCGAGTTGGATGCCCAACTCGTCGAGTTCTTCAACCCTTTCTCATTAAACTCAATCCAGTTGCTTCCAATGCTCCAAACTCCAGATCCAACCTCCTAGGAAGAAGTTACCACGTAAAGTTGCTAACTTTAGGATCGTGCAAGGCCTCACAAGGATAAAACACCCAAAACTAAGCTTAAGAAGGGGTTTAGGACATGAAGACGGTTCAAAGCTTCATAAAGCTTGAGGCTTTAGGCCTAAAGGGCCTAGTAGTGTCCAGATCTGAGGTCTCAGCTCCATGGCATGCTCATAGCCATTAATGACTGCAGGAGAAACTAGAAAGGGCCATAAACTCTCAAATGGAGAGATCTAACAAACAAGCAATCAAGGTAATAACTTTTTACCTTCAAATGGCTGCTACCACTGAGATGATGCCGGATCCAAGGACTCCTTCTTGCTCCAATCCTTCTACTCTTCAAGGAATGAACCAAAACACACCCTCTATTAGCTCTAAACCCTCTCAAATGGAAGGTACTCGATTAGGGTTTGTCTCAGGGTACTAAAGTGGTGAGGGAGGCGGGGTAAAGGAGTTAAAGTCCTTTAAATAGGGTGCAAGCCCAAATAATTAGGGTGAAATCAAACAGACTTAACTCGTCGAGTCCTGTCCTCCGAATTGACCAGTAGACTTCATAATCCGCGCGTCCTGATCAACTCCTACACGACGAGTTGGGACCAACCAACTCGTCAAGTCGGTCCTATAATGTAAAATTCTCAACTTCCACATCCAGGAAATCGGGGTGTTACAGAATTTTACTATTATTATCTTCATCTTCCCAACGAAAATTCTATCTAATTCTTTCCAAACTATCAATGGTCTTCTACGGTGCCTTAAATAAAGAGAAATAAAATAAAGAGATACTACCCAAATGGAACTTAACAAGGGTAAGTCTCCCTCGAAAGGAATGGGTGCTTCTTTTCCAATTTTGATATTCTCAAATTAAACTTCTCAACAATAAGTCTCCACTTAGAGGAAAATTTCATATTATCTCCAATAGTGAGCCCAAAATATGTAAAAAGGAAAGGAGAGAGCTCACAACAATGGATACTAGCAAGGTAATTCAACTCACGATTTTCAACTCCCACGCCAAAGACTTTGCTTTTGTGGAGATTGATTGTAACAAACTAATTTTTACCACAAAATTTTTAATTTTTATAATAAGAAAAACCACCAATGTCATAAAAACCAAGTCATGAAAAATCCTAGGTACATCAATACATTCATCCAAATTAGAGTATCAAAATGTGAAATCATAAAATCTACGAGCTGAAGTGTAAGCCTTCGCCTTTCCGCAATCATCTGAAGTACCTGAAGCATATTTAATCCACAACTGTAAGCACGAAGCTTAGTGACTTCCCAAAATATTATATTGATGTGAATAATTATAAACTAGTTTTAACCAACTAATTTAACTAATCATTACTCCTAAGGCATTGTACCTAGTCAAAAATAGAATAGCACAAATAGTCGGGTATCGAACACAGGGAACAAAATTACTAGCTAGTTTTATTTACTAAAGTTACCTAAATTACTATTTAATTAAAAAGGGGTTTTTCTTTAGTTTTGCAAGACTAGAAACTTAATTAATCAAATTAAAACTTAGAAAGGATCTAATTATCAACTAATGAAACACAAAGCGAAACTAAAAAGCAAGAAACACAAAAGATGATTTTAATCAACATAAATGAGAGACTTTCATTTAGATTCGATATACTTGCTATTATGGTTGATTTAATGGAAGTGCAAGGGATTAATACTTAGTTGATTACCGATTCCTAAGATGACCAGATTAATGTTCACTAACCTAATCCTTTAGCAAATAAGTTCATCCATACGGTGATCAAGCGGATAAACTAAGAAATTTACTAGTGTTTAGTTCGAGTTATTTTAGATTTATAATGGATTGATCTATATGGTTAATTACATCAATTCAATATATGATTGGTACTTATATATTAGCTCCTACATTTACTTACCCACTTTTCTATTTAACCCTAGGTTTTGGTCAAGACACTAGTCCTACAATTTTTCAAATCACAAGATCATAAGATTCAAGTTAATCAAGAATGATAGGTCATGGAAACTTAATTACACTCAACAATAAACAGAAATATAGTTAACATAAACATATAGAGGTTCTTTAATAATCTAACATAACAAATAATTAACTTAGCATAATCCAATCCATAAATCAACTCATAAATAAGCAAGTAATCTAGTCTAAATGAAAGTTAGGGTATTTAACCCATAACTTTAGCAAAGAAACATATAAAAACGAAATTCAACTTGTAATCCATGATCAAACACAAGAAGAATAAGTAAATATAAGAAGTATTGCCTCAAATCTCCCAAAATCGAGCTTCTAATCGATCTCTGCAGTTCCAAGCTTCCAAATAACGTTCTTGGCCTTCTAAAGTCGACTAAAGCTCCAAAAAAAGTTAGGTTTTCGGAGAAATCTGCCTTCTATATATATTTTTCTCGAAGTCGGTTCACCACGTCGTGGTAAGTCCCACCACGACGTGGTCTTTAGGTTTATCGCGTAATCTGCAAGTCTTCGAAGTTCATTGGGAGATTTCAAAGCCCCATGTCGTGGTGGATGTCACAATGTCGTGGTAAAGAGAATTTTCTTCAGTTAAGTCTTGATCCAAGTTCCAAGTTCCTAGCTTCCAGCTTCCTTCCTTTTCGTCCCCGAGCATGTATTTTACTTCTACAACACAACATATAATAGATTAAGTATCTTTTGTCCTATAATGAGCATAAAAACGACTAAAAATATTAAGATATGATGTAAAATATATATGTAGATATGTACATATCAAAATACCCACACTTAACCTTTGCATGCCCCCAAGCTAACTGATTTTTAATATATCAATATCGCATAAAACAATCCATTTTAACACCCGCCATTATCCCAAGTCCGCAATACATGTATTCGTGTCTATAATTCCTAAAAACTTCCCATTCCTAAATACTCACAATCCTTATGAACCTTCACCCCTTAGTTTATATGACACTCATTTTTGCAACCCTCCGAATCCATCCTCGGAAAACTTTCTTAACCTCAAGGTATTTTTGGTTAAGCTAACCAATTATACATATGATCTAGAAAGAATTACAACTTTGATACCACAATGGAGCCCTTCGAATTCTTCTCTTCTTGGATGTTTGGTTTTTGATTTCTTTGAATTCAACACATTCTTGTTTGATTTTTGGTATCTTCAATTTTTGATTCTTTAGAATATTTGATCTTTTGATTTTCATACTTTGATAGCTACACAATTCTTTCAACTTTTGCAATTTCTCTTTTTTTTCTATAAATATCTCACCTTTTTCGCTCAAATCTTACATGCTTAAGCAAGGAGCTTAACTTCAACCTTTAATGGTTAGAGGTATTAGTACTCTAAGTGCAATGACTACATAAGCTCTCCTGGATAGATTTCAGGTACACGCTGCAAAACTTATTACATCGTACAAACTACCAGATTATCTTTCATATCTCATGGATTTTCACTAGGAAAGGGAAGCCACAAGTACACTATAACATATGTTGGTTCAGGTAAAAATTTGGGCTCTCATCAGATCATCCCACATAATACTAGCAATTTTTTTTCTAATTGGCTAGATTTTCTTAAATTAAACTATTATTTCAAGTTTATATGAATGCATATTGTCAAAACTAGCAAAATTTTATCATAATGTAATTTTTTGTAAAAATCAAATGCTTGTACTCTAATGTAATCAACCCCCACCCACACTTAATTTATGCAATGTCCCCATTGCATGATATGCAAAACATAAAAGTTAAGAGGGAGAAAAACGAACAGACTCCCCTGGGATAGAAGTTGCGAGGTTGATCGTGTTTCTTATGTGGTTGATAGCTCGCAAATATGTGGAAATATAGAATTATTTGACTGCTATGGAACTGATATTTGATACTCAGAAATAATGTACTTCAATAGGTGTAGGAAAACTACTCGAATTTTAAAATTGAGTCTTCCACCACGGCGTGGTAATGGGTGACCACGTCGTGGTTGACAATTGATGAATGGAGTACGTCTGTTGTATCTTCACCACATCATGGTAATTGGAGACCATGTTTTGGTATGTGTTAAAAGTGAAAAATTCGTTCGGAAATTAGATTTATTCACTAAAAATTTGGTACTCATGATGGTATATATTCCTCTAACACTCTAAAAAATGTAATTCTCTAGCTCTTGTGACCAAATAAACGCTCTCGATGCTCAAATTCTCTTCTCACATCGCATTCCTAACCCCTCACTTAAGCTCATCAAAGTCTCTATACATATGCTCATCTCATTAAACACTAACTTCTACAAGATCTAAAAACATAAAACAGTAATAAAAAGGAAAAAAAAACAACCAAATTACTGAATTCCTAAATATTACCATAATCCTTGAAAACGAAAAATTAAACAAACCAAACAAAAACAACTAAAAATAAAATTGTCTTAAAAGCCATTCAAACAACCAAAAGAAAAGGATAAATCACTCCTCATCATCTCCACCTCCACTTCCTCCAACTCCACCTTGTTGTTTCGCCCAAAGTTCATCCCAAGTTGGAATGTATGGGTATGAAACCGGATATGCACTTGGGCGTTGAATATTCATATGTTGCATCATCAGATCAAGGTGCATGTTGGTGTTGTTGACACCCCTTCTCAAGTTATCCCGATCACTACACATGGCCATATTGTAGGGATCTATAGGCAGATCATATTCATTAGGAATAGATTGGGGTTCCTTTTCCACAACTCTGGGTCTCCGTCTCATCCCTTGCCCTGGCTGTTCTCTTTGGTTATCATTTGGGATTGAGTAGTTACCAAACCCGTTATAAACCACTATATTTGCCCGTTTAAAAAGAATGGGACAAAAAGCTTTACCCATTTCCACTATTAGCATAATGGCTTCCCTCGTTTGGAGAACCCCAAAAGATTTGGCCAATTTAGTGATCAATATGCCCCCACATATGTGCGTCCCCTTAGATCCTTCCCTCCTCGATTCGTCACAAAGTCGGCAACATGCCAAGGAATGTCCACAGATACCCCTGGAGTAGTAAGACTCCAAAGATAGAAAAAATCAAGACTCGGGACTTTATCCCCTTCTTTCCTTTGATTGATGGTGTTTGTGATCAACCAATGTAGGATTCAATGGATTGGTGATCAGATGTCACTCTCTTGTGCAGTACCCGATTGGTAGACCCCGTTGGCGATGGTGGGCGATAAATTGGCTTCTTTGAACTCTTCACTGGAGTTGAGGCAATGTGTAACGCTTGGATTCACCAGGTAAATCCTTGCAGTTATTTCATTTGATTTTGGACCATATGAGAGTACGCTGGGTGTACTCAAGGTACGCACGGCGTACTCCCTCTGCATGCACGGATCGGGATAACCCCTATGTATGTTGGGCGTACCCATGCGTACGCAGGGCGTACTCAAACCAGGGGTAAACCCTAATTTTTAGGGTTTGCACCCTATTAAGCTCATTAAGTTCTTCAAGTTCATCACCTTTTCAGCCTCCATCGTCTCTTGATTCATATCTCGAAACCCTAATACATTTTCCCTAAAGTTTGAGCTTATGTGTGTGTTTTTGGTGTGTGTAGTGCTTAGAGAAGAAGAAGAGATGTAATGGAGCATTGGATCAGAAAGAGCTTTTCGATCTAAAGGTTTCTCATCATTTCTAGCTTGTGGAAGGTAAAAAGATTCTATCTTAATGATTCCATGTGTTAGTTTGTAGTTTAGGGCTTATTTCATAAAAAATGGTCCTTGAGGTATTTCTTTAGAGTATGAGCTACTCCAGAAGGTTATAATGATAGATCCTAGTGTTTCTAACGTTCCTTAAGCATAAAAATGGAGTCTTGATGAATTAAGTTCAATCATGCAAGGATTGAAGGTGGTTTCATGAGGATAATGTGGTTTAATCCAAGATTTGCCCCATTAAGAAATGCAAAAGCATAAAGTTGGCAGCTTTATGGCTTAATGCAATTTAAGAAGCTTGGATCTAAAATTTGGACATTGGGTATTAACTGATTAAGACCATAGAGGAGGTTTTGTCCAACTGAAGCGTACGCCGAGCGTACCTTGGGGTACGATGCACATACGCCTCTAAAGTCCCGACAGGTGCGAGGAATGTGAGTACGCCAGGCGTAATGATTGGTACGCTGAGCGTACTCACCAGAGTGGGCTTGGGTTTACTCGGGTCATGTGGGACTTAGGGATTTTTAGGCCCTTGTTGGGCCGTAAGCTTTCTTGTGATGGGTCTTTGAGGTTTGGGCCTATTTTGGACATAGTTTATCATTGGGCTTAATGACTAGCAACATTTGGGCCTTGATGGGCTAGTCCCAATAAGGCATGGAATAGTTTAGGGTTTGGACTCTCAGGTTGGATTATTGACCAAATTTCTAATTAGGGTGTTATACTTGTGATTTAGAGAGAGGATTTTGCGATTCAGCCGCATGACTGTGATTTGATACCTTCAGTCTGTGGTGAGTTTCCTTCACTGTATCCGTGGGTTGAAGGCACCAATGTAGGCCTACTAGTTTATGATGTAGTATGATGATTGTCTTCATGACAATTTTCAGTTATGCCTGTATTTGGTTAATGGCTATGTCATTCTTTTGTTATGATATTATGTGGTAGTGGTAAGGGTGAAATAGACTCGATACCGATTGAAATAGACAGAAGGGGATTGCAAGCACCCGTATATGCTTAACTGTATCCGGTTGAAATAGACTGAAGGGGATTTCAAGCATGTAGATATGCTTGACTGCATCTGGTTGAAGTAGACCGAAGGGGATTGCAAGTACCCAGATATGCTTGACTGTATGTTTGTATGGTATGGGGTATTTTGGGGGAACTCACAAATCTTTTCACTTTCGGTTTTCAGTCTATGTTTCAGGTACTTCCAGCTCGAAGGGGAAGGGCCCGACCGGATCACACTGCATCCACCAATGATTTTCAGCATTATGTGATTTTGGGAATTTGTACTCTGATAAAATGTTGTTATGATACACTTTCGACTGTTTTGATATTATTATCGTATGTTTTGAATGAATTTAAAAACAGAAATTTTATTTGTATTTTTGGGTTGTTACAAGTTGGTATTAGAGACTTGGTTTGAGGGATTCAGGAATACTCTCGGGTATGCCTGAACTCAAATCGAGGATTTGGTAGATTTTCCATAAAAGAAACATTTTAATTAAGAGATTTTTTTAAAAAAAGAAAAGGGGTGCGATGCGTGCAATTAGCCGAGATCAAGTAAGTCTTCCCAAAATACCCATACATGTTATATTTTTTATGGTATGATATGAGGATTGCATGCTAGATTAGGGGCTACGGATTTGCTCAGGATTGCATGATAGAATGCTAGGAGAGTTGCCTTTATGTGCCTATTTGTATGAGCTTATAGATTCGCATGCTAATATCAGATTAATTATTTGATAGGATGGCCTGTATAGGTTATGTTCTGATTTGAATTGCATGATGCTCGAATGATGCATGCTTTGTGCTTTATGAAATTCTATTGGTACCCACTAAGTAGTGGGTGAATGTGTAATGTCCCAAAAATAAGACCCCAAAATTTCATTTTTGATTTAATAAAAATATTAATCCAAACATTGTCATACAACCCAAAAGACCAAAGTATGTCACTACACAAAAACATATTAGAGTAAATCTCAAAATGCAGAAAACAGTGGTGGGTGCTCTGCAATCATCCTGAGCTCTTCCGTTTCGATCCGGAAGTACCTGTAACATAAACTGAAAAACGTAAGCCCAAAGATTAGTGAGTTCCCCAAAAGACCACATACCATATATAAGTAAACACATATTGGGCCCCTGCCCCACATCGGGCCTCGCCCGATATCGAGTCCCATTCGGCCTCGGGCCCCGCTCGGATTATAGATCAGTCAATCACCAGGCCCCGCCTGACTTCGGGCCCCCCACGATATACATATAAGCATATAAACATAATCATACTAACACAAGCAACAATCACAAAGATAATAGCATACACTACAGCCATCGGGCTCGCCCTAACATAATAAACCATGGGCCGTCATTGGTGCCTTCGACCCGCTAAACACAGTGAGGAAACTCACCCCACACTGCTGAATCTCATAGATAAATCTTTGGCTGCTGGCCCACTAAAATCCTTGCACTATCAATCACAAAATAACATCCAATTAATAATTCGATCCGACTCACACTAAGAGTCCAAACTAGGGTAAAATACCTTTTTACCCTTTACCCAAGTTGGCCCAAGACCAAGGCCCAATCTAATTATCCAAAAGCCTAAAATCCAAAATAATCTCCTAAAGCCTAAATATGGCCTAATTTTCCAAATTGGGCCCAAATCCCTTTCATGGGACTTCAACCAAAAGAGTCTAATAAAATATCAACAGCCCAACAATCGAATTTTGATGGCCCAACAACGCCCAAGACAACTAAAGTCCAACATGACCCAATACCGAGAAGCCCACTGCTGAGTACGCAGGGCGTACTCAGATCCTACACTTAGCGTACTCGCTTTAGGGCTTGTACGCGCAGCGTACCTGCTTGTACGCCCAACGTAGTCCTCCAACTTGGACAAATTCCATTATTCAGCTCTTAATCGATTAAGACTTCATCCAACACTCATATTTGACTTCCTTAAGGCGGTTTATCACGTAAAGTTGGCAACTTTACGTGCATGCATGTATTAATGAGGCTCTTAGAGCTCAAAAGATCTTAACAAATGACTTAACACATGCATGAGTCCATAAATACCGTAAAATTTGCATCTTTGTGCATAAGGGACCCTCAAAACGTCCAAATCTACAAGGTTTAGCTTCTACAACGGCCTTAGCTCATTAAGACCAACCAAAAGGGACCAAAATGACCATAAACAATCTAAATAGTAGATCAAAGAAAAGAGTAGACAAGGTATGGACTTTATACCTTAAAAGTCACCAAAATATGGAGCTAAATCTGGATCTCTAAGCTCTCCTCCAAGGAATGTGTCTTCCAACTTCTTCTTCTACCACTTCAAGAAGCACAAAACCCACCAAAGTTCAAAACCAAGGATCAACAACACCACCCAAGCCAAAGGGATGAATTAGGGTTTAATATCTGCTCACATACGTCCAACGTACTCCACGTACACCCAACATACGTGGATGAGCTCCGAGACCATAAAAATCTAGTATGCCAAGCGTACACTATGGTACGACCCGCATACTAACCAAAAGGGCCAAAATGCAATGCTTTTTAATATGAAGGGTTAAACATGAAACTTACAAATTTTCAAGTGTTATAATTCTCCCCCACTTGAATCAGACTTTGTCCTCGAAGTCTGTTGCACCAAATAACTCCAGATAGTGCTCCCTCATCTCATCTTGCAGCTCCCACGTCCATTCAGAACCCTTGCGATGCTGCCACTGGACCTTCACCAACTCAACAACCTTGTTGCTGAAGGTTTTCGTCTTCTTATCAAGAATCGCCACCGGTCTCTCAAAATCGTTCAGGCGGTCATCCACCTAAATATCCTCCAACGGCACTACTACGAAATCATCCACTAAGCACTTTTGCAACTGAGAGACATGGAACGTGTTATGAATCTGGCTGAGCTCATCGGGAAGATCGAGGTGATATGCAACCCGGACCACCTGGGCCAACACCCTGAAAGGACCAATATACCTGGAGCCCAGCTTGCCCCTCTTCCTGAATCAGATGACACCTTTCCAAGGTGACACCTTCAGGAGAACCATATCCCCCACCTGGAACTCCAAGTCTGATCACCGGCTGTCGGCATAACACTTCTGCCGAATCTGAGTTGTCTGGAGCCTAATCCGAACCTGCTGAATAAACTCAGTGGTCTTGAGTACCACCTCGGTACTCCCCATATCCCGATGACCGACCTCGCCCCAACAAATCGAGGCCTGCATTTCTTCCCGTAGAGCATCTCGAAAGGAGGACGATAAATGCTGCCGTGATAACGGTTGTTATACGAAAATTATGCTAACGAAAGATACGTATCCCAACTCCCACCAAAGTCCAATACGTACGCCCGAAACATATCCTCTAGGGTATCGATAGACCGCTCACTCTGACCATCAGTCTGTGGATGGAATGTTATGCTGAAACGGGGACGAGTACCCAACCCGTCGTAGAACCTCTTCCAAAACCTAGAAGTAAACCAAACATCTTTGTCAGAAACCATTGAAACTGGCACCTGATGACGTGCCACAACCTCCCTGATATAAATCTCATCCAATATCGCTGCAGAAATACTCTCCTGAATCATAATGAAATGCGCGCTCTTGGTCAACTGATCCACGATGACCTAAATCGAATCCACTCCGCACACAGTACGGGGTAACTTCGTGATGAAATCCATGGTAATATTCTCCCATTTCCATACAGGGATCTCTAACGGTTGCATCTTGTTGTGATGTCGCTGATGCTCGACCTTGACTTTCCTACAAGTCAAGCACCTCTCCACATACCAAGCCATATCCCGCTTCATGCAGGGCCACCAATAATCAGGGCGAAGATCCCTATACATCTTCGTTTCCCAGAGATGAATGGAGAACCTAGACTTGTGTGCCTCCTCCATCAGAACCTGATGTACACTGCCACAATACGGAACCCGAACCCACCGATGAAGAGTCAACAACCTACGGATATCAAAATCGAAGGAAGACACCTAACCAACAATGCGCTAACTCTTCTGGCGCTCTTCCTTCATAGCCTCAACCTGATCCTCACAATTCCGATCCAAAAGTAGATTAATCACGGTCATCCTCAAACATACATCCCTAATCGGAGCCGTGACCGCCTTGCGGCTGAGAGCATCGGCCACCACATTGGCCTTCCCGGGTGATAAAGGATATCACAATCATAATCCTTCACCACATCCAACCACCAGCACTGCCTCATGTTCAGATTTGGCTGATCCATCAGATACCTCTAGCTCTTGTGATTCGTGTAAATAGTACACCGGACCCCATAGAGGTAATGCCGCCAAATATTGAGGGAAAAAACCACAGCCCCCAACTCCAAATCATGAGTCGGATAATTCGCCTCATGAGGCTTTAGCTGCCTTGAAGCGTAAGTGATCACGCGAGCATTCTACATCAATACAGATCCCAAACCCGTAATCAACGCATCACAATAAACCACAAAATCCTCAACACCCTCCGACAGGGTCAAAATCGGTGCCTCGCACAACTGTTGTCTCAAGGTCTCAAATGCTGTCTGTTGCTCAGGCCCCGAGCGAAATGTAACCGTCTTCTTTGTCAACCGAGTCAAAGGAACAACTATCTTGGAAAAATCCTGGTTAAACCTCCGATAATAACCTGCTAGAACAAGGAAACTCCGAATCTCAGATGGAGAGCTTGGAACCTCCCACCGCATCACAGCCTCGACCTTGGTTGGATCGACCAGAATACCATTCTGGTTGAGAAGGAACCCCAGAAACTGCACCTCGCGCAACCAGAACTCACACTTGGAGAACTTTACAAAAAGTCTATCCGTCTTCAACGTCTCCAACACTTCCGTCAAGTGCTCCTGGGTCTTGGAATAGACCAAGATATCATTGATAAATACAATCACATACCAATCCAGCATCGGACTGCACATGTGGTTCATGAGATCCATGAGCGCGACTGGAGTATTGGTGAGCCCAAAAGGCATCACCACGAACTCGTAATGACCATAACGAGTACGGAAAGTTGTCTTCTGCACATCCTCATATCTAACCCTCATCTGATGATAACCCGATCGAAAATAAATATTGGAAAACCAAGATGCACCCTGAAGCTGGTCAAAAAGATCATCAATCCTCGGGAGTGGATAAAGGTTCTTCACTGCTACCATATTCATCTCCCGAAAGTCAATGCACATATGATGAGACCCATCCTTCTTCTTCACAAACAAGATCGGTTCTCCCTATGACGAACTGATCGGTCGAATGAATCCCTTGTCTAACAGCTCATACAGTTGTGTAGACAAACCTGAATCTCGGGAGGAGCTAACCGATACGGTGAGTTGGCTATTGGAGCCGCACCTAGAAACTAGATCAATCCTGAACTCAACCTGCCTCTCCGGAGGCACCCCAGGCAAATCCTCTGTAAACACATTGGGATAATCCTATACAATCGACACATCATCCACATTCGCCTTACCCTTATCCTGGGTATCCATAACATATGAGATAAATCCTGAACAACCCTGCTGAATATATCGCCTACCCACGCTGCTGAACATAACATCGGCCCACTCTGAGCACTCTCTCTCTGAACCACTAACTCTCCCCCACTTGGGGTTCGACTCCGAACTAACTGCTACTCACATACCCACAATAATCTTGTTCCCACACAAAGGAATGTGAACCAAATCAATCGAATACTCCTCACTGAAAAATTGAAGAGTACAACCCTGATGAACCCTCGCAACCCGAACAGATCTATCATCTGCGATCTCGACATCTAATGGACAATCCAGCTCCCCCGAAGCTCCAACAAACCTCTTGCTAAGCGCAAGTGATACAAAGGATCGGGTAGCCCCAAATTAAACAATACCAAAGCAGAAATACCGTTCACGAGGAACGATCTTAAAATAAAACACATAAATATAAGCAACACTTTAATATAAATAAAGAGATGAGGAGAAGATACCTACCCGTCACCACAATGGGTGCCGCGCGAGCCTCCACAACCGTCAACTGGAAAGCCTTGTTCCTCACCACAGGTGCATCCGCCTTGCCCTGGCAGCCGTTAGTGATCCAAAGAGTCGCAAGAGCGGGTGCTGACACCGGCCCTGCTGCAGCCAAACTCAAACATTAGGCCTTCTTCTGGCCATTCTAATTGCAATGAAAGAAAGTTAGATCGGCTCCTGGATGGTGGTGGTAGCAGTACAATCCCTGCTATAATTACCCCTTCGTCCACACTTGAAGCAGCCCGAATCACCCACCCTACATTGTCCCTCGTGCATCTTGCCGCACTTCCTACAGCGGCTACGACCTTGCTAGACTCTCGATCTTGAATCCTGAACCCTAGGCCTATTGCCCGATCCCCCTGAAACCTGAGCCTGATCCGACTTCCTATTCCTCTCTATCTCAATATCAATCTCCATCTCTCAAGCCTTAGCTATCATATCCTCCAGTTTCTTACCACTGGATCGGATTCCAAACTGCCGAATATCGCTCCTCAACATCTTGTGATACCTCGCTTTCATCTCCTCATCCGCCACATACTGCAGAACCAAAAGTGCCCTCTCCCGAAACATCACGGTGATCTCAGCCACAGTCTCAGTCGTCTGGCGGAGATCCTGAGACTCTCGTGCCAACTGTTGTACCTCGATTACTGGTGCAAACTCAGCCTTGAATCTGGTCACAAAATCATCGCATGACGTGGAATCAACAACCTCATCACCAACAGAGCGCCCAAACTCCACCCACTAATCATGTACCCTATCCTTCAGAAGACAGGATTCAAGTCTGACCTTTACCCCCTCGGGACAACTGTTGGTGCGAAAACTATTAGCGATATCTGCTAACCATCGTATGCTCGCTATCGGGTCCTTCTCCCCAAAGTAGTCCGGAGCCCTACACACCCGGAACTCCCTGAAGGTCAAAGAATGCGCCCCTAGCAAGGCCACCATCTCAGAATGAAATGAGCTCAACCGCTCATCCAAAATCTCCAGAATTCCCTTCTTGACCGTACTAAAGATTCCAGGAATCTGCTCACGAATGCAACACGTAATCTTAGACGAAATGAACTCCCTCGTCTGATCATCCAACTGCCCGGCTCTAGAACCTGAGCCCGATCCCTCCCCATCACCAGAGCTGCCAACAGGTCTGCCCCGCAGAGTCACCATACTAAAAATAGACAAAATAAACCATTAGAATACGCATCAGAATATATCGAGGGATCACAAACCCTACAAGCTCCCTAGTTTCATCACATCTCTCCTTGACTCGAGTATGGATCCTCTGCTTCCAGTAGTATGGTCCCATACTACCTTCCACATCTATCCGTACTTTCCTCAAGGATTGCTTTGAATCCGCCAAGTCACCTTATATCCATACGATTAACCCTCATCAAGATAAGGCTCCCAACACTAGATCTCATCCTAGATTTTCCTAGGCAAAACTCCACACCACTCTCCGCCATCAAATGCAAAAGGAACTCCCGCTAACTTCCTCTAAATAGCTCACGAATACAATTACGTATCACCAAAACTAGATAATTCTTCGAATGAGAGGTCTCACACTACAACAGTTAGGCTCAAACAAGAGTTACGCAATAGAGTTAAAACCTAACCTTCTAAAATTATTTAGTTTCCATAATATGTAACTTGGCATATTTTCTTAATAGTTAGCTGAAGCTAGTGAGAACTCCTAAAAAGCAGAAAGCAAGCAACATTCGAGCATCAAGTAATCAAAACCAAGCATCACTCAACCAGGCCATCCTATCACTGACTGATCGTTATTAGCATGCAAGTATACAAGCTCATACAATAGGCATAAAAAGGCATCTCTCCTAGCATTCTATCATGCAAATATTGACTAGATCTTTAACCCTAACTAGCATGCGATTCACAGATTCACAGATCAAATCATATCAGATAACATGTATAGGTATTTTGGGAAAACTTAATTGAGCTCGGTCGATTGCATGCACCATACCCTTTCTTATATTAGAAAACCTTTTCTTAAAAATACATTTATTTTTGAAAAACTTTACCAAATCCTCAGTTTGACTTCAGATACATCGGAGAGTATGTCTGAATCCCTCCAACCAAGGCTCTGATACCAACTTGAAACGTCCTAAAAATAAGACCCAAAAATTTCATTTTTGATTTAATAAAAACATTAATAAAAACATTGTCATACAACCCAAAAAGACCAAAGTATGTCACTACATCAAAACATATCAAAGTAAATCTCAAAATGTGGTGTGTGCTCTGCAATCATCTTGGGCTCTTCCATTTCGATCCAGAAGTACCTGTAATATCAACTAAAAACCGTAAGCCCAAAGCTTAGTGAGCTCCCTAAAATACCACATACCATACATAAGTAAACACATACCCGACCCCCGCCCCACATCGGGCCACGTCCGATATCGAGTCCCACTCGGCCTCGGGCCCCGCCTGGCATCGAGCCCCGCCCGGATGACAGATCTGTTAATCACCAGGCCCCGCATGACTTTGGGCCCCGCCCGATACACATATAAGCATATAAACATAATCATACTAACACATGAAACAATCACAAAGATAATAGCATACATTACAGCCATCGGGCCTCGCCCGATATCGAGCCCCGCTCGGTATTCATACCAATGCATACACATGCAAAAGTCACGCATACATCTAGAACCCTAAAATAATAAACCATGGGCCGGCATTGGTGCCTTTGACCCACTAAACACAGTGAGGAAACTCACCTCACACTGCTGAATCTCACAAATAAATCTCTGGCTGCTCGCCCGCTAAAATTCCCGCACTATCAATCACAAAATAACATCCAATTAATAATTGGATCTCGACTCACACTAAGAGTCCAAAATAGGGTAAAATACCTCTTTACCCTTTACTCTACTTGGCCCAAGGCCAACGCCCAATCCAATTTTCCAAAAGCCCGAATTCCAAAATAATAACCCAAAGCCCAAATATGGCCCAATTTTCCAAATTGGGCCCAAATCCATTTCATGGGCCTTCAACCAAAAGAGTCCAATAAAACATCAAAAACCCAACAATAGAATTCTGATGGCCCAACAAGGCCCAAGACAACTAAAGTCCAACATGGCCTAATACCGAGAAGCCCACAAATCTGAAGCCCACTCCTGAGTACGCATGACGTACTCGCTTTAGGGCTTATACGTGCAGCGTACATGCTTGTACGCCAAGCGTACTCTACCAACTTGGCCAACTTCCATTATTCAGCTCTAAATCGATTAAGACTTCATCCAACACTCAGATCTGAGTTCCTTAAGGTGGTTTATCACGTAAAGTTGGCAACTTTACATGCATGCATGGCTTAATGAGGCTCTTAGAGCTCAAAAGAGCTTAACAAATGACTTAACACAAGCATGAGTCCATAAATACCATAAAGTTTGCGTATTTGTGCATAAGGGGCCCTCAAAACTTCCAGATCTACAAGGTTTAGCTTCTACAATGGCCTTAGCTCGTCAAGACCAAACAAAAGGGACCAATATGACCATAAACAAGCTAAAGAGTAGAAAGCAAAGAGTAGAAAAGGTATGGACTTTATACCTCAAAAGTCACCAAAAGATGGAGCTAAATCTGGATCTCTAAGCTCTCATCCAAGGAATGAGTCTTCCAACTTATTCTTCTTCCACTTCAAGAAGCACAAAACCCACCAAAGTTCAAAACCAAGGCTCAAGAGAACCACACAAGGCAAAGGGATGAATTAGGGTTTTCAAAGGTATAGAGGCTGGTTAAACAAGGCAAATTAGGCTATCATATGGTTTATAAAGGCTACAAGCCCTAAAATTATGGTTTCATATCTGCTCACGTACGCCCAACGTACTCCACGTTTGCCCAACATACTTGGATGAGCTCCGCGGCCATAACAAGCTAGTAATCCAAGCGTACATTATGGTACGCCCGACATACTAACCAAAAGGGCCAAAATGCAATGCTTTTTAATATGAAGGATTAAACATGAAACATACAAATTTGCAAGTGTTACAGAATGTGTTCGATTACATATTATTGAGATTGGATACTTTTAGAAGGTTAGGTTAAACTCTATTGCGAAGCTCTTGTTTGAGTCCAACCATTATAGTGTTTAACCTTCCATTCGAAGAATTATCTAGTACCGATAGTATGTAATTGTGTTCATGTGGTAGTTAGATGGTATTAGTAGAAGTTCCTTCTGCAGATGATAGCAGAAAAGGGTAAAGAAGGGAACCCTATGTAGTCCCTGGGAGATGTATTGGTGCGTAGGACGCCTTATTGTATGAAGATTGTGCTAGACGGGAATGAGTGACTTGGAGGAGTCGGGGTAGTCTTGGAGGAGAGGCTACGTGATTTCATTGAATCAGATGCTACTAGAGGCATCCTTGATTCGACCCCGATGATGTTCGGGTCGATCAAGGAGGGTATCATCAAGCTAATGGAGGATCGCCTTTGGATCTTCAGGGCCGATTTGGCCGCTAGCCAGTCTGGGGACTGCACTCTCTCCTTCAAGGATTTCAAGGGATGTGGGGCACCAGATTTCTTTGGGATGAAGGACTCCATTGCAGCCAGGCATTGGATAGTTGACATTGAGTGTGCTCAAATGACGAGCTTCTACCTCGAGGGGTCGAAGGTGAGGTTCGCTTCAAGATGTCTGAGGGACCGAGCCCGAGATTGGTGTAAGGAGGTTGGATATACTTTTGGATCCCTAGCCATTAAGGCCATGACATGGAAAGATTTTGTGACCCAGTTCGAGTAGAGTTTGCACCAGCTGTTGATGTACAACAGTTACCTAGGGAGTTTCTGGACATGAGACAGATGAATGAGACTGTAGAAGAGATCACCGCCAAGTTCCGAGAGAGAGCTTTGTTGGTACACCAGTATGCGACGGATTAGGAGATGAGGAAGACCCGGTACCATGACATGCTGAGATCTGACAATAGGAAATTTGTTAGTTTTTCTGTCTTCCTGACACTAGATGAAATGATATCTAGGGCGCAGGAACGAGATATTGATTTGGAGCACATAGGGAAGAGGAAGGCGGAGCATGGGCAGACAATTGGGGTTTCGGCAAAGAAACCCAAGGGTTTCGATTCTAGGTCAAAGGTTCAACAGGACCGGAGTCGCTGTGGCAAAATGCGACAGGACGCGTGATAGGGCCTGCAGAGGAGGTGGTTCGGGCTGCTACAAGTGCGGCAAGACAGGGCATTTTAGCAAGGATTACACTGCTACTATCATTACCACCCATACATCAGATCTGATTTGCTTCCATTGCAATCAAAGGGGCCACAAGAAGGCCAACTGCCCGAGCTTAGCATCAGGAAGACCAGTAGCAGCAACTGCTCCAGCGATCCTACAGATTACTGATGGCCGCCAGGGCAAGGCGGATGCGCCTGTTGTGAGGAGCAGGGCTTTTTAGCTGACAGCCGAGGAGGCTCGTGCAACACCGGATGTGGTGACGGGTATTTCTCTTCTCCTTAACTCTTTATTTATGTTGATTTGTCTGCTTATATTTATGTGTTTTGTTTTAGGATCGTTCCTTGTGAACGGTATCTCCTGCCTTGGTATTGTTTGATTCGAACCTACCCGATCTTTTGTATCTCTTGCGCTCAGCAAGAGGTTTGCCGATCCTCCGGGGAGCTGGATTGTCCATTAGAGGTTGATATTGTTGATGATCATCTTGTGCGAGTATCTAGGGTTCATCGGGGTTGTGTCTCGGAGTTGTTTAATGATCGGTATCCGATTGACTTGGTTCCTATTCCATTGCGTGGGAACAAGGTTAAAGTGGGGATGGATTGGCTGAGCCCAAATGGGGCAATGATTGATTGCGAGCGTCAGATGGTATGTGTTCGGACCCAAAGTAGGGGAGAGTTAGTTATCTAGGGAGAGGGCGCTCAGCGCGGGCCAGTTCTATGTTCAACAGCTAGGGCCAGACGCTATCTTCAGCATGTTTATTCTGGATTCGTCGCCTATTTCATGGATACCTGGGAGAAGGGTAAGCAGACTGTCGATAATGTGCCGGTCGTTCGGGAATATTCAGATGTGTTCCCTGATGATTTTCCTGGAGTGCCTCCGGAGAGGCAAGTGGAGTTTCAAATTAACTTGATTCTCGGTGCGACTCTAATAGCCAAAGCACCTTATAGGTTTGCACCTCCAGAGATGCAGGAGTTGTCTGCGTAACTATAGGAGCTGTTAGATAAAGGATTCATTCGGCCGAGTAGTTCACCTTGGGGAGTGCTGATCCTGTTTTTGAAGAAGAAGGATGGGTCACAAAGGATGTGTATTGACTACCGGGAGCTAATAAGATAATGGTGAAGAACCGTTATCCACTCTCGAAGATTGATGACTTGTTTAACCAGCTTAAGGGTGCATCATGGTTTTCCAAGATCGGTCTACATTAATGTTATCATAAGATGAGGTTCAGAGAGGACGATGTGCAAAAGACGGCTTTTCGGACTCGTTATGGTCATTAGAAGTTCATGGTGATGCCCTTTGGGCTCACCAATGCTCCGGTTGCATTCATGGACCTCATGAACTGTGTATAGAGACCGATGTTGGATCAGTCTTTAATCATGTTTATTGATGACATCGTGGTATATTCCAAGACCTAAGAGCTACATGAGGAGCATTTGAGGGAGGCATTGAAGACTCTGAGGAGGGAGAGATTGTATGCAAAGTTATCCAAGTGTCAATTTTTGTTGGACGAGGTGTAGTTTTTGGGACACCTTATCAACCAGAACGGTATTCTGGTCAATCCGGCCAAGGTCCAAGTTGTGATGAGATGGGAGGTTCCGAGGTCTCCATTTGAGATTCGGAGTTTCGGGTTGGCAGGTTACTATCAGAGATTCATTCAGGATTTCTCCAAGGTAGCGGTTCCTCTAACTCGATTGACGAAGAAGACTGACACTTTTCGTTGGGGGCCTGAGCAGCAGGAAACTTTTGAGACCCTGAGACAGAGACTATGTGAGGTGCCGACTCTGACCCTGCCTGAGGGTGTTGAGGATTTTGTGGTTTATTTTGATGCGTCGATCACGGGTTTGGGTGCAGTTCTGATGCAGAGGGGTCACGTTATTGCTTACGCTTCGAGGTAGTTGAAGCCTCATGAGGAAAACTACCCTACGCATGATTTGGAGCTGGGGGATGTGGTGTTCGTCCTTAATATTTAGCGGCATTACCTCTATAGGGTCCGTTGTACTATCTACACGGATCACAAGAGCCTGAGGTGTTTGATGAATCAGCTGAATCTGAACATGAGGCAGCATAGGTGGTCGGATGTGGTGAATGATTATGATTTTGAGATCCTTTATCACCCATGGAAGGCCAATGTGGTGGCCTATGCTCTCAGTCGCAAGACGGTCGTGGCTCCAATCAGGGATATATGTTTGAGGATGTCAGTGATTACTCCACTCTTGGAGTGGATTCGAGAGACTCAGGTCGAGGTTATGAAGGAAGAGCACCTAAAGAGTGAGTGCATTGCGGGTCAGGTGGTTTCCTTTGATTATGATAACCGAGGGTTATTGACTCTCCATCAGAGGGTGTGGGTTCCTTATTGGGGTGGTGTGCAACAGGTTTTGATGGAGGAGGCGCACAAGTCGAGATTTTTTATTCATCCCAGGGAGACAAAGATGTATAGAGATCTCCATCCCGATTATTGGTGGCCATGTATGAAGCATGATGTAGCTTGGTATGTAGAGAGGTGCTTGACTTGCAGGAAAGTCAAGGCCGAACATCAGCAGCCTCACAACAAGATTCAGCCGTTAGACATTGTCGTATGGAAATGGGAAGAGATTACCATGGATTTCTTTACAAAGCTGCCTCAGACGGCACATGGAGTGGATTCGATATGGGTCATCATGGATCGATTGACCAAGATCGCGCACTTTATTCTGATCCAGGAGAGCATTTCTGAAGAAAAACTGCCCGATATCAATATAAGGGAGGTCGTGGCACGAGATGGGGTGTCGGTTTCTATAGTATCTGACAGGGATGTTCGGTTTACTTCCAGGTTTCGGAAGAGGTTCCACGAGGAGCTGTTTACTCATCTGCATTTCAGCACGACTTTTCACCCACAAAAGGATGGTCAGAGCGAGCGGAGCATCCAGACATTGGATGATATGCTGCGGGTTTTATATATATTATTAACTTATAATACTATAAAGTATAAGGGTTGAATTTTAACTTTTAAAACTCTAAGGGTTGGAACTAAAGTGTGTGTGAGTCTTTACAAATTCCAAAACTTGAGGGCAAGTTTTGAACAATTCAAAAACTTTTGGATATTCATTACTTATGAGTTTAATTAAGGTTTTAAAAAACTTTTAATGAAGAGACTCTTGGACATCCATAACGTGAGGACAAGTTATGGAGTCCATAAAACCATTTATGAGAAAAACTCTTCAAAACTCTAAGGGTTGGAACTAAAGTGTGTGTGAGTCTTTACAAATTCCAAAACTTGAGGGCAAGTTTTGAACAATTCAAAAACTTTTGGATATTCATTACTTATGAGTTTAATTAAGGTTTTAAAAAACTTTTAATGAAGAGACTCTTGGACATCCATAACGTGAGGACAAGTTATGGAGTCCAAAAAACCATTTATGAGAAAAACTCTTCAAAAATGTAACTTATAACTTATTTTAAAGAAAAACTTTTTGAATTCCATAACTTGAGGACAAGTTATGGAGTCCATTCAATGTCATAAAGATCAAGAATTATACTATCAAACAATTTGCACATAATTCCTATGATCTACCAAAACTCATAAGCATGAATATTCATAATCAACAACTTTCAAGAATCATATAAACATATATAAAACTTGAACCTTTGATTATAACTTTAAAATTGGTTCACCACAATCATTACCACATCAAAAACAGGTTTTATAAGTCCAAAACAGTTTAAGGTAATGATTATAGACCAATTCCAGCACCAAAACTCGAAAATCTGCACTCAGGCCTGCCAACTCGTCGAGTGCATGAACTCACTCGACGATTTGGTTGAAGATATGCATGAACTCGGCGAGTTCCATGAGGGACTCGGCGAGTCAGCTGGGGAGAATGCAGTTTTTCGACATTTCTCAGCAATTTGCATCAAGTATTCACGAAAACAAGCCTAGGCTCTGATACTACTGTTGGGTTTTGAGCATTCTAACACTCCTAAGGTGTACATACTGTTGGGTTTTGAGCATTCACGAAAACAAGCCGACTGCGACTGCAGTGGTCTCTAGTGTCTCCCCTGAGACTCCCCCTCCACCCTAGCTTGTAACTCTAGCTCAATCTCCCTGCGCCTGGCATTGGTCTGAATCTCAGCCAATGTCTGGTATGACGAGTTCGCCACGAACTCTTGTATATCCCTCCTTAATATGCTCACATATTGGCTCACACGTGCCTGCTCGGTAGACACGTGCTCAGGGCAAAACAACGCCCTCTCATGGAACATCCTCGTGATCTCAGTCACAGTTTCTGTGTTCTGCTTGAGAGACAGAAACTCCTAGGCCAACCGTTCCCACTCCACCCGGGGAACATACTCATCTCGGAACAGCTGTGTAAACTTCTCCCATATCACTATAGCATGATCTGCAGGAGTAAAGTTGGCAGTCACAAACTTCCACCAGTCCTTCGCTCCCAAGAGAAGCTGGTTCAATGAAAACCGAACTCTCAGGTGCTCAGGGCATGAACACGTGTAAAAACATCCCTCAATATCATAGATCCATCTCATAGCAACAATCGGATCATGTGTCCCATCAAACTCTGGTGGCTTCGTGTTTCTGAACTCCCAAAACAACAATGAGTCACCCCCTATGGTCTCGAAGCAACTAGAACTGCAATGGTCGCGACAACAGCATCCTCAGTAACAGCATCATAGCGCTAATCGAAGGTCTCAATCAATGTGGTCTTAATAGACCCAAACATCTTCGGTATAGCCTCGAGGATAGCCGCGCCCACCTCAGCATGAATGATCCTGCAGATCCTCGTCACTGGTACCACTGGTGCCCTCGGGGTTGTGGCGTGTACCCACCATAATGTCTCTGAATCACAACACTAAAGTAATCAGAGACTCATTCGAGCATACTCACACTAAATTTCCCGCCCCTATATGCTCCTTAGTATCCCAAAGATTCTTACTTGAGTTGCATACAGATCTGGTGCCTTCAGTAGTACGGGCCCAATACTACCTTCCACACCAACCTGTAGGCATCCCAAGTCCTCCTCCTAGGATCCTAATTTACAATACTCTATCCCTCATGGATATCAAACTACTCTCTCAGTAGATTCCTCTATCCTCATCTAGGTATTTCTCATAGATCACTCAACTCTCTCTAAAAGATTCCTGCTATGTCTCTCCTACTCAGTCCACACAGAGCAAATAACAGATAAGATCAATCAATATCATACCCTAGGCTAAGGCATCATGAATCAGGCAACTCTAGCTTAAAATTCTGAAGTACCTAGCCTATCCTCTAGCATGCATCCCTAACATCTCGTAAATATCTCATAACACAAATAAGTAATGGTATTTTGGGAAATCACCGTTCGGGCTCTGGTTGATTGTACACACTGCTCCAACTCGTTTTTCTCTTAAAACTCTTTCTCATTTTTTTAAATCATTCATTTTGAAATTTTTTCTCAAATCCTCAGTTTGAGTCCAGACATACCCGAGGGTACATCCGAATCCCTCAAACCAAGGCTCTGATACCAACTTGTAACAACATGAATTTTCAAACAAATTTTTCATTTTCAAAACCACATAAATCTCAATATCACATTCCAAAACCACAATTTTCAAATTGTCAAAAACACAAGTTTATAAATTGTTTGATAAAATCCAGGATCCACAAAACATAAGCTCCATCTCGTGTGTGTACAATCAAGTCCGCGCCTTCACGCGATCCTGAGAAGTACCTGAAACACATATCACATAACACGGTAAGCACAAAGCTTAGTGAATTCCCCAAAACACCACACATATCTCATTAGCCTCTCGTGGCTATAACTCAAATAAGACCCTCCGGTCAATGTGTCTCAATGGGACCCTCCGGTCCTAACTCAGTAAAGCTCAGAATAATACACAACATAAATCACAAAGACATAATACAGGATATCACAATAGTCGATAATAGTATACAAGATCCTCCGGTCACACAAATTACCACTCAAGGTAAGTATAGTGAAAAGATTCACCTTGTAAGCAGGCAAATAAATCTCGTACGCTAATCACCGATCTAGCCTCCGCCTAACACATATGATAATTATCTCTAATTAACATTCCATTAAGGATTGTAAATAAACTAAAGGCTATTCTCTCTCTCTAACTCTTAGAATGGGTAAAAGACCATTCTACCCCTCCATGGTCTCAATAATCCCTGTCTTGACCAAACCCTAAAGTCAACTGAAGTTAACACTCGAGTCAACAGTCCATGTTGACCCGACTCGTCGAGTGCACCTATGTGACTCATCAAGTCCCCTTGTTCCTTCAGAAAAAGTCACGAAAACCAAACCTAACTCGTCGAGTTTTCTAATCAACTCGCCGAGTTACTCATGTCCATACTCATCGGGGAAAACCCTAGCCGACTCGTCGAGTCAGCTCATTGATTCAGCGAGCCCATTCAGTCTATATTCTCATTCAGACGTTTAAAGGCAGATCTACAACTCCAAACTCTAGATCTAGCATCCCAAGGCTCAAATGTCACGTAAAGCTGCGAGCTTTTACGTTCATGCATGGCATATTAGGCTCGTAATGCCAATACAACTCCAACAAGGGTTAAATCCACAAAAGGTTGTCTCTAGCTCAATAAAGCTCGGATCTTTGGGCTCTCAAGTCCTCTTAAAGTCCAGATCTGAGGTTTCAACCTCATGATATGCTCAAATAACTCACTGTCAAAAGATGGATGGGTGAAAACCCTAAAAACCTCCCTAAACAAAGTTCTCACAAAGGAAAGGTCAAGGTAGGAGCTTTTTACCTTTGCACTGGAGCTAATCACTGCAGAACTCTGGATCTACAACCTCTCCTTGATCCAACACGCCAAGCTCTCCAAATCTCCTTCCAAAGATGCATAAAACCACTCAATTTAACCTCTCTCTCTCTCTCTCTCTCTCATAAATCAATCTGATCGATTAGGGTTTCACACAGGGGAGTTGGGTGGCTGGTGAGGCGGAACTGAGGGCTTAAGGCCCTTTAAATAGGACACAAACCCGAAGATTTAGGGTTTCCTCATACATCGCCAACTCGGCGAGTCGGCTCTCTGACTTGTCGAGTTGGTCATTAAACCCACGTTGCCAATCCGATTCTACTTGACGAGTTGGGCATACAAATCGTCGAGTCACTCAATCAACCCTATAAATATAAATATACAAATATTATACTTGGGAGTCGGGATGTTACAAAAAGCCACTATGTCATGGTCTAGGTCACCACTTCGTGGTCTATTAGTGAGATTAATTCGAAATTTTTCTGTAAAATCACCACGTCATGGCCTAATTCACCACGTCGTGGTAAATGAAATAAATTATTTTTTGGAAAATTTTCATGAAAACTTCCACCCCACACTGATGCCATGCTTTTCTTCACAGCAAGATCCAAAAAAAACTTAGAAGAGTAAAAAGTCAACAAAAAATACAAAATAAAGCAAATAAAAGAAAAAGAAAGAAAAATGCAAACTCTAAATCACAGGTTGCCTCCTGCAAGCGCTTCTTTTTGGGGAGTCGAGAGCTAGACTCCTTTCCGCTCTACGTTGTGGCGGCTTCCTCTAATTTCTCAATTTCTCCTTCTTCTTCCTCATTTGGCATTCCCTCTTCATAAAGTTTCATCCGATGTCCACTAACATTGAAATTAGTGCCATCTTTTGTGATTAACTCTATATCTCCATGCGAAAATACTTTCTTCACAATAAACGGACCGTTCCATGGTGTCTGTAATCTCCTGGGAAAAAGCTTCATTCTTGAATTGAAAAGGAGAACCTTTTTCCCTTCTTGAAAATCCTTACGTCATCTCAACCTAGAATCATGCCATTTCTTTGTAGATCAATGAGCTTGTATAAGCTTCATTTCGCAATTCCTCTAGGGCATTCATTTGCATTAGACGATTGGTTTGTAATTCGGACAACTCGAAATTGCAAGTCTTCAAAGCCCAATACGCCTTGTGTTCGATTTTAACTGGTAAATGAAAATTCTTACCAAAGACTAACCTACAAGTTGTAGTACCAATTGGTGTTTTAAAGGTGGTTCTAAATGACCACAACGCATCATCTAGTTTCTCCAACCACACTTTCTTGTTACTCCCGACAGATCGTTCAAGAATCCTTTTTAAAGCCCGATTTATGACTTCGGTTTACCCACTTGTGTGCAGATGGCAGGCTGTTGCAAATCTATGGTGTACACCGTATTTTTCTAACAGTTTGGCGAGTTTTTCATTTGCAAAGTGAGTTCCCCGATCACTTATTAGTCCCTTTGGTATGCTGAAACGAGAAAACGATATTTTTAAGAACTTTACTACCGCACGAGCATCGTTTGTTGGTAAGGCTTGTGCTTCCGCCCATTTTGAGACATAATCAACTGTCACTAGTATGTATTTATTCCTTCGATAAGTCGTAAAAAATACCATAAAATCGATACCCCAAATATCAAATACTTCACAAACTTGGATGCTGTTTTGGGGCATCTCGCTTCGGGAAGAAATGTTGCCCGATCGTTGGCACGAGTCACATTCTTTAGCAAATTTTGTAGTGTCCTTGAAAATCGTGGGCCAATAGAACCCGAATCAAAAACTTTCTTTGCAATGTAATGTGCTCCGTGATGTCCTCCGGTGGGTCCGCTATGACAATCCCTCAAAATATCCAAACTTTCTTTCCCAAAAGTAGCGCTTGCAGGAGGGTCCACACAACTTCTAAAGAGATATGGTTCATCCCAAAAGTAGTGTTTGGCTTTTGAAAATAATTTCTTCTTTTTTTGATGAGTCAATCCTTTTGGAAGATAGTCACTAGCGAAATAGTTGGCTATATCCACATACCATAGCTCCTCCCCCGCAATCACCATTAGATATTCTTCAAGAAAATCGTCTCCAATTTTGTGTTCTTCCAAATTTTCCATGTCTGGGTTTTTTAATCTCGAGAGGTGATCGACCGCCGCATTTTCCATATCCTTTTTGTCCCTAATCTTGATGTCTAATTCTTGTGAGAGTAGTACCCATCGGATCAATCTTGGCTTAGCATACTGCTTAGCAAATAGATACTTAAGAGCAGAATGGTCAGTATAGACAATAGTTTTGAACAACACTAAATAAGGGTGGAATTTTTCGAAAGCGTAGACAACGGCCAGAAGTTCTTGTGGTAGTATAGTTTTCTTGGGCAGGGTTTAGTGTTTTTATTGCATAATATACAGGTTGAAATATCTTATCAGCCCTCTTTCCAAGGACTACTCCTACAACAAAATCGCTAGCATCGCATATAAGCTCAAATGGGAGATTCCAATTTTGGGAGATCATGATCGGGGTATTTGTTAATTTTTCTTTTAATAATTGAAAAGCTTCAACACATTCGTTTGAATATTTGAATGTGGCATCTTTTAAAAAAACTTGAGTTAATGACCTGGTTATTTTTGAAAAATATTTTATAAACCGGTGGTAAAATCCCGCATGGCCTAGAAAACTTCTTACCCCTTTCACGTTTGTTGGAGGTGGTAATTTAGCTATGGTGTCGACCTTTTCATATTCCACCTATATTCCCGATTTGGAAACTTTATGTCCCAAGCAATCCCTTCTTTTACTATGAAATGACACTTATCCCAATTTAAGACCAAGTTGGTCTTTTCACATCTAGGAAGCATCAAGTCGAGGCTGGACAAACGATCATAAAAAGAAGACCCGAAAACAAAAAAAATCATCCATGAAAACTTCCATGAACGTTTCAACCATATTGTGGAAAATGGCCATCCTTCATCTTTGGAACGTGGCTGGTGCATTGCATAATCCGAATGGCATCCGACGATAAGAAAAGGTCCCACTTGGGCATGTGAACGTGGTTTTTTTCTTGGTCTTGAGGATTAATAGGAATATGAAAATATCCTGAAAAACCATCTAGAAAGCAGTAATAAAGGTGAGCGGATAATCTTCCGAGCATTTGATCAATAAAGGGCAAAGGAAAATGGTCTTTGCAAGTGGCATCGTTTAACTTGCGATAGTCGATGCAAACACGCCAACCGGAGACGGTTCTCGTAGGAATAAGCTCGTTATCTTCGTTTTTCACCATTTTCATATATCCTTTCTTAGGTACCACATGCACCAGACTCACCCATTGGCTATCCGATATTGAGTAAATAATTCCACATCCAAGAGTTTGACTATCTCTTTCTTGACTACTTCTTGCATGTTCGGGTTCAATCTTCTTTGGCGTTGCACCATTGGTTTAGCTCCCTCTTCCAAATTAATTTTATGTGAACGATATGAGGGGCTAATGCCCTTGATATTAGTGATCTTCCAAGCGATGGCATTCTTTCGTTTCTTGAGTACTCCAACTAAGCTCTCATTCTTCTTTTGTGTGAGATCAGCTACTATGATGTCTGACTTTTGCTTGTTTTCTTCCAAGAATGCATACTCGAGATGTTCGGACAAAGATTTTAATTCGATTTTTGGTTTTTGTTCAGTGACCACGACGTGGCCATCTTGTTACGTCATGGTGTCGCAGGTCTGCTCGTCAGATCGAATTAAATCGGATGGCCACGACGTGGTGGTGTTATTACCACGTCGTGGTGGGTACTCAATGTCCTTTTTTGGTTCATTGTACTCGCTCTCTTCTAATAACATCTCTAGTTCTTGCAAATCATGTTCAACATCAAAATCACCTTCTTGTAGAACCATGTAACCCTCAATTTCCTTTTCCTTCTATCCTCCTAACTCTTTTTCCAAAATTTCATCAAAAACATCTACCGAAAAGGCCATCTCATCACTTATTCTTGAATGTTTTATTGCTCTATTAACCCCAAAAGTTACAGCTTCTTCTCTAACCTGAAGAGTGAGTTTGGACTCTCTTATGTCTACCAAAGCCTAGGCGGTGCTCAAAAAGGGCCTTCCAAGAATAATTGGCACTTGATCGTCTTTCTCCATATCTAGAACAATGAAATCTGCGAGAATTTTTTTTTGTCAGTTTTAACTAATAAATCTTCATAAATTCCTTTTGGAAAGGTCAGTATTTTGTTTGCTAAGTGGATGGCCATGCGAATTGGTCTTGGTTCCGGGAGGTCAAGCTTCTTGAAGAATAAATAATGCATTAAGTTAACACTTGCTCCCAAATCTGCTAGAGCGTAGCTTGTGGCTAGATTTCTGAATTGGCATGAAAGTGTTAAACTACTCGGATCACCCATCTTCTTTGGTAGCATGTTCAACATAGTGGCTGAGCGGGTTTCGTTTAGTACAAGTTTAGACACCTCCCTCATCTTCTTTCAATTTGTTAGAAGATCCTTTAGGAACTTTGTGTATTTTGGCATTTAACCTAAGGCTACAATGAATGGGATATTGATTTGAAGGGATTTAATGTGCTCTAGGAACTTCTGGTAGTCTTCGGCATGTCCATATTGATTTGCTCGACTAGGAAAAAGTACCGGTGGACGGTGTGGCTTAACGGGTTCAACATTTTTATTTTCAAATGATTGCCACGTCGTGGTATCTTCACCATGTTGTGGTGACTGTTTAGTGTTTTTTTTTCTTGACTTGCTTCTCGTCTAACCTGCACAACATCCGAGTTATTGTCAGTAATAGGAGTGAAATGGGTAACAAATTTTCCACTTCTTGTTGTTATGGCCTGGATGTGAGCTCCTCTTGGGTTTTGTTCAGTGTTTCCTGGTAGTGTTCCCGATAATCTTTCGTTGAATTGCTTCGATAGTTGCCCAATTTGTTGCTCAATATTCTTGATTGTAGCTTGCTGATTTCTAAGTACTGCTTCGGTATCGTCATGTCTCTTTTCTGGTGCGGCAGCAAAACAAGCAAGCATTGCCTCGAAATCAGGTTTCTTCTCGGGGGCCGGTTCCTCTTTTTGATAGAAGCCTCTTCCTTTTTGTTCATATTTTTCTTCTTTGGCTTTCTTGTACTCATCATAAGGTAACCACTTCTTTTTGGGCTTTCTCCAGTCTTCATCATAACGATCACCGCTCGAATAGCAAGCTTGGACTTTTCGGCTTCCCTTTTCATATAGATCACAATCTTTGGTTAAATGTGGTCCGTTACAATTTTCACACCCCACTCGTATTGCATGGATTGTTTGATCCATTTTTGTCATCCTTCTATCCATGTTATGCAACATTGCTAAAATTGTCGTCATGTCATCTGAAGCAGAATTCACGATTCCCTTAGTTACATCTTGTCGAGGGTTATGATATTCTCTTGAATGTTTGGAGAATTCCTCGATTAGCTCCTTGATTACGGCCGGTGCTTTCTTTGTGACAGGCCCTTGAGAAACAAGGAGTTTCCCAGTCGTTACGTTTACCCCATCGTAAATGATGGCTACTTCTTGTTGCACATTTAGATCGTTTTGGGGAAAGTTTCTAAGTAATCCCTTATAGCTCTCTCATGCCTCGTATAAAGACTCTCCCACATTTTTTTCGAAATTTTCAATGGAGTTCTTTAATTTGGAAACCTTCGATGGCGGTCAAAATTGTTGTATGAATTCGTCACACATTTGCGCCCAAGTTGTAATTGTGGCCGGTGGAAGTGCTTTTAGCCAGTCCTTTGCTGCACCCTTAAGAGTAACGGGGAGCATTCTTAGTAAAACCGTCTCGCGTAGTTTGTTTGATATGTTGAAGTATTCGGCGTTATCATTGACCTCATCAAAGTGCTTGTAGGCGTCCTCGTGGTCTTTCCCTTGGAATGATATGTATTTCAACTGAGCAAGTATGTGTCCTTTTAACTCGAAGATAGCTGTATTGGGAATTGTGATGTCTTCATGCATTCGTATGTTGTATGTCTCCATCGTCATGTCATCAATGTTTGCCATGTTGTTTTTGGCTCGCTTTTGGGTTCGCTTCCTTTTTCTGATTCAATTTCGGGCTCATAACTTGCTTCCTTTTTGTTAGGAGTCTTCTCAAAACTTTTGAATTCGCTTTCCAGAGTCTTGTTGCTTGATTCTCCAAGTTTGGTTGTCTTCTTCTTATGGAATGCAGACTCAGGATCGTCAAACGGTGGTATGATTGGTGTTTTTCACCCTCGAGTCATAAATCATTGAAATAAAAAACAGATGAAACGTGTAAAAAGAACAAAACGAAAAATAAAAACTGACTGTTTGATGACCACGACGTGGTGAATATTTCCAGGACGTGGTAAATCAATCAGAAGAAAAACAAAACCAAAATTAAGAAAGAAAATGGACAGAAAATATCTTAATAAATAGCACATAAAAATTAACTAAAAATTGACCGTTTCCCGGAAACGGCGCTAAAAACTTGATGTGAATAATTATGCACTAGTTTTAACCAACTAGTTTAACTAATCATTACCCCTAAGACAGTGTACATAGTCGAAAATAGAATAACACAAATAGTCGGGTATCGAACACAGGGAACAAAATTACTAGCTAGTTTTATTTACAGAAGTTACCTAAATTACTATTTAATTAAAAAGGAGTTTTCTCTAGTTTTGCAAAACTAGAAACTTAATTAATCAAATTAAACCTTTGAAAGGAACTAATCATCAACTAATGAAACACAAAGCAAAACTAAAAAGAAAGAAACACAAAAGATGATTTTAATCAAGATAATGAGAGACTTTCGTTTAGATTCGATATACTTGCTATTATGGTTGATTTAATGGAAGTGAAATAGATTAATACTTAGTTGATTACTGATTCCTAAGATGACCAGATTAATGTTCACTAACCTAATCCTTTAGCAAATAAGTTCATTTATACGGTGATCAAAAAGATAAACTAAGAAATTTACTAGTTTTTAGTTCGAGTTATGTTAGACTTATAATGGATTGATCTATTTGGTTAATTACATCAATTAAATATATGATTGGTCCTCATACATTAGCTCCTACATTTAGTTACGCACTTTTCTATTTAACCCTAGGTTTTGGTCAAGACACTAGTCCTACAATTTTTCAAATCACAAAATCATAAGATTCAAGTTAACCAAGAATGATATATCATGAAAACCTAATTACACTCAACAATAAACAGAAAAGTAGTTATCATAAACATAGAGAGGTTTTTTAATAAGCTAATATAACAAATAATCAACTTAGCATAATCCAATCCATAAATCAACTCAGAAATAAGCAAGTAATATAGTCTAAATGAAAGTTAGGGTATTTAGCGCATAACATTAGCAAACAAACATGTAAAAATGAAATTCAACTTGTAATCCATGATCAAACACAAGACGAATAAGTAAATATAAGAAGTATTGCCTCAAATATCTCGAAATCGAGCTTCTAATCGATCTCTACACTTCCAAACTTCCAAATAACGTTCTTGCCCTTCAAAGAAGTCTACTAAAGCTCCAACAAAAGTTAGTTTTTCGGAGAAATCTGCCTTTTATATATATTTTTCTCGAAGTCGTTTCACCACGTCTTGGTAAGTCCCACCACGACGTGGTCTTTGGATTTATCGCGTAATCAGCAAGTCTTCGAAGTTTATTGGGAGATTTCAAAACTCCACGTCGTGGTAAAGAGACTTTTCTTCATTTAAGCCTTGATCCAAATTCCAAGTTCCTAGCTTCCAGCTTCCTTCCTTTTCGTCCCCGAGCATGTCTTTTACTTCTACAACACAACATATAATAGATTAAGTATCTTTTGTCCTATAATAAGCATAAAAATGACTAAAAATATTAAAATGATGTAAAATATATATGTATATATGCCCATATCATATCTAAAGCTCAAAAAAATAAACAACTATTGGTTATCAGCAATCCTGAGGATTAACAACATATTTCAGGGGTTATCAGCATTCTTGGGGACTAACAACAATCTCATCAAATCATAACAGTCCAGGAGATATCCACAACACAATTTCACAAATAACATCACTCAACAAATAAGACCCAGCTGGTCAACATGCATACACTAAAACACATGTAATTTATTGAGAACACCCACCTCACAAGTAGCAGCTAAATATAACAGCTCATACATGGAGTAGACAGGTACTACAATCACCTACTCAACAATAAAGAATTACCCCTTTTAGTCTACACTCTAACACCTTATTTTGACCAAAATTCAACAAAAGTCAAAGTTAACGGTCCACCCTCCTACGCCCTGCGTACCAGCTTCAGTACGTATGGCATAGTGCTTGCGAGGTTACATTCCAAAACCAAGCTACGGCTTGCGTAGCAAGATTTCGCCCCGAATAAATGGTCTGAATGCAAAAATTTCCATTAAGCTCTCTATTCAGACAGTTATCTCCTGAACTTCCAAGTATGAACCAAAGGGAAGACTTAATGTATGAAGTCTCTGACTTCATCCATTTTCATGTAAAAAATGAGTAATAAACCAAGACCTTAGTGCATGAAATGCACTAATGCTCAAGTTCTCATGCCTGGGGTGTATGATAGTGTTCAAGCTCTTAACTTTATGGTTCTACAACCCCAATAACAATCGAAAATGGTCTTTAAATGGTTGGGATTAGAACATACTCACTAAAACCAAATTTGTGGGACAAAAAGCACATAAAATGCACAATAACTAGATATATCATGAAGGATTGCCAAGATGGAAACTTTATACCTCTTAGAAGTGGAGAACAAGCTGAAGAATCTAGATCTATAAGGCTTGAACTCTTAGATGCTTTTCCAAGGATCTTCTTATTCAAGGAGAACACACACAAACACTTAGAACCTAAAAAATCACTCACAAATCATTAGAGTTTTGAAGGGACAGGCTGGGAGGATGGAGGCTGGCTATGAAGAGGCTCTCAAGAAGTTAATGTCCTTAAATAGGGTCCAAGACTCCAAAATTAGGGTTTGCACCTTGAATGGGTATGCCCCGCATAGAGCCACAATTTCCATATTAAATAAAATAATCAATTTTTAATACATAAAGAATTATACCTGAAAATCAGATGTTACATTGACTTTTAAACCAAAAGGTATATGAAAACATCTAAGAATTCTATTTGGATTGATAAAATTAGACTTTGACCATTCACCTATGAAAGTCACATCATACATATAGAAAAGATTAGATAAAAGAGGACCATAATTAGGATGGGGTGTATCTTGAAAGTCGTGTTGCCTAATAGCTTAATTCAAAGAAATGTTAAGCCCATCTATGCAGATGACAAAAAGAAATGATGATAGAGGATCACCTTGAATTACTCTCTATTTTATGTTGAATGCATTTGTAGCGGAGCCATTAAAAATGATGGAAGCCTTACCGTAGATACACAAAATTTCATCCATTTCCTCTATTTAACCTCGAAGTTCATTATCTCCTAATAGAATCCATAAAAACTCCAAGTAAGCAAGTCAAACGCTTTGTCGAAATAAACTGTTGGGTCAAAAATATGGTTTATACTTTGCTTTTCTAGGAAAATGTATTTATGTGTCTTTGGTCAGAAAATGTGTTTGCGACCGTAAACAGAGTTTACGGCCGTAAACCCAGTTTACGGTCGTAAACCCTGTTTGCGGTCCTGTCTAGTATAAATAGCAGAGGTGTAGGTCATTGTGTAGTTGTTGATGCCATTGCGTTTACAGAGAGTCCCATCGAGTTGTACCTGACGTTTTTCTGAATATAAACGTGTGCAAGCTCGATTTCTTTTCATCTTATTCTTCTATTCATGATTGTTTGTTGCTTGACTACTGGTAAAGATCCTTATTAGGACCTTACAATTGGTATCAGAGCAGAAACCGGTGTTAAAGCTTCATTCAATCGATTTTTGGGCTGTTTAATCCGATATTCTTATTGTTCGAGCCTGGTTTTAGTGTTTTCGTGGTTAAGGGAATTGAATCTTCTGCAAAAACATGATTCTGAAGGCTTTCTGGGAGTTTGCTGCCAACCGTAAACCCTATTTACGGTTGTAAAATCTAGATCTTGAAGAACCGTAAACTTTGAATCTTCAAAAACCGTAAACACCCTAACCGTAATCATCCGACCGTAAACTCAGTTTACGGTCGTAAACATATCAACCGTAAACGCTGTTTACGACCGTAAACACATCAACCTTGTGTTTTAATGGCTTTTGAGGTCTACGAAGACATGAAAGAGAGTCAGGATATGCTAAGACAAAAATTCAGCTTGTTCGATTATATTCCTGGAGAAACCCTGGTTGCTCAGTTGCAGCGATTTACTACACTTACTACTGAGATGAGTATAGCTGGGATCTTCATGACTAAATCTGAGATAAACAAAAAGCTGCTGAATGCACTTCCAAAGTCGTGGGATATGAATGTGGCTGTCATCAAGAAGACAAAAGATCTTAATCGTCTTAGTCTTGCTGATATAATTGAAGAACTTGACGCTTTGAACTGTCGAAAAACAATGAGTTCCGCAAACCTTCCGATCAATGAAGTTTCATGTTCTCAATCATGTGAAGTTTCATGTTCTCAATCATGTGAAGCTACGATTAAACTTCTTCGTGAACAAATTGATTTATTAAAAAGAGAAGTTGAGGACCTGAGATATGAAGGTTATCAACTCAGGAAAGGACAAAAACCCCTAAAGGCCCAGTTAGAAACAAAAATAAAGGACTTTAGGAAGCTTCAGGAAGAATTCAGCAACAAGTGTGAAAATTATGACTATATTAAGAGACAACTTGATGCTGTAACCGAAGAACTTGACGCTATGAAAATTAAGTGTGGAAAAACAGATGTTAGTTTCAAAAATTATACTGCGTCAAGTAAGACAGTCGAGTCCTTATTTGAAACCCAATTAAAATTCAAAGATAATTAAAACAAGGGTCTAGGGTATGATAGTGTTCCTCCACCTTTCAATCATAACTATACATCCATCCCAACGACACAGGAAGAAATTGACAGGGAGGCACATCTTCAATATGGAAAACCAGTTGGATTTGTGTCAGGAGGATGAGAACAAGGAGAACACCATTGAACAAACCAACATCTCCTTGAACTCTGAATCTGTTGCTTCGAACTCAACTGCTTTTGATCAACTTGTTGTTGAGAAATACAGGCCACCAATTCTAGAGAAACAGAGTGCCTGTTGTAATTGTGCTTGTGGGAACAATAAGATACAATGCAAGGATACGCCACCAGGGGCAGGAAGAAACAACTTCGCAGTGAAGAAAAAGACATGCTTTCACTGTGGAACACCTGGTCACATTGCCATAAATTGTCCTAATCGCGCATATGTTCCCTACTATGCACAAGGCTGGCAGAACACGCCAAGAGGGAAATACTTCAAAAGAAACCCCTCAAGGTCACGTTCAGACCATGATGTCTGGAACGCGCAGAAGGCCAAGAATAAAACCCACAAGGCCAAGAATCTGAATCCCAAGGGCAAGAAGGGAATGTCGGCCAAGAAGCCAAATCCAAGAGATGCTCCCGTGAAGTCAGAATCAAAGTCATCTCAACGGCCGACATCAAGATCAAAAGCAGGTACTGAGCCACTCCTCAGATCGAAAAAGAAATGGATTAAACCCAACTACAAATGGGTTCCAAAGGTTCACTCTCCCAAATCTTCTAACGATTCTAATATTTCTTCATCTTCTGTTTGTGATAAACAGGATATGTCATGGGAGAGAGTACCTTGTAATGATGACAAAGGTCGACCCAGTTTCAAAATGGACTGGGTTCCAAAGACCAACTGATCCCGCTCTGTGCTGGAGCAGCTATGGAGGCATATCATCAGACTTCGGTTTGTTGGTAGTGGCTGTTCCAGGCACATGATAGGGGACATCTCTCAACTGTACAACACTCAGAACATTGTTTGAGAGTATGTGTCCTTTGCGGGAAAGGAAGAAAGGAAGGGATCACTCATGGGGTTAGTGCTTAACGATGTGAAGAATTTTCGGATTTGTTCTGAGATTATGCGTGCTGTTCTCAGACCTTCTGGATGCAAATTCAATCGGTGAATTATGGTTTGCGTTTTCTTCTCTATACTCCTGAGTTTATCTTACTCTGATTCGCTTCAAAGACAAATTTTTGTTTTAGGATAGTTTAAATTTGCGCATTTACTTTCGTTTCTCTCCTATGCACAAATTTAGGGGGAGAAATAAAAACAAAACAAAATTTTAAAAATTTTAAAAAATCCAAAAACATTAGAAAATCATAAAATAAAAAAAAATATGTTGGTTATGGAATGTGCTTGAGGGAGATGTTTTGGGAAGTGATATAATCATGTGATAACAGGCAATCTGAATCTGTGTAAGGGACTGAATCTGAATTGTCTAGGCTCTGTGTTCGATGCGCTGGTAGGCACGAGAGATTAAAATGGACTTGACTAGGCATTAATGAACTTAAGGAATCTAGAGACTTGAAATTTTTTGACCTAGATAGATCCATTTAGCATAACAATACGACGCTTGGATAGGTTGAGCAGGGAGATATACATGATAATCCACCGGTCACATTAAAGTAATCCGTATCTAGAACTGTGGTTTAACTCTTCCTCGATGTACGGACTTTGTCCTTAATTCCGGTATTGATGGGGCGACTGGGGAATTCCGATAAAGTAGGTTTGTAGAAAATTATTTTCTTGCTTTCCTTCTGTTAGTCATATGTTGCCTCCTCTGCGTGATTGAAATACATCCGACCTGGACTGCAACATATGCAACTCTATTTCTATCCATCTTTTATCTATGCAATTCTTCCTGCCTGTTAGCCATATGTTGTCTCCTTTGCGTGATTAACCATCCGACCTGGTACACAGCATATGCACCATTCTACTTCTCAATCCCTCTAAATCTGGTTAGTCATATGTTTCACCCTCTGCGAGATTGGAAGAGATCCGACCTGGGTGTATAGCATATGCACTCTAAATATGACTTCTCTCATAATAATTGTCTGCTCACCTAAAGTAAGGAGTACTTTGGAAGTTCCTGATTATTAGGGTATGTCAGGAAGCGGGAAACATGTTCTAGTACATTTAAAATTAAACAATCACTAGGTTGTCTGTAGATCTCGCTGCTCAATTTAGGTGGACAACAATATCTTTGGTCGTCGTCAGCTAAATGGTCCTTTAGGAATATTATCTAGGAACATAGGATCACATTGTCTTGTCACTTATAGTATGTCCTAATTTTGTCACAATCTCTCGTGTTTAAGTGGACCACAATACCAACGATTGACCAGATCTATTCATGAAGGGAGAGGTACTGATAAACGGATAAAGGCTGTTTAAAAACTTTGATCCCAAATCACTCTTAAAGTTAGATATCATTTTATTTTTGTTAAATTTGTTCATAGTTTCTTCTAATTTAAATATTAGGGGAGAATTAAAAATGTTAAAAACCAAACAAAAACCAGAAAATTAAAAATCCAAACAATAGTGTTATTTCTGTTTTATTTCTTTTTCAGAAAATATAAAAAAAAACATTGTGTGCTAAGTTTTCTTTTAGTTTAGTTTTTTTTTTGAAAAGTGAATTCAGGTGAAGATGAAACTCATGGAAGTTTGTGTCGAAGATTTCTGAGCCAAGGCTTCATCCGTGATCATCGAAGAATTCTCATTCGAAGGAGGAAGAAATGAAGATTATTCTTTCAACATTCAATCTTTCAACCCCAGAAGCAAGGTGAAGCTGAAATTGAAGAATATGTGACGGATTGCATTGAAGCCTCCTCAATCAGTCTGCTGCTATCTTGAACCTGCTGAAGTGATCCAGAAGATTTGTTCTCTCTGAAGATTTTCAAACTGAAAGCATTATCTTTCAAGAATCAGTACAAGAAGCCTATTCACCCAATGTGCACTCAGTGTCAAATTCTGAAGAAATGTCCAACTGCTCAAGATGAAGTCAATTATTGAAGATTCATCATGTTCATCTTGAAGCTGTGAAGAATTCGAAGATTAAAGCTGAAGCCAAAGCTCCCAATGAAGACTATCAAGAAAGCCAGCTACTTTTTAGGGGGGAGCCTGTTGGGTCATTTAAGAAAAGAAAAGAAAGCTATAAACCAAGGGGGAGATTGTTGGGTCAAAAATATGGTTTATACTTTGCTTTTCTAGGAAAATGTATTTATGTGTCTTTGGTCAGAAAATGTGTTTGCGACCGTAAACCCAGTTTACGGTCGTAAACCCTGTTTGCGGTCCTGTCTAGTATAAATAGCAGAGGTGTAGGTCATTGTGTAGTTGTTGATGCCATTGTGTTTACAGAGAATCCCATCGAGTTGTACCTGACGTTGTTCTGAATATAAACGTGTGCAAGCTCGATTTCTTTTCATCTTATTCTTCTATTCATGATTGTTTGTTGCTTGACTACTGGTAAAGATCCTTATTAGGACCTTACATAAACTTTGAAATTTTGAACATTCATTTTAAGTTTTTTAGCCCATGAATATAATTCATTTAAAATGAGAGGGTCATTGAGGATGATTCTTCCCTAAATAAGGCAGTCATCCACCTGTATATCACCCAACAGTACTACAGCGGTCTCATCTACCACACACTTCCGTAACTGGGATACATGGAAGGTGCTATTAATCTAACTGAGCTTTTCCGGTAAGTGTAAGCGGTAGGCTACCTTGTCCACCCTGGCTACAACCCGGAAAGGACCAATAAACTGGGACCCAGCTTGCCCCGCTTTTTAAATAGGATGACGCCTTTCCATGGAGACACCTTCAGAAGTACCATATCCCTTACCTAAAACTACAACTCAGATCGGCGTCGGTCGGTGTAGCTCTTCTGGCGACTATGGGTTGCCTGAAGTCTCTGCCTAACCTGTTGTCTAAGCTCTGTCATCTTAAGCACTATCTATGTGGCAATCCTCTCCCCAAAAAATCGGGGTCCTGTACTTTTTGTAATAGAGGAGATCAAAGGGTGGTATAGCAATGTTGGCGAGATAGTTGTTGTTATACGAAAACTCGGCTAAAGGGATGTTGGAGTCCTAACTCCCACCGAAGTCTAGGATACATTCCATCAGCATATCCTCGAGCGTCTGGATGATCCGGTCGCTATGTACATCCGTCTGCAGATGTTAGGAGGTGATAAATTGCAACTGGGTTCCCAACTCGTCATGGAACCTCTTCCAAAATCTAAAAGTGAAACAAACACCCCGGTCTGAAACAATCAAAGTAGGCACCCCCTGGCGAGCAACCACCTCACGAAGATAAGTTTTTAGCCTACGAGCTCTCCTGGATGGCCAAAACGTGAGCACTCTTGGTCAACCGATCAACGATCACCCAGATAACATCCAAACCCTTTGCATTCCTAGGTAACTTCGTGATGAAATCCATCGTGATCTACTCCCATTTCCATAATGGGAACTCCAGAGGCTGCAATTTGACATGAGGGTGCTGATGTTCGGCCTTTACCTTCCCGCAGGTCACACACGCTCCACAAACCAGGCTATATCCTTTTTCATATAAGGCCACCAATAATTGTGTCTCAGATCATGATACATCTTCATCACGCCCTGGTGGATAAAGAATCTCGACTTGTGTGCCTCATCCAACGAAATATGTCGGGTCCCGCCCGAATAAGGCACCCAAATCCTACCATGTAGTGTCAACAATCCTCGACTATCATAATCAAAAGCTGACATCTAACCAATCACCCACGCACTCTTCCGATTTTCCACCTTGATGGCCTCCATCTGAGCATCCCTGATCATCTCCAATATTGGAGTCACTACTATCATCCTCAAGAATACATCCTGAATCGGGGTGCTAATCCCCCTGTGGCTCAGTGCATCTGCCACCACGTTGGCCTTACTCGAATGGTATAAAATCTCACAGTCGTAGTCCTTCACTACTTCCAGCCATCTTCGATTCCTCATATTCAAATTGGGTTGATCCGTCAGATACCTCAGACTCTTGTGGTCCATGTAAATAGTACATCGGACTCCGTACAGATAGTAACGCCAAATATTGATAGCAAAGACTACCGCCCCTAACTCTAGATCATGAGTAGTATCCTTCGCCTCATGAGGCTTCAGTTACCTCGAAGCGTAAGAGATCATGCGCCCTCTCTACATCAGAAATGCACCCAAATCCATGATAGATGTGTCATAGTATACCATGAATCCTCAACTCCATCAGGAAGGGTAAGCACCGGCGCCTCACAAAGCTTCTGCCGAAGAGTATCAAATGTTGCTTACTGCTCAGTCCCCTGATGGAAGGTGGCATCCTTCCTAGTCGGTCTAGAGAGAGGAACTACACTCATGGAGAAGTCCCTTATGAATCTACGATAATACCCTACCTGCCCAAGGAAACTCTGAATCTCAGATGAAGACTTCGGAACTTCCCACCGCATAACTACCTCAATCTTGGCCGAGTTGACTAATATACCATCCTTGTTAACGAGGTACCCCAAAAACTGGACCTCGTGCATCCAAAACCCTCACTTAGAGAACTTGGCATAGAACCTCTTCGCCTGTACAGTCGAAAGTTGTAGTGAGAGTCAAAAGCTATTTCTTTTGGTTTTGTTTTATAAATAACGATAGTTAAGCACTTTCATTATCTAATCGATTTACAAGCGCTTTCTAGTTTCGATATGTATTATTAAATCCTTGTATTTTTTTATGTCTGGTGTACCCTATAAATAGGGTAAGTGCTTATGTCTAGAGTAAGGAACACTCTTTGATTACTCTTTGTACTCAAAACCTTTGTACTCTTTCCAGACTTAATCGGAGCTAAACAAATCTTATTTAGATCTCGGTTTTCTTTATTGCTTTCTTATATTCGACTGATTCAAACATTATCTCTAACACTCTTAACTACCCTATGAACCCCAAGAAGCTCTCACAGATGCTCATCATGCTTCTACTTGGTCTTGGAATAGACCAAAATATCATCGATGAAAACAATCACTGATCGATTCGAAATGGGCCTACACACCCAATTCAGGAGATCCATGAACATTACTGGTGCGTTGGTGAGCCCATAAGGCATCACCATGAACTCATAATGCCCATAACGAGTTCGGAAATATGTCTTCGGGTATCCTCCTCCCGAACCCTCATCTAATGGTAACCGGACCTCAATTCGATCTTGGAAACCAAGATGCCCATTGCAACTGATCAAAAAGGTCGTCAATCCCTGGTGATGGATACCAGTTTGAAAGGTCTAGTATGCTCAAGAGTCATATTAAAGTGGTATTGCTAATTAACATATGATACTAATGGGTCACACTAAAAACAACTGGATATAATTGATTATTCATTAGAAATTGATTTTAATAAATATTCAATAAAACTCATATAATTAAATTGGAAATTATTTATTTCATGAAAATAATAATTTTCATTAGCAAGTAACATTATATTATTTCATATGGTATGAATTAATAAGTCATGCACAACTTTTTGGACTAGTTAAAACTCCTTTTTCTTTTACTCAAAAGACAAATTTTATATTTTATAAAACTTGAGTTTATAAAATTTAAACTAACTCTTCTTTTTATATATATAATTCCGAAAATTAGAGGAAAATAAATGAGTCATGGGCTTTCCATTAGTTTATTCAAAAGAAATGAAGTGTGGGATACATGTTTATGACATGGGGACATATGTGCTTAAAGTGTTAAGACCTAATGGTTAATACTTTCACTTCATGCATATAAAGAAGAGGCTTGCATTCTTGAAAGGCTTGCTTCATTCCTCCCTCTTAAAACCATGACATGCTTAGAGCATGTTACTCTCTCCCTTTTGTTCTTCTTTTCTTCAAGAATACTTGCATCTTCATGCCCTATTTAAGTTCATATTGGTTATGAACTTAAAGCTTAAGGGTTTAAGAGTTTTGGACTAGCATCTTCATCAAGTTGAGTCATTGTTGGTGTCTCAAAGGTTCCACATTCTTCATCAACTTCCAAGCCTCCCAAGAGGACCCAAAGAACTACAAAGGTTGTCATTTATTCATCCTTTCTATGGTTGGTGTTTTAATCTTTCTATAACTTGCAAGAAGATGCTTGGTGGGTATAAAATGTTTATGTTATTTCAAAAATTGAAGTCTTCCGTTGCCATATTTTTCTAGTTTATGAAACTATTTTGAACTAAAACCCAACAATTGGTATCAGAGCCACTTTGCAAGTTTGATTAGATTTTTTGATTTTTGGAAATATTAGTTTTTGTAAAATATGGATAACTTGTTTTTGTGTAAAAATAAGTTCATACATATTTTCTATGATAACTTTATATTTGTTAAATTATGTGACAAAAGTTTCATGCATCTTTTGTCATTTAAAATTTGTATTAGAAAAACAAAGGTTGTTTTATGTGTATGTTGATGTATATCATGTCCATAAACTATCCAAGGACTATTATGATTGTTGTGTTGTTGTGTTTGTTGTTTTTGTTATAAAAATGGTTGTAATAATTTATTTATTTATATGGTATGTAATAATTAAATAGATTAGTTTTCTTGTTTATTTTTGTAAATGAATAGATTAGTTTTTAGAAATATTTTATTTGTACAAAGATGTAACAAGAGATGAAGTTGGATCCATTTTTTGAAGACAAATAGGCAATTTTCGAGTTCATACATGTGCTTGGCAGAAAGATGACACTTTCTTAAAAGTGTCATGAATGTTACACATGTGCTAAAAAATGTGCGGAACAAAACGATGACACTTTCTGAAAAGTGTCATGAAAGCTGCTGTTTTTCCTTTAAAGAAGTCTTTCAAATCTTTTGCAAACAGTGAGTGTTTACTCAAGTGGGAGCTTCTTCAACAGCATTACAATAAGTTTTTTTTGTCCCCTTAAATGTCCCTTTAGGAACGGACTTGACATATTTTGTGTTGGCTCACAAAAAAATGTCATTAGTTGACTATGTTTGTGCACATATCTTTTTATGCAATTATTATGTGTGGTTGATAAATTAGTTTTTCACATGCTAAAATAATTTTGGACAAACTAAACATCACATGGAGTTTGGGTTTTCAAAATTGGACATAAGATGTAACAAGTTATTATTTTAAAAATAAAACCCGATTTAATAAAATCGTTCATAACGACAAATTTTGAAATTTTCCATTATAAGTTTTAAAATGGTGTTTTTGTAACTTATACAAACCTCATATATATAAGTAATAAAACGAAGTCTTATTAAAGATATATAAGGTTCAAATGCACTCAAAATTAATACCGGTTATTAAAATTGAATTTCTTCAAATTATATAAAAACTAGATTTTTATATAGAACCTTTACAAGTGATTTTCTTTTGAAAATTGATACCATAGTTTATTATATGCATGTAATAACCATGATATCATATGTTTTTAAACTAGAATTATAAAACAAATAAATACCCTTATTTTACAAACCTCAAATCTATGCAATCCTTTTGAAAAACAGTCGCACATCTCTTGTATGAACTAGTGGGATAAAGGATACCTAACCGGTTAGTGTTGTCTTTTGATGGCCAGGGTGTCTTCGTGATTTCTATAACCAAGTTATAAGCCGATTACACAAGTTTTTCAAGTTGGATGATTTGATTAGAAATCTTTTGTGTTAAAGGATATCTAAGCAAGAGAGTTCTGAGGCATAGATGAGATCAAACATGTCTAATTAAATTTGTTAGAGATCCCATAAATCTAGGAATTATATAGTAAGATATAATTGATAATCGATATCTACCGGGTTGAATTCAAATGGATGGGATAAAGGATACCTAACCATTTATTTGTTTTGAAACTTGGATTGCTAGACTTTGATAATTAATGTTTTTGGAAACTAAAAGGGTATTAATTATTAAAGATTAAATATCGAAAATACTAAATTATTTTTGTTAAAAAAAAATTTGCAGTTAAATAATCCATTCTCATTATCATGAATTGTCATTTTCTTTAACGGCTTAATGAAACAATAACATTCACTAGATACAACTTCAATGAATGGGTTCATGTCTTAAGAGACAATCTCGTGAGAGATATGAAATTGTATACACTTAAAGGTCCTAGTCCTAAAATATTTGCTTTGAGCAGTAAGTCTGAACATGATACCTAGTAAGGCATCACCGTGATGCTAAAGATGCTTCTAACATCAAGCTAGGAATAGTTATTCATGAGATCTAGGAAGTCTTGGATAAATTAAACATATATCTAATGATATGACAGGTCAAGCAATATTCCAATAAATATAGTGATATTTTATTTAAAGCTAGTTTAAACATTGGAATAATGCAAGGCTAAAAGAGTCATCTAGTGTGATCTAAGAGGCCCATGTTTTATGGACTGAACACCTTTAATCCTAATAAATCTACTAAAGCCCACATAGATGGATCTTGTTTCTTTTGTGAAGAAACTGGACATTATAAGAGGATTTACTCCTCTCATTTGGAAAGAAAGTCTGGAAGAGACTAGTACTTATAGTATCTACTAGATAGAACTCATAATTTTCATATAACACTTAGGTACTTGGTACTTAAATGCTAATCTAATATTTGTAAATGGCTTGAAAATATTTATTGAAGAGTAACAAAGCTGAGCATAATCAAGTTGAAACTACACTCTAGGAGTTTAGTTTATTATTTATGCGTAGAACATAAATTACTTGTAATATAAAACAATATTTGTATTGGAACAATGTATGTTTTACTTTAGCATGTCTAAATTTATGTCTCAGTTATTTTATTCAAATGTTTGATCATTTACTTAATCGTTTTTCATAACGATAATATTCATATTCTAAAATGGTTAACTTCTATTTATGAGACTAGATCTCTTAATAGTATTATAAAGTAAATATCAAAAAAAAATTATAAATAAAGTTAAGTTCTATATGCAAGCACTTTTTGACTTAAACTTGTTCTAAATCAAACTCATCTTTGACATTGTTATCTTTATTATATAAATGCTATTCACATATTCCAACTTCAAGAAAGGGATATTTGAAGGCAAATAATGTAGTTTATTTGACATATGTGAACCTTATTTATATGTAAAGGACTCCTAATGATATTTTCACTAAAGTGTAGAGAAAATAATTAAGGAACTATACACTTTGGTGTATGACTTCCTTTCTAATGAATGTCTAAGATTAAGCACAAGATACCAGATCAACTTTATGAACAACTATAGTAGTTTTATTTATATTTTACGTGGTAAAGCATAATTGTGAAATCTTTGTTGAAGATTTCAAAAGTTGAGATATAAACCGGTAAGAACCATCTAAGGCCTTAATGATAATAAAGGATGAATTAAATCTTACTTGGTATGATTTACTTTCTAATCGGTAGAAATATCCTCCTTTAATCTTTTTGGAATAATACTTCAATCACTATTAACTGTATCATGAATAAAATATACCAACTAATAAGTAGATTAAACACTTCATAAGATTTAGTATGAAAATGCTCCATCCTCATCTTACTTAATGTTTTGAGGATTTGAAGCTGATGTTGGACTAAAGCTTCTAAACCCAAAATCTGCTAAATACATATTTATATAAAACTCTAAATGTGGATTAGATTGTTATATGCAAACCCACCAAGAGTAAGTTGTCTTATTCTTGTGAAAGCTAAGTTAGTAGAAAGCAAGCTTCTAATGACAAAGCGAGTGGGAGGTACATGGAACTTGAAGCGGCTCAAGAACCATAACCTTATGTAGTTGGCACTAGTTTTAACAAGGACTGTTAAACTTGAGTAATAGCTATTCACAAAGAAAAATTGTTAGCATCAATGGTAGAAATCATCTATGACTTGAGAAATGTGGAATCTCTCATTGATGAGCTTTTATTGATGGTTTCTGGAAAATCCATCAAATACCAAGATGCTATGTCAGATCTCGAATATGATAAATGACATAGAGTCATGAACATGAGATGTAATCCATGTATGAGTATCAAGTATGGGCTTGATTAAAATTTATCCATATAGTAGGGCTAGAAGGAGTAAATGATTCTTCTAGAAAGAATAAATTACATGGGTAACCATACACATTTAAAGCAAGACTTATAGTAAAAGGATTTTCTCATACTCATGTCATTGACTTTGGTCTTCATCATACTCATGACATTGACTATGATCAAACCCTTCTAGCAAGTAGCTATGATTAGATCAATAAGGATATTATTTACTATAAATTCATACTCTTAATATGAGATATAGTAAATAGATTTCAAGAAAGACCGTTTTTTCTAATAGACATCTACTAGAAGATATCTATATAGAATAGCCTGGAGGTTTTCTTAATCCATCTTATCCTAAAAAAAATGTGTAAAGCTTGAGATCCACTTGTGGATATAAAGCAAACATCTCAATGTTATAATATCATTTTATGAAAAACCGCAAGGTGTGTTTTTATATCAAAATGAATGGAACATGTGTGTTTACTAAGAACTAGTGGGAGCATAGTGAAATTACTAATCTTGTATGAATGAGACATACTTAATCATTTGAAATCACATTTTGACTAAGCAAGGTCGTTCTCACCTTGACTCGGAAAGTGTTTCTAAAATAAAAAGACTTGGGAAGGAGAAGATACATTCTTGGAATATGAAATCTATAAGGGATAGATAATATGGATGTTAAAAGTTTCATATCCTTATACATATATTGGCAATATCTTGAAATGGATCAAGACACAAGATTCTTTTGGAGAATTCTTGGCATGATCATATGGCACCATTTTGAGCTAGCCTCAAAATTACATAGCTCATAGGCTTGAACTAGATGAAAAGATTTATATTCTATTTTCTTGGCAAATGAATTCATCATTTACGCCATATTATGTATAGGACCTGGTATTTGATCATGCTATAAGCATGTCATAGTATACTAATTGAATACATGGTTAAGTCACTGGATGACTAAGAGAGCATTATAAGAGTAATTTAGAAGAACTAAGAGAATGTACATGATACGACCAGTTTAGAAAGGATCTTTATGGAAAGAGCTACACAAGATGTTAATTTCTAAACAGATATAAATAATTATGAATTATAATTGGATTTTGACTTCATTATGGAATGAAAAGTAAGTCTTTTTGGAATGAGGTCCAAGCAAAACATAATGACACAATCTACTACAAAATAAGAATACACTACTTTAGAAGTTGAATTCAAATATGATTGGATGAATGGGATCATTGAAAAACTATGTTGATATCTGCCATTCAAGGATCACATAGAAATCTTTGTGACTTCGAGAGTATACTTAATCTAGCTAAGAGACTCTATGTCATGAAAGAACACCAATCATATTCTCCAAGATATTTAACTATACTTAGAGTAAAGATAAGTATGGAGATGATAGTATTCAAAAAATTCAAACAAATTAAATTTTGTCAGATCCATTGATAAAGTCATTCTTTTGAGCTAAGTATGAATGGTCACACTTCAGATGTAAGACTTTATTATTATAGAAATGGGTTTTTGATTTGGATTTAGTATTTGGATATTGGAACATTATAACAACAACTACTAGACAATGTTATGATATATTGGGATATAGTCGTCACATTAATACTTGTTGTGTTCTATATTAGCATGTTTAATCCATGAATAATGTTATTATTCTAAAAGTTCATAGTCGGTTATAATTCTGGGAGCAATTATAAAGTAAGACTAATATGATTTTGATTGGTTGACTCTCACTAGATGAAAGTAGGCAAGTGGTTGTAACCAAGTTTCATAGATACTTATCAGAGAACTAGTATTAAACTGACCCGCATCAAGATCATCTCATGGATCGCTATCATGAATGATAATTTATTAAAAGGTACAATCTTTGTATCCTTAACACATGAGATACATAGTGGGATTTAAGTGTAGGGAGCACTGTGCTTTGATATGTTCAAATGTTGTTCCTTAACCGGGCAGTTATAAAAGCCATTTTCAGGTATGGTGTGAACTATGCAAGAGGCTTATGTAATCAAGATGGGATTTGTTCCTCTTATGTGTTGAGAGTTAGACATATAAGGCACCTTATCAAAAGTTTAACAAGTAGATAGATCACGATTCGTATCTCATGTTCAACATGATGTTTGTAGCAAAGGGATAACTGATAAACTTACCTTATACACCAATTGTGGCTTTGAGTTTTTTGGGAATTGGGCGTTGATAGAATGGCACATAGTTGTATGTTGTTGGGGGCAGTTAAATGTTGCTAGACATTCACCACTATCTATATAAGTCTAATATAAATCTGGCACAAGTGGGAGATTGAAAGGTCTAGTATGTTCAAGAGTCATATTAAAGTGATATTGCTAATTAACATATGATACTAATGGGTCACACTAACAACAGCATGATATAATTGATTATCTATTAGAAATTGATTTTAATAAATATTCAATAAAACTCTTATAATTAAATTGGAAATTATTTATTTCATGGAAATAATAATTTTCATTAGCAAGTAACATTTTATTATTTCATATGGTATGAATTAATAAGTCATGCACACCTTTTTGAACTAGTTGAAACCTTTTTTTCTTTTACGCAACAGACAAAGTTTATATTTTATAAAACTTGCATTTATAAAATTTAAACTAACTCTTCTTCATATATATATATATATATATATATATATATATATATATATATATATATATATATATATATATATATATAATTTCAAAATTTAGAGGAAAAGAAAGGAGTCATGGGCTTTCCATTAGTTTATTCAAAAGAAATGAAGCATGGGAGACATGTTTATGACATGGGGACATATGTGCTTAAAGTTTTAAGACTTAATGGTTAATACTTTCACTTTATGCATATAAATAAGAGGCTTGCATTCTTCAAAGGCTTGCTTCATTCCTCCCTCTTAAAACCGTAACATGCTTAGAGCATGTTACTCTCTCCCTTTTGTTCTTCTTTTCTTCAAGAATACTTGCATCTTCAAGCCTTATTTAAGTTCATATTGGTTATGAACTTAAAGCTTAAGGGTTTAAGAGTTTTGGACTAGCATCTACATTATGTTGAGTAATTGTTGGTGTCTCAAGGGTTCCACATTCTTCGTCAACTTCCAAGCCTCCCAAGAGGACCCAAAGAACTACAAAGGTTGTTATTTCTTCATCCTTTCTATGGTTGGTGTTTTAATATTTATATAACTTGCAAGAAGATCCTTGGTGGGTATACATCTTTATGTTATTTCAAAAATTAAAGTCTTCCATTGCCATATTTTTCTAGTTTATGAAACTATTTTTGAACTAAAACCTAACACGGTTCTTCACTGTCAATTTGTTCAACTCTCGGTAATCAATTCCCATCCGATGTGAACTATCCTTCTTCCTGACAAAAAGGATCGGTGATCCCCACGACGAGCTACTCAATTGAATAAACTCTTTCCCCAACAGCTCCTGCAGCTGTGAGGATAACTCCTACATCTCTAGTCGCGCAAGGCGATATGGCGCCTTCACAGTCGGGGCGGCACCTAGGATCAAATCGATCCTAAACTCGACCTGCCTCTCGGGAGGCATGCCATGAAATTCCTTCATGAAAACAATGGGAAACTCCGTCATGATAGGGACATGAAAAACTAACTTCTCTCTCTCTCTCAACCCACATGTCGACCACATATGCAAGATATTCCATACATCCATGTTGAACGCACTGCCTCGCCCTGGAGGCGGAACAAAAGGCATATCCAAACCTAGTACCTTCACCATAGATGGTCATCACTACCCCACTAGGATCGCAAGTCATCACTAACTGATTCTTGCAGTCAATCAGTGCCCCAAACCGGATCATCCAATCCATACCCGCAATCACGCAGACAGCTCCCATCGCAATGGGAATAAGATTAATTAGAAATATGACACCAAAAATCTCCAATACACAATATCGGTAAACCTCAGTTGTCGAAATCGTGCGATCAATAGTTATAGCGACCTTCAAAGGTCGAGTTACGGCCTCACGAGCAACACTGAAACCTCTAGAGAAAGATGTAGGTACAAAAGACCGACTCGCACCCGAGTCAAATAACACCAAGGTAGGTGCAGAATTCACAAGAAAGGTACCTAATAGAATTACATTATAAACATAAATAATCAAATAATACAAACGGAATATAAAACATATACATAACAGTGACGACATCGGGCGCTGCTCTGGCCTCCTCCGCAGTTAACTTGAAAGCTCGACCCCTGGAAACATCGAATGCTGCTCTGGCCTCCAAAAAATCATTCTTTAGTATATAAAGATTCGAAGGGAGCTATTATAGGCAATGAAGATTATAGCTTGTAGTTTCAACTATTCTCACTAAGGGGGAGAATGTAGAGTCGAAAGTTGTATTGAGAGTCAAAAGCTATATCTTTAGGTTTCGTGTCTGTAAATAACGATAGTTAAGCACTTTCGTTATCTAATCTATATACAAAGAACTTTTTAGTTTCGATATGTATTGTCAAGTCCTTGTATTTTTTGTATGTATGATGTACCCTATAAATAGGGTAAGTCATTAGGTCTAGAGTAAGGAACACTCTTTGATTACTCTTTGTACTCAAAACCTTTGTACTCTTTCCATACTTAATCGGAGCTAAACAGATCTTATTTAGATCTCGGTGTTCTTTATCGCTTTCATATATTCGATTGATTCAAAAATTATTTCTAACACTCTTCAATTGGTATCAGAGCGAGATCCACTACATTTATTGAAGAAACTTTGTAGCATTTTTCATCTTTTTGAATCGCTCATTCTGATTCATTGTTCCGCAATTTAAAAATGCAATTCTTCACTTAATCAGTAAGTGATTAATTTATTTTGCTATTGTTTCTATCAATCGATCTGATAATCATCTCAATTCTCTTCTAATAATTTTTCTTTTTATCAAATCAAATCAAATGGCTAATCTCACTGTGAACAAGATGATGATCTACGCGAATCTTCTTGGATCTGCAACGAAGATTTCGATGCTTATTCCCAATTATTATGATCAATGGTCCGATTGTGTGGAAGATTATCTTAATGGCATCAATGAAAATATATGGAAATCTATCAAGGAAGGAAATTATCGTGAAGATTTGGTTGAGAATGTTGGTACTTCCGAAATAGCTGCAGATATGGTTGCACGAGAAAACACCAGGAAGGCTTGTGATAAGAAAGCTCTTCGTGAATTGAGAGGTGCTCTTCCTCATGTTGTCTACAGCTATGTTCTTGGATGCACAACTACTAAGGAAATATGGGATACTTTGAAAGAGAAGTATCCGGGTAATGAAAGAACAAGGAAGAGTTCAGTGACAAAATGTCTATCTGAACTTGCTAATTTCAAGAAGAAAGAAAACAAAAACAATGAAGCTTATTACGACACGACGAATGATCTGATCTTTAGGTGAAATTGATATAGAGAAAAACATACTTCTCTTGAATTTAATGTTACTTTCGTGTATGGGCTCGGAAAGGAATGGAGAAACAAATGCTTGATGATCAAGACACAGGAGAATTTTGATACTCTTTTGTTATCAAATTTGTACAATATTCTCAAAACACATGAAATAGAAGTAATGGAGATTGCTAAGGAAAACAAGCTGAACTATGGTGGTCCAATGGCGTTGGTGTCAAAAACCAATGTGAAGGAAGATGAGCCAGACGGTGATGCGAAAGAAGATGATGAAGGATTTTTGATCAATTTTGATGATGAAGCACTTGCTTATTGCTCTAATAATAGAGTAAAGAAGTTTTTCCAAAAACCAATCAGTGGAGGTTTTAAGAACAATCTTGAAAAGAAAGAAGTGTTGAATGCTGGTGGAAGTCAGAATGTGAAAGAGAAAGTGGAGAAGAAAGAAGAAGAGAAGAAGTCAGAGATTAAACTCAAAGGAGATTTTGGCTAAAACTGCAAATACTGTTATGGTCACAATCACTTAGCCAAAGATCGGATGTTGAGAATGATGGAAGAGAAGAAAGAAAAGGTGAAAGATGAGGCGTATTACGTGAAAACATTGGAAGAAGTTCGTGCTCAAACGAAAAATCTTTAACCTATGGCTAGAAGAGGATAAGAATGAAAGAACGTATCTGGTGGGATGTTAAGTCCACCAAGAAAATTACACCCTTTGTTTGAAAATAAAACGTAATATAATGGTAAAAAGGGTATCGATTATGGGGGAAATGGTTGTATTCAATCACCAATGCAATCCAATAGAACTAGTGTAATAAAACTAACTAACTACAATTAAACTAAAAGGGGGGGGGGGGGGGGGTTATGATTGCTTGAAAACTAAAAGACTTGAATAAATAAAATACTTGCAATTAAGCAAGATGCTGAGATGCATTAATATTAGAGAGAGATGGTTAACCAAGGCAATTCAACACAATGAACATTTGTGTGTTTATCATTAGGATTCAATATGAAGCTTATCATTCATCCCAAATTGGTTATAGCAATCATGAAGCATGATATTCCAAGATTCCTTAAATGTAATATGGAGGTTGGGGAAGACCACGACACTCCTCAATATCAAAATCAAGGATTCAATTGAGGCAATTGAACCCAAGAAAGTTGATTTTGCAAGCTTAAAGAGATCCTTGACCCTTGTAGTGAAAGAGTGAAGCTAGAAGAAGAAGAAGAAGGTGCCATCCAGCTTAGAGATCCAGAAATCATTCATGGTTGAGCATCATTTCCAGGTATAAAGCTTGTACCTTGGCTAGTATTCTCTTAGATCTCTTTTGGTGCAAGATTTATGAGTTTAAGTCCTCAATTTTAGACCTTTTCGAGTTTGTGACTCTCCAATCCTTTCATGCATTATAGGACATCTTGATGGATATAAATTCTTGCTTGATCTTCCTTTGTGTCCCATGCATGAGTAAAGTAGTTTGAAAAGGGTGAAATGGTGTTCTAGCTTCCCATAGCCATGCAAAGGCTTAAAGCCCACAACATTATGGAATAAGAGACTTTGTTTAGCTCAGATCTGCAGTTGGAGTACTTGTATTAATGGATTACGACCAAAAGAAGTGAAAAATGGAAGTCCGAGTAGTACGTCGTGTGTAATCCCATCTACGCGCAGCGTAGAGCTGAAGACCCCCATCACATGCTTAGCTAGCAGTACGCCTAGCGTACTCGCTGGGTGTTGACTTCGATTGACTTTTGTTGACCTTGCTGATTTTGAGTTTTAGGTCAAAATTTAAGGTATGGACCTAGGGAGGGGCAATATGGTCCTTTTTGCCCTTATTGAGCTTAGCTGTGGACTTGGAATCGTGATTTGGTTTTAGGCCTTAATTATTAATTAAGGGTAATTTATTTAGTTGAATAGGCGGAGTCTAGATCCGACAGTTCGGGTGCTAGGTTTTCGTGTCATCAGTATCAGGTGGGTCTCCTCACTCACTCTTACATGTGTGGTAGGATAGATCTATTATTAAGACCAGCTGGGTCTTGCTGTCATGTTATGTTGTGTATGTTATGCTATGTGCTGATATGATAATTGCTTAGCTGGGGCTACTGTTAGCCAACCCAGGGTTACAGATAACCTTCCAAGCATGTTGTTAGCTCAACGGGACTGCTGATAGTCCCAGGGTTGCAGATAACCCATAATTGTTTATTTATGTTGAGTTATATGTGGTATCTTCGTGAACTCACTAAGCTTTGTGCTTACAGTTGTTGATTTATATGTGGCAGGTACTTCGTAGGACCGCAGGAAGGCGAAGGTCTAATTGTACACACGCACTGGGATTTTATTACTGGGATATGATTTTTTATGTACTCAGATAACTATCATACTTGCGGTTTTGGGATTGACTTATACATGATGTTTTGTTGTGCACTATGTTTTTGGAAGTCTTAAAAATGAAAATTTTGGTTTAAAAATTTGAGGTGTTACAATGTGGTATCAGAGCCTGGTTTGAGGGATTTGGATGAACCTCCGGGTGATTCCAAACTCAAACTGAGGGTTTGAATATTTTTAAGAACTTAACAAGAAACTAAGACTTTTTACAGAAGGAAAAAACCAGAGAAGCAGTGTGTACAATCAACTAGCGCTCGAGCAGAAGTTTCCCAAAGTACGTCATTGTTATTTTTTTAGCAGAAGTGTTGTATTATGAGCAGTTAGAATTGCATGCTAGCTAAGTGTAGGCTAAGGAACCTTGCTGAAACAGTTTGTATGTTGTCTGATTAATTATGCCTTAGCCAAGGAATTCATTCCTTTTTAGATCGAATCTGACTTAATTATTTGTGTGGTGTATGTCTTATAATTTGTACATAGTTAGGATTTTATAGCCTTAGAATGCTTGATTTGTCCTTTCTTCCTATTCCATTTTTGGTTGTGGATTTGAAGTAGGATCATTTATTCGAATGTCTATCGATTTTTTGTACTATGTACAATTGGCATACGCGAGGCAAATGGCTAGGGCAACGGAGATCCCGTGAGGTAGAGCAGTGCTGGGAGTGGTGTATAACTAGTATCTAGACGTATTTTGAGGTTCTTAGGAACCACTAAGACGAGTCCATAGCTGTTATGAAGAGGTAGAGCTCTTGGGGTCTCGAGGGTGCGACCCGAGACGAATATGGATTGGTGTGCAAGGTACTATTGGACCCGTACTACTGAAAACATCAGATTCGTACGCGGCTCTGGAAATAACCTCGAGGGACTATGGAGCCTGTAAGGGGTGAGGGTTGATGTAGGTGTTTAGCTTGTGCTGATGTTTTCTTATGCTTTTCAGTATAGTGGTTACCCGAGGTGCAGGTTCCAACAACCCTGGGAGGTCAAGTATCGGTGATGATGAGATTCATAGGATGATTGCAGCGGAGGTGGCCGCAAAAATCCGAGAGGCCATTCCAGAGATGTTTGGGTCTATCAAGACCACACTGATTGAGACCTCTGATGAGCGTTGTGCTACTGTCTCTGAGGCTGCTGCTACCGCAGCCATCGCAACACTCGCTGCTACGAGGCCACAGTGGGGGCGATTCGTTGTGGTACAGGGAGTTCACCAACACGAAGCCACCTGAGTTTGATGGGACCCAGGATCCGATTACCGCTATGTGATGGATCTCTGATGTCGAGGGATGTTTCTACACTTGCTCCTGTCTGGAGAATCTGAGGGTTCGGTTCGCTTTGAACCTGCTTCACTTAGGAGCGAAGGACTGGTGGAAATTTGTGACCGCTGACTACATGCCTACAGAGCACATTGCGATGACTTGGGAGAGGTTCACTGTGATGTTCAAGGATGAGTTTTTTCCGGCTATTGAGCAGGATAGGTTATCCCAGGAGTTCCTGTCTCTAAAGCAGAGAATAGAGACGGTGAAGAAGATCACCAGGATGTTTCATGAGAGGACTTTGTTTTGCCCTGAGAAGGTATCGACGGAGGAGGATCGTGTGGCTCGTTATTTGAGTGTTCTGAGGAGGTATATCAACGAGTTTGTGGCAAACACCACGTATAGGACATTGGCTGATTTACATACCAATGCCAGGAGGAGAGAGATCGAGCTGCAGACTCGGGCTAGAGAGGAAAGAGAGGCCCTGGATAAGGATAGGAAGCCGGTGCAGTCGCAGCCGGTGAGTAAACGGGCTAAGCCCGCTGATCAGAGGTCTAGAGGCCCGAAGGGCTGCACTTGCGGAAAGTGCGGCAAGGTTCATGAGGGGCCATGTTGGTCCGGGTCGGCTTGCTATGTGTGTGTCAAGGAGGGGCATTTGGCTAGGGAATGCCTTAAGGAATTCCGAGTTTTTTTCAATTGCAATCAGACGGGCCACATGAAGGTTGATTGTCCACAACTTGCATCGAGGGCGGTTCAGGCTCCCTCCCCAACGACATTGTGTATCACTGATGGCCGGCAGGGGAAGGCCGAGGCACCAAGGGCTCGGGGCAGAGCCTTTCAGTTGACAGCAGAGGAGGCTTGTGCAGCTCCATATGTCGTGGCTGGTATGTATTCTTTATATTTTGTTAATTTTGTTATGTTGCTTATATTGTCAATTGTGTAAGTGTGTTCCTTGTGAATTCTATGCCTATGCTTGTGCTATTCGACTCGGATATGATTCGGTCTTCTGTGGCATCGTCCTTTAGTCACAGTTTTAGCATTCCTCGTGAGGCCTTGAGCAGGCCCTTGAGGGTCTCAATACCGGATGAGCGTCCTGTCTTAGTTTCGGATGTCTTTTGGGGCTGTTTGCTGGAGATTTTCAATGTAGGATACCCGATTGATCTCATTCCTATTCTGATGGGGGATGTTTGTGTGATCATGGGTATGGATTGGTTGAGCCGGTTTGGGGCTCTTATCAACCGTGAGCACCAGTTAGTGACAGTCCGGGATCCTAGTGGGGGAGTGCTGACTGTCTATGGCGAGGGTATTAAATCGGGATCAGTCGGGTGAGGCATAGTTTACCGCATGGGTGTATGGGTTTTCTGGAATATGTGGTCGATACTCTAGACGAGAAAAGGGGTCGACTTCTGTTTCTGATGTTTCGGTGGTATGCAATTTTCCTGATGTATTCCCTAAGGAGTTATCGGGATTACCTCCTGAGAGGCAGGTGGTGTTCTGGATTGATCTGATTTCGGGTTCGGCGCCGACCGCCAAGGCACCATACCGTCTTGCACCTCCCGAGATGCAGGAGTTATCCTCTCAGTTGCAGGAGCTATTGGGGAAGGGATGCATTAGACCAAGCAGTTCTCCGGGGGGAGCTCCGATCATTTTTATCAGGAAGATGGACGATTCACACGGTATGTGTATTGATTATCGAGAGTTGAACAAGCTGACAGTGAAGAACCGTTACCCTTTGCTGAGGATTGATGATCTTTTTGACTAGCTGCACGGGGCGTCTTGGTTTTCCAAGATTGATTTGAGGTCCGAATATCATCGGATGAGGGTTCGGGAGGAGGATATTCAGAAGACGGCCTTTCGAACTCGTTATGGGCATTACGAGTTTATGGTGATACCTTTCGGGCTCACCAACGCACCGGAAGTGTTCATGGAACTCGTAAACCAGGTGTGTAGGCCTATGTTGGATCGATCAGTGATCGTTTTTATTGATGATATTCTAGTATATTCAAAGACTAGGGAACAACATGAGGAGCATCTTCGAGAGATTCCTGGGGTGTTGAGGATGGAGAGGCTTTATGCCAAATTATCCAAGTGTGATTTCTGGTTAGGAGAGGTCCAGTTCTTGGGAGACCTCGTCAATCAGAACTGTATTTTGGTTGACCCAGCCAAAATTGAGGCACTAATGCAGTGAGAGGTGCCGAGATCTCCATCCGAGATTCAGAGTTTCCTTGGCCTGGCAAGTTATTATCGGAGATTTATCATGGATTTCTCGAAGATTGTTGTTCCTCTCACCAAGTTGAACAGGAAGGATGTTGCTTTTATTTGGTGGCCTAAGCAGCAGAGATCATGCAAGACTCTTTGCCAAAGATTGTGTGAGGCACCAATGCTAGCCCTCCCAAAGGGAGTGGAGGACTTCGTGGTCTATCGTGATGCATCCATAGCAGGGTTAGGTGTTGTGTTGATGCAGAGAGGGCATGTGATAGCATATACATCGAGGCAGCTGAAGCCTCACGAGACGACATATCCCACCCATGATTTGGAGCTGGGGGCGGTGGTATTCTCCCTCAAGATTTGGCGTCATTCTCTCAATGGATTCTAGTGTACCATTTACATGGACCATAAGAGCCTGAGGTACCTTTCAGACCAACCTGATTATGAGGCCAAGGAGGTGGTTAGACGTAGTGAAGGACTACGATTGTGAGATCTTGTATCATTCATGCAAGGCCAATATGGTGGCCGATGCCCTGACTCGAAGATCAACGAGTACCCAGATACGAGATGTATGCATGAGGACGACAGTGATGACTCCCATCTTAGACATCATCAAGGAAGCCCAGTCGAAGGCCATAAAAGAAGAAAATCATAAGAGTGAGAAGGTGGTCGGGCATGTTTCGACTTTTGATATAGACAGTAGAGGGCTTTTGACTCTCCAGGGGCGAGTATGGGTACCATATGCAGGTGGAGCCCGACATATTTTGATGGAGGAGGCCCACAAGTCGAGGTTTTCCATCCACCCGGGGGCCACAAAGATGTATCTTGATCTGAAGCATAATTATTGGTGGCGCTGCATGAAGAGAGATGTGGCATGGTTTGTAGAGAGATGTTTGACCTGTCGGAAGGTCAAGGAAGAGCACTAGCGCCCTCATGGCAAGTTGCAGCCTCTAGAGGTTCCCCTATGGAAATGGGAACAGATTACTATGGATTTCATTACTAAGTTGCCAAGGAATGCGAGGGGTGCTGCACTATCTGGGTGATAGTGGATCGTTTGACGAAGAGTGGTCACTTCTTAGCCATAAGTGAGAACTCTTCTGCAAAGAAGTTGGCCGAGATTTATGTTCATGAGGTGGTGGCTCGGCATAGGGTGTCGACATATATCATGTATGATCGAATGTACGTTTTGTTGGATTAGGTGTCTAAGCCCATAACTATAATTGGTATATACTTGAATTGATAGTAGTACAGTCCTTTTGGGTTGCCCTCATACTAGCAACTGGAAAGGATGACATAAATTGAGAAAATTGATTTATTAATGTATTATGCAAATAATATATTAATTAGAAATCATATTATTTAATTAATATTTAATCAGAAATTAATTTGGAATTAATTTTAGGATTAAAGGAATTGATTAAAAGTGCAGAGGTTGTTTAGCAATTTATTGATAGTTGTGAATTGGGCTCTAGAACCCTCCTCTATGGGTTGGAAAAAATATTCTAGGAAGGCCCTAGAAATTTCATCCTAGGGCCTCTTGGATGGAGTTCTTAGGCTACTTAGGCCTTAAGCTAAGGAATTGGGGTTTCCTCCCTTAAACTCTAGCTTTGTCTCTAAGCAACCATAACTAAATAAAGGGCTATACCCCTTCATAATTTCGGTCAACCCTAACCCTAAGAAGGATAGATGGATTTCTCAAGCTTCTCCTCCCATATCCTCTCTCATCCTCTTGGTTAGTGTGGGTGTGAACCATTATAGGTGTGACACTCGTGATACTTGCTCTCAAGCTTCAATAAGTCTTGGATTCACATTGATGTTACTACATAACAATCAAAGGTATGCTTACTATCTTATGTTCTTAATTTTGAAAATAGTATATACCTTTTAGGGTTTTTCCTTTTTATGTTCAATACTTGTATGTTCAATTAGAGAAAACATAGATCCGAGAAGATTAGGGTTGCATGCACACATAGGATTGTTTGTTATGCTCAAAACCCATCAGTGGTATCAGAGCCTTGGCTTGTTTTCTATTGAATATGATGTAATGGTTGAACTTGACAATTAGGGTTTATGGCAATTAAACCCTTTGGACTTAGGGTTTTCGCAATTTAGGGTTTCGTAACCCTAGATTTCGAAAATTTGGAAAAGGGTTTTAACCCTTTCCTTTGTCCTTCAAATTTTGAAAATTAGGGTTTTCTAACCCTCTAGATTTTTGACCAATATGATAAGGATTGAAATCCTTTCCTTCCTCCGCAAGATATGTCATTTTCGAAAATTAGGGTTTATGGGTAGGGTTTCTTATTTTTGGTAATTATCTCTTTATTTGATTAACTAGATAATTTAAAATTTTTGATTTATCCCTCCCATATTTTCGACAATTAGGGGAGAGGATTAGGTTAAATTATTTTGATTAATTTAATTGGATAATCCTCAATTGGTTTAATAAATTAATTAAAGGTTTAATTAATTGGTAATTATTAAATCAATTTCTTTTAAATTTAATTATATTGTTTTAATTTCGAAATTTAAAAGATTATAAAACCTAGTATTTTGAAAAGTTTAAAATACATCCTTATGGATCTTATTATTAATTTAATTAAATGATTAATTAAAAGATAATTAATAAATCCATAAAAAGGGTTAAATTTAATTAAATTAAAAGTTTAATTTATTAAAGGATTAAACCCTTGTTATTTTACTTAAAATGTTTTAAAATAAACCTTATACTATATGTAAAATTAAATGTTTAATATTTACTATATGTATAAGACTAATTCAGTCGAACCGCTAGTACGTCTCATTCACGAAACCAATCTATAAGAGGAGTTTAAGGAAGCGCCTCATTTTCTAAAATCTCACTCTTAGTTACTTTAGGAAAAATGTGAATTTGATGCTAACCCATGAAGTTCCACATCACACCTTATTGGTTGTTAGTGGAGTGTGTGTGGTTAACCGGCACACTAATATGGACTAATGAAGGGTGGCAATGGGTGTCTCGTAAATTATCATTGATTGATGGAGCGCGTGTGGCTAACCGGCACATTAATTAGATGATAAATGACATCGAGAGTACCAAGCTAATTTGAATGGTTATTCACATCTCGTTTGTGATCCTCGGCATCCCAGTCACAAAGTGAGAGCATAATTGAGACTAAACATGCCATTGAATAGTTCAATGAATCTCAAAAGATCTAGGAGTTTCATAAGATTGAAATTGGTAAATGCTTTACCTACCTAAAATAGATTCGAATTTGATTACGACATCCCTCTTCAAAGTTCGAATCGAAAATATGGATCTTAGCCTTAATTTAAATTTTTTGGTTAATAATTAAGGATTAAAATCAACTAACTTGAATTCTCTTATGTCCTATTATAGATGTCGAGTTTAGAGAACAATGGTCTTCCTCGTTCTTCTGGAAATGTTTTTCCCCTATCTGAAGATGATCTTCCACATGTTAATCAAGGTGAAAGAATGTTCCCTTTTTCGAGCAATGGTGGAACTCGAGATCATTCTTCTCCAACTCTTCCTCCTCCTCCTCCAGTGACTCTCCCCAAGTCATGTTTCTTTCAAGCTGAAAAATACGAAGTCACTCAAGCCCTATTGGCATGTAAACATCAAGATGGAAAGTCTGTGTGTGTGCATGTTCTGAAAATAAAATCACACATTGACTGATTGGGAATGTTGGGTGTCGTTTTCCCAAGGGAGCTAGCCATTGACATGGTTCTACTTTCGCTTCTTAAGTCATATAGTCAGTTCATTAAAGACTACTATATGAGGGACCACGACGTGACCCTAATTCATCTGACGCATATGTTAATTGTTGCTGAAGCAGAAATGCTTAAGAGCACAAATTAAGCAAAAGTGTCTGAAGCATATGTCTCCCAAATTTCCATGGACATTGACAATGGCGATGGTAGCCCAGAACAAATTTCTCTTCCCAATGGAAAGGGATCGGCCAAGGTCAAAACATTTGACCATATGGTAAAGAGAAAGGCTAGTTCTGAGATAGTACCATGTGCTACTCCTAAAAGGTCCATATGTTTCTATTGCACATTGGAGGGGCATTGGTTACAAAGCTGCCCAGACTACCTGAAAGATCTTAGAGATGGTAAAGTCAAATCGTGTGACTCCACTTCAGGTACATCCATTATCTAACTCCATTATCTTCATATTCGTAGATTCTTAATACATTATGTGATGATCACATTTTGATGTTTTGTAGAATCTAAGAGAAAGAAGGAAGCTTAAGAAGAGAAAGTTGAATCTGATCATGAGATATGGATTGCATGGTTCGATAATCAGATTTTGGAAGCTGTTGTTTAGGAGTTATGATAGAATAATAGATTGCTTAGGAAATAACTGGAAACATAGTTTTCGTATATTTGCAATGTAAGGACAAATTTTGCCGCTTATTATCAATAAAAGTGATTTTTTTTATTTATTTACGTTACATTTCCTTGCAATGGCATTTATGAAAATTGGTGGTTATATTTATATTATTAGAAATGTTAATAGTGGAATTGATTCTTAATTATGTCGTTTGTGGTATTGTCATAATTAGCCAAGTGAAAAGGAATTCTCATCGTCCAAGTTTCAATTGGATAGAAACTTGGAGTCATGCAATTTGAATAGTGTGATGTATGAGAATCTTTATCATTGGAAGACTATGCCTAATTCGTTGATCACATGTTTATGTGAGTCAAGTGAAGGACTAATGGATCTAGTACATGTTGATATGAACTATTCAGATCCACCACAAAGGATGATAACTTTATTCGTCATGGTTTACTGATGTTTCAGTAACTATGGTTATGTTTATAAGATTAAATATAATTCTGATACTTTGAAAAGTTTCAAAGAGTGGCAGAACGAATAAGAAGAATCTGTTAGGAAGAAAGATAAATGTTTCTCCAATCTGAAAGGAAAGGAGAGTAATTTAGTATCGTGTTTTGTGATCATCTTAATGATTGTGGAACAATGTCTCAATTGATCCTCGAAGAACATTTTAGTTCAATTGTTTATCTAAGAAGAAGAATTGAATATTGTTAAAATAGTCAATCATGTGATGAGTCATACTTCGTATCCAATTAAAATTTTAGAGTCATGCTCCAGTGACTATAAATCGTATCTTGAAGCTTTTTTCATACTTAGTTGGTTTATAACACCTCATGAAATGTGGAGTAATAATGTTTTCTTACTCTAGCACATTGGAATTGGAATTTATGATGTTTTGGTTAAAAAAAAGGATGAACTAAGGCCAATTCCATGAAGAGTTTCTTGTCGAGAATCCACACTAACTTTTGAATATTTGTTTTTGCTCATCAAGGAATGTTCCTTGAGAGAGAAACTTATATGTCATGAATTCAGTGGGAGTCTTAATGATCTTGAAGAGTTTAAGGAATCAATCAAGTATAAACCTTTTAGTTATCACTAGCGCACGACCTGAGGATAATAACCTATCTTGTTAAGTTGACACATTCTTGTTTTTGTGCATCTTCCAGTTGAATTGGAAATTCTTATGAGTTCTATGGTTCCCATTTGACTACCAAAAGGCAGAGCACGTTGGTCAGTGATAGTATATTGGTCAATGGATGAGCTGCTTAAACAACATGAAAGAACTGGTAGGCCCTTGTGCTACCAGAAGGCAAAAAATTAAGGACAAGTAAAGTTCAGTCCATGAAAGATAAATTTGAATTTGAATTTGTCATAAACCTTGTCTTATGATTGTAGGTTGCAAATGATAATTTACTTGGATAGGAACACATACACCATAAAATCTAGGTGGCAAAAGGTTTCGCTCTAATTCATGAAAATGATTATGAGGAAACACTTTCACTGGTAGATTTTATAGATATGATAAATATCATTATGATTAGTGGGTGTGATAAGTGCATTCTCAAATTTGTAATATGATTACGACATCCCTTTTCATAGTTCGAATAGTTAGAAATGGCAACGAACTGTTTGAACATACATGACTTATAGTTGTAAGTTCTGAAAGGGTTTAAACACACACATATGCTATCTAATGAAGCTTTATAAGCTTGAGAAGTCTAGATGGAGACTTATTAAAGCATCACATATCAAAATTCTGCACTTTAGTAAGAAAGTCAAAAGTATTGATTTCTAGAAGTCCAGTTGATTTCTGGATACATGTCAAAGCTAGTGGGAGCATAATTGTCATGCTAAGTGTTGCAAGTTGGCAATACTAATTATAGGAAACAAAGATTTCAAATTTGTAAATTGCAAAGTTTGGGAATTGTTTCGCTATAGAAAGATTTAAGGGAGATGGCATTCATACTTCATTTCAAATCTAAAAGTTTAGATTAAAGTTTTAATAAAACTTAGTCTTGGACATATATGAATATCATGTTGAAATGGTTCAACACATGGAATTCGATATATGGAAATATTCTAGCAAGAGACTGATTAAATATCAGGTCTTTATGTAAGACATTATGAATCGAGTCTTATATGCTTCAGATATTGGATCCTTTACATATTCTATAATATTCACTTGTTCTAATTTTTCCAAATGCCTAGGGTATTGAAAGGGAAAAAGGAATATAACTTTGTGTGACTAAAGTTGTTAAACAATTGTCAAGAATAGTCTAAGGTTTACCTGAAGATTGTTTTCTTGTGGACAGTTTGATGTTTAGTATTAATTTGGACGAATCATAGTGACATATTTTAGATTGAGATGATTCTTGATCAAAATTGATCGTCATATGGGAATATGGAAAATTTTCAATAATGGGAGTTGATTATTAAAATCTACATGTGAGTTGGAAACTTTAATGCAAGGAAGGTGTTCAAGGAGTGTATCTTGAATTTGAAGCTTTGTTACCATGGAATTGTTTTAAATAACAAAGTTTCAATGGAACATTTTGTAATATTGTTGGCAAAGTCTTTGTGACTTTGAAGCCTCGACATCACAAAAGGATATTTCATGTAAGGTTGAACTCTTTAGTAGTAACAAGAATTTGATATTATGAAATAATTATCATTGGAATAATGTATGATCGGTCTGTTCACAAAGGAAGGACCATAGAGAGAGAGATAGTATGCATGTTTACAACATGGCATGACTGATGTTTAATTCAAATGTTTAGTTGATTACTCGAAACATTATACAATGAATAAAGTCTAATTAATATGGTGATTAAATAATAAAAGTTTTATTTATATTCAATAGTTTTGAGACCATAGTTAGTTAGGTTATTATTGTGTTTCACTTCGCATGTTTTACTTCCCGAATAATTGGATTATTCAAAACTCCACAGTCGATCGTGCTTTTGGAAGTAAGTAGCGAATTAAGACTATCATGAATTGAATTGTAGATTGTCTATGGAGATTAGACATAGCAATGGTTTTGCTACAATGTTATTGCATACTTGGAAATGGGGATTTTGAGTATTGGATAAACCCACACTCAAAGAATTACTTCATGGATCATATCATGAGTAAATTTGACACGATAATAACTTATATTCTTGAAACGAAGATATATCAGTTCTTGTTTACAAGTCAGTTGTGCATTGATAATACGTAAACGAATCAGTAACTTGATGTTATAAAACATATTGGTGTGCATGATTTGATGAGTGAATAGTGCAAGCATATAAGTCGAAGTTTATTCGTTCCTTTTTCCCTAACGAGAAAAGCAATATATGTGGGACCCTCGATGATTTTATGTCGACATCTGAAGTGCTTGGCCAAGCCTGGACTAAATTGATGTGTTTAATTGGTAGTGTGAATTAGTCGTCATAAATCAGAAATCAGGAAACAACTCTTGGACATAGAGATTGATTATAATCCATGTCCCATGTCCATACAATATCTTGTAGAACGGAGGAATATTTGATCACTTATCTTAGAACACGTAATTGACTGGGTCAGAGTTCGTCAGCGGCTTTGAGAGCTATAAGTTGCTAACCAGTTTTTGAACTTATACTCGCAACAATAGTTATTAGACTTATCAAAGTGGGAGAATGGTGTATTAGATGTCTAAGCCCATAACTATAGTTGGTATATACTTGAATTGATAGTAGCACAGTCCTTTTGGGTTGCCCTCATACTAGCAACTGGACAGGATGAGTTTTGGAGAAAGAGTTTGAATTTATTATTTGAATAATAAATTGAGAAAGTTGATTTATTAATGTATTATGGAAATAATATATTAATTAGAAATCATATTATTTAATTAATATTTAATTAGAAATTCATTCGGAATTAATTGTGGAATTGGGCTCTAGAACCCTCCTAGATGGGTTGGACGAAATCTTCTAGGAAGGCCCTAGATATTTCTTCCAAGGGCCTCTTGGAAGGAGTTCTTGGGCTGCTTAGGCCTTAAGCTAAGGAATTAGGGTTTCCTCCTTTAAACCCTAGCTTTGGCTTTAAGCAACCACAACTAAATAAAGGGCTATACCCCTTCATAATTTCGGGCAACCCTAACCCTAAGAAGGACAGCCGAATTTCTCAAACTTCTCCTCCCCTCTCCTCTCTCATCCTCTTGCTTAGTGTGGGTGTGAACCATTAGAGGTGTGACACTTGTGACACTTGCTCTCAAGCTTCAAGAAGTCTTGGAGTCACATTGTTATTACTACATAACAATCAAAGGTATGTTTACTATCTTAGGTTCTTAATTTAGAAAATAGTATATACCTTTTAGGGTTTTTCCTTTTGATGTTAAATTAGAGAAAACATAGATCCAAGAAGATTACGATTGCATGCACACATAGGATTGTTTGTTATGCTCAAAACCCATCACGTTTTACTTCAAGATTCTGGAAGAGGTTTGATGAGGAGTTGGGTACCCGACTACATTTTAGCACCGCGTACCATCCGCAGACGGACGCTCAGAACGAGCGGATGATTCAGACGCTCAAGGATATGATGTGTACATGCGTTATTGATTTCAGTGGGAGTTGGGACTCCTACCTTCCTTTAATTGAGTTCTCATATAATAACAACTTTCATGCCAGTATCGGTATGCCCCCATTCGAGCTCCTTTATGGTTGGAGGTGTCAAACTCCTATTTGTTGGGGCGAAGTGGGTCAGAGGTTCATGGGGAGAACAGAAGTCGTGCTCAAGACGACAAAGCTTATACAACAAGTTTGGCAACGACATTTGTGTTGGATAGGGTGTCTAAGTCCATAACTTTATTTGGTATATACTTGACCCGACCCGGCATGGTCCATTTGCGTTGCACTTCACCCGAACTACTTGTATGGTTAAACCTTTGAGAATTGTATGTTTATGATTTGTTAATATATTATAGGTTATAATATATTAATATGAAATCATATTATTTAATTAGTATTGATCATAAATTAATTTAGAATTAATTTGGTGATAAAAAAGGTGACTAATTAAATATGGGCTCTTGTATTTATATAAGTGTGGGATAATACTTATTTGGAATGGGCTTGGCATGCATGGGAGTCCATGGATAGTCCATGGAGCTTTTAACCCATGGATCCTTGGAAAGGAAGAGTCATGGGTATTAGGGTTTACATGGATGTAACCTTAATCCTCCACAGTATATAAAGGAGCTTATGATGCTTGAAATGGTGCTAGTGGTATGTCAAAGAAAGGTGGCCGATTTCTAGAAAGCAAACATACACTCTCATAGTTTTTCCAAGTTTGTGGTGATTTGTGATTTCCATTTGAGGCATCCACATTATTGGTGCTTGGCTCTCAAACTCCAAGGAATCAACTCACTATTGTAAAGGTATGTAATTCTTCTAGCTTTTATGTTTAAAGTACCCCATGCCATGCTAGATAGGTTATGAGCCTTGGAAAAACAAATTTGCATGTTTTCATATTAAAACATAGATCCAAGGTTTCTAGGGTTGCATGTACACCATAGGAGTGTTAGGATTCTCAAAACCCATCAATTTGACTGCACAGAGTCGTAAAAAGAGTTATGCGGATCGGAGGCGCGCGGAGATAGAGTTCTAGGTGGGGGATTTTGTGCTCTTGAAGGTGTCACCCTGGAAGGGTGTTGTCCACTTCAGGAAGCGGGGCAAGTTGGGCCCCAGATTCATTGTCCCTTTTCGAGTATTAGCCTGTGTGGGCAAGGTGGCTTACCGGTTGGAGCTACTAGAGGACTTGAGTCAGATCCATGATACTTTCCATGTATCCTAGCTGAGGAAGTGTATAGCTGAAGAGGCGGTTGTGGTTCCCTTAGATGACATTCAGGTCGATGATCGCCTAAATACGTGGAGAATCCTGTAGCAATATTGGATCGTAATGTGAAGACCTTGAGGAACAAGGTAGTGAACTTGGTCAAAGTTCAGTGGCAGCACCGTAGAGGTTCGGAGTGGACGTGGGAACCGGAGTCCGAGATGCGTGAGCAGTATCCTGAGTTGTTTCTGGAGAACGACTTCAAGGGCAAAGTCTGATTATATTGGGGGAGAATTGTAACATCCCAAATCGAGGTATAATTATTTTTCCCTAACCTTTCTTTATTATGTCAAAGCAAGTCCTTATCTTTTAAAAGGTGGCACACGAGTACGCGGGGCGTACGCATGCAGTAAGAAGATCGCCGAGGCTACCTAGCACGCTGGGTGTACCAAAGCGTACGTTGGGCGTATTAGGCTCGGTATGCAAACCCTAATATTTCTTGTGTCCCTATTTAAGGAATATGATGGCCTCATTTCTAGCCACCATTATCAGCCTCCAACCTCTCCTAAACCCTAAATCTCGAGTGTATGCATGTGGGTGTGATTTTGCAAGCTTAACGAGATTCTTCAACTTTGTAGTGAAAGAGTGAAGCTAGAATAAGAAGAAGAAGAAGAAGAAGAAGAAGAAGAAGAAGAAGGTTCCATCCAACTTAGAGATCCAGAAATCATTCATCTTTGAGCATCATTTCCAGGTATAAAGCTTTTACCTTGGCTACTATTATATTAAAACTCTTTTGGTGCAAGATTTCTGAGTTTAAGTCCTCAAGTTTAGACCTTTTCGAGTTTGTGACTCTCTAGAGAGTTTAGGTTGTCCTTTCATGCATTATAGAGCATCTTGATGGATAAAAATGCTTGCTTGATCTTCCTTTGTGTCCCATGCATGAGTAAAGTAGTTTGAAAAGGGTGAAATGATGTTCTAGCTTCCCATAGCCATCCAAAGGATAAAAGCCCACAAATTTATGGAATAAGAGAATTTGTTTAGCTCAGATCTGTAGTTGGAGTTCTTGTATTAATGGATTAAGACCAAAAGAAGTGAAAATGGAAGTCCGAGGAGTACGTCGTGCGTACTCCCATCTACGTGCATCATAGAGCTGAAGACCCATGTCGCATGCTTAGCAAGCAGGACGCCTATCGTAGGGAGTTGTACACCCAGCATACTTGTTGGGTGTTGACTTCGGTTGACTTTTGTTTACTTTGCTGATTTTAACTTTTATGTCAAAATTTAGGGTATGGACCTACGGAGGGGCAATATGGTCATTTTTGCCCTTAGTGGGATTAGCTGTGGACTTGGACTCGTGATTTAGTTTTGGGACTTAATTATTAATTAAAGGTAATTTATTTTGTTGAATAGGCGGAGTCTAGATCCGGCAGTTCGTGTGCTAGGTTTTCGTGTCATCAGTATCAGGTGAGTCTCCTCACTCACTCTTACCTATGTTGTAGGATAGCTGTATTATTAAGACCAACTGGGTCTTGCTGATATGTTGTGTTGTGTATGCTATGTTATGTGTTGATATGATAATTGCTTAGTTGGGGTTGTTGTTAGCCATCTGACGGTTGCAGATAACCTTCCGAGCATGTTGTTAGCTCAACTGGACTGCTGATAGTCCCAGGTTTGCAGATAACCCATAGTTGTTTATTTATGTTGAGTTATATATGGTATCTTGGGGAACTCACTAAGCTTTGTGCTTATATTTGTTGATTTATATGTGGCAGGTACTTCGCAGGACCGCGGGAAGAAGAAGGTCTAATTGTACACATGCACTGGGATTTTATTACTAGGATATGATATTTTATGTACTCTGATAACTATGATACTTGCGGTTTTGGGATTGACTTGTACTTGATGTTTGGTTGTGAACTATGTTTTTGGAAGTCTTAAAAATGAAAACTTTGGTTTAAAAATTTGAGGTGTTACAGTTGACTAAGTTGATTTATGGATTTTGACCAGTTTGACGTATGGCTTTGACCAAGTTTGACCTTAAGGGTATTTTGGGATTTTGATGGAGATTGGTTATTGTGTGTAATTAAAGTTTAATAGGCCGTTGAACTTAATGAGTCTGCCCTAAGTCCACAACCAAACAAGGAACATGACCTAAGGCGGACTCACCATTTCTAAGCCGATCGTCTCTTAATTACACATAATATTGAGGTATACATTAAGTAATCTTAGAGTTACCATAAGGAAATCGTTTGTAATACCAGGTTATGAAATATGTGGTAAGCTCCCAATGAAATAAAATGCATGCCAATTTTTATTGATATACTGTAGTTATATCCTTACCAGTTATATCCCAATGAAATAAATTTTTATTGATATACTGTAGTTATATCCGTAAATTCTGAGAGTTCACAAAATGTGTCTAGTTTATTCATAATTTTTATTATGGTTTTTAGAAGTCTTTAACTTGTGTTAAAATGTTCATATTCACAGACTGGTCCGACTTTGTTTCTGAAATGATAGACAGTTTTGTAAAAATCACCATAAATCGTAGAAAAATCGTATGGAGATGTGCAAGTAGTCATTTTAAAGGTATGAACCTGAACTATTTGCATATTAAACAGTTTTGAAAGATATTAAGTTTAAGATAATCAAAATAGTCCGTGCATAAGACTCAACTTTCCTGATGAAAGCTGTTGTTTGAGTTTAGTTAAGTTTTTGGTGTTTTAACTTGTATTCCCCCCCTAAAACTTGAAGAAAACATGAAAATGTAGGGGTATGAACTCACCTTGTGTGATTTCAGAGGATGGATGATGAAGAAAGGAGGTGTTCAACTCAAGAACGCTTAGAAGGTGCTTGAAGATTCGAAGATCTAACACACATATGATGATGTTTGTGTAAGATATCCATGATTTAAGTAGAAAGAAGGAGAAATAATCATGTGAGGAGTGATATTACTTACTAGGAGTAGATGAAGAGCTTGTGAACAGCCTTGGACTTTTTGAGATTAGAGAGAGATGGTGAGAGAGAATGAGTTTTTGCTTCTTGGTGAAGTGTGAGTGAAATGGGAGGAGAGATGAGGTTCTTACTATCCTTGTGTCAAAGCACTTGGCTGAAAAGAGTGGGAAAAGGGACAATGAAATGACCAGGTATGGTGGAATAGTAACTGGGGATGGTCTTGGAGTGGGTATGGGAGGTGACTTGTGTCATTGCCCAAAGGATAAGTCAACACTCCCCTCCATATCTTACCCACTATATTTTTAGTCTTAGATAATGATTAACCTCAAAATGTGATTAGATTATGGGAATATGGGGTCTTATATGTCAAAATATAAGTTTGGGTGAAAATCCCACGTTAAAATCACGAAAAACGGGCTCAAAACGCTAAAAATATTGAAAACCGGGTGAAAGTTGCGAATTTCCGAAGTTTAGGGTCGGAGGTTCGGTCCTAGCCATTAGAACCGAAAGTAGATGGGAACCGAGAGTAGGGTTCGGTTGTATTGGAACCGAGAGGTCTCGCAGGCGACTCATCAGAAGGGACCGAAGGTAGTATTCTCGGACCGAAGGTGTATTCTCGGACCGAAGGTGGCATTCTCGGACCGAAGGGTAAGTTCGGTCTCTTAGTTGGTTCGGTTCAAGAAGGTGGTTTCGGTTCTCAAGAAGTTTCGGTTCCTTAAGGGAGGTTCGGTTCCTAACAGGGTTCGGCTCCTTAAAGCTGTTTTTCGCGTAAACTTCTGTTTTCGAGCGGTTTTCGACTAAATTAAGGGTCGGGATGCCCCGAGTGATTATATGAAGTTTAGAGAGATTTTGAGAGAGATTTGGGAGAGATTTGACATACTTGGAGAGATTTGACATACTTGGAGAGATTTGGGAGAGATTTGACACACTTGGAGATATTTCTCATACAGAGAGAGATTTAGGAGAGATTTCACATACTTGGAGAGATTTCTCATACAGAGAGAGATTTGGGAGAGATTTCACACACTTGAAGAGATTTCTCATACAGAGAGAGATTTGGGAGATATTTCACATACTTGGAGAGATTTGGGAGAGATTTCACACGCTTGGAGAGATTTCTCATACAGAGATAGATTTGGGAGAGATTTCACACACTTGGAGAGATTTCTCATACGGAGAGAGATTTGGGAGAGATTTCACATACTTGGAGAGATTTGGGAGAGATTTCACACGCTTGGAGAGATTTCTCATACAGAGAGAGATTTGGGAGAGATTTCACACACTTGGAGAGATTTCTCATACAGAGAGAGATTTCACATACTTGGAGAGATTTGAGAGAGATTTCACACGCTTGGAGAGATTTCTCATACAGAGAGAGATTTGGTAGAGATTTCACACACTTGGAGAGATTTCTCATACAGAGAGAGATTTGGGAGAGATCTCGTTTGCGACCTTTTTGAGTGTTTGGCTTCGTAACGCAAGGTTTGTACATCCCGTTAAGTCTCGTTATGATGGTTATATGCCCCCGAGGGTTAAGGAATAATGTTTTATCGAGTAGTTTCATCACTTGCCCTGATTAGGGTTTAGAATTTCCGAACACATGAAAACTCTAAGTGATACTTTGTATTAAGATTTGGGAGTTGTACAATAAGAAGCATAACGAAAACCCTAAAATACAAGGGTTAGATAAGTTGACCGGTTTGACTTGTTGACTTTAGTTGACTTTGACTTGACCAGAACTTGACGGTTGTCACATCATCCCCCCGTTAGAAAGAATTTCGTCCCGAAATTAGTGTTTTGACTGGGACTTCAAGAATTTAGAGGAAAGATGGGGGAACTTTTCGTAGTACAAGAAATTGATTATGGTGGGGACCAACCCGCCTGTTGTTAAATGACGACCTTGGAATTTCTTATTGTAACTTGAGCTGAGTCGATTTAAAAGGAGTTATTGTTTTTGGAATGATAGTGTATTCTATGTGTGCCTTTATGCTCCCCGTTTTATCCTTGGTATTACTACTATGAATATTTTATAATGTAGTTAGCGAGTTCCAGCATTACGAATGTTTCAACAATTAGTGACGAAATTTTCATTATAAGTCCTACCAGATCTTTTATAGTCGCTTGGTGTAAACTAGTCGTATATCATTAAGATTGCAAAGGCATTCGGATGGGTGACCCCGCCTTAAACCCACAACCAAACAAGGAATAGGAAATGAGGCGGAATCACACATTCTAAGTCCACAGAATCTTAATGATATATGACCATAATGTTTACACTAGCCATCATAGATTCACTAGTAAAAACCCTGCGTTTTTATATAGATGATAAGACTTATTTGGGTTTTGCCGTGTTCTCGAGATTTATGGTTGATATACTTTATTCGATGTTAGATTTAGTAAAAAAAATTAAAATTTAAACGTCGATGTTAGAAACACGTACTGATATTTACGGGCGGTTCCGGGGTGGTTTCTCCTGCATTGATCGTAAGCACCCTTCCACCATCACCGACATTTCGTGCTCTTGGGCAGTCCCTTTTAAAGTGTCCCGTTTCGCCGCACTTGTAACAGGCTGGGCTTACTCCAGTGCCAGGGACCTGGTTGATGGGTCGTGCTGGTGCCTTACAGAAACGGACAGTGTGCCTCTTTCTGTTGCAATTTTGCAATGCATCTCTCGGTAAACCCCAGTGTGATGGAAGTTACACTTGTTGCATTTCGGAAGGGTTCCAGCGTATTGTTTTATGGGTGCTGGCGTGGCGAGGGTTGTGGCAGCATGAACAGCAACGATCTGTTGCTTCTTAGTGAAGTCCTGGGCTGGTTGGTCCTTCTTGTTGTCCCAGAACTTCCTTTTGTTGTTCCCTCCTCTTGCTTGATCAGGGGTGGTTGTCATAGTGTCATGGCTGGCACGATGGTCGATGAGTTGTTGTGCCAATTCCTTGGCACTGTCAAAGGTAGTTGGTCTTGAGGCCAACACGCTATCTTGAATTTTGGGGGACAACCCCTAGAGGTATCGCTCCAACTTTTTGTCTTCCGGGGTGACCATAGCGGGACAAAGGAGTGCTAGATCATAGAATCGGACGGTATAGGTTGCAAGGTCAGAGTCTGTCATTTTGAGGTTCCACAGTTCTTGCTCTAGCTTTTGCACCTCGCCCCTTGGGCAATACTCTTTCAGCATCTTTGCCTTCAAGTCCTCCCAACTCATCGAGTTAGCCACTGTAAGCGTCAGTGACTTAACGTGGCCGTTCCACCAAGCCACTGTAGCTGATTTGGGACATAGCAGCTGCCACCACGGCCGTGACCGCAGCTTGGAACATAACAGGATCATATTGGGGAGGCAGCGGTGGTGGATTTGTTTGCGTTCCGCTAGTGCGTCTAACAGACCTACGAGGCGGCATCTTTCTGTTATAGAATTTCGAAGACGAAATGAGTACAAGTCTTTTAGTAATGGTTATTAGTCGGGCGTCGTAAAACTAGGTTATTAGTTTTCAAGTATAGTCTTTCCCGATTTTTCGAATGTGGCAAGCAATTCATAGCAGAGGTTTATATAAATAAACTTATGAATTTAGTAGAAATGACTCAAATGTAACCTCGTGATTTGTTCCATGCCTGATCCACCCCTAAGATCACCAGATGTATACCAATTGTGTGTAATTAAAGTTTAATAGGCCATTGAACTTAATGAGTCTGCCCTAAGTCCACAACCAAACAAGGAACAGGACCTAAGGCGGACTCACCATTTCTAAGCCGATCGTCTCTTAATTACACATAATCTTGAGGTATACATTAAGTAATCTTAGAGTTACCATAAGGAAATCGTTTGTAATACCAGGTTATGAAATATGTGGTATGCTCCCAATGAAATAAAATGCATGTCAATTTTTATTGATATACTCTAGTTATATCCTTACCATTTATATACACACGTATAAATTTCGCACTTTACTGAACTATTCTCGGTGTTTCTGCTAACGTCCCTGAGACGGAGTTATGGTAGTGGGTAGAAGAGATAATTAATAGACGTCTAATCCTATAATTACTTATAGGAGGTGATCCTTATTAGTCACGTCTATAATCACATAGTGCATACCAGTTATACATAATCTGAGATAGAATAGACCTTCGAATAAATGACTCTACTCTAAATCCACAACCAAACAAGGAACAGTAAGTAGAGCAATAGTCATAGATTCTGAGTGTATAATATCTTTAATCATGTATAACCTTAGCGTATGCACTCACTCATTATAGACCTACTAATAGGGGTCTTTAGTTTTCACATAAGTTGATCATAGTATCACCAAATACTCCTATAGTATTTTAATGTTTGTCTTATGTTTTCAATGTTTCCTCGTGGATAGAGTTGGTAAGTTTTTAGACTTGTTGTAACAACACAACCATTCCCGGGCATATGCTAATCACTTCTGGGATAGACATAGTTGATCAGGCTATGTCATTCCCAGACCTGACTATACATCCCCAAGCCTACTTATGCCATTCAACAATCACTACTTTTGTTTTGTTCTAGTATGATGCTGACCTTAGTATGTATGGATGCATGTACTTATACTTTTAACAAGAAACTATTTATTTCAAAAAAAAAGTATAGTTATTTGAAACCGTTTAAATCAGAGACTTTAGTCCCAATGCATTTATAGTTTGTATATCTTATGTGGTTCGATATACTTAGTTCACTATAAACAATGCTCTGATACCAATCTGTCACACCCCCAAACCAAGGATGGCAGAAACGTCCGGGGGTGGAGGACTTCATGTATAGTATCACAACAACGAGTATAATAGTGCTCAAAGTAAATACAATCATCATAAATATAATTGAAAAGGTTACATCATAGTATATGTTTACATGTTTCAAAATCAATTACATTATGATGACAAAATGAACTGTTTGACGATTTAACGTCCAATCCTCAAAATGCTGTTGGTTTCCTGTTTCACTGATTTCCTGAGAATACAAGTAGTTTTGAAAAGTGTCAACAATTAAGTTGGTGAGTTCATAAGAGTTTTGTTTGAGGAAGAAACCATTTTCCTTGTAAAGGCGACAGAGTATGTTTCCAGAAAATCCAATATTTTCTTTATTAAGTGTGAAATGAATGCTCCTATGTTATGCGGTAATGTACCCTAGAAAGACCTATAGGTTCCTTCTATAATCACCCAGCGTATATAAGTTATATAAAATTTAAGTTAAATAAACCGTTGAATATAATGGGTCTGCCCTAGGTCCACAACCAAACAAGGAACAGGAGATAAGGCAGGCCCACCAATTCTAAGTCGATTTCAATTCAATTTTATATAACTCTAACATGTACACATAGCAATTATAGCTGAAAACTAACAATTCTAATGATATGTAGTTTTAATACCATAAAACCATTTTGTGTAAACCCGGTACTTTGTATTTGTACCTTGTTTATATGAAAACCCGGTACTTTGTAATGTACCCCTTTTTGTGTAAACCCGGTACTTTGTATTTGTACCCCGTTAATGAAGATCATGTTACCTTGTAATGTACTCATTTTTGTGTAAACCCGGTACTTTATAATGTACCCCTTTTTGTGTAAACCCGGTACTTTGTAATGTACCCCTTTTTGTGTAAGCCTGGTACTTTGTAATGTACCCCTTTTTGTGTAAATTTGGTGTAAGCCCGGTACTTTGTAATGAAAGTCCTTTGTAATGAGTTTGAAATGTAAATGAAACATAAACTATACCTATTATAGTTTATCAAAATGTTTGTAATGTATATGCAACCTAACTATACCTATTATAGTTTAGCATGTTTGTTTGTGGTGTATAAGAACCCTTTTCTATGTAAGTCAAATGTATAGAAAAAAATATAACTATGTTTATCATGCCTTGTTTTGTACTATTGGTAATGATGGAGGAGTCTTACAATTCAGTGAGTATTTTATGTTATATAATTATACCACAACAAGAAACACATGTAAAATATGAAATCCTCAAAGATTAACACTTTGCTCAACATGTTACAAAGTGTGATGAAGGTTATAAGGTGTTATCTAGTTTTTGACATTTCTACACTATTTTAGAAAAATCATACGAAGTCGAAAACTGAATCCGTAAATTCTGAGAGTTCACAAAATGTGTCTAGTTTATTCTGAGAGTTCTACACTATTTTAGAAAAATCATACGAAGTCGAAAACAGTTTTGAAAGATATTAAGTTTAAGATAATCAAAATAGTCCGTGAATAAGACTCAACTTTCCTGATGAAAGCTGTTGTTTGAGTTTAGTTAAGTTTTTGGTGTTTTAACTTGTATTCCCCCCCTAAAACTTGAAGAAAACATGAAAATGTAGGGGTATGAACTCACCTTGTGTGATTTCAGAGGATGGATGATGAAGAAAGGAGGTGTTCAACTCAAGAACGCTTAGAAGGTGCTTGAAGATTCGAAGATCTAACACACATATGATGATGTTTGTGTAAGATATCCATGATTTAAGTAGAAAGAAGGAGAAATAATCATGTGAGGAGTGATATTACTTACTAGGAGTAGATGAAGAGCTTGTGAACAGCCTTGGACTTTTTGAGATTAGAGAGAGATGGTGAGAGAGAATGAGTTTTTGCTTCTTGGTGAAGTGTGAGTGAAATGGGAGGAGAGATGAGGGTCTTACTATCCTTGTGTCAAAGCACTTGGCTGAAAAGAGTGGGAAAAGGGACAATGAAATGACCAGGTATGGTGGAATAGTAACTGGGGATGGTCTTGGAGTGGGTATGGGAGGTGACTTGTGTCCTTGCCCAAAGGATAAGTCAACACTCCGCTCCATATCTTACCCACTATATTTTTAGTCTTAGATAATGATTAACCTCAAAATGTGATTAGATTATGGGAATATGGGGTCTTATATGTCAAAATATAAGTTGGGTGAAAATCCCACGTTAAAATCAGGAAAAACGGGCTCAAAACTTTAAAAATATTGAAAACCGGGTGAAAGTTGCGAATTTCTGAAGTTCAGGGTCGGAGGTTCGGTCCTAGCCATTAGAACTGAAAGTAGATAGCAACCGAGAGTAGGGTTCGGTTGTATTGGAACCGAGAGGTCTCGCAGGCGACTCATCAGAAGGGACCGAAGGTAGTATTCTCGGACCGAAGGTGTATTCTCGGACCAAAGGTGGCATTCTCGGACCGAAGGGCAAGTTCGGTCTCTTAGTAGGTTCGGTTCAGGAAGGTGGTTTCGGTTCTCAAGAGGTTTCGGTTCCTTAAGGGAGGTTCGGCTCCTTAAGAGGGTTCGGCTCCTTAAAGCTGTTTTTCGCGTAAACTTCCGTTTTCGAGTGGTTTTCGACTAAATTAAGGGTCGGGATGCCCCGAGTGATTATAAGAAGTTGAGAGAGATTTTGAGAGAGATTTGGGAGAGATTTGACATACTTGGAGAGATTTGACATACTTGGAGAGATTTGGGAGAGATTTGACACACTTGGAGAGATTTCTCATACAAAGAGAGATTTGGGAGAGATTTCACATACTTTGAGAGATTTCTCATACAAAGAGAGATTTGGGAGAGATTTCACACACTTGAAGAGATTTCTCATACAGAGAGAGATTTGGGAGAGATTTCACATACTTGGAGAGATTTGGGAGAGATTTCACACGCTTGGAGAGATTTCTCATACAGAGAGAGATTTTAGAGAGATTTCACACACTTGGAGAGATTTCTCATACAGAGAGAGATTTGGGAGAGATTTCACATACTTGGAGAGATTTGGGAGAGATTTCACACGCTTTGAGAGATTTCTCATACAGAGAGAGATTTGGGAGAGATTTCACATACTTGGAGAGATTTGGGAGAGATTTCACATGCTTGGAGAGATTTCTCATACAGAGAGAGATTTGGGAGAGATTTCACACACTTGGAGAGATTTCTCATACAGAGAGAGATTTGGGAGAGATCTCGTTTGCGACCTTTTTGAGTGTTTGGCTTCGTAATCCAAGGTTTGTACATCCCGTTAAGTCTCGTTGTGATGGGTATATGCCCCCGAGGGTTAAGGAATAATGTTTTATCGAGTAGTTTCATCACTTGCCCTGATTAGGGTTTAGAATTTCCGAACACGTGAAAACTCTAAGTGATACTTTGTATTAAGATTTGCGAGTTGTACAATAAGAAGCATAACGGAAACCCTAAAATACAAGGGTTAGATAAGTTGACCGGTTTGACTTGTTGACTTTAGTTGACTTTGACTTGTCCAAAAATTGACGGTTGTCGCAGTTTTCTTTTTTAGAAAAATTACCAACTCCTCAGTTTGAGTTCAGTCACACTCGAGAGTGTGCTCGAATCCCTCAAACCAAGGCTTTGATACCAACTTGTAACTTCCCAAAAACAAGACCCAAAAATTTCATTTTTAAATTAGTAAAACCAGTATTCTAGAACCATCATCATAAAAATCCAAATAAAACAAATGTATCCTTCATCACATCATATCATAGTAAGTCAAGAAAATACAGAACGAGGTAGTGTGTGCTCTGCAATCATCCCGAGCTCTTCCATTTGAAAACCGGAGTACCTCAAAACATAAACTGAAAACCGTAAGTACAAAGCTTAGTGAGTTCCCAAAAATACCATATACCATACATATATTTGCCATGGGCTACCCCCTTGGTCTTTTCCCTAAAATGCCATGGGCTACCCCCATGGTCTGACATCCAAGTGCCATGTGCTACCCCCATGGTCTTTCCTTGAAATTCCATTGGTTGCCCCCATGTTCTTGTTGGATTACATGTCTAAGCCCATAACTATAATTGTTATGTACTTGATTTGATTGTAGCATGGTCCTTTTGAGTTGCCTTCACTCATGCAACTTGACAGGATGACTACTGGAGAGATAGTAGGATTTATTATTTGAATTATAAATTGGTACTCAAAATGATTTTATTAATATATTATAAGATTGATATATTATTTGGAAATCATAATATTAATTAGTAATTAATCATAAATTAATTTGATATTAATTTTGGGATTAAAGGAACTGATTAATAATGGAGGGGTTGTTTTGCAAATCATTGACAGTTGCAGAACTTCCCATTCCCATTTTAGCTCTTAAATGATTAAGACCACGACCCAAGCTCATATTTGACTTCTTTAAGGTGGTTAATCACATAAAGTTGCCAAATTAATGTGCATGCATGCTTAATGATGCTCTTAAAGCTCAAAAGGACTTAATAGATGACTTAATGCATGCATGAGACCATTTACAACAAAACCACGAAAGTTGTTACATTTCAATTGATGTTGAATAAAATAAAGAAACTTACCAAGATGCAATTTGCCCAAATTTTGATGTTACCTGCTACATGTACATTTTATGATGTTACCACTGAACAAGTCATCCATATGTTCAATGAGATGGTTCATCAACCCACTTTATCAGTTATCAGTCACTTCAAGAAGTCAAGTTTTCCATTTATTTGGAGTTTTTTCTTTGGCATTATTCTAAGATGCTTAGCAGGACAAAGTTCAGGGTTAGATAATGCAAAGCTTGAAGTTCACTCAATTATGGTTGGGTTGTATTATGGACTAGATGTTGATTATGCATCCTTGTTGGGGAAGAATTTGTGAATTCGATTTCTCATTCCAAACTAGAAACTGGAGTTTCGAGTGCTAGGTTTTGGGGACTGATTTTGAGGGAAGTGTATACTAAGGAATATGTTCTTTTTCCTGGTTGAGTTGTAGTTCAACCCTGAAGAAGAAGATATACATGATGAGTTAATCATGTCGTGTAAACAATTCAAGATTCATAACTTTAAATTAAATTCTATTCTTTAATTTCTGGCTGATACTGGTGGCAAGAACTCAATTGGTGTTGTTGAAGTTAAATATCTTTTAAAATCCCAATAATCTCGTCTGAAAACCTTCATCGAAAACATTGATAAGCAATATGAAGAGAGGATGATAAATCAATCTAGAATTTTTTATCATGAAATTTCTAAACTTCTTGATGTTGTGAAAGAGCATCATGAAATCTTTGAGAAACGGGTGTCTGAAACAAAAGCTTCTCTTGAGCTCCAGGTTACTGAACTTCGAACCTTGATGGCTGAAGAGGTTAAGAAGTAAGATGACAACTACAGCCTGCTGCATAAAAAGGTTGATGTAGCAGGCAATACAACAACTCGCTTGATAGAAGATATTACTGCCTCCAACAAAGACTATTTGAAAGATATCAAATTCAAAACTGAGAAGGATGACAAAGTGTTTGAGAAAGTCAAAGAGTTTTTATCTGATTTTAAAGAAACATTATCGAAAGTTAATCTTTTGACTCGATCTTCCATTTCTCAAGATTGCATTTCTGTTATGGTTTCGAACATTGAGTCAAGTATCAAAGCAGAGTTGGCTCCAATTTTCAAAGGGTGAATGATCCACCAGGCTTAAACAAGGGTGATCCTAACAAGCATTGGTGTTATGAAACAATCGACATTGTTGTTCTCAGTAAAACTGATGAATTCTTGAAAAGGCCTAAGAAAAACTATGAAACCGAAAACTCATAATTCAATCAACTTAATTTCCCAATCAATCATCTGTTATTCACGTCTACTCAATTCAAAATAGATGACAAATTCAACGACAAATACAAATACAAGAGATTTCGCTTTCATGCAGTCATGGGAAAAAGCGAAGAGGAAGTTTGGTCTTTGGTGAATATAGCTAAAGTAATGTCAATAGTGCCCGATGCGTTGTTTGAGGGATTCCTGTAGAACTTTCGTTATTCTGTCATAAGGGCAAATAATGTGGAGTTCGATTTCACAATTATAGACTTTCCTTTGATGAACATGAATGATCTCATCACTATATCAAAGATTTTGTGCAATTTTGATGTTTCAAAAGTGGCATAGGCGAATAAAGATGCATTTATTCTTGGATATGGTCACATAAAGGCATTTCTTGATTACTACTACGAATATTTGGCGATTACTGACATAGATCTAGCCTTGGCAATCAATAAGACTTCAAAGGTGACTCAATCATTGTTGAAGGGAAGGATGAACATTGATAAATTTGAAGATGGTGAGATTATTCATCAAACTTTTGGCGTAGTTTTCCAAGGAAAGAACAAGAGGGGCAAGTTGACTAAATTTCTGTTCCAAGTGAATGACATTGAGAGATACACAAACTCTTATTTTTTGAATCTTGTAATCCGTATCAATATCTGCAAGAAGAATGAACACAAAGAAAAAGCGGCGATCCGAAAAATCATTCTTTGGCATATGGAGATTCCAAGGGAGCTGTTACAAGCAATGAAGATTATAGCTTCAAGTTTCGACTATTCTCACTAAAGGGAGATTGTAGAGTCAAAAGTTTTAGTTAGAGTCGAAAGCTACATCTTTAGGTTTTGTATCTGTAAAAAACGATAGTTAAGCACTTTCGTTATCTAATCTATTTACAAGGTGCTTTCTAGTTTCGATATGTATGGTCAAGTCCTTGTATATTTTGTATGTCTGATGTACCCTATAAATAGGGTATGTGCTTAGGTCTAGAGTAAGGAGCACTCTCAGATTACTCTTTGTAAACCTTTATACTCTTTCCAGACTTAATTGGAGCTAAACGGATATTATTTAGATCTTGGTTTTCTTTATCTCTTTCATATATTCGATTGATTCAAACAATATCTCTAACACTTTTCACCACCCTAAGAATCCCAAGAAGCTCTCACATATGCTCATTATGCTGCTCCTTGGTCTTGGAATAGACCAAAATATCATCGATGAAAACAATCACTGATCGGTTCGAAATGGGCCTACACACCCGGTTAAGGAGATCCATGAAAATTACCGGTGCATTGGTGAGCCCATAAGGCATCACCATGAAATCATAATGCCCATAGCGAGTATGGAAAGACGTCTTCGAGATACCCTCCTCCTGAACCATCATCTAATGGTAACCGGACCTTAATTCAATCTTGTAAAACCAAGATGCCCATTGCAACTGATCAAAAAGGTCTCCAATCCGTAGTAATGGATATTAGTTCTTCACTGTCAATTTGTACAACTCCCAGCAGTCAATGCACATCTGATGTGAACCATCCTTCTTCTTGACAAAAAGGATCGGTGATCCCCACGACGAGCTACTCGATCGAATAAACTCTTTCCCCAATAGCTCCTGTAGCTATGAGGATAACTCATGTATCTCTGGTAGCCTAAGGTGATATGGCGCCTTCGTAATCGGGGCGGAACCAGAGAACAAATCGATCCAGTACTCGACCTGCCTCTCAGGCGGCATGCCAGGAAATTCCTCCAGGAAAACATCGGGAAACTCCCTCACGATAGGGACATCAAAAACTGACTTCACTCTCTCAACCCACGTGTCTACCACGTATGCAAGATATTCCATACATCCATGTTGAACGCACTGTCTGGCCCTGGCGGAGGAACAAATGGTTGATCCAAACCTAGTACCCTCACCATAGATGGTCAAAACTACCCCCACTAGGGTCGTTAATCATCACTAACTGATTCTTGCGGTCAATCAGTTCCCCAAACCGGATTAGCCAATCCATACCCGCAATCACACAGATAGCTCCCAACGCAATGGGAATAAGATCAATCAGAAATCCAATACCAAAAATCTCCAATATACAATATCGGTAAACCTCGGTCACTGAAACCATGCGATCATCAACTATATCGACCTTCAAAGGTCAAGCTAGGGCCTCACGAGCAACATTGAAACCTCTATAGAAAGATGTAAATACAAAAGACCAAATCGCACCCGAGTCAAATAACGCCAAGGTAGGTACAGAATTCACAAGAAAGGTACTTAATAGAATTACATTATAAGCATAAACAATAAAATAATTTAGTAGGAATATGAAACAGATACATAAAAATGATAACATTGGGTGCTGCTCTGGCCTCCTCGACAGTCAACTAGAAAGCTCGACCCCTTGCCTTCGGGGCCTCAACCTTACCCTGACGCACACTAGTGATGCGCAGGGTCGCATGAACCGGAGTCTGAACCGGCTTCGCTGCAAGAAGCGAACTTTTGGCCTTTTCATGGCCTACCTAGTTGTAGCTGAAACAAACTTGCAAATCCTTTGGGTACTCCTTCGCAAAGTGCCATTCATTGCCACATAAGTAGCATACCGATCCCGATCAATAGGGACCATCATGAACCTTGTCGCACTTACCGTAAGTTCGGCTCCTCTGACCTCCTGCTCTCAAATCAGTGGGCTTTACCCGCTTAGTCGCCTACTGTGACTGGATTTGTATCATATCCTTCCTATGAGTATATATCCTTGTCTCCCTCTCCTGCAACTCCAACTCAATCTCCCTTCTCTTGGCATTGGACTGCAACTCATTCAATGTCCGGTATTGGGTGTTCATCACAAAATCTATGATATCCTTCATAGATGCATAATCTGTACAAAACAAAGTTCTCTCATGGAACATCTTGGTGATATCAGTCATCGTCTCTATCGTCTGCCGGAGAGACAAGTACTCCTAATCGAATCGCTCCTACTCTACCAAAGGAACATACTCCACTTGAAACATCTTAACAAACCAGTCCCAGGTCATTGCGGCCTTCTCCGCAAGTCATAAATCAACAGTCACGAAATTCCACCAGTCCTTCGCTCCTAAGAGAAGTAGGTTTAGCGCAAAGCGAGCCCTTAAATCATCCAGATAAGCGCAGACATAAACGCATCCCTCAACATCAATGATCCACCTTATCGCACTAATTGGATCCTGAACTCTATCGAACTCCGAGGTCTTTGTGTTGTTGAACTCTCGATACTGCATCGAATCACCCTGTGGGATGTCACACGGCAACTGCGATGGCTGCAACAGCAGCAGCCTCGGTGACAGCAATGTAGCACTCGTCAAACATCTCTATCATCACGGCCTTGATAGACCCAAATACCTTCAGGATAGCCTCCCTAATTGTTGTTACCACCTTCACAACCATGATCCTACATATCTCATCATCACTGACACCCTGCCTCTCCGGGCCGCTAGAGCCTGAACCTCGGGAAAACACATACTGAAGTACACAAGGAAAAACATCAAAACTAGACTAAAAGCACGGCAAGCATATCATCCACTCAACTCCTTGGTACCCTTGGGACTCTTTCTAAACTACATACGGATCCTATGTTTTCAGTAGTATGGCCCATACTACCTTCCATACCTATCTGTAGTTGATTCAGATTCCCTCCCGAGGTCCCTAGATACAAACACCCTACTTACAAGGAAACAGTACACATACACGTAGGTGTTCGAAGACCCACAAATAAACCTCTAGATACACATCTTAGGTTCCTGATCAGCTACTACTTCGATCCGAAAGAAGTCTCCGCCAACCTTGCCAATGGCTCTGTGTAATCACTAGTACAAAAAAGGGCTTCCGTCACACGACAAATGAGTAATTGTATGCATACAACCACACATTCGTTTTCACTACATGTGTGACCAAAGGTCGAGTAACATAAAGTACAAATGGTCGCATTAGCGAGTTAGTGGTCGTATCCATTTATAAAAAAAGTGGCGAAGGGCATAAAATGAGAGACCAAATGGTTTTAAAAGTCATGAAAAAGTGTATTTTGAGTGACGTTATTCCATCTAATTTCCACATGAATATGATGTTTGTGTAGCCTTATGTATATTTGGTGACTCAACCATTGTTCTTTTTGGGGGATTTTTTTCACTTACAATTAAGCAATGAGTGGCCTAAGGTGTAAAAAATAGTGGTCAGATGTATTAATAATCTTGAAAACCTGTATTTTGAGTGATGTTAGTCCATCTAACTGCCACATGAATATGATGTTTGTGTAGCCTTTTGTATATTTGGTGACACAACCATTGGTTTTTTTTTTGGGGGGGGGGGGGGTTGTCACTTACAATTAAGTAATGAGTGGCCTCATGTGTTAACAAGAGTGGCCAAATGTATTAATAATCTTGAAAAAGTGTATTTTGAGTGATGTTAGCCCATCCAATTCCCACATGAATATGATGTTTGTGTAGTCTTTTGTATAGTTGGTGACACAACCATTGTTTTTTTGGGGGATTTTGTCACTTACAATTAATCAATGAGTGGCCTAAGGTGTTGAAAAGAGTGACTATATAGTTTTTAAAGTCAAGTAAATGTATATGTTTGTGTAGTCTTTTGTATATTTGGTGACACAACGATTGTGCCGCGTTTGGTATATTTAGTCACTCTAAAAAATCCATTATTTGTGTGACAATAATGATTATATATATATATATATATATATATATATATATATATATATATATATATATATATATATAGTCCATCCACTCGCCACATAAATATGATGTTTATGTAGCATTTTGTATATTTGGTGACACAACTATTGATTTTTTGGCGGATTTCGTCACTTACAATTAAACAATGAGTGGCCTAAGGTGTTAAAAAGAGTGATTATATGGTTTTTAAAGTCAGTTTAATGTGTAGCCTTTTGTATATGATATTTGCATATTTAGCCATATATTTAGTATAGATTTTTATCAATTATTAGCTAATTATTTGCATATTATGGACAAAAGGTACTTAATAATGTTTGAATTGTATTTTCAGTCCAGAAGTCATGCTCGGGAACAAAAAGGAGGAAGGAGATGCAATTAGAAGCTGCAGAATGAAGAAAGGAGTACAAACCTGAAGCTACTCGGCGAGTACAATCGTCTACTCGACGAGTTTCCACGAAGATTCGCGAAGCAATAAGTAGAGTCCTTGCCGTACACGGATTTTACAAAGAAACTCGGCTAGTTGGTTATCTACTCGCCGAGTTGCCCCTGTTTTGAGGATCTTATAAATAGAGGTCGAATTCCGAATCCACGATCTCTTCTGGCTTTTCTAGAGAATACTTTGCGACTAAGGAAACCCTTGGAGACCTGGAGAACGTGAGAAGAACCCTAATCTCTCATTCTTAGAAGATTCAAGGCAACTTAGGTTTAATTTTCCACTTTATCTTTGAATTGAACAATGTTTGAGTTGATTACTTTCGTTTTTAGCCTTTTGACTACTGTAATCATGAGCTAAATTTACTAGTTTCTGTTTAGGGAAGACAATTTTACTCTTATGGATTAATTTTATGGTTTGATTAATTGTTAATTGGTGATTTTGTTAAATTAAGCTTCTTAAAGATCCTTATGCATTAACCATAACTATTCTCTGTTAATAGGAAGGCAATCAGGCTGCATGAACATCTCTTAATTGTTTACCTCATATGATTTATGTGAACACTTTGTTATGTGCCTAGGACTAATGAATATGAAACTAGGGTTAACTAGAGAGTGGGTAAATTAATGTGTGAGCTTGTTGATAAACCAACAACAAGAGGCTAATTGAATTAGTAATTTGATTAACCAATTACAAGTCTTATTTAATCCGAATAATTGAACTAGGGAATTAATTAGCTTAAACACTTGATCACTGCTTAAATTAATTAATTTTCTAAGGATTGGTAATAGCGAATGTGAATCTAATCACTTTAGTCGGTAACCAATAACAATTAATCTATTGTTTTGCCATAAAATTAACCATAGGAGTGAATAAGTTGAACCTAAGCAGAAATCTTTTATCAAATTTGGTGAGTTTTTACTTGGTTTTAGTTGATTAGTTAATTGCGTGTTAGTTAGTGTGTCTAAGTTTCTAGTCTTGTAAAACTAGAGAAAACCCTTTTACTTTTATTACTTGTTGGTTAAAATTAGTTATTAGGTTAATTTCCGTTCCTCGAGTTCGACACCCTACTTATTCAACTATACCACTAAAAGACAGGTTCACTGTCTTTGTGTGTCTAAATTATATTTTTAGAGTAGGAATAAAACAAGTTGGTTTTACACACATCAGTATATTTGGTGACACAACGATTGTGTGGTGTTTGGTATATATAATCACTCTAAAAAAATCCATTATTTGTGTGACAAATATGATTTTAAATATTAAATATATATATATATATATATATATATATATATATATATATATATATATATATATATACACGTTTATTTATTTATTTATTTATATAAAACAAATCAAAAGGAAAAACATAAACCCAACAAAATTGGAATAATTTAAATAATTAATTAATTCAAAAGTAAAATTGTAATTTCTTAGAAATTAAATAAAATCCTAAATTAACATATCAAAAAGATCTATATAACATTTAATAATCATAACTGTAAATTCTTTTGAATCTTCTTATTGGGCATGGCTTGTTTTAGCACCGAAGCAGAACTGACAAATTTGCGTTTAATTGGTAATTTAGGTCCAGTTGTTTTCTCACTATCCTTTGGTATGGTAGATGGTGGTGTTACCTATGTGAAATTAGAGACCAACGTATCAAACAAAAAATAAATCATGAAGGATTATAATATAGAAGTAGGTTGATAAAACATAAACATATGTGTACCTTTTCTTGATTAATTAAAACGACATGATCCTTTGGTCATGCCATAAAACAACCTACTACATCCTTAACGGTTTTGAAAGTTATTTCCTATGTTCGGTATGCATGGTGTATCCACCAACTATTCTTGAATTGACACTTTATAGCAGGTTTTTGGGAGTGGTTTGTGATGAAGCATTTGGTTTCCATCTGTGATGTATACCTTACCAACAGCAATCATTTGTGTTATAATGTTGTGCCATAGTTTACACATCATATCCTATCAAATAACCAAAATTGGCATATATGCATCAGAAAGGAATCAAAGTAAACAATATATGAACATGTTGATGGATGTACATACTTTTGACGTTACTATTGGAGACACATTCTGTTGCAATTGGACTCTGAACTTGGAGACGTGTTTTATTGTTGTTCCAGTGTATTTATACCCATTACAGACTTTTGAATTTCCTATGTATATAAAAAATACGTGAAACAAGTTACGTATATATTGAAACTTCCTATGACAGGTAGAAATAATTAATTAAAAGCATGTAATTAAAAAGTTTTAATACTTACCAATAATGTTACATATCCATTTGAATCTAAGTTCACCCCTTGGGCAACTAATTGACTCACCAAAAGAGAAACCAATCCCTATGTTTGTGCCATCTTGGCGTTCAAGTCCTTGATTTATTTGTCTTTAGCTTCACACTCCCAGCTATCTTTCTCTTCACGTTCACGTCTCTCGTTTTCACGCTCCCGTCTCTTAATTTCAACTTGACGTTCAAGTAATGCAACTCTTAAGTCTGGTGATTTAGTTCCAGGAAGATCAAAATACATGTTGTATGTCACTCAACTTCCCACTCCTCTTGCATAACCTCCCTTGTCCTTTCCAAACACAAGTGTCATGACATCAGTGATATGGTCAACCTGTAAAGTCCCATATTTGATCTAGTCGTCAGTTGTTTTCTACACAAAGTAAGGAAATATTTAATTAATTACATATAAATTAAACATCGTTCAAATCAAAACAAAATTTGTAGTCAAACTTACTAGTTTATCTCTAAGCTTGTCATTTTTAAAAATTCCATCTGTGTTTATCCTTCCCTTCAACCACATCATACAACGAGGGGGTTCTTCATTTGGTTCGATTTCTTGGCTTCGATATTATAATCATTAAACAGATAATTAATAAATTTAAACCAACATAAAACAAAGTGTGCTGCTATTAACAAAAAAGAACCACTTTTGTTACATCTTGTCTTTCACACGTATGTATCCACTTCTTCCCATCGTATGGTTAGGAACAGACTTCTCACGCCTTTTTTTTGCTTCTGACTTCACCTAACCAGATTGGAAAATCAAAAATACAATGTTTACACGCCAACACAATATCATGAAATATATAGGGACTGAAAATAATCAAATCCATAGAAATGACTTAAACCTTGTATGCGTTAGAGTTTGTATGTGTTACAAAAGTGGCCCAGTGTGAGTCCTCAACAATTGTTGTATACTTTTGCAGGGAATGACTTAAACCTTGTATGCATCATAGAAATGACTTAAACCTTGTATGCGTTAGAGTTTGTATGTTGTAGGTGTTTCATTGTCAGGAAATATGTATCTTTCTCGACGTTTCCTTCAGTAATTCTTCAGAAGTTGACCAAGACGATGCATTATTGAATTTATGAATGTGTTGTCAAGATCAAAATATCGCTGCAAAATGTAACACAATGTTGTTAATAGTTGCACATAATGTAAATGCATATATGCATAATGTTAAATAATGTGTTCAATATCGTGATTTCACTCCATAAGTCGTCTCTTTCTGGTAACTCCACTTTCTTTGCAAGATAGAACTTTTAAACCTATACGCTCACGAACTAGGTCTCCCAAAAAACTAGCAAACACTACTCGGTTTGTCCCTGATATCCTACCCATGCCATCAATTATGAGATGGATCTTTACTCCTTTACTATACTCACTGCGAAACTTATGTAGCCCGATTATGCCTCTCCTAACTACATTTTTCGCCACTATGTCGTCGTTTCTAGCCTCATCTTCAACTTCCTCCTCTGAGTTATAGTTCAGATCCTTGTATGTTGTAATCTTTGCATTATCGGCCAAAGGTTCCATGATTATTGACAAGATATATTAGTAAAACAAAATAAGACTCTTTGGTTAGGATTTTAGGAAAGGATCGAATATCTAGTAATGGTGTAAAAAGCTTCTGACAAAATCTCATTTCAGAAGAAATAATAAGTAGGTTCATGGTTGGCATGGTGTGCTGAATTCAAAGTTTTCGTTGAAAAAACTTGAAACTTTGGTTAACGCCTGCTAATTTGGAGAGTGTTCTTGGATTTTTGGCGTAGAAAGTGAAGAAATTTGAATTTTTGATCGCCGACTGATGATACAATAGGTTTAGGATCGTAAAATAAGGAAACTGAAACGCCAATTAGTGTTGAATTCAAAATTTTCGTCCAAATTTTGGCTACAATGCATAATTAACAATTACCGTTTTTAAAAATATTAACATTGTAATATATAATTAATAGATGTACATTTAAAAAGATATAATAAATTTTATGAAATATTTACATTTTGTAAAGCTATAATTAATATAAAAATATATAAAAAATGTGAAATCATAAACCCTAATAAACCCTAAATTAACACTAAACCCTAAGCCGTAAACTGTAAACCCCCATTCATGAGTACGGGGAGGCACTATCGGCCGACAAGCCATGTGAAGTTTCTTTGGAACTGTGGGAGCAAACACATTTGTGTGTCTTATTAAATATAGATGAAAGTAGTCAATACCAATTATTATAGATGATAAGACCCCTTGATGACGTATGGGTCATGGGCCATGTTAAAACCCATTGATGATGTATGGGTCGTGGGTCATGTGGTAGTTGCTTATAGTGTCATGGTAAGACCCATGGATGACATATTGGTCATTAGTGTCCTGGTAAGACCAATGGATGACATATGGGTCATGGGTCATGTTCATTTGGCGGTAGTAGCGTATAGTGCCATGTTAAGACCAATGCATGACATATGGGTCATGGGTCATGTATATTGGGTTATAGTGTCATGTTACGACCAATAGATGACATATATGGGTCATGGGTCATGTGCATTGGGTGGTAGTGGCTTATAGTGTCATGTTAATACCAATGGATAACATATGGGTCATGGGTCATGTTCATTGGGTTATAGTGTCAAGTTACGACCAATAGATGACATATATGGGTCATGGGTCATGTACAATTGGTGGTAGTAGCTTATAGTGTCATATTAAGACCAATGGATGACATATGGGCCATGGTTCATGTGCATTGGGTTATAGTGTCATGTTACAACCAATAGATGACATATATCATCAATTACATGATTAAAATGATAAATTAGAAATGTAACAAGCTTAGTAAATATATTAGATCTTAATTTATATTTTAATATTTCACCATTTTAATATTTAGACTTTGTTATCTCATTATTATTTTTTAATATAAAACTAGTTGTTTTTATTCAATATATTTTCTTCTAACATTAGATTAGTTACTTTGATGTTGTTAAAATCTAATTCAATTTTTATTCTCTGTTGTTCTACATTTTTATTCCAATCTTGTATAATTTGTTATTATGTTTCATATTACAACCATATATAGATTAACAATTTAAAAAAACAAACATGAAATTGATAAAGATAAATATAAATCCAAATATAGTTTGAGTTGATTTGTTTTGACAAAAAAAACCCTTTGTAATCCAACATTAATCAATGTATTTACAAGGGCAATTAGGCCATTCTGTCATTAATTAATGGGTTCTCGATACGGTATATATAATTGTACTGGTTGTGTACTCAAAAATGTAATTTTTTTTAATAATTTGTTTTGACAAAACTACCCTTAGTAATCACATATTTGGAATTATTTCAAGGGTAATTTGGTCTTTTTGCACTCTACATCTTTTAGGCGACATGTTGTTTCTGACGCCATCATGTCGTTTCAGTTCTTCAGGCCCTTCCGAACATTTGAAATCTTCCCGAATATCAAACTGTCGACTATCACAGAAAACTCCAAAATCCTCGATAGAGAATCTCTCTCAAAATCGATTTTCCCCAAAGTTATTGAAACTGGTACTTAGTCCACGATCAATTCATCAAAGGAATGTTTTTTTCTTACCATGTTACATCGTATTTCACATTTACGCCTATTTTTTCTTAAAAATTGATATCAACTTATGCAATGTGTATTTTGTAAGTAGAATGTCGAATACAAGATGTTGTACTTTGTTGGATGATATATCAGTAGAGATTTTGACACTGATTATTATAATGTTAGGGTCATAATCTGCAAAAGCCGTCATATCTACAAGAATTTGGTAATTCTCAATAACCATTAACTTATGAGTATATATTTGATGAAATATAACTTGATTTGTTAGTTATTAACTGTATATATCAATTTCTGAAGTTTAAAAAAGATGTATGTAACGGGGGAAGAACGTGAAGTGTTCAAACAAGCATCCCTCTCCATGTTTGAAGGGATGGGTCCAAAAGATCTTAAGGATGATGTATTTATACACAAATGTGCAGCGCATAAAAATGTTGAAGTTATGTATAGACAGGGAGTGTTATGTGTAATTTGATTTAATTTATTATTAGTGTCATTAGTCTTAATATTGGTGTTGTTTTTATCTGTTAACATGAGGAGTGCTTCTCTAAGGGCAATTTTGATTTGGGAATGAGTTTGCTGGGTGATGCAGGATATAAGGATCATCTCGAGGCAATTTATTTGCTTGGGATGATCTGCATATCAAGAGGGCGTCCAAAGTGTGATGAAGGTATTTATTGTTACATTATATTATCTATATAGTTAATTAATACATGTTTATACGTTGTGCAATGTATTGGCCACATAAATCTTTAATTTGAGTATTAATGTCAACGACTAGATATTAGAATATTTAGTGTTATGTTGTATAATTTGCAATACTTATTGAAATTGATACATCAGATTGATAGTTTTTTTAATGTGTACTTTTAGGTAAACAATTACTTGATGCGAACTTTGTTTGGTGTTGTCTGGAAGCTGGAGAGTACACAGTTTATACTGAGAGTGCCTTGGAATTATTGAGGAGTATAGATGTTGATCATAAACTTACAACAGATAACATCACATTCCAATGTGAAGAGGAAGGTCATTCCATTGAAGATGCATTTTTGGAAGGAATAGATGAGGATGAGAAGCCACAGAGGTATTGCAAGGTGTGTCGTTGGTACGTAGAGTATGGTTAACTTTGTAGGTTTATTCGGAAATTGGTTGATAATTGATATTAATATTTTGTAAATGTTGTGAATACTCTTTGGATTGTACATATATATTTGTAAATGGATGCATATATATATATATATATATATATATATATATATATATATATATCTTTTAGAAGACAAAAAGAGAAATGGTTTTAATTATTACGTATTAATGACTTTCAATATTGTTTATATTATGTTAGTTAAATTTAATTGGTGTGCTATAATTATCAATTCGGTCATATATGTTAATTTAGTGTAGGTTACTTTATTGACAATGGGTGTATTTTGTATACATTTTTACTTTGTTTAGGTTATTATTTTGTTAATAACTATAACAAAGTTTCTATGTTTGTTATGACCTATAATTATGTATATAATTTCGTTAATAATTTCATGTATGTTGTTGTATTTAACGTTTTCAAATATTGAATAATATCGACCAAATATTTTGACCTAGTATCCATCCACCACATCGAAAACACAACCAAGGGTTGTCGGAGGTTCCCTCATACACTCTTTCTTTGACCTAGTATCCATTCTACAAATATTCTACGTCATTATCAAATCATCAAAGTGATTCATCAGAACTATTGTATCGAAGAAAAAATCTAAGTGATCCATTTTTGTTACTTATTATTGATGCAAAAGTTTCAACAATTGTATAGATTGATAATTTGTAACTTTGTATGTCATCCATACTTTATAGTACATTGTCAATTATTGTAGTACATTAACCTTGCTACCACATATATAATTGCATTCCATGTCATAACATCGCTTTTACATTATCCTTTAGTAATAGTGTTTGACAATATGTTTGACCATACCATTTCTGCGAAAGTTCACTGCATATAGTATATATAATATAAGGTCAAAATCACCTTATTTTCAAAAAACATGCTGAAAGTCATATTCGATTGATGTTTTTACTCATGGATCATTTGTGATATGGTGTGGCTATTCGATTGTTGTTTTTACACAAACATCGTTTATGATTTGTTGTTTTTACTCATGGACCATTTGTTTAAAGTAGAATGCCATTACATGATAGACTTGTGACACTTGCCATTTAAAAAGTGGCCAATTAATATTGTATCTAAGTAAAACAAATTACTGTGACAGAAGTATATTAGACTAGAAAGGTTATCACTCCACCAAAAATGATTTAATAATAATAACAAACATTTGTTTTTTATGGAACTTATATGTAGATAAGGTTAAATTATTAGGATAATATATCAATTAAATTTAAATAGCAATATCAGATTTATTTTGATACACTTAGATCATGTGTGACAAACCAGACTTTATGATTTACAAGCATAAACAGTAACAAATATATTGTCTCATGATTTACAAACAATAACACTCAATGTGACTAATATCAAACTTAATGATTAACCGTTTTTGCCCATTTTTGCTCTAAATAATAGCTACATGAATATTTCGCGACGTGACTAATAAAAATCATTTAGATACACATTTGTGATATGGTGTGGCTATTCGAAATCAATACAGTCACTTTGAAAAAAAAACATGTGACTATACATATAAAAAATTACAAATATATTGTCTCTTGATTTACAAACAATAACACTCAATGTGACTAATATCAAACTTAATGATTAACACTTTTTCATCATTTTTTCTCTAAAGAATAGCTACATGAATATTTTGCCATGTGACTAATAAAAAGCATTCGATACACATTTATGATATGGTGTGGTTATTCAAAATCCATACAGCACTTTGAAATAATAAGTGACTATACACATAAATGGTAGGCAAGTTATAACACACGTTCAGTTTCAGTCACACTTATTGTTATGAGTCCATATGTACCAAATTTTTGCTACACTGAAATCATGCAATACAAACTCCAGTTTATGAGTTAGATACATAAACGTTTACTTCATGTGCCGATTTATGACATTTGGACACTTTTTTGTCACCTTTTTCTTTACTCCAGTATATTTATCACTTAATTATGTATAGAGTAACTAATACGTCGAACTCAATCTTCTATAGTCACGCTTCCCTATTAATAATTGGTTGAACGTTCCGCCAAAATCTTTCAGTTCACTTCAGCTACGTAATTATTAGAATATTTGGAAATACGGATTCGAATAGTCACACGATGGAGACCTTCAGCTACTTAAAATATTGTATAAGTGATTGTTCGTTTCCGACGTCGAGTGACCAAAGCCATAAACTGTAGTAGTGAATCGAATTGTACATAATCCAGACTCAATAGACACTCGAATAAAAGATCCTACCCCAAATCCACAACCAAACAAGGAACAGGAAATCAGGCCAAACCAAGCATTCTAAGGCTAAAAAAATCCTAACTATGTACAACCATGCAGTTTACACAAAATAATTAGCAATCTTAGCTTCAAACCTATCAAAACTCTCACAAGAATCTCCTATGGTATAAGACATCATGAAATAAGGCAACCCTATCCTGCACGTCCTGAAGGATCCTTAGCCTACCAACTAGCATGCATTTCTATCAGCTCAATAACAGCAACTACAAATACAACATATAGCACATATATGAATATTTTGGGAGATCACTGCCTTGGGCTTTAGCTGACCGTACACTCTGCTTCCTTCGTTCCTTTTCGTGAAATTCATTTTTTGTAAAAAGGTTTGTAAAACATTCAATCCTTAGTTTGAGTCTGGAATCCCACGAATGTTCATCCAATTCTCTCAAACTAGGGCTCTAATACCAACTTGTAACAAAGTGATATTTACCACAAAATTTTTCATTTTTATAATAAGAAAAACCACCAATGTCATAAAAACCAAGTTATGAAAAATTTGAGGTACATCAATACAGTCATGCAAATCAGAGTATCAAAATGTGAAATCATAAAATTTTCGAGCCAGATTGTACAGTCAAGCCTTTGCCTTTCCGCGATCATGTGAAGTACATGAAGCATATTTAATCCACAAATGTAAGCATGAAGCTTAGTGAGTTCCCAAAATATTATATACAGCTTAGCAAAATAAAAAACTCTGGGTTATTAGCAACCCTATGGATTAACATCATATTTCAGGGCTTATCAGCAACCATGGGGACTAAAAGCAGTCCTATAGACTCACAGCAGTCCAGGAGATATCAACAACACAATTTCACAAATAACATCAATCAACAAATAAGACCCAGCTGGTGAGCATGAATACACTAAAACACAGGAAATATAGTGAAAATACTCACCTCATAAGTAGCAGCTAAATACAACAGGCCACATACGGGGTAGACAAGTACTACAATCACCTACTCAACAATAAAGAGCCCTTTTAGTCTACACTCTAACACCCTAATTTAACCAAAAGTCAACAAAAGTCAAAGTCAACGGCCCGCCCTACTATGCCCTGTATACCAGCTTCAGTACAGATAGCGTAGAGCCTGTGAGGTTATGAGCCAAAACCAAGCTACGCCTTGCGTAGCAAGATTTAAGTCTCGTGTATATGGTCTGAATGCAAAAATTTCCATTAAGCTCTCTATTCAGACAGTTAGCTCCTCAAAATTCCAAATATGGACCAAAGGGACGACTTAATGGATAAAGTCTCTGACTTCATCCATTTGCATGTAAAAAAGGAGCAATAAACCAAGCCATAAGTCCATAACGTGCTATAGTTCTCAAGATCTCATGTATGGGGTGTATGGGGTGTATGGGAGTGTTCAAGCTCTCAACGGTCTGGTTCTACAACCCTAACAACAACAGGAAATGGTGTTCAAATGGTTTGGAGTAGAACATACTCACTAGAACCAAAGTTATGGGACAAATAGCACACAAAATGCACAATCACTAGATCTATCATGAAGGATTGCCAAGACGGAAACTTTATACCTCTTAGAGATGGAAAACAAGCTAAAGATTCTGGATCTACAAGGCTTGAACTCTTAAATGCTTCTCCAAGGATCTTCTTCTTCAAGGAGCACACACACAAACACTTAGAACCTCAAAAACCACTCACAAATGATTAGAGTTTCGAAGAGACAGGTTGGGAGGATGGAGGCTGGCTATGAAGAGGCTCTCAAGAATTTTATGTCCTTAAATAGGGTCCAAGACCCCGAAATTAGGGTTTGCATCCTGCGCGGTTACACCCTGTGTAACCTAGGTTACGCCCCACGTAGGGCATTAAGTCCACGTGCTCATGAAAAGAGTTACACCCTGTGTAACTGGACTGGCTACGCCCCACGTAGAGCCACAATTTCCATATTAAATCAAATAATCAATATTTAATACATAAAGAATTATACCTGAAAGCCGGATTTTATATTGACTTTTAAACCGAAAGGTATATGAAAACATCTAATAAATCTATTGAGATTGATGAAATTAGACTCTGACCATTCACCTATGAAAGTCACATCATACGTATAGATAATATGAGATAAAAGAGGACCACAATTAGGAAGGGGTGTATCTTGAAAGATGTGTTGCCTAATAGATTAATTCAAAGAAATGTTAAGAGCCTCTATAGAGATGACAAAAAGAAATTATGATAGGGGTTCACCTTGAATTACTCTCCATTTTATGTTGAATGAATTTGTAGCAGAACCATTAAAAAGGATGGAAGCCTTACCGGAGATAAAGAACATTTAATCCATTTCCTCCATTTCAATTTGAAGTTCATTCTCTCCATAAAATAATCCATAAAAAATCCAAGTAAGCAAGTCAAACACTTTGTCGAAATCAACTTTGAAAATAAGAACTTTCATTTTATGTTTTTTAGCCCATGAATATAATTCATTTAAAATGAGAGGGTAATTGAGGATGCTTCGTCCCTCAATATATGCCGATTGCTTCGGCCCAATCACCTTACCAATGACTTTTTTGAGTATTAAGGAGAGGCTTTTGAAAGAATCGCATACATGTATCCAATCAAATTTACTAACCTATAATCTTTCAAGAGGAGATGGTCATTGCCTTTTGGAATAAGATAAACAAAGGATATATTACATCCTCTATGTGGCATCCACTATAACAAAAACATTTCACTTCTGTTTACCTATCACTAATTATATGACGTCTACTATGGCATCCAGTATGACATGATTACACGTTTGAAAGTCACTTCAATAATAATGAGAACCCAAAAAGGTTTATTGACGTATTGCATACAATTAGAAAGTAAGTGATGAAAGAGAAAACTAAATATTATTAGTTGTCATTTTATGATATTAACTCGTGAAGTTCTTACAAAAGTTATAAAAAAATGAACCTACCTCCTTCGTGTTTAGGTTTGACTTCAAACAGGCGTTCGATTTCTTAGATTAGGCTTTTTTTGAACTCTATGCTAGATCAAATGAATTTTGGTATCAATTTATGCTCTTGGATCCGAGGTGGTTTATCGTTAGCTTGTTTTTCAAGTATTATTAACGGTTTCCTCGATCAAGTTTGTATTGCAAATGGGGTAAGGCAAGACAAACCTTTATAACCTTTCACTTTTACTATTGCAGTTGAAGGGCTTAACATTCCCATGGAAGAGACTAAAGAGTAGAAAATTTTCAAAGGTACTCGACTTCCTTACCATGGGCCAGAGATATCACATTTACAATATGTTGATGATGAAATTTTTCTTGGTAAATATTCCTTCGAGAATCCATTAAAATTAATTCGAATTTTGAGGTTTTACAAACTTAATTTGGGTTTGGAGGGTAATCCATCTAAAAGTAATTTTTTGTTTTTGATTTAATTCTGGAAATTGAATACTTGGTTATGCGAATAAATTGCTCAGTTGGAAACCTTCCCTTCATTTAGTTGAGTATTCCCACTGGTGCCTCTATGTCCAAAGTTTCTGTAACACCCTATTTTTGCCTTACAGTATAAACGACCAGTTACGTAAATAGATGTTTTTAATAGAGGAATATTTAGGATAAATAGTCTTGAAGAAAGTCATAGTAATAATAAAAGCGAGAGCTTGCATATAGAGAACGTCCAAATCTGACTTCGCAAGAAGAAGTTATGATTTTTAGAAGTTGCAGCGCAATAGTATGCGACACAGAAATATAAAACAGAAATCGGTTGATTATTAGCCGAAACAATCTAAATGAGAGTTGAAGATCTCGTAGATACAATTCTGTCGATATAGAGACAGTCGAGAACAGATGTCGTATGAAAGATATATAATTTTTATACGGGCTTTAACAGTCTAAGTCTGTTAAAAATATAACTTTAAAAATAAAGTGAGAATTAGTCGACAGAGTCTAAATGAAATTTGTAGATCTCATCGATAGTTATGCATGGATATAAAGAATGTCGAAAACGAAGCTCATATGAAGAAGTTACAGAATTTTAAAAAAAAAATACATTTTGCGCCAAGCGCGCATACACGCGACGTGCGCTTCTACAAGGTGTCTACGCGGACCAGCAGGAAATTCACATTTTCGGAGGAGAGACATCGACGAAAGTGCACGGCTTGCACCCTTATAGACGCGGCATGCCCTCCAATACAGCCTATAAATAGTTGCGTTTTGCAAACATTTCCTTCACCCATTCAACTTGAATCCTCTGGAAATCATTTTGTACTCCTAGACCCTTTCCCTCCTAGTTCCTGACTACTTTAGTGACGACCTTCGGCATCAGATAGCCAGAGAAATGGAAGTGCTCGGTATCGAAGTCCTACCTGCACTAATCCCGGTTTTCTCTAGAAATACTTGTAAGTTAAGCTGCACTTACTACGCCCTAAGTGTAACTTATACTTATATTCATAGTCGTTGTTATGAATGTACATATAAAATTTATCAGTAATTCCAGTTATAATATTGATTGATCTACTTGCGGGAGAGGTGTCTAGAATGGTCATGTTGGTTTTGTTGTTGGATTTCGGAAAAACTATATGTTGAAATGGTCCTGCCTCCCAACTATCCTGTCTGGCTAATCCTGATTTGATAGAACTCTCGGTATTCATTGGGATTAGTGAAAGATCTAAGCTCATTATGATATTTATTACAATAAGTTAATAAGTTATAGGGATTAATAAGTTATAGTATTACAGGTTAATAGTTCTTAATTCGTCTGAGTAATTGTTCATGTGAGTTATCTCATTATGATATTTATTACAATATATGTCCATGTATGTTAGGATAGAGAACTAGTAGAGTAAAGTTGATAGTATAATCTCTATGTGCTTAAGTATAAATGTACTTGAAACTGGTAGAGTAGGAAGTATAAATGTGGTGGTACTAGTAGAGTCTAAAGTGTAATATCTATGTGCGTAGTTGTTGTATTAGATTTAGATAGGGGATGATGGTGGAACGACAAAGAGGTCGGGAGCCTATAGGCCCGCGTGTTGGCGAAATGGCATGCAGGAACTAAGTACACATAAACCCGTGTTGACGAAATGGCATGGAATCTGTAAGTACACATAGACTCATGTTGACGAAATGGTGTGTAGGTCGTAAGTACACATATTATTGTTAGATTGTGAGCCATTATTTGAATGCATGTATATATATAGTAGTATATGGTATTTTGCGGAACTCACTAAGTTTCATGCTTACCTAGTTGATTATAAATATTTTTCAAGTGTTTCATTGATTCATGAGAAGGGCAAGGTTCGATTGTATACACGCACATTTGCAATATGTTTCCATTTAATGTAATTAAACTCTGATATATGTGAATAAATAAAAATGAAAAAACTTGGGTTGAAAATTCAGGACGTTAGAGTTTCTCACTGACAGTCAATCTTAGAAAGATTTTGTTCAAAATTATCCATATGGAAAGCTTCCATTCTTTCTTTCGGTGGATATCTTACTCTTTGCAAGGTGATTTTCATGAGCCTTGGCCTTTACTACTTATCTCGATTTAAGGCCCCCAACTAAAGTTTTTAATAGTTTAGAAAGGAGTAGAAGATATTTTTCTAGGGTAGTGATATGGATACTTGAAAAATGTCTTGGATAACATGTAATCAAGCTCTTACATCTAAAAACGCTAATGAACTTGGTATCGATAGCTTAAAATCCTAAAATTTTATTCTTTTAGGAAAATGATGGTGGCATTTTTGGTCTAAAGACAATATAATACTTAGAAAGATTTCATTATTCTCTTCACGGTGTCAATGGTTATTTCAACACCTTCAGCTAGTAATTCTCATACGGATGTCTGTGGTATTTTTTTTTCTAATCTATCCTAGCATTTTAATGCATGAAATTTATTCTTAAATGATCTTTTTCTTGAGATCTTTATGATCTGGCAGCAAGGTGTGTTTCTGGATGGATGTTTGTATCGAAAAGGAGACACTCGCGTCTATGTTTCCTACGATATTTGCATTAGAATCTGATCCTAATTGTTTAGTCACTGACAAAATCCGCCCTCTTGAGGACTCCATGACCATGTCTTAGCAGTGGGTTCGCCATATTGTGGTTGGTAGAACTTTCGATGCTCTTACTAAACTTTGCACGTTTTGTTGAAAATTTCATTTTTTTGGCATTGAAGAGAACTGTGATGGAGCATAATGAATTCTAGAGTATTCTCTGTTTCTTTACTTAGAAAAAGTATTGTTGAATTATCACTTCCTCACATTGACAAAAACTAGAACAAGAATGAATATGTCCCCAGAAAAATCAATGTTTTGGCATGGAGGCTTCGACACAAAAAATTGCATACCAAAGCATATATTTGGTGTTTGTGTATTGGCTCGAACCCTATGTGTCCTCTTTGTGGTGCAAACCAGGAAATTGAGAAATTATTGCAAAGTATCGGATGAAGTATTGAAGAATGCCGTAACCGGCGGAACACACTCATGTCTCTTTTGCATTTTTAGATGTTTTTTTTCGATTAAGAGTTTCATTAATTATTGTAAAGTTTTTCATGGTATAAATGAAGCGGTCATACTTGTGTTCATTCGGGTTTTTTTTGGTGTTTTCGTAACCATAAAGTCCACTCCAATGACCTCAAATCATATTCATTACTTGCCAACGAAATTTTAGTTCTCATTTCTAGGTGTGAATGGTCGGAAGAAAAGTGTTTCTTTGTTGAGTTTGTTTGAATAGTGTTGTGATACTAATATACTATTGTCGATGTAAGTATTATTTTTTCTCCTAACTTAATGTTAGTTTTTTATTCAAAACTATCGTTTCAAAATAACAATAATAATAATTACCTACTATTATTATTATTATTATTATTATTATTATTATTATTATTATTTGATGTCATTAAAATTCATTTAGATTGCCAATGTCACTAGTTGTTTTCTCACTACCGGTGTGAAATGCGTAGGGATGTCAAAAAGTATCGTGGAGACCTCGTCTCGTTTGGGGGCATTTATTAAAAAAATCAGGGCGGGGACGGGGGCTGGGGCAAGGCTAACCCCCGTTTTAATTTCGGGGGCGGGGGCGGAGGTGGGCAATCCCGTCTCGAAATCCTCATGGGATCCCGTTAATAAATTACACATATATTAATTATATAAATATAATAAATAATAACAATATTTTGAGGTTCCAAAATTTAACAAAAAACATGTTTTTAAGTTGTTAGTATAATGTTTTTAAGATGTCATAACTTTTTTATTTTTAACATGTAAACTCTTGCTATAAATAATTATTTATTACCTAAAAATAGTTTATTTTAGCCCAAACAACAATTTCTTTTAGCCAAAAAAAAATGCATCCCAAAATCAATTAGGGACGGGGGGTAATAAGGGGGATTTGAGGGCAGGGGCGGGGATATGAAGGCTGGACATTTAGGTGGCAGGGGCGGAGATGGGGGAACGGAGGAATTTCGGGGGTGGAGACGGGAAATGCACTCTCCGTCTCGTTTGCCCCCGTTAACATCCCTAGAAATGTGTTTGATTTACGTCTAACAATTCATAAAGAACTTTAACTCACAAAAAAAATAATAATAATAATAATAATAATAACAATAATAATAATAATGACGACTTTTAATATAAAGTAAATAAGGTTTTCTAACATTCGCCTAAGGTCCCGTTTGATAGTTTCTGTTTGGGAAAGTGATGTTTGGTAAAGTGCTGTCTGGGAAAGTTTTCTGACTGGGAAAGAAACCATGATGTTTGATTGTACATCTGATTGACTGTGCTGAATAATGAAAAAAGGTAATAATTCAATAAAAAATAAATTTTAAAAAAAGTTATTTAAAAAAATTAATAATCCAAGAAAGAAAGAAAGAGACGGGGTTTGGTGCATAATTGTCTTTCCAGCCCATTCAGCCAGAAAGATATGATTTTGGGGCTTTCTGGGAAAGACATATCTTACCGGGAAAGACCCATTTTTTGTGCAAATCAAACAGTCTTTCCGGTCCATTCAGCCAGAAAGATCTGTTTGGACCTGGAAAGATGCGTATCAAACGGGACCTAAATTATAGTGAATTTATATTCGTCTTAAGAAAATCTTGAATCCACCCTGACTATTATTTCCAATCAAAAAATGCTAGTCAATCTTAATTACTTCGACAGAATTTTGGACGTTCAATCTACTATTAAACGTGAGTTTTCCATTGAGTTGATTTTTTGAATTGACCATATATCCTTTTCTAATTGATTGAGTCTGGTCGTTGTTTGAACACTAGAATTTTATTGATGCATACGCATGCAACCTCTATTATATATAATATGTGCATTGAAAAACTTAAAGAAAACAAATACAGTAGTACGACTAGAACATCGTTAATCTCGACAATACCCTTTAAAGTACAAATAATGCATTTAGTAAAATAGTATTGAAGTACAAAGGGTGATATCGGCATTTAGTAAAACAGTATTGAATTTCAAGTATCAAAAGCTTGATGGTATTGGTAGCATTGACTTTTCAAAAGTCATAATGCAGCATTTGCATAAAATAAGTTATATTATACTTTAAGAAAACGTTTCCTTGGGTGTGTCCGTTTCATCATATGCATGTTTTTCTTGATTATCAACAAAATATCTAGGATACTTTTACAAAAATAAGTCAACAAAAATCAATTTACTTTAAAATAATAAAATAAATATATAAACAATAATTTTAACATAATGTTTTATTGGGGGAAAAAAACTTGAGATTTTTACATTTTTAGTATAATATCCTTATAGAGAAGTACATTACAATTTTTACGCATTTGATGTGTTAATGAAGTTAAACATATGTTTGTATAGTTTTAGTTATCAATAAATTTGGATTTTATCCAAAAAATAAACCAAATTTTAATAGTAATTTAGTGATTTTAAGAGTTTATTATAAAGTTAAAATCAACAAATAATATACTATTTTACATGTAATTCAAGCAAACAAATTCTGCAATTAGAAAAGTCTTACTTAAATTGATTACATTATGATTTGATTGGTTGGATGGGGTCAACAATCCGATAGTATCTTTAAAGATACTATAAGTCAAGCCAAATGGCATAAAATGGTGTAACACGTTGTTGGACTTGCAATCATAGACTAAAAGATATATCCGACTTGAAGATATTGAATGTTTTTATGTTGGAGATTGTAGAAGATTCTATTTACAAAAATAATAATAGAAAATATTCATATTTTTGTTTGAACAATAACAATATGACTAGCTAAAAATTAAACCGAAACATAAGCATATCAACATGTTATGGAAAATGGCATCCTTACTCAATTTTGAATATGCAAAAAGAATGTCGTTTCAAATCTCCACTGCTCTTAAAAAAAATAAATAAATAAATAAATAATAATAAAATAAGAATACCATATCAAAGCATTTTTTTCACAGTCAGTACCCAACATTTGATCCCTGTCTTCAATCGCTCAAGAACCGCATGTGACTATAACCACCAGTGACGGAGCTTGAACTTTTGAGTTGGGGGGGGGGGGGGCGAAAGTATAATAAGTATGAAAATCGGAGAACAGAGGGGGGCCAAAGCCAAATTTTATAGCTTTTTGGCCTAATATGTAAAATTTTTAATACTTTAGGACTAGTTGTGACAAAAAAACAGGGGGGGGGGGGCACAGCCCCTCCTGGCCTCCATAAAGATCCGTCCCTGTCCCTGATAACCACATAATGGTCAACCAGGAGGATGTTATCACAACACCTCCTTAGTTATGACACACTTAATAGAAAGATTGCATGTCTTTTGAAGTTTGAACCCCTGTCTAACACAAATTGGACAAAACATAAATTAATATCAATTTTCGGTTTTACCAAGTTTTTCGAGTGGGCACATGATCCAATTCAGTTCATCGTGATAGAACATTAACATTTAGTGGAGTTAGTTTATTCAGACGTGTAGCGCAACTAGACGAACCCAAAGTTCGATCACCCATCAACTGTCACAAAAAGGAAACAAAAAAACTATCCTTAAGTAAATACCTTCCACATCCATATTTACTTTACATCGAAAAATATAAAGTCGTCAAGAGAATAAGACATGTGTGTCAATTCTGCTAAGTCTCTCTCCAAACGCAAAGGATGACACACTTAAGACCAGTTCCCCAAAATAAGTCAAACAGTAACCAGAAAATATTTGACAGCCTCAAGAGCATAAAATTTAAGGAGTGATATATAATGTGGTTTGTTGGCCACCCGCTAATCCTCCAAAAAATATGTATTAGAGTTGTGGACAACCACCATGTGCATGAAATAAGCATGGTCAAACATCTAGCTTAATTGTAGAGAGTATTGATTTGTTAAATGATGTTCAACTGTGATGTCGACTCTTGATCGATAAATATAGTCTCCAACTAGTTGTGGTTGATTTAATCTATGCCTTATGACTAACCTGAATACCATATAAATAAAGGGGAACCTAGTAGACCAAGTTGATTTTCACTACAAAGATGTTTGTTAGCGAATATATATGCTTGGGTCGTATTCTTTTGACATGGGTACCATTGTGCACATTACTTGACACTCTTCGCTCCGAGTTTCCGTAGTAGACTATTATGTATTGCATAAGTGGGAGATTGTTAGAGTATATACAAATGCATAATAGGCATCGTCAAATGAACCTAATATGCTACATATCTAGTGGCTTATATTGTGTTGGAAGCTGAAACAATAAACTTTTAAACTTGGTTCGTGGAGTGTTTATGTGAATATCATGACTTACATAGAAACCCTAACTTCACTTTGGAAAAAGGTAATAACATACTATGTTAACATTGTTTTTTCTTCACGTACATAGTATGTTAACATTGTTTTCTTCTTGACTTACATAGTATGCTAACAATATTTTCTACTTGAAACATGGTGTGATATTATAAATCAACAAATTTTAACCTTATTCAGAACATAGGTTATGATTATGACATATTCATGAAAATATGAAGCTCCACTGGAGGGGTAAAGTTTTAAAAGGCCTTCTTTGGAAGTGTGCTACAACTTCAAATGTTATTCTTTTCTCGAAAGCCATGAAAGAGCTCAAATTATACTATAAGGAAGCACACAAGTTGTTATAAAAAATTTCACCCACTCATTGGTCCAAAAATCAATTCCTATGTATAATTCCTTCACTATAAATATGTGAAAAAATAATTTATATTTATACACATTGTGAACCGTCTTATATTGTTGACTTGTATGGGTAGAGAAAGATATGAACCACTACTTAAAAATATGTGCTACGTTTTTAATTTAAAACTAATTTATAGGAGGGTCAAGATCATTATCATATTCTTGGAGTGTGCAAGGGTGTATTTGATATAAAGACTAGTTGTTTTCCAAAGGATCGTTGATAAGTTAGATGAGTCATTGGCACCAGCAACCACAGAAATTTTTTAGGAGATTAAGACTAAATCAGGACAATATATGATGATATTTGTAGGGAATGGCAAGTACTAGGTGTCTGGCCTTGTAATGATCAATATGTGGTTAATATGGGTGGCAAATCATGTAGTTGTAGGAAATGAGAATCTACTGGATTGCCATGTAGTATGTTGTTGTAGTGATATGTGACATACTAGAAAATGATCAATTTGTTGCTAGTCCCAACATTTATTACTTCTCCTGAGCATCACAAACAAGTATTTTCCCATAACCTATAGCTTATAGTTAACACAACAACCTTTAATATACATTATAAACTCACTTTCTTCTATGGTATGTTAGAAGACAAAAAAAAGATTGAGGGAGGATGATGAACCAAGTACCCAAAGGAATAAGTTTTCAAGAAGGTTCATGAAAATAACATGTAGAAAATATCACACCAAGGGGAACAACTCAAGAAGCTACAGGGGAAAGGAGGTCATGATGATATCTCAGATAGTGTTGATCCAAGGGTATTGGTTCTAGGATTGGAGGGCCAAGGGGAGCATGTTCTAGGAGTGGAAGGTCCAATAGGTGATGGTTCTAGTGGTGGAGGTCCAAGAGTTGCAGTATCTAGTGTTGTATGTCTAGTAGGTGTAGTTTCTAGTATCGGAAGTCCAAAAGTGTAGGTTCTAGTGATGGAGGTCGAACGGGTGCTAGTTTTAATGGAGGATGTCCCAGGGGTGTAACTTCTATGAGTAAACTTTCAAGGGGTTTAGGTTTTAGGGGTATCGATAGATGGTTTAATTCTTTTAGGGGTTTTAATATGGTTGTTGGATTAGGTGTCCAAGCCCATAACGATAATTAGTATAAACTTGAATTGATAGTAGCACAATCCTTTTGGGTTGCCCTCAAACCTAACAATTAGAAAAGATGGTTTTTGGAGAGAGAGGTTGATTTATTATTTGATTAATAAATTGAAATAAATAATTTATTAATATATTATGAGAATAATATATTAATTAGAAATAGTAATATTTAATTAATAATTAATTAGAAATTAATTGGAATTAATTTCGGGATTAATGAATCTAATTAAAAGTGCAGGGTCTTAAGTGCAATTGTTCAATAGTTGAACAAAATGCTCCAGAACCTTCCACACATAGGGTGGACGGTTTCTATAGGCCATTAGGGTTTCTAGAATTATCATTGGAGGATAATTAGGAAGCTAGATAATTACCAATTGAAGATAATATTATTATATTGGTTTTGGGCTTATCTAGGGTTTCCAAGTTGCACTATATATGGAGCCTTACCCCTTGTATTTTCGGCCACTCTATTATTCCAAGGAATAGCCGAAATTTTAAGCCTTCCTCCTCCCCCTTTCCATAATCTCCTTCTTGCTAACTTGGGTGTGAACCACTAGAGGCACAACATTTGTGGTGATTGCTTCCAAAGCTTCTACAAGTCAAGGATCATTGTTATTTCCTATAATAATAATAAGGTATGTAATCCTAAACCCTTTTATGTGTTTTTTGAAAATTGCCTAGGGTTTCTAGGGTTCTTATTTTGATGTTCATAGTTATAGGTTCAATAGAGAAAACCTAAATCTTGTTTTAGGTTGCATGCACACTTAAGAGTTTAAGTTTGTTTTGTTATGCCTAAAACCTATAAATGGTTTTGTTAAACATTGCTTTCTCTTCTTAATGCTCGAATTGATAACAATGTAATCAAAACTCTGTTCGTTTGAAAACAATATAATGACCTATTTAGTGGCTTTATTTCGGTGCTTAATTTATTATATTGCCTTAATGATAGTTTTTGTAAGTACAATGCCTTAATGGCAGTTTTTATTACTTTTAAGTACCTTGTCAGATTCTAAATTAGTTGCATTGGTGTTAATGTATGTTGTCCCTAAGTACAATGTCATCATTTTAATTTATGTTGTTTCTAAGTATAATGTGTTAATGTTAATGTATGTTGTGTTAAAGTTTAATGGTTGTTTATACCCTTTGTCTTGTTTATTAAACATATTTGTAACTACATTACCATATCATGACCATGTATGAGTACAAATGTAACGACCCAGATTTTCTCACTTTGCCATTGAGTTAGTTTCGTTATATAATCACGTTAAATGACTTTTTAATTGATCAAAATTAACTTTTGGGGGATTAAGTGTAAGAACTAGTTACTTGATCATGTATATCGATCATATAGTCATTTTTACACACTGTGAGGGGCTAACATGGAAAATTGGCTTATATTTATACACCACTTAACGCTAATCCGGGATTAATCGGTCATTTACAGAAAACAAAACCTATTTTAAGCCTCCATCTTATTGAGAGATTGTTCTAGGGTTCTTGCCTTTGGTGGTGAGTTGAAGTGAAGAAAGAATGTGAAATCATTGGTGCATTTGGTGGACTTGTGGTGGGATTCTTGAAGCTTCTTCCTTGGCATTCTTTTGGTGATTCATTTCTGGATTTCTAGAAAGTGAGGATATCTATCTATGATTTATTTTTTTCCTACAAATCACAAACAAGAAGAAACCTTGAATGAAGCAAAATTCTTGGTTTTTGTGTGTTTGTTAGTCCCATTCTTGTCCCTAACATTGTAATCATCTAGAAATGGGCTTGAGGGGTTAAGGTCATCCCAATAGAGGTTTCGATCGGAACCAAAATGATCAGATTAATTTCATCACTTGATGATCAAAAAATCTATAATCGCCTAGTTCTCACGACGTGAGCATCCCCTTACCACATCGTGACATTAATACTTTGAACGATTAGGGTCGTGTCTGTTTGATGGCCACGACATGAGCATCCATTTTCCACATCGCGATGATGTGAAACTGAATGGTCAAACCTTAATGGTTATTTTATATCACTACGTGGACATCCTAGTGTCATGATGTGACGACGGAAACTGATCGAGCCAGAATTGCGATGGACTCTGAGCTCAGGATGTGAGACCTCATTGGCAACAATGTGAGACCCATCTGAACATAATTGTATTTACTTTATGACTTGTTTTTTATCAGTTCTTTAGGTATTCGTTTAGGTGCGTTAGAGTACATGTGTTAAGGTGACTATGCTCTATTCATAGCTCCACATAACTTGGAGTAGAGGCCAGTCAATTCTTGTAGTGCTTTAAGCACTTGTTTGGAAAGATAGCATGAACCTATACTTATGCTCTTGTCAAATTGATGTTAAGTGATGTTATAAACTGAATGTAAAATGTTGATTTCAACCTTGACATGTAAAGTTATTGTTGATGCAATTGAATTTAGGAATCCTTTGTATGCTAGAATTCTTAAATTAATAATTTGATGCAAATTGAGAGAGTTACGGCCATGCTAGAAGTGAGGACTATTTGTGTGGTTAAAGTGTGTTGATATGTATGTAATATTTTTATTTTGTAATCTTGAATGAAACTAGGATATGCATGCTAGAAGTTTTTGTGATGAAAGGTGCATCTCTTTACATGCTGCTAATTTATGTTATGTATATTTATGTGGATATACCTTGATGTGTGATTGGAAGATGTTGTATGCCATGGATTACCTATAATAATAATTCACTAGCATGATAACATAATGGTATTAGTGAGGTGTGTGTTTTTCTCATGTGAGAGGATTATTAATTATACCAATTAATTAAATAAATAGTAATACACATAGCGGGGATAAGAGGGTAGTAACCTAATCTAGGTGCGTACCCTTACGAGATATTGCATTGGAAGGATATAATTTGAGGATAAAGAGCTTAAGCCAAGTCGATGTTGAATAGTTTTATAGTTGACCATTTCTAGGCATGGTTCTGATATACTTGGTGTACGGGAACTGGAGTGATGTTGGCTACTCGGAGACGTCGGATCAAGCATCATGTTTGGGTGTAGGTATGCTCATGGAGGTACCGAATACAGCCATCGAACGACAATGCATCGTGCTCGTACATGAAAAGTCAAAGTAGTGAAGGCGAAGAATCAGGGACAGTGTTACGAGAGGGAGTCACATCCCATTTGGTGCACTGGGTCGACAAGTCACGTTAGTATCGAACGGGGTATTTATTTAGGGAGTGTTAGCGATGCAATTGACCGTAGTTAGCCAGGGACATTAAAAATAATTAAATTGAAGCAAATAAATTAATAATTACTGCGATTAAAGAAGTCCGGATTAATGTATATACGTATATGTTAATAATTATCTATGTATGCTACATGGATTGATGTGAAGACATGACTTGACATAGTGTATGTGTATGTTTTGTTTCCATGCTTATGTGCTTGAGAGTGACTCGATGTGCTGATGTTGACACTTGTTTCTTACTTGTTGTGGATTTTGCATTGGTACATGTAGCTTGATATTGATGGCCTAGTGAGGTTGGGATCTTTGGGGTAGTTACAGTCTTTGAGTATTAGTGATGATACCAATTTGATACTGCATGTGATGTTTCATTTTCACTTGGTTTGGTACTTGATTTGATTTGGGTGTTACAACTTCAGAATTTGATGAAATATTTTTGAAAGGTTTTTTAAGTAATATTGGTGATGTTTTTTTAATAAGACTTCCGCTAACGTTTTCTAAGATAAATTAGTTAAAAATAAAAGAAATTTTTTTAGGTGAAAAATCACGATGTTACAACAAAGAGGCACAACCACTGTCCACTAATTCATAATACAAAATACATAAAACACTTTAGATCATACAATTCCTACCATTACACATTAACTAAATACATAATGCATAACAACTAGACAATATAACACTCTAATATATGGGTGGAGGTCATTATATTGCTTTCCTTCTTTCTTTGACGTTTGTTCTTTGACATTTGAATGTAATTGCATCAAAACCCCAACAACATTGTATACTAAACTTATATGCCCTTTCATTGACATATTACCAAAACATTACATCTGATTTAAGCATTTCAGTCTAATTTTACAAACCAAAAACGTTTACCTAATACAACCTATTTATATGTGAAAGGCAAAGTAGAGGAAGTAGAAAATCCAACTCAAAATTAACAAAAGTTTATATTTACCATCTACAAATACAACAACTCCTTATGACTATTGAAAGTTGTTGATGAACCTTACTAACTTAGGAAAGATCTGCTTCGATCTAGGGCACATGGGTGGGTCAACCCACCTGATGAAAGGGCTCTTTAATCCGGGATTTGAATGATACCAGAACAGTCAACCTGGATTCTGTGATGTCCAGGACGTGATGATTATTATAAGACAACCATATCCACAAAACACCATCATTAAATCTCGTTAATGAAGGGCAAGCAAAGGACAATTTTGGATCCATTGGGTGTGAAGAAGTGATCATACCTATATACACCCCTAGAAGAGAGAATGCATGAATGGATGAAAATACCATCATATAGAAGGCATGTGCGTCCCCTTAAATTTAGATGGGGTTAGTGGGCTAGACTTACGTTGCAATAATTCGAAAGCACATGCCCTTATTCGATTTAAATCGAAACATGGACTGAAATTGTGATATGCGCTAAACCACAAGGACCATATATGAAATTTAGTATTATCTTAATCATTAAATTGTTAGAATGATTCAGTATTCAACACGATATACAAAATAACCCATAGGGTGGACATCGTCGTTCATATTGTATGGCGGTATTCTGGCGGTGGTGCTGTTAAAACAGTCCCGCAGAAGAAAAGGTATCGCGTAGGTGAAGACAAGTAGGTTACTATACTCGTTGCTGACTTTCTCTTTATCGCTGATTATATCTTACTTTATGATCGTTGAACAGTCAAACTGTCAATTTTTTTAAAACTTTTTACCAATATCAATACTAACTTCCACCTTTTATAAAATCACACATTCTCCAATTCCATTCCATCTTTCTTTAATTTCATTATTTTTCTATCAAATAAAATTCCAATTTTATGTAATTATAATCAAAATAGATTCTCGTGACAAATCCAAACATGACGGTTCTAGCCAAAGACGCAACCGAAAAAACGAAAACGTTCCTCAAGATTTTCCATTTTCCATTCCAAAAACCCTGAAACCCAAACTACCCACAATATCGACATTATCAATAACAATATAACCAACTCAAGATTCAACAATCATACAACCGGTTTCATCTTCCGCCTGATTATACTGCTTATCAGCAATAATATATACATTATTCTCAATCGGTTTTGGAAACCCAATACAAATATTTTCCTCCCAATGTCTCGTAATTTCATGAAACGCACCGAGACCGCATGTGATTATATAAAATGGAAAAAGTCAAAGAAATGGAGTTAAAAAGAAGAGGTGGATTTGGCTACGACGTATATCGACGTTTCTTAAGATAAGAAAAGAGACAATCGACAATGGTTAGAGGCATTTTAGGAGTGGGTTCTAGACCATTTTAATGCTCAAGAGGGAGGTTCGTATCAGACAAGGCACCAAATAAATTTAAAATGGAAGGATCTCCAAAAAATGTAACAATTTTAATAGTGTGGCTAACGGGAGATCTGAGGTCGCTGTTTTAAAATTGACACTAAGCGAGCATCAGGAGATTTATAAAATGAAAGTTTTTTCCAAGAAAAAACTTGGGATATTTTGAAACTCCACGCAAAATGTTTGCTCGTCAAAAAGGTCACTAGAGACTCCCCGAATCATTCATCAAAACAAACAAAAACATTTTCATTCAAGCCTACACAACCTCTTTGGATGCACAATTTCCACCTAAATTCGGCCAAGACCCAAAAGCATATCATGTTGTTGACTCACCACCTCGGAGACAACAAACAGGAAATAAAACGACATCGACATCCTCACAACCGCCAAAAATAGTTGGCATCATCAACGAAATTGCTAACATCCACACTATAAGCAAAACGGAAGCGGGTCAGAGAAAAATATCGAGATGAAAAATTACACATTATGTGAGAAACCGAGAAACGAAAAAGTTGAATTATTAGAGTGGGAGCTAGATGCACAAGATATCGTAGATTTGCTACAAACGATCCTTGAAAAGAAATGATAAATTACGGAAAAATATGATTGTCGGTTTTAGAATTTCATTTTAAGAATTTACTAATCATTTTAATATTTTAATTATCGTGTTTAAATTTTAATTGTTGTTTTTATCTTCTTTTTTTCATTTGTATTAGTTTATGTTTTACTAAAAAAATTATGCTTAATTTAATTTTTTAATTTTTGGTTTTAAATTAGTAAAAGTTTAGTTTAAGAAAAAGTTAAGTGTTAGCGGATACATATATGTATCATATGTATTGTATACTTTGTATTATTAGGCCCATTTGCTTTATATGCATCATGTATGTATTTGGCCTAATATGGCACTCTTGTATTTATACCATTTGTGGAATGCATAATTGGGTTTTGGTAAAATACGTTGACTTACATGGTATCAGAGTGTAACTCTTAACCCTAGCCGTGTCCCCATCTTCATGTCGATATTCTTCTTCTTCTCCTCCTTTTATTCTCTACTGCTCTCTTCTTCATCATCATGACAGGTGAAAGAAGTTCTTCTACAAAACCCACTCATAAGGCATATGGTATCACAAATATTAAAACCTATGTCCCTCTCATTCTGGATATCTCAGCTCGTAATTACGAACCATGGATTGATCTCTTCCATGTTTGTTGCATCGTATATGGTGATGTTGATCGCATCGACACCACATAAGACTCCCCTAATTCATCTCCACCCACAGACACGGAGTGGCAAGAACTTGATCAAGTGGTCAAGTTGTGGTTGTTTGCTTCTATTTCTCAGAGCTTTGTCGCTTCAGCCTACTCTATTAAAGCTTCTGCTCGCAAAATCTGGATGAACTTACACACACTCTTCTATGATGATGTTGAGTCCACTACTATGAATTAGAAAATGATCTGAGAAACATCACGTTGGGAAACTTAATAATTCATGAATAGCTTGACAAAATAAAGAAGATTATTGATTTACTTGAAGGTCTTGGTGAAAAATTCAAGGATAGGAACGTTGTTCTTCATTCCCTATCCAACAAATCATAACGCTCTTCAAACTTATGCTTCTCTTTTTCAAGGATCAACAACCTCCAATTTAGCATGTCACGCTCAGACTTGATGGCAGTAAAGTCCGCCAACTCCGAGCTGATGTGACGAAGGCGCCCATCCGCCGCCACTAGGTAAGTGGGAACCTGAGTTCTTGCATATTGTAAGCTATTAGCCATATGGGAGTTCAATAGGAGCTCCAAAGCTTCAATAGTGTCCGGTGGGAAAGCGTGACGACTCCACTCGTACGCAGCTGAATGTTGCGTAAGTCTCCGGGAGGAAGACACCGGAAGTAACCGGAGGAGCAGGAGGAGCACCCGCATCAGCATCGTCCCTCAACGGACATGAAGTAAACCCAGAGGAGGTTGGAACTTCACCCCTAGCTCATTCCCACGATCGCCACCACCAAGATCAATGTTGAAGTTTGACTCTTGTTTTGGGTCATGAGGCGGTTATATTAACTCAGTGCCTACCCCCTACAACAAGTCCGAAACATCCTCATCGGTGATGGTAATCAAAATGTCGGACTCCCCCATAAAAAATTCCACATTGCGTCTCTTGCGAAGACGTTTGCCAGTAGTACTGGCACCAATGTCTCCGGCAAGGGGGGAGTCCATCCAAGCTATTCGCCGCTTGGTAGTTTCCCGACCGCCACCAACCGCCGCCTCTTTCTATGGATCATCTTTAGAGTTCCGAGGCGTAGGGTCATCACGAGTAACACCCTCGACAACTGCATCCACTAGAACTGGATCAACTTGAGGAGCACGCCCTTCATTCCTAGCAACAAGGGGCGCAACAAGTGCCATGGTTCGATCAGCGCTAACAGGCGGTAGGAGGATCTCCACCAAAGGTACCTGACTCTACTGGAGGATGCCCATGAACTTGCCCCACAACACTATTTTAAAGGGAAAAATCCTCTCCTGACCTACAAAAGCAAAAAGTAAAACGAGATGAGTAAATCGATTCCCCCAAAAAATATACCTTTGGGGGGGGGACGAGGAGAAGAACACTTACCATCCTTCTCCATGAAGTACTGAGGCATCATCCCTCGAGCCCTCCATGGGAAACTCATCCCAACGGTGGCTAGGATGTGATCCTCCCAGTCTTCCCTAATGAAGCAGAAACCCCCAACGCCTGTGCGATGGTTAAACTAGCACCCCACAGTTTGGGCGACCGGTCAAAGTAATCGGTCCTTCAGGGGTAGCCGTAACCAACCAAATTGCGGTTCACCCAAAACCACTTATCTTGCCAATTATTCTTGGGCGCTTTCTGGTTAACGATGAACGCATGAATACCCTGCCTTTGGGAGAAGGTATGAACGCCAGACTGAGTGTAAGAGTTGAAGAAGGCCTTGAATGCCTAGAACTGAGGCAGCACCCCAAGGGCTCGACGGGCCAGTTCAAAGCCCACGATTTTGTTGACAGCATTGGGAGTCAAATCACCCACGGAGAAACCATATTGATGCATGATCTCGTTAAAAAAGTCAGTTTTCGACAACCTCAAGCCTGCCTCGAAGATTGGAATGGGGACTCCGACCTTTCCCTCCGGTGGACGAGAGATGATCGCCCCTTTCTTGGGATACTGCATCCCGTGTTGGGGCATAAAGTCGAACTTGGTTTAAGAGATTCAAACTCGCTTGGAGTTGGCTTGATTCCAGTCTGTGGTGTTTCCATTTTCTCTTGAAATGAATGAATAAGTTGGACGAGAAGGAAGATAAAGAAATGATAGAAGAAGTTGAAGAAGTAGGAAGCGCAAAGAATAAAACCGTCCTTGATAAGGAAGGTTTTAAATGCAAGGCGGGAATATCGAACAGTTACCATGATGAAACCGTCTGCGCAGACAGCTCCGTCACATCAACCGACGTCAACGCCATCTGCGCCAAACACGTGGCTTGATCTAAGCGAGAACAACTCAGCTATGCCAGGCTAACACTGACATTTACTAGCCTAGGGGAATTGTTAACATATCACACTAGGAATACGTTAAGGATAACAGAACTGTTATCTTTAGGACGACCTAGCTAACAGTCACAAATTTATCCTAGTGCCCGACCCGGGCCCTCACCCTCGCACCTAGGTCCAATTAATGATGATAATCTCCGGTCTATAATTTGAGAAAACACATATGGTCATCTCCCAGAGCGACACGTGTAGCGCCTAGGGTGCTGTCCTCAGTTTACTCTGCACCAATAGCAGATCACCACTAGTGGTGCACGATCCTCCAATAGGAATCCTCCACGTCCTGTCGGCCGAGACGGGACAAAGGACACTGTTGGGATCGTGCACTAGGGAAAAAAAGTATAAAACGACCCTTCTTCTCTAGAAGAAGGTATCTCTTTTTCTCCATCTAAACCCTAATTACCTTATCCTCAAACATACACTAACTAGACTGTCGGAGATTCGTCCCGGGATCACCTCTCGTACATTGACTGAAGTTATTTCTTCGTTGTTGTGATTACAGGGCTCAACCCAACCGGAATCAGCAAGTGACAGTGTTAACTCCAAGGCCCATATCATAATTGTGACATATATAATTTGGATGTTGACGGTCTATGAATCCCGAGGGTTGATGCATGTACACATTCTCTTGAAGATGGCCGTGAAAAAAAAAAGCATTCTTTACATCAATCTAGTGAATGGGCCAGTTCCAAGAAATAGCCAGGTTAAGAACCATACATATAGTTTTTGGTTTGACAATCGGGCTTTAAATCTCATCACAATCGATCCTATGTTGCTAAATACGACCATTTTCTACAAGTCTGGCTTTATAGTGAAATAGGGAGTCGTCAGTACTAAACTTCTGTTTGAATAACCACATGCAACAAACCATATTGGCTCCCGGTGTACATGACACTAATACCCAAGTACCATTAGTAATAAGAGTATTGTATTCCTCATTCATGGCTTTTATGCCAGTTTGGATCTTTCAAAGCCTGTAAGTGTGACCATGTGACAATGGAAATGGAGGCGGAGAAAAGATTAAGGCGGTCAATAGGTTTCATAATGCAACTCCGAGATCGGGTGTGCATGTGATGAGTAGGAGGTGGATGGGGAAGGGGGAAGGACTTTCGTGAGGTGGATATGGAGGAGGTATGGGAGGTGAGGTGGTGGATCCAGCCTCAGAGATATGGGCAGGATCAGGTGAGTTGGGGCAGATGGAGTGGGGTTAAGAATCTGGTGAAGATTTATGAGATATCTGAGTCGGATAGGAAGTTATAGGAAGGAGGGTCGGTGGGTGTGATCGAGTCATATGGGAATATAGACTCATCAAATGTAATAATACGAGAGATAATGATCTTCCAAGTGGAAAGATCAAAGTATCGAAAACCTCGATGATAGGTGGGGTATCCAAGGAAGAAGCATATGGTGGAACGAGGTTGGAATTTGTGAGTGGTGTGAAGGCGTGGAAAATAAAGGCAACCAAAGACACGCAAGTGGTCATATATGGTGTTGCGTTGGAAAAGGCAGTAGTGTGGAGTTTCATTTGAGATAGAGACCGATGATAAGAAATTAAGAAGATGTGATGCCATGTGGAGAGTTTCAGGCCAAAATGAGGGAGGAATGTAGGAATGAAATAAAAGAGTTTGCATCATGTTATTGATAGTGTGGATCCTTCGTTCGGATCTACCATTTTGTTGGTATGTGTGAGGACACGAGAAAAAAAAAAGTAATACCACGAGAGGCGAGGTGGTCTTGTTGTACTCCCCCCCCCCCCCCATTTTCACATTGTAATTATTTAATAATACCCCTAAATTGAGTGTTAATGATGTTGGAAAGATGTCGGAGCTTTTGAAAAACTTCAAATTTAATTTTGAGAGGATATACCTAAAGATAATTAGTATAGTAATCAAAAAACAAGACATAATATTGTTGTTAACGTATCCTTCCAAGAATACGTCAAAGGCAACTGGACGATTATCCAAAGGAAGACCTAGCTAACGGTCGTTACTCGGTGCAAGAGCTAGGCTCGGGCCCTCGCCCTTGCAGCCTCGTGCTTAGGCCAACGTCCTAACACCAAGTCCTATAACAGGCCAAAATAGTACCAGATTGCTCCCCAGAACGACAAGTGTAGCACTCAGAGCGTCGCTCCTCAGTAACTCTGCACCACTAGCGGATAACCATTAGTGGTGCATGACTCACCAATAGGACACCTCCACGTCCTAACAGTCCAAACCAGGCAGAAGGTGCTATCGGGGACATGCTCCCCGGGCAACAGGTATAAAAGGATCCTTCTTCTTCAGAAGAAGGGATCGCTCACTCTCTATATCTAAGATAAAATCCTAATTATCCCATACACTTACTGACTAGACCCTCAGAGTCTCGTTCTGGGACCCCCTCCCGGACGACGGCTAACCTGAACTCTTTATTTGTTGTGATTCTTACGCTTAACCAGACGACGCGATCCACCAAAGCTGTTAAGCTCAAAGACATATCACAACATTTGGCGGCATCCGGGCGTGTACTCGGAGTTACACAACCTTAAAATGACCCTAGACGGCGACAATGACAGGAAAGGCACCTACAACATCCGTTGGGGGAGAAACGTGCCCGACGAGACTAATTTCGTCGCTCAATGGCACATATCCATCTACCTCAGACGGACAAGCCTTCACCCACACACCAACATCACAGATGCAAGGTCAGATAGCAGAAACCACAACATCAGCAATCGTCGACCTATGGCGACCGTCACCTGTCACAACAGAACAGCCGGTTGCAAGCACGACCGCAACGCCCAGAGGACTGCGACTCAGCTGTTGCAACCGGCAGTTTTCCGGCCACAATTGTACCGCAAAAGAAGGGGGTAACACTTGGTTCCCATGGACCATGTTTCCTTATGCGCAATTCTTAAAGTCTATAAATCATTTATCTTAGTGGTTAGCATGTCGGAAACAACGTTTTCTCTGGAACTGCCATCGGAGTTCTAATCCTACACAAATCAACATCAAGATCCCAAGAACGAGGTCCTTACAATCAAAAGAAAACGCAATAGGTATGAACGCCGCAAGGTCGACGATGATGTGGAGGTGCTATCTAGAAACCTCTCGACCATCAACTTCTCCTTAAAGGACCCAAGACCACGCGACTGGAACCCCAAGGATCCGCTCCTAATTACTGCATTTGTATGCCAAAGGAAAATCCACCACGTCTACATAGATAATGGTAGTAGCACCGACATCCTCTATGGACATTGCTTCCGACAGTTTCCGAATTCCTGGAAGGAGGACTTGAAACCACCGACATGTGGTCCTTTTTTCGGTTTCACAGGACATAGCCTATGGCCAATGGGTACCATACACTACCCCCTCATGCTGGTTAGCCATGACGGGAGGGAAAGCATCACATGAACGATCGAGTTCTCAGTAGTCCGTTTCCGAGCGGAGCAAAACATATTACTCAGATGGCCGACGCTTTTCCAATTGCAGACCATATCGTCAACCATTCACAGTACTATTCAGTTCAGCATGCATACCGGTTCAGCTGCAATTTTTGCTAGCACTCCACGTCCACATGTCTGCCGTTAGATTATTGCAGCCCCAGAACTAATTCGAGACCCAAAAAAATCAAAGGACTACTGCACAGAGAAACACGTGATCCTCCCCGATCATCCGGAGCAAGCAATACGAGTGGGTGCAGACCTATTGGCGGAAACCAAAACCAGGTTCATCACACTCTTAAAACAATTCTCTAACGTATTCGCCTGGAAACCTGCAGACATGACGGGGATGGACCGCAAGGTCATCGAACATAGCTTAAACATTTTATCGGGAAGCATCTCAGTCAAAAAAAAAAAGAGGGGGAAAACGGGCGACAAGAGCAAGGCAATCAATGAGGAAGTCGCAAAGCTGGTAGCCGCATGCACTCTACGGGAAGCAATTTTTCCCACCCGGATAGCTAACCCCGTGATGGTAAAGAAACATCACGGGTCGTGGCGAATGTGCATTGATTACTCCGACCTACACAATGCCTACCCAAAATACCATTACCCCCTCCTAGAGATAGACCAAAAGGTTGAATACTAGGAAGGCTTCCAACTTAAGTGCTTTCTCGATTCTTACAAAGGTTATCACCAAGTCCAAATGCGAAGGGAAGATGAGGAAAATACAGCATTCCACACCGATTGTGGCACGTTCTGCTACCAAAAAAATGTCGTTTGGACTCAAAAATGCTAGGGCAACATACCAGCGCCTGATGGAAAAAGTCTTCATCGACCAAATCATCAGGAATGTAGAGGTTTACGTTGATGACATGGTTATCAAAATCCGTCACAAAGCAGCATCACTCAGGGATATTGAGGAAACCTTCCGGACCCAGGTACAAGCACAGGTGAACCTCAATTCGGGAAAATGTGCCTTTGGAGTAGAAGAGGGCCAATTCCTAGGTTACCAGATAACCAAAGAAGGAATCGAACCAAACCAGGCCAAGATTCAAGAATTGGTGAAACTCCAAGGCTCCCCACAAACTGAAAGGGTTCAAGGGATTAATGGGAGATTAAGGGCACTCGGCAGGTTCATTGCCTAGTCAGCCGAAAAAGCTTTCCCACTCTTCCACACCCTAAAGGGTTGCGTCAACAAAAAGAAATTCAAATGGACAACAGATTCTGATAGAGCCCTACAACGTCTGAAGGAAGCCCTACAACGGCTTCCGACCATGGCGAGCCCCCTACCAGGAGAAACCCTGCAGATGTACCTGGCAGCATCCAACGAGGCCATATCGTTGGTGCTAATAGTCGAAAGGGACCAAAAGCAATTGACGATACACTTTGTGAGCAGAGCACTAAAGGTCCTAGAGCTCAATTACCCAACTCTAGAGAAATTAGTCCTAGCACTGATTTATGCAGCCAGACATCTCCGACGATAGTTCCAGGCTTACAGGGTTGAGATTTTGACTAGCTTCCCAGTGAAACAATTCTCCTAAGACCGGAAAAGTTAGGACGACTGGCGAAGTGGGCCATCAAACTAAGATAGCATGACATAGACTATCGACCATGATCCAACATCAAAGCTCAAGCTCTAGTAGACTTCATAGTAGAAATGTTCGACCCGCTCACATGGGTGCCGACGGCTGTATCGATAGAGTCCTCGGACCCCGAAACGAACAAGGAAGTATGGGAATTGCATATCGACGACGCTACAAGCAAGGAAGGATCTAGCATAAGTTTGATCCTCAAGAACCCCAGTGGTAATGATATCACGTATGCTTTAATATTCAACTTCCAGGTCTCCAACAATGAGGTCGAATATGAAGCACTTCTCGCGGGTCTTCGCCTAGCACGAGAGGTCGGAGCGAAACACCTCTCGGCTTTTGGTGACTCCCTGCTCATTACTAACCATGTCAACGACACTTACGAAGCCAAAGACCAAAGGATGCAGAGGTACCTGTACGCAACGGGAAGCTAACACATTTGTTTAAAAGCTTCAGGATCACACAGATCTCCCGGGGAAAAACACGAGGGTCGATGCTCTCAGCAAATTGGCATCAACATCTTTCGATCACTTGACCAAGATAGTGCTGGTAGAAGTTATCACAGAAAGGAGCATCGAAAATAGGCAAATCGATTCCATTGCAATACCTCCTGATTGGACCAAGCCCTACCTAGACTATCTCCTACACGGCGTCCTCCCAGACGATCCTGCGATAGCCAGAAAAATCAAAATCAAATCCCCACAGTTCACATTAAGGGAGTAACTGAAGGGTTTTAGTATACTACAACATCCTATGGTGCACATACAACCCTAAATGCTCTGGATCTATGTTTTCTCTAATTATACATGTAATATTGTTTCCAAAGCATTAAGCCTACAACTAGCATAAACATCATAGAAATGAGTTGCATAATTACCTCTTTGTTGTAGCTTGTAGTTTTGGCCTTTTAAGAACTTAGCACCAATAGTATGAATGCCTCAAATGGAATCACAACACACCTTTGGACAAATGATAACTTTTTGAGATAATATACTTTCACCAAAATCGGCTCCATGCTCTCCAGAACACTAGTGTATCTAGTCCCCAATTTTGGATGCTAAGGGGCTTCTTATATAGTGTGGCAAGATTAGGGTTACACCATGTAAACCCTAATGTGCATGACCTTCCATATTCCTTAGGTTCCATGGATTTAAACCTCCATGGATTGTTACATGGGTTTAGCCCAACCTAAGGAATCATGGACCATTGGCCCACACCATAAGAATGAATGATTTACCAAATCAACCCCTTATATTTAATTAGTCTCTTTTGATCACAAAATTAATTCCAAACTAATTCTTGATCAATACTAATTAAATAATATGATTTCATATTAATATATTAGAACTTGTAATATATTAATAAATCATAAATAACCTCTTCTCAAAAGTCCATCCTATCATATTGTCCTGGTGATATGCAACCCAAATGGACCATGCTACTCTCGGGTCAAGTACATATCAATAATAGTTATGGGTTTAGACACCTAATCCAACAGTAACAACTGTACAAGAGAAGGTACCTAACACTGTGGCTCAGATGCATCGCCCACGCTGAAGGACAATCTCTCTTGGAAGAAAGTCATTTAGGCAAGGCCGGGGAGTGTACTGGCCCGACATATATAAGGATGCGGCCGAACTTACAAAAAAATACTCGAAGTGCCAAGCCTTCGCCCCTTTTCAAAACCAGCCCACACTGCCTCTAACCAGCCTCAGCAGCCCCTGGCCTTTCCATCAATGGGGCATAGATATCGTAGGACCATTCCTGGTTACCCCGAAGGCATCCAAATTTCTGCTAGTCGTTGTTAATTACTTCAGCAAATGGATCGAAGCTGAACCATTAGCCATGGTCACATGCAGGCAAATGATAAAGTTGATGTGGAAGAATATCCTCACGCGATTCGTTACCTCCAGAGTCCTTATTAGTGACAACGATACCCAATTTGAGGGTATCCCTTTCAAATAATGGTGCGAGGAAAAGCAAATCCATCGACGGTTCACCTCAGTAGCCCATCCCCAGGCCAACGGCCAGACTGAGGTGTAAAAAAAGATCGTTTTCAACGGCCCCAAAAAGCGTTTGACGAAATCAAAAGCGGTCTGGGTTGAAGAACTACCAACAATACTCTAGTCGTATCGCACAACCTCAAGGTCTAGTACCGTAGAAACACATTTCAGCTTAACGTAAAGAACAAAAGCAATACTCCCACTCGAAATCACAAGTCGAAATTTGCGAGTAACAGATTTCGATGCGAAAACCAATGAGGTCGAACTCCGTCATGATCTAGACATACTCAATGAGAAGCACGAAGCTCCCAACTCCGCCAAGCGGCCTACAAGGCCCACACCAAAAATTTCTACAATCGGTGTGTACGAGTAAAAATTTTCAAGGGTGGAGAATGGGTATTGCGCAAGAATGAGTCCTGCCACACACATACCCAAGTAAACCTAAGCGTCATTTGGGAAGGACCGTACAAAGTTATAGAGGCACACTGGAACAGAGCCTATGTCCTAGAAGCTCAGTACGGGAGACCGATCCCCTGCACCTGGAATGCGCATAACCTACGTCACTTTTATTCCTAGAGCATGGAGGAAAATAAGATATGATTAGGGCAAGGGTAGCATGATCGAAATCCAAATGGATGATCACACCCCAGTAACTGGCCCAAGGACTATGCCTTAGTTCGTATCGCAATGTAGTCACTTTTTATTCTCATCAAACAATATTGATGTTCTACACACATTATCAGTATAGTGATGCAAATTGACTACTATAAAAAAATAACTATTAGAATGTTCTTTCACAATTCAAGCTTGATATCATAATAGGTTGTGCATGTTTACAAAATGGTAACAAGGACTGATCATCTGCATCATTTGAGCGAAACTGCTGAGAGAATGCAACCATAGCCGTGAAAGGTTCATAACCTTTCCCTAAACATGTCAATCCGGTCCAAAAGGCCACAAGCCTCGACCATGGCATAAATAAAGGCTTCAAAGGTTCATAACCTTTCCATTAAACCATACATTACCTAAGTCCTAAAAACCTCGAGGTAACGATCTCAAATTGACTTAGATGATTAAGGTCGGAGTGCAACTCCTCAAGGCCCAAGACTTAGAGCAAAGTCGAAATAGGGTAGTCAACAAGCTTTAACCAAAAATGACACCCCAACATAATGAGCTAGCCAAAGCTCAAAACTAAAAGCTAACTAAAATGCTTTGGTCTAGAAACATAGGCCCACGACTCGAAAAGAGGATATGTCTTAAGTGCCTAGCGTGAATATCGAAAATGGACTTAGGGGGACTAGGCAAGTAAGGGCTCTAGAGTCACAGATTGAGCAGGTAGCTCAATTATCAACCCAATCTATCCCCAAGACCAACATAAACCTTGGGAAAAAATTGCTTAATTAATAAAATAATCAAACACACGCTGGCGGCCAAAACAAAATACTGAAAACGAAGGCAAGCCAACCGCTTAAACAAAAGCAATGCCATAAAAACAAAGGATAAATATGTATTATCTACCATGTATTCCCCAGACTTACACGAAAATAACACACAAGCTAATAATATAAAAAAAGAAGATGTGGTTCGAGGAAAAGAAGAGTCAACTGCCAGGAAGAGCAAAAGAAGGTCTGTGTTCCCCAGATAGCTCGTCGGAGGACGGTCTCCCACCGGAGGATCCAAATGGAGTCGACGAAGCCCTTCCAAGTATAACTCACCAAGGCGGAGGTACGAAGTGACATCTGTCTCCAAGAACGCCTTTATGGAAGCATGCATTGCCTAAGCTGACTGCGCCGCAGTGTCCGGTTCCGACGGATCAAAATTCCCAGTAGCCAACTGCTTCAGCACCGCCTACTTACCGCTCTCAATACCGGCGGCCACACATGCCGCCTTCTGACGCCGGACACCAAATGAAAATTCTTCACTCTCAATGAGTCGGTCAATTACCCGGACCACCCCCTCTTGAAGGATCCAGGACAAATTGTCCTCCAAGGCTCTCCTCGTCGAGGATGTGACCGACATCTGCTCGCTTTGTTGTCTTACATGTTTCTAGCGCTTCCTTCCCTGCCTCCAGATCTCGCACTTGTTGCGATAAACGCTCCACCTCCCCATCCAAGCTAGTTACTTTATCTTCAGCGGCAAACTTCTCACAAGCTAGAACGATGTAAAGTTCCTCGAACTTGCGTCTCTCATCCTCAAGGAGCCACACCTTTTCTCTAAGCTCATTGTGTTATGTCTTGACCACCGCCAACTCCTCCAGGTCGGCACCCAAATAGCAAAGATGACCGGCTGCCTCCACCAAATACAAGGCAACCTGGGCCGAAATATATTGGAGATCAGTTTCCATATGGGAATGAGAAATAAAGCTCCAATGACTCCAATGTGGCTGGAGGAAACGCATGACGAAACCATTCATGAGCGCTGGAGGGTTGCATCAGAAGAGACCCATGATTGAGATTCCACTCCGGGCGATACACACCATCACTTCCCAGTTGTGTAGACACTGTACAAGAGATGACATCGCCGGGAGGCGAAACCGAATAGGAACCGAAGACGACTCTAGAACCAGCCGCATGCTTCTTACCAAGACCACCATCACCTAAATCGACTGCATCCTATGTTCCCTTTTCCGGTTGCTGATGTGGAGCAGTCGTTCCTTGGTCCACTCCCTTCAACTGGTACGAGGTGTCATCATCAAGAGTGTCGATCACATCAGGTGAGCCTCCACGCAAGAAATCAATATTATGCTTCTTGCGTAATCAGCCACCAACCATGTTGGCCCCAACATCACCCATAAGCACGGAGTCTACCTAGGATGTGCGCCATTTAACAGTGGATCGACTGCCACCAGTGGGAACCACCGTCTACACCTACACCCGACGGACCAAAGTCGACTTGAGCGCCAGGCCCTTCGTGCACAACAATGAAAGGAACTTTCAGAATACGCACACGAGTAGCGCCAGTGGGCGGTGGGAGAACCTCCACCAAAGGGACTTTATGATACCGAAGGTCACCCTTAAACTTTCCACGTAACACTCTCATCAAGAGTATCGATCACATCAGGTGAGCCTCCATGCAATAAATCAATATTACACCTCTTGCGTAATCAGCCACCAACCATGTTGGCCCCAACATCACCCATAAGCACGGAGTCTACCTAGGCTGTGCGCCATTTAATGGTGGATCGACTACCACCAGTGGGAACCACCGTCTACACCTACACCCGACGGACCAAAGTCGACTTGAGCGCCAGGCCCTTCGTGCACAACAATGAAAGGAACTTTCAGAATAGGCACACGGGTAGCGCCAGTGGGCGGTGGGAGAACCTCCACCAAAGGAACTTTATGTTACTGAAGGTCACCCTTAAAATTTCCACATAATACTCTCTCGAGGGACAAAACCCTCTCAACACCTGCAAAATGAAACAACAGCCGTCAAATTAACAACCTTCCCCCAAGGAAAGCTCTTTAAAGAGAAAATATAGGGGGGGGGTTATAGGGAAAACGAAACTCACCATTTTTCTCCACCTAGAACTGAGGAATCATCCTCACGACCTGCCAAGTAGCACTCATCATTGCCGCCGCCAGGATGCAGTCTTGCCAATCTTCCCCGTTGAAGCAGGTCCCCTTCAACGCTTCAACTACAAGCAAACTAGCACCTGACAGCTGGGGTGCCCGATCTGAAGAGATGACCATATGAGGGTAACTAGGACCGATTAGGTCGCTGTTAACCCACAACCACCGATCCTTCTAGTTTTTTCGAGGAGCCCTCTGGTTAACAATAAACGCGTGGTTATTGTGCCACTGAGAGAAAGTATGTACGCTAGACTGGGTGGATGAGTTAAAGAAGAACTGGGAGACCTGGAGTTGAGGAAGTACACCCAAGGCTCGATAGGCCAACTCGAACCCAACAATCTTGTTAACGGCGTTAGGAGCGAGGTCGTCCATAGAGAAGCCATACTCACGCATGACGTCATCAAAGAAATATGATATTGGCAGTCTAAGTCCCACTTTGAAAATCAACACATGGACTCCAACCTTCCCTGCTGGTGGATGGTATAAAATAGCCCCATCCTTCGGAAATTACACTCCGTGTTCAGGCATGAACCCAAACTGAAATGGAAGAGATTCGAACTCTTTCGGTGTCAGGTCGCTCCCAGATCACATGGACGCCATCATAGGCCTCGAACAGAAAACAATGAGGAAAGAATAACATAAAGAAGAAGAATAAGATTCTCAAAGCGTAGGAGATACAAAAGAACAAAACTGCCCTAATAAAAGGGAATTTCGAATACAAAGCGGGGGAATCGAACCGTTACCGCAGTAAAAACTGTCTATGCAGAACGACTTTGTCGCGTTAACGGACATCAGAGCCATCTCCACCAGACGTGTGTCTCGATCTAAGCTAAAAAAAACCCAACTACCCAAGGCTAACGATGACGTTTACTAGCCTAGGGAATTGTTAACGTATCCTTCCAAGAATATGTCAAAGGTAACGGGACAATTATCCAAAGGACGGCCTAGCTAACGGTCGTTACTCGGTAAAAGAGCTAGGTCTGGGCCCTCGCCCTTACAGCCTCGTGCTTAGGCCCCGACGTCCTAACACCCAGGCTCATAACAGGCCAAAATAGTACCAGATTGCTCCCCAGAACGACAAGTATAGCGCTCAGAGCACCGCTACTCAGTAACTCTGAACTAATAGAGGATAACCACTAGTGGTGCATGACTCACCAATTGGACGCCTCCACATCCTAACAGTCCAAACAACATAGAAGGTGGTGTTGAGGACATGCTCCCCGGACAACACGTATAAAAGGACCCTTCTTCTTCAGAAGAAGGGACCGATCACTCTCTCTATCTAAGATAAAATCCTAATTATCCCATACACTTACTGACTAGACTTTCGGAGTCTCATTCCGGGACCCCTTCCCGGATGATGACTAACCTCGGCTCTTTCTTTGCTATGATTCTTAGGTTTAACCAGACGACACGATCCACTAACGGTGTTAAGCTCGAAGACATATCACAACAATTGATAACCACCATTAGTAGAAATATGAGATGTCCACACATCAAAATGAATAATTTCAAAAGGTTTAGAAACAATAGAATGAGACAAATAAAATGGAAGCCTAGTGTTCTTGCTAAGTTGACAAGCTTGGAAAGTAACATTATTTTTTGCTAAACGTCAAGAAATTGAACTACTAGAAAATAAATGCTTCAAGACTTGATTTTTGGGATGACCGAGTCGTTGATGCCAAATGGTATGCAATGTGGAGATGAAGGCATGAATGTTGGAGTTGGTGACATGATAAAGAGGACCAGAGCTATCAAAACGGATGAGAGGACAACGAGTCTGATAATCAAGAATTATGAAACCATAAGGATCAAAATCAATAGAGAAATTGTTATGAGTAGTAAACTTGTGAAAATATATAATATTTTTGATGATATTGGGTGTGATAAGAACATTTGGTAAATGAAGAGTACAATAAATATTTGGAATAGGAAAAATTGAATGCTCCAAAGTCTCAACATGTATTGTAGAACTGTTACCAACATAAATAGAATGAGGATAATGATTATTAGAGGCATATTTGGGTATACCTGCATTGCTGTAAACATGATTGGTAGCCCCCATGGTACATTACCCAACCATCATTTCCCGTATCGTTTAACGACATCATGTTGAACAGTGTTGGGAGCAAAGTGGGATGATCGTTACCAAGCCTAGCCCGATGTTGATTTGGGCCAATCGAATGCACATGGGCTTGTAGAGCAGTAGATGATGACGTTGGAGGCATACTTCCTGGAATTCCCGAGCTGCTGGATATGGGCCTGCCCAAATATTGGATGTTGTGTTGGTCGACTAAAGTAAAGGATGGAAAGGAGCCCACATTTGTTAAGTCTGGGCAGAAGGGATCCAGGGAGGGGAAGCAACGACCGTAGGTGGGAAATAAACCCAACCGTATTGGGTGTTGACCGATTGCTAACCAGCGGAAAATAGAGAAGGTTGTTGTCGTCGTTGATAGTTGTTCATGCCATCGCCTTGTCGACTGAAGTTTCCTCGATGAGAGATGCCCCTTGTCCCCATGAGTTGTCGAAGAGGGAAGAGTTGCGTTGTGAAGCAGCGAAGGCGCATATATGTGATGTTTGTGAGATGAAATAGTCATACGAGAGGTACCAAGTCTCGTTTCTTCAACCAAAAGCATGTATCTCATCTAAAAAAAAATTGAATTTGGGACCTAGAGGAGTCCAAATCTGAGACCATATCCTCTTGGACAAGTTCAAACCCAAGAGTGACCCCTTTTTCCCCAAAAATGACCATATTCATGCATGAGAGAAGATCTAAGAAATGGAAGGCCAAGGTAAAGACTTTTTACCTTCTACTGGAGGCCAACACTATATAGATACTGGATCTACAAGCTTCTTCCCGTTCCAAGACTCTAAATCTTCAAGCTTCTTTAAAGAATGCACCAAAATACACACTTAGCCTCACACACACTCAAGAATAGGGTTAGATCTATTAGGGTTTGCTTCTGGACGTCAAAAGTGGCAATGGTGGCTGGGGGAAAGGACTTTAGGTCCTTTAAATAGGGTGCAAACCCTAAAAATTAGGGTTTCATCCTCGAATTCCTACTCGTCGAGTTTGGGTCCTCCGACTCGTCGAGTAGATCCAATAATCCACGCGAGCTGACCAAGTTCTACACGACGAGTTGGGGCCTCCAACTCGTCGCGTTCCTTGAGTAAAAAGCTTTTAAAAATATACCTGGGAGTCGGGGTATTGCAATTCTCCCCCACTTAAACTAGACTTCGTCCTCGAAGTCAGCTGCGGCGAACAATTCTGGATAGTTCTCCCGCATCTCTTCCTCCGGCTCCTACGTCCATTCGGATCCCCTCCTGTGCTCCCACTGTACCTTTACCAGAGTTACTTCCTTGTTCTGTAGAACCTTTACCTTTCTCTCAAGGACAGCCACTGGCCTCTCCACATAATTCAAGTGCTCGTCGACCTGAATATCGTCTAAAGATACCACTGCCCCCTCATCTGCTATGTACTTCCGCAACTGTGACACATGGAAAGTGTTGTGGACCTGACTGAGCTCCTCCGGAAGATCCAGTCGATAAGCCACCTTGCCAACCCTGGCAATGATCCTGAATGGCCTAATGTATCGGGGACCCAACTTTCCCCTCTTCCTGAAGCGAATCACACCCTTACAGGGTGATACCTTCAGGAGCACCATGTCACCGACCTGAAACTCCAACTCAGATCGGCGTCGGACGGCATAGCTCTTCTGCCGACTCTTTATGGTATGCAGTCGCTGTCTAATCTACTGAATCATCTCGGTAGTCTGCAGGACTACCTCATTCCGACCCATCACCCTGTGACCCACCTCGCCCCAACAGACTGGGGTGCGACATCTCCGTCCATACAACAGCTCATAAGGTGGAGCACCAATACTGGAGTGAAAGTGGTTGTTATAGGAGAACTCTGCAAGGGGTAGGTAGGAGTCCCAGATCCCACCGAAGTCAATAACGCAGGCTCTTAACATATCCTCAAGAGTATGTATGGTTCGTTCACTCTAGCCATCCGTCTGCGGATGATAGGCTGTACTGAAGTGCAACTGTGTGCCCAGTTCCTCGTGGAACTTCTGCCAGAAACGGGAGGTGAACCGAACATCACGGTCTGAAATGATGGAGACCGGAACCCCATGGCGAGCGACAATCTCGCGTAAATACACATCGGCCAGCTTCTCGGCCGATGAGCTCTCCTGAATGGGCAGAAAAAGAGCACTCTTGGGCAATCGATCCACGATGACCCAAATAGCGTCGAATCCCTTTGCCGTTCTTGGTAGCTTGGTGATGAAGTCTATCGTGATCTGCTCCCATTTCCCTGGGAATCTCTAGAGGCTGCAGCTTACCATGCGGCCTCTGGTGCTCGGCCTTGACCATCCTGTAGGTCAAGCACCTCTCAACATACCAAGAAATCTCTCGCTTCATGCACGGCCACCAGTAACTCAATCGCAAGTCCCGGTACATCTTTGTGGCCCCCGGGTGAATAGAGAAGCGAGACTTATGAGCCTCCTCCAATATAGTCTGTTTGATCCCACTAGTCATCGGAACCCAGACCCGACCGCAACGAGTCAATAATCCCTGACTATCCTGCACAAACCGGGTGCTCTCACCCCTAATCCTCTCAAGCTTCCAGTTCTCCTGACGCATACCCTCTTCCTGGGCTTCCCTGATCATATCCACAAGCGGAGAATCCACTAAAATCCTCATGCACATCACTGGAGTAGAAGATCCAGCTGACTTGCGGCTCAAAGCGTCTGCAACCACGTTCACTTTACCTGGGTGGTAAAGGATCTCACAGTCGTAGTCCTTGTCTACATCCAGCCATCTGCGATGTCTGATGTTCAGGTTCAGTTGGTCCATGATGTGTCTCAGGCTCTTGTGGTCCGTGTAGATAGTACAACGGACCCCATAGAGGTAATGTCTCCAAATATTGAGAGCGAATACCACCGCCCCCAACTCCAGATCATGAGTAGGGTATCTCGTCTCATGCGGCTTCAACTGCCGCGATGCATTGGCTATCACCCGTCCTCTCTGCATGAGGACTGCTCCCAGTCCCGTGATGGATGCATCACAGAAAACTACAAAATCCTCAACTCCCTCTGGGAGAGTCAATACTGGAGCCTCGCATAGTTTCTGTCGGAGGGTCTCAAATCCCCTCTGCTGTTCAGGGCCCCACCGGAAATCCACCCCTTCCTCGTCAGACGAGTGAGGGGTACTGCAATCTTGGAGAAATCCTGTATGAATCTCCGGTAGTACCCTGCCAATCCCACGAAGCTCCTGATATTTGAGGGAGATTTCGGAACCTCCCACTACATAACCGCCTCGATTTTGGCCGGATCGACCAAAATCCCCTCCTGGTTAACGAGACCCGACCGCAACGAGTCAATAATCCCCGACTATCCTGCACAAACTGGGTGCTCTCACCCCTAATCCTCTCAAGCTTCCAGTTCTCCTGACGCATACCCTCTTCCTGGGCTTCCCTGATTATATCCACAAGCGGAGAATCCACTGAAATCCTCATGCACATCACTGGAGTAGAAGATCCAGCTAACTTGCGGCTCAGAGCGTTCGCAACCACTTTCACTTTACTTGGGTGGTAAAGGATCTCACAGTCGTAGTCCTTGTCTACATCCAGCCATCTGTGTTGTCTGATGTTCAGGTTCAGCTGGTCCATGATGTGTCTCAGGCTCTTGTGGTCCGTGTAGATAGTACAACGGACCCCATAGAGGTAATGTCTCCAAATATTGAGAGCGAATACCACCGCCCCCAACTCCAGATCATGAGTAGGGTATCTCGTCTCATGCGACTTCAACTGCCGTGATGCATAGGCTATCACCCGTCCTCTCTGCATGAGGACTGCTCCCAGTCCCGTGATGGATGCATCACAGAAAACTACAAAATCCTCAACTCCCTCTGGGAGAGTCAATACTGGAGCCTCGCATAGTTGCTGTCGGAGGGTCTCAAATGCCCTCTGCTGTTCGGGGCCCCACCAGAAATCCACCCCTTCCTCGTCAGACGAGTGAGGGGTACTGCAATCTTGGAGAAATCCTGTATGAATCTCCGGTAGTACCCTGCCAATCCTACGAAGCTCCTGATATCTGAGGGAGATTTCGGAACCTCCCACTACATAACTGCCTCGATTTTGGCCGGATCGACCAAAATCCCCTCCTGGTTAACGAGATGTCCCAGGAACTGGACCTCTCGTAACCAAAACTCGCAATTTGAGAACTTGGCATAAAGCTGTTCTCGCCTCAGAACTCCCAATAGCTCCCGTAGATGCTCCTCATACTGCTCCTGGGTCTTGGAGTACACTAAGATATCATCTATGAACACTATCACCGAGCGGTCGAGCATCGGTCTGCAGACCCGATTCATCAGGTCCATAAATACTGTTGGCACATTGGTGAGCCCAAACGACATCACCACGAACTCGTAGTGTCCATAACGAGTCTGGAACGCGGTCTTCTCCACGTCCTCCTCCCTAACCCTGACCTGATGGTACACGGACCTCAGGTCTATCTTGGAAAACCAAGATGTTTCCTTTAACTGATCGAAAATATCATCTATCCTCAGGAGTGGATGACGGTTTTTCACCGTCAACTTGTTCAACTCCCAGTAATCAATGCACATCCGATGTGGACCATCCTTCTTCCTGACGAAGATAATCAACGCTCCCTATGGAGAACTGCTCGGACGAATGAACTTCTTGCCCAACAGTTCCTACAGCTGTGACAACAGCTCCTGAATCTCTGGTGGTGTCAACCAGTACGGCGCCTTGGCGATAGGGGCCGCACCTGGCACAAGGTCGATCCTGAACTCGACATGCCTCTCCGGAGGCACTCCTGGTAACTCCTCTGGAAACACGTCAGCAAACTCTCTAACCACTGGAACCTATGATACTGGAACCTGATCCCTGACCCACGTATCCACCACATACGTAGATAACCCGCACACCCGTGCTGAATGTACTGCCGAGCCCTGGCAGCCGAACAAAACCCTGATCCCAATCTGGTGCCCTCGCCGTAAACAATCAGTTTTCCCCCACTTGGGGTTCGAACTACTACCCGCCGACCCTCGCAGTCAATCATGGCACCAAAGCGAATAAGCCAATCCATACGCACAATCACACATACCTCCCCTATGGGAATCGAGATCAGGTCTATCGGGAAAGATATCCCGAAGATCTCCAATACGCAACCCCGGTAGACCGAAGAAGTGGAAATCCCGTGTTCATTGGCGATAGAGACTCGCAACGGACACTCTAGCTCTCCCACTGGCAACCCGAACTCCCTACTGAAAGACTGAGAAACAAACGACCGACTCACCCCCCGAGTCAAATAATACCAAAGCAGGTATGGAGTTCACTAAAAACATACCTAATCACAGGTACAACATATATGCATAAAACATATACAATCAGTAAGATAAGGGATAGAAACATACTATCAACCACGTCTGGTGTTGCCCAGGCCTCCACTCCTGTAAGCAGGAAGGCACGTCCCTGGGCCTTTGGGGGCGCTGCTCGACTCTGACTCACATCATTAATCCTCAGTGTAGCCGGTGCTGGAGCCTGTGTCGGCCTGGCTGCGAGCTGTGGACAGTTGGTCTTCATGTGACCAACCTGATGACAGTGGTAGCAGATCCTCATATCCTGAACCGGGGCTGTTTGGCGACAATCCCTCGCAAAATTCCCCTCCTTTCCACATTTGCGGCACCCGCTACCCGATCTACAAACCCCCGAGTGACCCTTCCCGCACTTGCCACAAGTGCGGCCCTGCTGTCCCCCTGACCTGGAATCAGCGGTCATAGACCGCTTCGGCGCTGGCTGTGACTGTGTCGGGGCCTACCTTTGCTCCCTCAAATGCAGCTCAATCTCTAACTCACACCGCCTAGCGGCCTCCTGTAACTCCAGCAAAGTATCACATCGCTGGGTAGCAACAAACTAACTGATGTCAGTCTTGAGCATGCTCTAATAACGTATCATCTGAACCTGCTCAGAAGCAAACTCCAGGCAGAACATCGCCCTCTCCATGAACATGCAGGTGATTCCCGTCACTGTCTCACCATCCTGTCTCAAATCCAGAAACTCCTGAGCTAACCGTTCCCGCTCGACTCGTGGAATGTAGCGAGCGCGGAACATATCCCTGAACTGATCCCAAGTAACCGTAGCTCTCTGATCATCCAAGTAATAATGTAAGATCCAATCATCAAACTCCACCAGTCCTTTGCCCCAGTCCTCAGCAGGTTCAGGGAACATCTGACCTTCTGGTCAGTAGGACATGAACACGTGAAGAAACACCCCTCCACGTTAGATAGCCACCTCATGGCTTTGATGGGGTCCTGAGTCCCATCAAAAGTAGGGGGCTTCGTGTTGTCGAAGTCCCGATACTGAAAAGCCCGACTGACTCCTAACCCTGCCGCCGTTACAGCCGTTGTGGGTGCTGCGGCAGCCGCCTCAGTGAGGGCTGCATAGCGATCATCGAAATACTACACCATGGCGGTCTTGATAGACCTAAATATCTCCGGTAACTGAGCCCATAACATAGCAGCAACCTCATCATGCAGGATCTCCCGGATCCTGGCGTCCATCTCGTTTGGCCCCATATTGTCGATAGTCTCGGGCGCTGTCGGCGCCTCCTGTCTGCCTCCTCCTGATCCTGACCCGGATCCAGTCACAAATCGTCGAGTAACCACCATTCTGAAAATATACCAGAAAGATATCAGATATTCCACATAATAATCTGGGAACCAACTCCCAACAAAACCCTAGGGGTTGTGACTTCCTTGCTATGCATATGGGCCTTGTGCTTTCAGTAGTACGGGCCCATACTACCTTCCACACCTACCCATATTTGTCTCAAGTATCATCACAATGCCCTAAAACTAAACGTAAGCATGACATGCACTCATTCCTCACTCATAGAGAAAGGCTTAATATCTCATAACTGGCGGACTCATCCCAAACAACCCATCCATGAAACTTCCACCAACCCTGCAGCACTCGTGTATGCCAGCCATACATAACGCTGGACCCTATAGACTTTCGAATACCTGATCCTACCTTAATCCCTTCATCAAACAAGAACAGAAAAATAAGGCCAAACCAAACATTCTCAGGCTATAAGATCTTAATTATGTACAACCGTAATGCATCACTAAGCAACTACAGTAATGATGTCAATTTCACATAAGGAAAACCCTAGGCTATCAGGCATCATAAAATCAGGCAATTCTGTCACGCAATTCCTGAAGATCCCTAGCCTAATACTAGCATGTTGTTCTAACATATAACATAAATCAAATAATCCGTAAGGTATTTTGGGGTCTATCCGTGAGCTCCCGCTGATCGTACACTTGCATCCTCCTTTATTATTTTGAAAACATTTTAAGAAAATCGTTTTAAAATCTTTTCCTCTGTTTGATACTGGAGACACGCGAGTGTTTCCTCCAATTCACTCAAACCAAGGCTCTGATACCAACTTGTAACATCCATAAAAAATCACGCCAAATTTAAACTTTTTAAAACATTTCAAACCCAATGATTATTACAAAACTTGTTTTTAAATAGTTCAATGTCAGAGTTTTCCCAGAATCAAATCATAAAACATAAGGAGGTGCACGATCACGCCTTCGCCTTCCTACGATAATCAGAAGTACCTAAAACAATAATCGATAAATGTAAGCTCGAAGGCTTAATGAGTTACCCCCAAAATACCAACGCCATACGATCATAATCATAACATATAAACAAACACATCATACATAATGATCCATTAGTCTAACAAGATCGCCTCACAAGCCATCAGTCTATCTGGACCACTCTCCAAGCCTTCGTCACGTCTGGACCGCCTCTTAGGGCCTTCATCCTATCCGGATCGCTCTCCGGGTCTTCGGCCTGACTATATGCCCTCCCAGGTCTGCAGTCTATCCGGTCCGCCCTGGGTATCTTGGCCTACAGCACAAAGTAGGACCTGCCTCAACCCAATCCCCCAAACTAACAAACATGTGCACATAAATATCATACGCTAGCATGCAAGTACAGATAGTCATACAGATCTAACGGATCACTTACATGGCAACCATCCTATAACCAGGATACCGATCTAACCGATCAATAACATAGCAACCATCCTATAACTAGGATACCGATCTATCAAATCTCTAACATATCAACCGTCATATAACCAGGATACCGACCTACCAGGTCACTAAGCATATCACCATCCTAACTAACAGGATGTAAATCAATAAGCATATCATGCAATAAACCCAAATACAAATCCGATAAGGGCCGGCATTGGTGCCTTAGACCCTGTTGATATGGTGAGGAGAACTCACCTCACCAGTAGCTCGAAGGGATAAAGTCAAACTCCACCAAATGCAGCTCCAAGTCCAACACCTACAGCTACCAATGATCCATTTCCATAAATTCCCAAATTACCAAAATACCCCCAAAAGTCAAACTGGTCAACCCTTGGTCAAAGTCAAAGTCAACGGTCAAAGTCAACATTCCATGTTGACCCAACTCGTCGAGTGCAGCTAGCAACTCATCGAGTTCCTTAAGAACTCAGAAAGTCATAAAACCCTAACTGACTCGTCGAGTTTCCAACCAACTCGTCGAGTCCATGCGTGTCCAGAAGTCGGGGAAAACCCTTACTGACTCGTCGAGTCGCCTTACTGACTCGCCGAGTTCATGCAAAATCAAATACAGGCAACCTCCATCCAACTCGTCGGGTCGGCTATGCGTCTCATCGAGTTCATGCAGTCCACTTTCTATCCAGACATTTTTAAGCTACTCTAAAGCTCCAACTTGTAGATCTAGATTCCTAAGGCACAGATCCCACGTAAAGTTGCAAACTTTACGTGCATGCAAGGTCCTACATGCTTAGAGCACCAAAACCAAGTCTAGAATGGGGTTTAGGACATGGTGAAGGGTTAATACTAGATAAAGCTAATAGCTTTCTGAATTTGGGACCTGGAGGAGTCCAAATCTGAGACCATATCTTCTGGACAAGTTCAAACCCAAGAATGACCCCCTTTTTCCCCAAAATGACCATATTCATGCATGAGAGAAGATCTAAGAAATGGAAGGCCAAGGTAAAGACTTTTTACCTTCTACTGGAGGCCAACACTATGTAGATACTGGATCTACAAGCTTCTTCCCGTTCCAAGAGTTTAAATCTTCAAGCTTCTTCAAAGAATGCACCAAAATACACACTTAGCCTCACACACTCAAGAATAAGGTTAGATCTATTAGGGTTTGTTTATGGATGTCAAAAGTGGCAAGGGTAGCTGGGGGAAAGGACTTAAAGTCCTTTAAATAGGGTGCAAACCCTAAAAATTAGGGTTTCATCCCCCAGCTCCTACTCGTCGAGTCCGGGTCCTCCGACTCATCGAGTAGATCCAATAATCCATACGGGCTGACCAAGTTCTACACGATGAGTTAGGGCCTCCAAATCATCGAGTTCCTTGAGTAAAAAGCTTTCAAAATTAAATTAGGGTTTCATCCCCCAGCTCCTACTCGTCGAGTCCGGGTCCTCCGACTCATCGAGTAGATCCAATAATCCACGCGGGTTGACCAAGTTCTACACGATGAGTTAGGGCCTCCAACTCATCGAGTTCCTTGAGTAAAAAGCTTTCAAAAATATACCCGGGAGTTAAGGTGTTCCATGTCCGGATCTTGACATCGCCCGGTTTTGTTGGTATTTACTTCGAAATCCGTTACTCATAGCGATCCTGCCAAGATCTCAAGTATGAGAACTGCTTTTGTGCCATACATCAAACTGAATGGTGTTTCTCCAGTGCTGGACCTCGAGGTCATGCGGTACGACCATAGCACCGTTGGCAATTCTTCTACCCATGCCCCATTAGACCTCATTAGACGTTTTTTGAGGCCGTTGACAATGAATTTGTTTGATATCTCGGTCTGGACGCTGGCTTGGGGTCAGCTATTGAGGTGAACCGACGATGTATATGTTTTTCTTCACACCACTCTTTAAAGAGACTTCCTTCAAATTGAGTGCAATTGTCATTGATCAGAACCCTCGGAGTGCCGAATCGTGTGAGGATGTTTTTCCATATTAACTTTATCATTATCCTCCTTGTGATGGTTATCAGGGGCTCGACCTCGATCCATTTGGTAAAGTTTCGATATCGATCAACAAGAACTTGGCTCCACCTTGGGCGACGAGGAACGAGCCAACAATGTCTATACCCCGTTGATGAAAAACCCAAGCGCTACTGAGACTGACAAGTGGCACGGCGGGTTGGTTCTAGAAAGGAGCGAAAGCCTGGCACTCTGGGCACTTTTTAGTAAGTTTGGTTACATCCTTGTAGACCTCCAGCCAATATACCCCAAGCCGGAGTATCTTTCCGGTAAATGCCTATGTGCCCTCATGTGCTCCAACTCCCCTAAATGGCTTTCTTCCAGGAGTGTATGCCCTTCGGATTTCGTTATGCATTTAAGCCATGGTGCAAAATATCCCTTTTGTATAATTATACATCTCTTACAACAAACGGTGGTGCCTTAATGTTGATCTTTCTAGCCTCTGTGGGATCGTCTGGGAGGATCCCACGTAGTAAATAGTCTATGTGAGGTATAGTCCAATATGGGGTTGTTATGATAACATCGACTTGTTTGTTATCAATGCTTCTTTCCGGTAGAATTTCCACTAGGATCTTCCAAGTTAGGTGATCGAATGATGTTGAGGCCAACTTGCTGAGAGCGTCAGCACTCGCATTTTCTCCTCGGGGGATCTGCTTGATGGAGAAGCTCTTGAATGATTGTGCAAACTCTCTCACTGTTTTGAGATACCTTTGCATCCTTTGATCCTTGGCCTTGTACATGTCATTAACCTGGTTGGTAATGAGGAGAGAGTCACGGAGAGCCGCAAGGTGTTTCGCTCTAACTTCTCGAGCTAGTCGAAGACCTGCTAAGAGTGCTTCATATTTAGCCTCGTTATTGGAAACCTAGAAGTTGAAACGTAAAGCGTATGTGATTTCATCATTGGTGGGTTTATTGAGGATTAAGCCTGCTCCTGAAAGCACATCTATCCATCGAAATGGATTTGAAATGAAATTGAAATAGCAAGGTAAAAACCAATATTGGTTAAATTAAGTTTTGAAGAAAAGTGTTAGGTTAAAGCAAGTTGTCAAAAGATTTTTAGCGAGAATGACTTAAATTGTTAGGAAAGGTCTAGTAAGTTGTATGAAGTGGTTATAAAGTATTTTATCGATGATAAATAAAACCGATGAAACGAAATAACTTTTCGATGGAATATTAAGAATTAAGGAATAAGTAGATTAGTGTAGCTGATCGTACCTAAATACTAAGGCGAGTATAAGACGAGTATAAGGCGAGTACCGATGTCTTTTTCCCAAGATAAAGAACAAGAAAAATTATTTGTAAAACATTTTACGGTGCCAATGCAGTTTCGCAGCCTTTTATAGAGGTCAAAGGGATATCCTATGTTAAGTTTTAAGCTCAAGGTGGGAAACAACATAGAGCTAAATCATAGCGAAGTAATAAGTTCTCACGTATGAGTTAAACCTCCGTGTCTCCTCGTGAGTCGAATACGGAATGCCCGCCAATGGTATCCAAGTGATTATTTAGTGGAGACTCATCTACCTCCTTACGTGATGCTCCAATTTTCATCTGTGTCGGTATCAGAACGCTTTCCTAGTTGTAACTATAGTACGAAGACGATGAAGAGGTATTGAGGAATAATTGGAATAGGTTTCGACTTAAGATTATTACTAGTGTATATCTAGCTACTAACCTTACATCTAAAGTCAACAGCTACCGAGGAATACTCATTCTCAGTACTAAGTGCATTGCTCCTAGAGTGGCTAGTGATATAACCTAAGTGGTTAACCTAGCACTTGATAAGGGATAAGATTATTTCTAAATAAAGGCATTGTTATAAAAGTGCAATTAGTTTCTAAGTGTATCTAGATGAATGCATATAATATGCAATGCCCGTACGCACACCGAAAAACTTTGTTTTTCAAAAGTTCAAGCTGAAAATCGTTTTGAACATAATTCTACTATAACCGTTTCCAGTCTCGCATTAACTTTCCTTAATAAAGCATAGTTGGCCAGGCTATACTTAATTAAAATCTAATAATGCGTACTCGAATTAGTTATACCAGTAGTATGTTCAGTATTTTAAAAACTTTTTGAAAATTTTTGGCTATAGTTGTGGTTCTCCAAAGGAAAACCGGTATTCTCTATAACCTTCGGCTCTGATACCATTTCTGTCACACCCCGCTAAAGCGGAAACACAAGGCATGACAGTAAAAAGGGTCTCATAGCAAAAGCTTAAAGACAACACCAACCATAGTATTAAAAATCATTACAAATTTACAATGTTTTTGAACAAATTTTTAAATGAAATTACAATGTAAATTGAAATACAACACATGCGAATGCTCCTAAAAGTGAAGTGTCCCTAAGTGCCACTTACTCGATGATTCCTGAAAAAGTATGTAAAACGAGCGTCAACTATAAAAATAGTTGGTGAGTTCACAAGTTAAAAATAATGTTGGCTTCTTGAATCGAAATCAAAGATTTGATATAAGTTTCCATAGATAAAAATATATTGCTAAAATGAGTAAATAAGTTTATATAAACAAAGTTCGTTGTCATCATGAGAAATAAAATTCATTGCCATAATGTGAAACAAAGTTCATTGCTATAATTAATAAACGAATTTGTTGCCATAATAAATAACAAGTTTGTATGTGTATGAGCAAACAATGAGTTCCCAACCAAGCCTATGACTGATGCCCTATCAAGATCTATGCTTATCGTTCCATAGATTATATGGTATCATGCACTCCAACAATCGGGCGAGTGAGGAGTTGTCAATTCCTAATAGTGCTATCCACAATGACCATTGGCTCAAAGAGTTAATGGTTGGAGTAAAGTATAAGGGAAGGGACTTAAGACGATAAGTTCTCATGTTCCGTGTTGCATAGACATACATAGCAGAATATAGCAAATTATAGCAAAATATAGCAATCGAGTTTCATACGAATCAATTTAAATACAACGAACAATAAATAGTTTTTCGGACATGCTTTTCCACCCCAAAACATAAAAACCGAAAATAGGGGAGTGCGTGAATAGTTTAGGACATGCTTTTCCACCCCAAAACATTTAAAAACCGAAAATAAGGGAAGTCGTGAATACTCACAATGCATTGAGATGATGCAAATGGTGCCTTGAACTACGTTCCACGTGTACCACTACCGATTCCTACAATAATGGTATTCGCTAGTGAGTCTCTAATCGAAATCTAACACTAGTATACTTACTACTACATAGAATTATGCCAATATTGTGTCAAAATTTAATATTGATAAGTTACAAACATTTTTCTGTGAAAGTTAAATTTCAATGAATCAATTGTTATATAACAATTTAAGTGGAAAATTCTCATTATTGAAATGTTAATATTTAACATTTTAAGAGGTGTTCCAATGATTAAATATTCAAAAACTAAATCAATTTAGTTCTAAATTTCCCAAACTTTGTATTTCAGTTTTAATTGAAGTCGAAGACCTTAAGATAAATTTTCTTGAATTTTTGATTTGTCTAACTATTTTTCACCATTTAATTCCTTCAATAATCATAAAATCATGGAAAAATAGTAAATTATCATGAAAACTTCTTATAATTTTTGTGTAACTTTTTTTTACAGTGTACATAATCTGGGAAAAATATTAATATGTGTTTTCAAAAAGTTTAACACAATTTTTCTGATTTTTATGTATTTATTCTATAAAAATAGAAATAAATAGATAACAGTTTCAAAAATTCACAAAACCTTTTTTACAAATGTTATTTCACATACTTAAGCTGGAAAAAATATAAAAATGGATTTCTAAACTGTTTAACCCAATTTTATGATTTTTGTACATTTAAGTGTATTAAATCTTGGGAAAATAGAAGAAAAACACCATACAGAAGATAAAAATCATCAAAAATTTTATGTATCATCCTAACATATTATAAGAGTTTCTGGTATATTTTCATGAATTTTGGATGAGTAAAACTATTTTTCCGGTTTTTAGTCCATTATAAACACAAAATTCAATAAAAATAGATATACATTTTTAAAAATTCCCAAAATATTTTTCTGAGTCTTAAATATAAGATACAAGCTGTGAAAAATAAGAAATAATATTTTCACATTCCCTAAAGTGGTTTTATGATTTATTGGAGCTAAATAAAAAGAAAATTAAAAACCATATTAACAGTAACAAACATCTATGAAACTTCATGAGAGATGTTTATTAACTTAAAGGGTCATCCACAAATATTTCCAGAATTTATTTACAAGTGTAAGTATTTTATATGCTTTAACACTCTATTTTCTTATTATTTTCATGTAAAAATAAAGAAAACATATATTAAGCTGAAAATTTCCAGAATACATCTTCAAACAATTTAATAACAATGAAAAATTGTTTTCTTATTTTTGATATCGAAAAACATGTCTAAAGGCTCAAACAATTATAGATAAAACTTGATTATTGTGATTTTGGTAAAGATTATTGATGTTACTTTGAGAATTTTTGCAACATGTTCCAAAGACTTTTGAATCAAGATCTTTTTATACCTCTTAATACATGATGTTAAGTGTTCAAATAAATTGTTCCTAGATTTCTAGTGAGGAATAAGACCTTTGAACATGCAATACAAAACTAGTATTCACAAAAAGGTGGTGATTGAGCAACATTTGTGTAAAAATTGTTAAAAATCGAAATATTCGAATTTTCCAGTGAGGTCAGGTGGGTTGGAAAGCTAACTCACAATATTAAATTTCAGAAAAAGAATCTCGAATTTTGGTTAAGAAATGAGTGAGATATGGGAGTTCAAAGTAAGGCAAAGAAATCTGGCAGATTGCATGGATGATGATTGGTTAGAAAAGTGGGTTTTCATCATTTCTTTCTGTAAATCTTTTTGAAATATTTTATGAAATCATGATCCATGCATGTTATGGTCATGTTTCCAGAGATCAAAAGATTGAAACTTATAAAAATGAATACATGCATTTATGAACAAAGTTTTGTTTCTCAAGAACTCTTAACTTGAGTTTTATGTTTTAGATCCTTAAAATCGATTTTTGCACTAAGATCATGAACATGCAAGCTTGTTTATCATACATGAATGGTGTTAAAACACATCCATGATGTTCTAAAAACCATTTTAACCAAAAGAAAACAAACTTGACGAAGATCAAGAAGTAGAAGTTGGTTTTTGAAGTAATATGCACATAAAATCATAAGAAAATAGTGGAAACTTGCATGCATGATTTAGTTAGGTGTTTTTACCTTGATGAGTCCTTATGGATGATGGATATTTTTGTGCAAAATGGTGGTTTTTTCTGGAAATTTTCGTGGGTAAAAGGAAGAGAATGAATGGAGGTTTTAGAGAGAAGAAAAGAGAGAAATGAGGGATTTTATCTCTCTGGATAGCTCATCTCTCTCGTTATCTCTTTGGGGTTATACTCCACCAAAATCGTTCACCAAAATACTGAGATTCATGTTGACTCATGAATTATTTACTGTGAAAATCTCTCCCATAAATTCAGCTTCTATGTTCGTCAGTTTTAGAGAGAAGTGAGAGAGAAGTTTTTAGAGAGAGAAAGAAGAGATGTGTGTGTGTTGGAGAATGAGAGTGAAATGAGGTGAGGGGGGGCGATTTTTGAGGTGTAATACCCCTTTCTCTTTCATTTTCTTTTATAAAATTTAAGTTTCTTTATAAAATATCTCAATTTTTATATAAAATGTGTACTAAAATCAAGTTTTTATTCATAAAACCTTGATTTTTGATTTATAAATTAAGGGTAAATGTTAATGAGTTAAATTTTATTTTCCTTGAATGAATTTTCATAATTTTAATTATTATAAGATAATATTATAAGGTTCATAACTATTTTTATAGAATTTTTAAGGTTAAATTTCATAAATTTAGGTTTTTAGGACATTTAGGGTTTTTGAGAGTTTGTAAATCTTTGGATATCAAAATAAATAGAATCTTTGAGACTTCAATTTATCTTATGGTATTATAACACTTTTATAGTTATAAATAATGTTTGTAACTTATTTTATCGGTTTATTGGCATTCTATGTGGTGGTTCCGAGATTCAAACAAAATTGAGGAATCAAGTATACTAGTCCTAGTTTTCAACTTTGACTTAAGTTTCTATGAGGCTCCAACCTAATTTATACTACTAGGTCAAGTGCATAATGTGTGTATATGATTCATGAAAAGGTGTTCGAGTCAAAGAGTGACCCGAATATGGATAGTCTCTACAGTTAAGTAGTTATAGAATTCACATATCAATGTGAAATCTAAGTACACCATCCATTGTTTCTATCTGTTTCCAAGTTTCTACTAGGTTATAACTTAACTTCTAATTACTAAGTCTAATATGTGTTGTGCCTATATGTGCAACTAAGTCTAGTTAAATCTAGAACCGACTCGAATTTTGACGGTTGTCACACATCAACTACGAGTTCAAGAGGAGGACATTCCCAAGACAGCGTTCAGAACGCGCTATGGTCACTACGAATTTGTAGTGATGCCTTTCGGCTTAAGAAATGCACCCGCAGCGTTTATGGATGTGATGAATCGGGTGTGTCCACCTTACCTAGACAAGTTCGTGATTGTTTTCATCGATGATATACTAGTTTACTCCCGAAGTAAGGAAGAACACAACCAGCATTTACGTCGAGTCCTGGAGACGCTGAGGGCGGAGAAATTGTACGCAAAGTTTTCAAAGTGTGAGTTCTGGATTCGAGAGGTGAATTTCCGCGGGCATGTAGTCAGCAAGTAAGGAATCCATGTGGACCCTTCAAAGATCAAGGCGATTGAAAGTTGGGCAGCACCAAGAACACCCACGTAGATCCGACAATTTTTAGGGCTCGTCGGTTACTATCGGAGATTCATTCAAAACTCCTCCAAAATCGCAAAACCACTCACCACCCTGACTCAAAAAGGGGTGACATTCATCTGGGGAGATAGGCAAGAGGTTGCATTCCAAGCACTAAAACAAACTCTATGCAGTGCTCCGATCTTGTCCCTACCAGATGGAACCGAAGACTTTGTGGTTTACTGCGATGCATAAAACCAAGGTCTAGGGTGTGTGTTAATGCAACGAGGAAAAGTCATTGCCTACGCCTCAAAACAAATGAAGACGCATGAGGTAAACTACACGACGCACGACCTTGAATTAGAAGCAGTAGTTTTCGCCCTAAAAATCTGGAGGCATTACCTTTACGGCACCAAGTGCACCATCTTCACCGATCACAAAAGCCTCCAGCATATCCTCAATCAGAAGGAACTCAACATGAGACAAAGGCGATGGGTGGAATTACTAAATGATTACGAATGCGAGATTCGTTATCACCCCGGAAAGGCCAACGTGGTTGCAGACGCTTTAAGCAGAAAGGAGTACTCGGGCCGCCGACAAAAGAGCTACGCGGATAGGAGACGAAAACCTTTGGAGTTCCAAGTTAGAGATCGAGTACTTCTGAAAGTATCACCTTGGAAGAGATTAATACGTTTTGGCAAACATGGGAAATTAAATCCAAGGTATATCGGGCCATTCGAAATCCTCGCCAGGATTGGCCCGGTGGCATACAAGCTACGATTACCACAGGAACTCAACCACGTCCATCCTACCTTTCATGTGTCAAACCTGAAGAAATGTTTGTCTTATGAGACCCTCGTCATTCCGTTGGAAGAAATGGAGATCAACGAGAACCTCCACTTTGTAGAGGAACCTGTTGAAATCATGGACCGAGAGGTCAAATCGACGAAACAAAGCCGCATTCCCATCGTAAAGGTCCGGTGGAATGCCAAGCGAGGACTTGAGTTTACTTGGGAACGTGAGGACCAAATGAAGCAAAAATACCCACATCTATTCCCCGACCCTTGAAGTCCCACTCAAAATGCAAATTTCGGGACGAAATTCCTTCTAACGGGGGGATAATGTGACAACCGCCAAATTCAAGTCAAAGTCAACAAGTCAAACCGGTCAAACTTAACTAGCTTGTATGTTAAAATGTTATTCTATGTATAAAAATGTGCATTTGTATGTCAAAAATTCAAGTGTCTCGAAGAATCTATGTGTTAACAATGTAAAAACCCTAAAAAGGGAGTTAAACGCATCAAAACACGACTAAGGACCCTTTCGGGGACTTAAAACGATCATTAACGAAGCATAACGGGGTTCACGAACCTTGCATTACGAGATTATACGATAATAATGGCTAAGGTTAAATCTCTCCAAGTATGTGAAATCTCTCTCAAATCTCTCCAAGTATGTGAAATCTCTCCCAAATCTCACCAAGTATGTGAAATCTCTCCCAAATCTCTCCAAGAATGTGAAATCTCTCTAAGAATGTGAAATTTCTCCCAAATCTCTCCAAGAATGTGAAATCTCTCCAAGTATGTGAAATCTCTCCCAAATCTTTCTCAAAATCTCTCTCAACTTTTTATAGTCATCCCGACCCTTAACTTGACCAAAAACCGCTTGAAACGGGGAGTTATATCGAAAAACAGCTAAATAGAGCCGAAACCCCTCTTAGGAGTCGAACCTCTTAGGAACCGAACCTCTTAGGAGCCGAACATGTCAGAAGCGAAATTGTCAGAAGCATTCTCGGACCGAAGCCAGCAGCAAGGACCGAACTTCGGCCCCCATCCGAGAAGCCTCGCACCTTCGGCCCTTTCCTCCTTCTCTCGGTTCCTTCTCCCCTCCTCTCGGTTCTCACACTCCTAAGAGCCGAACCTCGCAGGTTCGGTCCCTAATGCCAGTTTTCGACTACTTTCGCCTCCTAAGCCCGTTTTTGACGGGATTTTTTCACCAAATCCATATTTTTACCATTTTTAACCCCCAAAACTCATATTTTATTTATTTTTCAAGGATTTTTAATTAAAAATCATTATTTAAAATAAGAGCAGTATTTTACCCCACAAGTGGGTCAAGTGTGCCCACTTGCCTCCATGTGTCATCCTCTCATTAGCCAAGCTTATCCACATCATACAAACCAAGACACACATCACTTCAAACTCATAAGTTAATCCAGCAACCTTCAATATATATAGAGATCCCTGAAGCATTTCTTGGCTTACTTGCTCATTTCAAATACTTACACACTTCTCAAACCTTCAAGGGGGCCTCTTTTTCTCTCTACTTCCCACCACCTTGTGCAAGTGTTCTTGAGTTGCTACTGCACTTTTTGGTAAGTATTCCATCTAAACTCAAGTGTTATTCCATAATTTCATAACACTCTTGGATCATTGACTCATATCTTAACACCAAAAATCGTTCTTAGGATCATCCAAGTCTTCCCGTGTTCATCAGGTGCTCTTGACTTGATATTCCTTAACTTCAACCTTCCACTCTTCAAGTCATCACTCAAGGTGAGTTCATACCCCTACATTTTCTAGTTTTCTTCAGTTTTCAGGGGGGAGGGGGAATACAAGTTAAAACACCAAAACATATTCAAAACTCAACTTGACAGCTTACAACAGAAAAGTTATGACCTGTTCACGAACTGTTTTACCCAACTTAAACTTAATATTTTTCAAAACTGTATAATATGCAAGTAGTTCAGGTTTATACCTTTAAAATGACTACTTGCACATCTCCATACGATTTTTCTACAATTTATGATGATTTTTACAATACTGCCTATCACTGCAGCAACAAAATCAGACCAGGTTGTGAAAATGAACATTTTCACACTAGTTTGAGACCACCAAAAATTATGGAAAACTTTATGAACACAGAAGACACTTTTTCCAAATACTCAGAGTTTGCGGATTCAGTTTTTGACTTACGATGATTTTTCTATAATTACTCAAAAACAGTGACAGTTAAGGGTAAAATTGTCAAATACATATTTAAGAGTTATTCACACCTTGTAACATGTTGAGCAAGGTGTGTAAGATTTACACTTTGTATTTCTAATATCCTTTATTTGAAATACATATAGATGCGTAACAAGGTTTCATACCATCATGCAACGCTTTTGATAAACTATAATAGGTATAGTTTTGAGCACTTCATTTAACAAAGAAAACAATAACATTATCGATTCACAAAATGAACTTCCACTACACACTACGTGAACTCGTTAATGAATATTTGTGAGACATTCTCCTTCGGGGTACTCTAAGTACCACAGAAAAGTCCTTTAGTTATAATCAGAATCTCCTACAGGGAGAACGTGATAGTTGTGTATAGATCTATACTGGGTCCGACAAACCCGCACCTGAGCTGCTTGCAACAGCTAGACCGGCAGGTCTGTGGTGACAAGTGTCATAACTTTCCGACGCCTGAAGAACGTCGCATTCAAGGCCATCTAGTCTGTAGTATGATTATAACATCTCGCATGGAATATTAACACAGCATACAGTTCACGGAAATTCTAAGGCTTTATACAAAGGAGTTTTATTTAAATATAAAACACACACATAAGTATGGCAATTTACTTACACATACTAAGCCTTGTTTCAATTCAGTTTACAACAAATCTTTTAGAAAATATTGGATTTTCTGGAAACAAACTTGTAACAAACGTTAAGGAAACAACATTTATTTTTATAAAATACTTATGAACTCACCAGCTTTATGCTGATACTCTCTTTTCAAAACAACTTGTATTCTCAGGTAATCAGTAATACAGGTAATCGCAAGATTTCTGAAGTCAAGACGCTAAGGCGTAGATTCTTTTGCTACATTTTATCATCATATGTAATTTAATTGGAAACATGTATTTTGGAAACAATGTAATCTTTTTAAATTATATCTATGATGGTTGTGTTTTACTTTCTTCACTATGGTTATGATACTGAGCATGACGTCATCCGCCCCTGAACGTTTCCGCCGTTCTGGTTTGGGAGTGTGACAGATTGGTATCGGAGCTTTGTTTATAGTGAACTAAGTATATCGAACCGCATAAGATATACAAACTATAAACACAACGGGACAAATTCTCTGACGTAGCTTTTCAAAAGTACTTTTAAAAATTTGTATTTTTATAAATAGTACACATACAACCGCACTCATCAATTCAGTATCATAAAAGTATTAAGACAAGTTGGACACCATGGTCCAGCTTCGGGGTATGTAGTCAGATCTTGGATGAATATAGTCTGATCAACTATATTTAGCCAAGGTAGGACCAATGTATGCCGAAGAAGGATCATGGTGAGCAACAAGTCAACAACTTACCAAAGATTTCAAGAATCAAACTTAAAAATACTATAGGAGTATTTTAATACAAAAAGCCATAATCACAACTTCGAAAACTAACTTCTTGTTCCCAAAGTTTCTCGCGACATTCCTCCTTATCCCTATTCTCGCACAGGTACGATGGCAGGATTTCATTTGTCGGGTGATCCCTACTTTCCCAACCAAGGGAATGCCGTTTGGATTGAGGAAGACCCAGATGAAGAAACCGAAGAAGAACCCATGGAGGATGAGGAACCCATGGAAGAGGAAGAATCTGTAGACGGTGAAGAGGAAGAAGACTCAGATGGAACCGACTCTGAACCCAAAGTTTACAATCCACACCCTGCCCCTATTCCTCCGCAACACGTCCAGGGCCCGATGCCCCAATGGGCTGAAACTATACATCGATGGAGCCGAGAGCAAGGTCAACGACCTCCCTATGGCATGCAACGAGGTTTCTACGATCTCAGCAGAGGAAGGTCAGCCGACCGAGCTCTCCCTGTCATAGTTCACTGTGTCACACGCCACGAAGAGCAAACAAGAGTTAACACCCGACACCTCATGGAAGTTGGTGCCACTAGCCAAGTCAACTTCGTTCGCATTCGCCGTTTGGACGATGAACACGATCGAAATCGAGACCGCACCGAGCTTCTTCGACGGGAAATGGCCGCGACCCGAGCCGAAGTTCAAGAACTCCGAGAACACCGAGCCACTTTTGAAGGACGCCTGGCCAAAGCAGAGCGCCAAGCGGCGGAATCCCGAGCTAAAATGAGGAACTTCGTGATCCTCAGAGCTTCAACCACCGCAAGTAGTGTTTGCACTGCTCGCTTTAGTTTAACCTAGTTTGCGGATAAATATTGCTATCATTTTCTAGTATTTTATGTCCGATCTCGCGATTTAAGTGTTTTCACTTCCGGGATCAGTTAGGCGGTCAATTTTTTTTTTCCGTACATTGATGTAGCATAGACCCCTGGTAGGGTCAAATTTTCCCAAGTATTGTATACTAAGTTATATCAATGATACGCTAATTGTTTTATTGGGAACACTACATCAAATTCATAACATGAACTATTTTCAGATAAAAATTTATTGGTGACCAACCTATGATCGCCCGAGGTATAAATCAAAGTTATATGTAATTGAGACCATGTCGACCTAGAAATGGTGGTTCCGCCTTGGATCCTGTTCCTTGTTTGGTTGTGGGCCCAAGGCAGACCCATTAGATTCGAAAGTTTATTTAATCTTAATTACATGTAAATATTATACATCAAGTGATTGTTGGTTGGACCCGGTATGGATACTATCACAGACATTTTAGGATAATCAATACTATCGAAATTCATAAAGTCTATATTTCATTATTTATAGACTTCTAGTATGAATGAATTCTTACAACATTCTTACAAGTCGGAATCATGATGCATATAAAGAACTAATAATGTTTAGTTTAACACTCGACTTGTATCAAAGACTTATTGTCTTTTCATTCTTGATTATGGCAGAAAATGCCACCTCGTAGAAATCCTAGACGCGGCGACGCAGCTGAGACTGCACCACCCCCACCACCACCTCCTCAGTTCGACCCAACCATGTTCCAGGCTGCGGTGGCGGCCGCAGTGGCAGCCGTGATAGCCCAAATCAACCCCAGTAATTCAGGATGTGCAGGTAGTGGTGCCTCAAATTCTAATAACGGGGACAGCCAGGGACGCTCGAGAGAGTGTACCTACAAAGACTTTACTAACTCCAAGCCCAAAACCTTCAACGGAAGCGGAGGTGTCATAGCGTTGCTACAATGGTTTGAGAAAACCGAGACCATTTTCAAAATATGCGCATGCCCTGAAGCAAGCAAGGTCAAATTTGCTTCATGCACATTCTCCGAAAGAGCCCTCACCTGGTGGAAGGGTCACGTCAAGGCACTAACGCTCCCGGTGGCTAATGCGATAACATGGGAAGATCTGAAAACCATGTTAATGAAGGAGTACTGACCCAGGGGTGAGATACAGAAGCTGGAAGAAGAATTTTAGGGTCTTAAAATGACAGGCTCTGACATCCTGTCGTACACCTCAAGGTTCAACGATCTAGCCATGCTGTGTCCCGGGATGGTTCCTACTGAAAGCAAGAAGGTGGAAAGATACGTATGGGGATTATCTCAACAACTCCAAGGACACGTATTGGCCTCAAAGCCAATTACCTTCGACAGTGCCAAGGAACTGGCACAGCAACTCATCGACCATAACGCCAGCCATGGCACTGTAACGACCACCTCCGAGCAAGCAAAAGGGGGAAACAACAAAAGAAAATTCTGGAATAAGAAAAAGGGCCAGCCTACTCAAGACCCTGCCAAGAAACAACAAGTGGTTGCAGTGCACGCCGCCACAACCACTGCCAACCCCACTCCGATAAGGCAATACGTCGGGAACCTGCCCAAGTGCAACAAATGCAGCTACCACCACAACGGTGCATGCCGTGAAATGCATTGCACCAACTGTAACAAAAAGGGGCACACCGCCCGACTCTGTAGAAATCCAGCCCAACCGAACGCACAAGTTGCCAACGCCGGAGCAAGCCGAATCTGCTATGGATGTGGAGAAGCAGGACACCTCAAACGTAACTGCCCGAAGGCAGGAAACCCCAACCCCGGCGAAGTGGGCAGAGTTTTGCCGATAGGTCATGAGGAAGTCGTCGCAGATCCAATTGTGGTTACCGGTACGTTTCCCCTCAACAATACCTACGCATTCATTCTTTTCGATAGTGGCGCGGAGAAAAGCTTTGTGAGCCACCAATTTAAACGCTTGCTTAATCAAACACCACAAACACTAAAAGACACATTCACCGTAGAAATGGATAACGGAAAAACAGAGAACACTAACGATATTTACACCAGGTGTATCCTCACCTTAAACAATCACTCTTTCCAAATCGACCGTATGCCGGTCACCATAAAAAGTTTTGACGTTATCATTGGCATGGATTGGTTATGCCCTCACCATGCGGAAATCCTATGTCACGAAAAGGCCGTTCACCTTAATCTGCCAAGTGGCGAAGCTCTCATTGTTTATGGCGACAAACATAGCTCAAACTTTCAGGTCATCTCTTGTATCAAGGCTCAAAAGTATCTCCGCAAGGAGTACCACGCCTTCCTAGCCCACGTTGTAGATAAGGGTCAAGGAATGAAAGACATCAAGGACATTCCGGAGGTCTGCAATTTCCCCGATGTATTCCGGGAAGATCTTCCAGGAGTGCCCCCTCCTCGACAAGTCGAATTCCGAATCGACTTAATTCCCGGAGCTACCCCCGTAGCCAAATCGCCATACCGTCTAGCCCCAGCCGAGATGCAGGAACTGTCCAGTCAACTGATCGAACTACTGAGCAAGGGCTTCATTAGACCAAGCTTCTCGCCTTGGGGAGCACCGGTTTTGTTTGTTAAGAAGAAGGACGGATGGTTTCGTATGTGCATTGACTACCGCGAATTAAACAACTCACCATCAAAAACCGATACCCTTTGCCTCGAATCGATGACCTCTTCGACCAACTACAAGGAGCGAGTTTCTTCTAGAAGATTAACCATAGATCTAGGTACCATCATGTTACACCCCACTAAAGCGGAAACACAAGGCATGACAGTAAAAAGGGTTTCATAGCAAAAGCTTAAAGACAACACCAACCATAGTATTAAAAATCATTACAAATTTACAATGTTTTTTAACAAAATTTTAAATGAAATTACAATGTAAATTGAAATATAACACATGCGAATGCTCCTAAAAGTGAAGTGTCCCTAAGTGCCACTTACTCGATGATTCCTGAAAAAGCATGTAAAACGAGCGTCAACTATAAAAATAGTTGGTGAGTTCACAAGTTAAAAATAATGTTGGTTTCTTGAATCGAAATCAAAGATTTGATATAAGTTTCCATAGATAAAAATATATTGCTAAAATGAGTAAATAAGTTTATATAAACAAAGTTCGTTGTCATCATGAGAAATAAAATTCATTGCTATAATGTGAAACAAAGTTCATTGCTATAATTAATAAACGGGTTTGTTGCCATAATAAATAACAAGTTTGTATGTGTATGAGCAAACAATGAGTTCCCAACCAAGCCTATGACTGATGCCCTATCAAGATCTATGCTTATCGTTCCATAGATTATATGGTATCATGCGCTCCAGCAATCGGGCGAGTGAGGAGTTGTCAATTCCTAATAGCACTATCCACAATGACCATTGGCTCAAAGAGTTAATGGTTGGAGTAAAGTATAAGGGAAGGGACTTAAGACGATAAGTTCTCATGTTCCGTGTTACATAGACATACATAGCAGAATATAGCAAATTATAGCAAAATATAGCAATCAAGTTTGATACGAATCAATTTAAATACAACGAAAAATAAATAGTTTTTCTGACATGCTTTTCCACCCCAAAACATAAAAACCGAAAATAGGGGAATGCATGAATACTCACAATATGCAAAATATAGCAACCAAGTTTATACGAGTCAATTAAATACAACGAACATAAATAGTTTAGGACATGATTTTCCACCCCAAAACATTTAAAAACCGAAAATAAGGGAAGTCGTGAATACTCACAATGCATTGAGATGATGCAAATGGTGCCTTGAACTACGTTCCACGTGTACCACTACCGATTCCTACAATAATGGTATTCGCTAGTGAGTCTCTAATCGAAATCTAACACTAGTATACTTACTACTACATAGAATTATGCCAATATTGTGTCAAAATTTAATATTGATAAGTTACAAACATTTTTCTGTGAAAGTTAAATTTCAATGAATCAATTGTTATATAACAATTTAAGTGGAAAATTCTCATTATTGAAATGTTAATATTTAACATTTTAAGAGGTGTTCCAATGATTAAATATTCAAAAACTAAATCAATTTAGTTCTAAATTTCCCAAACTTTGTATTTCAGTTTTAATTGAAGTCGAAGACCTTAAGATAAATTTTCTTGAATTTTTGATTTGTCTAACTATTTTTCACCATTTAATTCCTTCAATAATCATAAAATCATGGAAAAATAGTAAATTATCATGAAAACTTCTTATAATTTTTGTGTAACTTTTTTTTACAGTGTACATAATCTGGGAAAAATATTAATATGTGTTTTCAAAAAGTTTAACACAATTTTTCTGATTTTTATGTATTTATTCTATAAAAATAGAAATAAATAGATAACAGTTTCAAAAATTCACAAAACCTTTTTTACAAATGTTATTTCACATACTTAAGCTGGAAAAAATATAAAAATGGATTTCTAAACTGTTTAACCCAATTTTATGATTTTTGTACATTTAAGTGTATTAAATCCTGGGAAAATAGAAGCAAAACAGCATACAGAAGATAAAAATCATCAAAAACTTTATGTATCATCCTAACATATTATAAGAGTTTCTGGTAAATTTTCATGAATTTTGGATGAGTAAAACTATTTTTCCTGTTTTTAGTCCATTATAAACACAAAATTCAATAAAAATATATATACATTTTTAAAAATTCCCAAAATATTTTTCTGAGTCTTAAATATAAGATAAAAGCTGCGAAAAATAAGAAATAATATTTTCACATTCCCTAAAGTGGTTTTATGATTTATTGGAGCTAAATAAAAAGAAAATTAAAAACCATACTAAACAGTAACAAAAATCTATGAAACTTCATGAGAGATGTTTATTAACTTAAAGGGTCATCCACAAATATTTCCAGAATTTATTTACAAGTGTAAGTATTTTATACGCTTTAACACTCTATTTCTTATTATTTTCATGTAAAAATAAAGAAAACATATATTAAGCTGAAAATTTCCAGAATGCATCTTCAAACAATTTAATAACAATGAAAAATTGTTTTCTTATTTTTGAAATCGAAAAACATGTCTAAAGGCTCAAACAATTATAGAGAAAACTTGATTCTTGTGATTTTGGTAAAGATTATTGATGTTACTTTGAGAATTTTTGCAACATGTTCCAAAGACTTTTGAATCAAGATCTTTTTATAAATCTTAATACATGATGTTAAGTGTTCAAATAAATTGTTCCTAGATTTCTAGTGAGGAATAAGACCTTTGAACATGCAATACAAAACTAGTATTCACAAAAAAGTGCTGATTGAGCAACATTTGTGTAAAAATTGTTAAAAATCGAAATATTCGAATTTTCCAGTGAGGTCAGGTGGGTTTGAAAGCTAACTCACAATATTAAATTTCAGAAAACGAATCTCGAATTGTGATTAAGAAATGAGTGAGATATGGCAGTTCAAAGTAAGGCAAAGAAATCTGGCAGATTGCATGCATGATGATTGGTTAGAAAAGTGGGTTTTCATCATTTCTTTCTGTAAATCTTTTTGAAATATTTTATGAAATCATGATCCATGCATGTTATGGTCATGTTTCCAGAGATCAAAAGATTGAAACTTATAAAAATGAATACATGCATTTATGAACAAAGTTTTGTTTCTCAAGAACTCTTAACTTGAGTTTTATGTTTTAGATCCTTAAAATCGATTTTTGCACTAAGATCATGAACATGCAAGCTTGGTTATCATACATGCATGGTGTTAAAACACATCCATGATGTTCTAAAAACCATTTTAACCAAAAGAAAACAAAACTTGAAGAATATCAAGAAGTAGAAGTTGGTTTTTGAAGTAATATGCACATCAAATCATAAGAAAATAGTGGAAACTTGCATGCATGATTTAGTTAGGTGTTTTTACCTTGATGAGTCCTTATGGATGATGGATATTTTTGTGCAAAATGGTGGTTTTTTCTGGAAATTTTCGTGGGTAAAAGGAAGAGAATGAATGGAGGTTTTAGAGAGAAGAAAAGAAAGAAAAGAGGGATTCTATCTCTCTGGATAACTCATCTCTCTCGTCATCTCTTTGGGGTTATACTCCACCAAAATCGTTCACCAAAATACTGAGATTCATGTTGACTCTTGAATTATTTACTGTGAAAATCTCTCCCATAAATTCAGCTTCTATGTTCCTCAGTTTTAGAGAGAAGTGAGAGAGACGTTTTTAGAGAGAGAAAGAAGAGATGTGTGTGTGTTGGAGAATGAGAGTGAAATGAGGTGAGGGGGGCCGATTTTTGAGGTGTAATACCCCTTTCTCTTTCATTTTCTTTTATAAAATTTAAGTTCTTTTATAAAATATCTCAATTTTTATATAAAATGTGCACTAAAATCAAGTTTTTATTCATAAAACCTTGATTTTTGATTTATAAATTAAGGGTAAATGTTAATTAGTTAAATTTTATTTTCCTTGAATGAATTTTCATAATTTTAATTATTATAAGATAATATCATGAGTCCTGGAGACGTTGAGGGCGGAGAAATTGTACGCAAAGTTTTCAAAGTGTGAGTTCTGGATTCGAGAGGTGAATTTCCTCGGGCATGTAGTCAGCAAGGAAGGAATCCATGTGGACCCTTCAAAGATCAAGGCGATTGAAAGTTGGGCAGCACCAAGAACACCCACGAAGATCCGACAATTTTTAGGGCTCGCCGGTTACTATCGGAGATTCATTCAAAACTTCTCCAAAATCGCAAAACCACTCACCACCCTGACTCAAAAAGGGGTGACATTCATCTGGGGAGATAGGCAAGAGGTTGCATTCCAAGCACTAAAACAAACTCTATGCAGTGCTCCGATCTTGTCCCTACCAGATGGAACCGAAGACTTTGTGGTTTACTGCGATGCATCAAACCAAGGTCTAGGGTGTGTGTTAATGCAACGAGGAAAAGTCATTGCCTATGCCTCAAGACAACTGAAGACGCATGAGGTAAACTAGACGACGCACGACCTTGAATTAGGAGCAGTAGTTTTCGCCCTAAAAATCTGGAGGCATTACCTTTACGGCACCAAGTGCACCATCTTCACCGATCACAAAAGCCTCCAGCATATCCTCAATCAGAAGGAACTCAACATGAGACAAAGGCGATGGGTGGAATTACTAAACGATTACGAATGCGAGATTCGTTATCACCCCGAAAAGGCTAACATGGTTGCAGACGCTTTAAGCAGAAAGGAGTACTCGGGCCGCCGAGTAAAGGCATTAATCATGACCATCCACTCACACCTGTCCGCACAAATCAAGGAAACTCAGGAAGAAGCCTTGAAGCCAGAGAACGTGACAGGTGAAGCATTGAGAGGAATGGATAAAAATCTTAAAGTCAGGAATGACGGAGTTCGTTGTCTCATGAACCGGATCTGGACACCAAAATTTGGTGGATTCAGGGACGTTGTCATGAACGAAGCTCATAAAACTCGCTACTCCGTGCATCCCGGCTCAGACAAGATGTACTTAGACCTCAAGAAGATGTATTAGTGGCCGAACATGAAAGCTGAAATAGCTACCTTTGTGGGCAAGTTCCTGACTTGCACCAAAGTTAAGGTAGAATATCAAAAGCCCTCGGGACTACTTCAACAACCAGAGATACCCGAGTGGAAGTGGGAGCGGATTACGATGGATTTCATTACCAAGTTACCTAAGACCGCGAGTGGACTTGACACCATTTGGGTAATCGTCGACAGATTAACCAAATCCGTACACTTCCTACCAATAAAGGAAACAGACAAAATGGAGAAGCTGACAAGGATCTACATTAGAGAAATAGTGCGCCTTCACGGAGTACCGATATCCATTATCTCCAACAGAGATAGTAGGTTCAAGTCACGATTCTGGCAGTCACTACAGAAAGCTATGGGAACTAGGTTGGACATGAGTACAACCTACCACCCACAGACTGACGGTCAGAGTGAAAGAACCATTCAGACGTTAGAGGACATGTTAAGGGCTTGTGTGATAGACTTTGGTAAAGCTTGGGATACTCATTTACCTCTTATTGAGTTTTCCTACAATAATAGTTATCACACTAGCATCAAAGTTGCTCCGTTCGAAGCCCTCTACGGCCGTAAGTGCAGATCACCCCTGTGCTGAGCCGAGGTGGGCGATACGCAACTAGCAAAAGGGCAAGTCCCTAACAGCGCACTCACTGGCCCGGAGATCATAAGGGAAACAACCGAGAAGATCGTCCAAATTCGAGAGCGAATGAAGGCTTCGTAAGACCGACAAAAGAGCTACGCGGATAGGAGACGAAAACCTTTGGAGTTCCAAGTTTGAGATCGAGTACTTCTGAAAGTATCACCTTGGATGGGATTAATACGTTTTGGGAAACATGGGAAATTAAATCCAAGGTATATCGGGCCATTCGAAATCCTCGCCAGGATTGGCCCGGTGGCATACAAGCTACGATTACCACAGGAACTCAACCACGTCCATCCTACCTTTCATGTCTCAAACCTGAAGAAATGTTTGTCTGATGAGACCCTCGTCATTCCATTGGAAGAAATGGAGATCAACGAGAACCTCCACTTTGTAGAGGAACCTGTTGAAATCATGGACCGAGAGGTCAAATCGTCGAAACAAAGCCGCATTCCCATCGTAAAGGTCCGGTGGAACGCCAAGCGAGGACCCGAGATTACTTGGGAACGTGAGGACCAAATGAAGCAAAAATACCCACATCTATTCCCCGACCCTTGAAGTCCCACTCAAAATGCAAATTTCGGGACGAAATTCCTTCTAACGGGGGGATAATGTGACAACCGCCAAATTCAATTCAAAGTCAACAAGTCAAACCGGTCAAACTTAACTAGTACTTGTATGTTAAAAAGTTATTCTATGTATAAAAATGTGCATTTGTATGTCAAAAATTCAAGTGTCTCGAAGAATCTATGTGTTAACAATGTAAAAACCCTAAAAAGGGAGTTAAACACATCAAAACACGACTAAGAACCCTTTCGGGGACTTAAAACGATCATTAACGAAGCATAACGGGGTTCACGAACCTTGCATTACGAGATTATACGATAATAATGGCTAAGGTTAAATCTCTCCAAGTATGTGAAATCTCTCCCAAATCTCTCCAAGTATGTGAAATCTCTCCTAAATCTCTCCAAGTATGTGAAATCTCTCCCAAATCTCTCCAAGAATGTGAAATTTCTCCCAAATCTCTCCAAGAATGTGAAATCTCTCTAAGTATGTGAAATCTCTCCCAAATCTCTCTCAAAATCTCTCTCAACTTTTTATAGTCATCCCGACCCTTAACTTGGCCAAAAACCGCTTGAAAAGGGGAGTTATATCGAAAAACAGCTAAATAGAGCCGAAACCCCTCTTAGGAGCCGAACCTCTTAGGAGTCGAACATGTCAGAAGCGAAATTGTCAGAAGCATTCTCGGACCGAAGCCAGCAGCAAGCACCGAACTTCGGCCCCCATCCGAGAAGCCTCGCACCTTCGGCCCCTTCCTCCTTCTCTCGGTTCCTTCTCCCCTCCTCTCGGTTCTCACACTCCTAAGAGCCGAACCTCGCAGGTTCGGTCCCTAATGCCGGTTTTCGACTACTTTCGCCTCCTAAGCCCGTTTTTGACGTTTTTGATGGGATTTTTTCACCAAATCCATATTTTTACCATTTTTAACCCCCAAAAATCATATTTTATTTATTTTTCAAGGATTTTTAATTAAAAATCATTATTTTAAAATAAGAGGAGTATTCTACCCCACAAGTGGGTCAAGTGTGCCCACTTGCCTCCATGTGTCATCCTCTCATTAGCCAACCTTATCCACATCACATAAACCAAGGCACACATCACTTCAAACTCACAAGTTGCTCCAGCAACCTTCAATATATATAGAGATCCCTGGAGCATTTCTTGGCTTACTTGCTCATTTCAAATACTTACACACTTCTCAAACCTTCAAGGGAGCCTCTTTTTCTCTCTACTTCCCACCACCTTGTGCAAGTGTTCTTGAGTTGCTACTGCACTTTTTGGTAAGTATTCCATCTAAACTCAAGTGTTATTCCATAATTTCATAACACTTTTGGATCATTGACTCATATCTTAACACCAAAAATCGTTCTTAGGATCATCCAAGTCTTCCCGTGTTCATCAAGTGCTTTTGACTTGATATTCCTTAACTTCAACCTTCCACTCTTCAAGTCATCACTCAAGGTGAGTTCATACCCCTACATTTTCTAGTTTTCTTCAGTTTTCAGGGGGGGGGGGGGGAATACAAGTTAAAACACCAAAACATATTCAAAACTCAACTTGACAGCTTACAACAGAAAAGTTGTGACCTGTTTACGAACTGTTTTACCCAACTTAAGCTTAATATTTTTCAAAACTGTATAATATGCGAGTAGTTCAGGTTTATACCTTTAAAATGACTACTTTCACATCTCCATACGATTTTTCTACAATTTATGGTGATTTTTACAAAACTGTCTATCACTGCAGCAACAAAATCAGACCAGGTTGTGAAAATGAACATTTTCACACTAGTTTGAGACCACCAAAATTTATGGGAAACTTTATGAACACAATAGACACTTTTTCCAAATACTCAGAGTTTGCGGATTTAGTTTTCGACTTACGATGATTTTTCTATAATTACTCAAAAACAGTGACAGTGAAGGGTAAAACTGTCAAATACATATTTAAGAGTTATTCACACCTTGTAACATGTTGAGCAAGGTGTGTAAGATTTACACTTAGTATTTCCAATATCCTTTATTTGAAATACATATACATGCGTAACAAGGTTTCATACCATCATGCAACGCTTTTGATAAACTATAATAGGTATAGTTTTGAACACTTCATTTAACAAAGAAAACAATAACATTATCGATTCACAAAATGAACTTCCACTACACACTACGTGAACTCGTTAATGAATATTTGTGAGACATTCTCCTTCGGGGTACTCTAAGTACCACAGAAAAGTCCTTTAGTTATAATCAGAATCTCCTACAGGGAGAACGTGATAGTTGTGTATAGATCTATACTGGGTCCGACAAACCCGCACCTGAGCTGCTTGCAACAGCTAGACCGACAGGTCTGTGGTGACAAGTGTCATAACTTTCCGACGCCTGAAGAACGTCGCATTCAAGGCCATCTAGTCTGTAGTATGATTATAACATCTCGCATGGAATATTAACACAACATACAGTTCACGGAAATTCTAAGGCTTTATACAAAGGAGTTTTATTTAAATATAAAACACACACATAAGTATGTCGATTTACTTACACATACTAAGCCTTGTTTCAATTCAGTTTACAACAAATCTTTTAGAAAATATTGGATTTTCTGGAAATAAACTTGTAACAAATGTTAAGGAAACAACATTTATTTTTATAAAATACTTATGAACTCACCAGCTTTATGCTGATACTCTCTTTTCAAAACAACTTGTATTCTCAGGTAATCAGTAATATAGGTAATCGCAAGATTTCTGAAGTCAAGACGCTAAGGCGTAGATTCTTTTGCTACATTTTATCATCATATGTAATTTAATTGGAAACATGTATTTTTGGAACATGTATTTTGGAAACAATGTAATCTTTTTAAATTATATCTATGATGGTTGTGTTTTACTTTCTTCACTATGGTTATGATACTGAGCATGACGTCATCCGCCCCCGAACGTTTCCGCCGTTCTGGTTTGGGGGTGTGACAGGTCACCCTTTAGCTGCTTTTCTTCAATCTTTTTCTTTAGCATCGCTCACTCGCCGGTATTGTGAGTTTTGCTCTTGTGATACTCACAGTACTTGCCCTTTTCTTTTTCCATTTGCGAAGGAGTTTTCTCGATGGCGTGGACATCGATTCGGTGGCCCCGGTGTTCGTCTTTTCCAAACAGACGATATCTCCAGGATGGGTGTCGCGAATGTTGGTTGAGTTTATCATGGTCGTCGTCCTGGCGTTCTCGATGGCCAGTGTTGTGGCGAGAGACTACCTCTTCCTGCTTTATGTATGTATTGGCAACAACCTTTGGATTGGCTTCTTTTCTCTCTTCACCTTCGATCTGCCTGAGATATTTCTCAACTATGTACTTGAGCTCGTCCCTCGACTAGGGTAATGTTCCCTGCATCTTCTTCGACAGAGGGTAGGGGAGTAAACCTTGGGTGAAGGCGCCAGTTACAAGGAACTCCTCATGGCCTGGGACGTTTAGTGTTTCCAGATTGAATCTATCATAATACGCCCTTATCGACTCTCCCTCCTTTTGCTTGCATGCCATTATTGAGTTTGCATCTCCCTTGCCCTTCCTTAGTTGCATGAAATTGTTGAAGAATAGGTATCATAATTTCTCAAAACTTGAGATATTGCCCGGTCACAGTGCCTTGAACCATTTTCCTACGTGAACGATTGCGTAACAGGGAAACATGTGAAAATGAACCGCTTTTCTATCCTCAGTAACATCATTGTCCACTCATAAGTGTTAATATGCTCGTCAGGATTGGTTGTACCATCATACTTGGGGATGTTTGGTATCATCGCCGAGTGTGGGATCTCATATTACAAGAGCTCCTAGTAGAAAGCAGAGATTGTGCTTCTCACCCAGGTTTTCCACATGTGGATATGGGAAACTACCATACATATTGAATTGTTGTGTGTAATACGGGTTCCCGTGTGCTTGGTTGTACATTGCTGCTTGCGAGATGTACGGTTGCTGCTGTGAGCTTGATCGTGTGCTTTGATACAACTGTGAGCTCCATCCCGGTTTTTGGACCATGTACAACTTTGGCCCCCTGCGGCTATTGAGCATGGGTATTGAGTTGTTGCGCCGATGACGAGTGAGGGTTGGATTCTTGCGACGGTGGTGCTTGGGGAAAGGATCCTTGCAACTGCTAGAACTAGGGGTTGAGCATTGGAGGTTGTTGAGCAAAGAGCGGAATGTGTGACATGCCCGCTATTGGAGAGAACTGATAGCTTGACACTGGATGTTGTGTGGAGGACATCATGGTTCCTGGGGACCAAGTGTTCGTCCCCGCCTGATGCGGTAACAATTGCGGCTGAGGAACCACCGGTTGTGACTGTTGAGTCAATAGTTGTGATTGTTGGGTCGGTGCGTGCGATTGTTAAGTCACCATCGACTGAGGTGTTGCAGTCATGGTTGTAACCAAGCGCGCTGTTGTAATGTGTGACGGTGTCTATATGGCAGCTATTGCTGCATCTGCGGCTCCCGTTGTTGGACCTGATGTTTGTGTTGTTGGCGTTTGGGTGGAGGTGTGTCCTTCTGATGCAGAAGTGTGTGTGCCGTCAAGCGACGACATGGATCTGAGTGGACTCGTCTCTCCTCCGACGGACGTCGTAGGTTCCTTTATCGTCATCGCCGACGTCTAGAGTCATATCAAGGTTAACACCATCACTCTGACTACACGCCCAGATGGCGCCAAATGTTGTGATATGGGCCTTGAACTTAACACCGTCACTTGCTGATTCTTGTTTGGTTGATCCCTGTAATCACAGCAACGAAGAAATAACGCCAGTCGACGTCCGGGAGGTGATCCCAAGATGAAGCTTTGACGGTCTAGTTAGTGTATGTTTGAGGACAAGGTAACTAGGGTTTAGATGGAGATAAAATGATCCCTTCTTCTGGAGAAGAAGGGTACTTTTATACATGTTGTCCCTAGTGCACGATCCCAACGGTGTCCTTTATCCCGTCTGGGCCAACAGGACGTGGAGGAGTCCTATTGGAGGATCGTGCACCACTAGTGGTCATCTGCTATTGGTGCAGAGTAAATAGAGGATAGCACCATGGGCGCTACACGTATCGCTGTGAGAGACGACCAACTGTGTTTTGTCCTATTATAGACCGGATATTGTCGTCAGGATTTAGACGTGGGTGTGAGGGCGTCAAGCATAAGGGTCCTAGTGCGAGGGCGAGGGCCCGAGTCTGGCACTAGGATAGATTTGCGACCGTTAGCTAGGTCGTCCTAAAGATAACAGTTATGTTATCTTTAATGTATTCGTAGTGGGATACATTAACAGTCACCTTCAGCGATCCTTGTACGGCCCAAAACATGCTCCTAGGGCCTGGTATCAGCGGTTCGCTCAGCATGCTACCCACATGGGGTTTACATATAATCTCACTGTCTCCTCTCTCCTTATTTATCAATATATTGTTGATATTGCTTATCTTCTTCGATATGTTGATGACACTGTCATGACTACCTCGTCTACGACTCTTCTTTAGTTTATTACAGCTCAACTCAACATCGAGTTCGCCATGACTAACCTTGGGGTTCTCAACTATTTTCTCAGTATCTCTACTACCCGCTCTCCACATGGCCTCTTATTCTCCCAACGAAAGTATGCATTTGAGATCCTTGAGTGTGCACATATGATCCAGTGCAATCCAACTCGCACACCAGTCGAGACCACATATAAGTTGGATGCCACTGGCCCTCCTGTACCTGACCCCTCACTTTATCGCAATCTTGTTGGGGACCTTCAATATCTCATTTTCACCCGACCGGACATTGTTTTCACTGTTCAACAAATTTTCCTATTCATGCATGACCCTAGAGAGCCTCATATGCATACTTTGAAGTGCATCTTATGCTACATTCATGAGACGCTTGACCATGTTTTACAGCTATATGTGTCTCCCTCATCCGATCTTCGTGCCTACTCTTATACAAACTGGGGGGGAGGTGTCCAGCTTCTCGCCACTCTACTTCTTGATATTGCATCTTTTTGGGTGACAACCTTATCTCCTGGTCATCTAAATGGCAGGGTGTCATTTCACGCTCAAGTGTTGAGGCTGAGTATCGCGGCGTTGCCAACGCCGTTGCCGAGACATGCTGGGTTCGTAACTTACTTTGTGGGCTTCGATGTCCTCCAGAAAAATCCATGATCATATATTCTGACAAAATCAATTCGGGTTGCATGTCTTCGAACTCGTTTCAACACCAACACACTAAACACATTAAGATTGATATCTATTTTTGTGCGACCTCGACACTCGCGGTCTCGTTCGCATTTTTCACGTTCTGTCCTCAGCTTAATATGTCGATATCTTCACTAAAGGCCTTCCGGCACATCTCTTCAACAACTTCAAGATTAGTTTGAACATTCAGAATGGTCCTCCCAAATAAACTGCGAGGGGATGTTAATGGATATATATATATATATATATATATATATATATATATATATATATATATATATATATATATATATATATATATATATATATATATATATATATGTATTGTATACTTTGTATTATTAGGCCCATTAGCTTTATACGCATCCTGTATGTATTTGGCCCAAGAAGGCACTCTTGTATTTATACCATTTGTGTAATGCATAATTGGGTTATGGGAAACTATGTTGACTTACATTAAGTAGATTAGAATGAATGAAAATAATAGGTTTTCATGTGGTGTGAGATGGAAGAAGGGAATTGACAGTAATGAGAAAAAGGGAAATCTTCAAAAAAAATCCTAAAATTTTACCCTAATTTATGAAAAAGTCACAAGCTAAAATTTGTTTACGAAAAAGCATGAATTACCGGTAAAAATGACGATTTGACCCTTTTTTTCCGGTTTACCGGTTTCATTACTTATCTAGTTTCATTAAAGTCCTATTATTTTACCATAATTTACGAATAAGTCCCAAACTAAAATTTAGTGATGATTTGACCCTTTTCTCCCTGTAACATACATTTTATCGGTTTCATTGCTGACCTGGAGGCTTAGTCATTAAATGAAATGATGAGATGGATAGGTTGGGTTATATAATATTATGTTTACCATAAAACTTGATATCCTGATGCATTGTATATTTTTTGGAATATAAAATGCATCCAACAAAGGCTCCAATAATTACATAAACTAGCAACAACATCGTCATTTTTACGTTTATAAGAAATTTCAAATTATCTATCTAAACTTATGTAACCCAATATATCCATCTCATATGACATCAACTCATTTCCTGCTGTTTTTTTTTTGTGAAAACACATATTTTATTGGTTTCATTGTTGACCTAGATACATATAGGGAAATCTCCAGAAAAGTCCTAAAATTTTACCCTAATTTACGAAAAAATCCTAAACTAAATTTTGTTTACGAAAAAGAATGAATTACCGGTAAAAATCGTGATTTGACCCCTTTTTTCCGGTTTACCGGTTTTATTACTTACCTGTTTCACTAAAGTTCCATTATTTTACCCTAATTTGCGAATAAGTCCCAAAATAAAATTTACTGATGATTTGACCCTTTTCTTCATGTAACATACATTTTATCGGTTTCATTGATGACTTAGCCACTTAATCATTAAATTAGTTGATAAGATGGATACGATGGATTATATAATGCTACATTTACTGTAAAATTTGATATCCATCTCATCGGCTCATTTATGACTATGTATCTACGTCAGCAATGAAACCAATAAAATGTGTGTTTCAAAGAAAAAATGGCAGAAAATGAGTTGATGTTTGATGAGATGGATATATTGGGTTACATAAGATTAGATAAACAATTTGATATTTCTTATAAACGTAAAAAATAACGCAGTTGTTGTTAGTTTATGTAATTATTGTAGTCTTCGTTGGATGCATTTTATGTTCCAAAAAAATACACAATACATTAGGATATCAAGTTTTATGCTAAACATAACATTATATAACTCCATATATCCATCTCATCATCTCATTTAATGACTAGGCGTCCGGGTCAACAATGAAACCGGTAAATGTATGTTACATAGAGAAAAGGGCCAAATCATCAGTAAATTTTATTTTGGGACTTATTCGCAAATTAGGGTAAAATAATGGGACTTTAGTGAAACAGGTAAGTAATAAAACCGGTAAACCGGAAAAATGGTCAAATCGCCATTTTTACCGGTAATTTATGCTTTTTCGTAAACAAAATTTAGTTTGAGACTTTTTCGTAAATTAGGGTAAAAATTTAGGACTTTTCTGGATATTTCCCATACATATATAGTCATAAATGAGTTGATGAGATGAGTATCAAATTTTACAGTAAATGTAGCATTATATAACTAATCGTATCCATCTTATCAGCTAATTTAATGTCTAGGTGTCCAAATCAGCAATGAAACCGATAAAATGTATGTTAAATGGAGAAAATGGTCAAATCATCACTAAATTTTAGTTTGCGATTTATTTGTAAATTAGGGTAAAATAATGGGACTTTAATGAAATATGTAAATAATGAAACCAGTAAACCGGGAAAAATGTGTCAAATCACCATTTTTACCGGTAATTCATGTTTTTTCATAAACAAATTTTAGTTTGAGATTTTTTCGTAAATTAGGGTAAAATTTTAGGATTTTTTCGAAGGAGAAAAAAATGAGGTAAAAGTAATATTGAAAATGATTTGGAAGTGATAAGAAATATAGGTTTCCTCAATTCCTCTACCCTTAGAAGTTGAAGTCCTCACAAAGAGTGAAAATGTTGGACTAGAATTGTTTTATTGATTGAAGTTTGTCAAGAAAAATAAAAATCTAACCTTGAATTAACATTGTGTCTATAATTTGCTCGTACATGACTAATTTTATGTCAACGAACGGTTGATATAATGCATCTTTTGTCATCTTGGACTTCTTGTATTTTGGTATGGATAATCTGGTACCTAAAAAAATATAAAAGTAATAAAGGTGAAAGGTGATGCCATCTCTCACTTGCAGTTTGCAAATGGGGAATTAATAATATTTTTAGAGGAATTAAAATCGAATAAAATCTTGAAATGCCTATCTACTTTAATAAGAAACATTATTTGGGATACAAATTGATTGCTCAAATATCATAGTTTTTATGCAATGTCATATATCACTAGCAAGTGTCTTGGTGCTCTGGTGATTGAAAGCATGGTGCATTAAGTAATATATAAATTTCTTTATTGAAATAATTGAAATGATTGACTTTATAAACTTCTTTGTGCAATGTCATCCATTTTTCTTCCAAATTCAAAATCACAGAACAAGAATAGGAGATAAACAAATGAAGCTGTAAACCCTATACAGTATGTGTTTTTATAATCAGAAACCAATTGGCAACAAAACTGAATATCAACTTAATCTCCAAACTTTAAGTAAAATTCCAAAACAAGAAATCAAAGACACAAAGTGTAACTCAGAGAGAGAGAGAGAATATGATAACTTGCTTATATTTCAAATGAGAATTACAGATGTATTTTTTTAAAAGGAAAGATAACTACACATTCATACTTCTAGAAAAAAAAAACAAAAAAAAAAAAGGCGTTTTATCCAATTATTCCAATTTGAAAGATTAGAACGTTTATATTTAAACCAAGAGAAAGGAAAAAAAAATACTATCAAAATTTGTGTCATTCCGTATTTTGCAAGAATAAAAACAAGATTATTTTCTTAATCTTCATATCATCCACCAAGTAGTAACCACCACCACTTCCAACTTATATATTATCGATATGATTGGATCTCCTAATATCATCAATCTAAGATAACCATTCTTGGATAGTGAGCATCGTAAGAAACGTGATATCACACCACTTCGAAACCAAACTCTAAATGTTAGGGAGGAGGTAGTCGTTTCCACTGAACTCATTGAACCCACTGTCATATCAACTTTTCTCTTTGATTTTTCTTCATCTTTCTCAACCCACAAAACACAGAAATCCTATCTTTCTCAATCCACTCAATTAAAAAAATACTAAACAACTAATGTACAAGTCTTAAAATGTAACGTCCGTGTTTCTAGGCTAGGCATTAATATTGATGTGATAGTCTAGGTTAACCTTTGTAACTCATTTTGGAAGAAATGAAAAAGAATTATGTGAATATTATGTGAATTATGTGTTTTATGCTTAATTACTATGATTTAATTAATTAAGAATAAAAATGAGTGTCGAAAATAAATATTAGATAAAGCCGATATTTATTAAGAAAGTTGTAGTGGTCGTGACAAGGATTACAGATATATAAAGAATACCGAAATCCGAGTTATAACGAAGAAGTTATGACCTGTCGAAGTTTCGCGACAAAACCGGCACGGTGCCGAATGACGTAAAAAGTGAGTTTTTGATAAACTACTTTTTAGCCTTAGTGATCTAAACGAAAGTCGTAGTGTTCGTCAAACCGAGAGTATGTATAAAAAGATCGCCCAAATCTGACTTCGTATGAGGAAGTTATGATTTTTCTAAGTTTCAGCTTAGCAGCAGACAGCTAAAAACTCGAATTTTAGATCGAGTGATTTTTAGCCGACACAACCTAAACAAGAATCGAAGGTCTCGTCAATAGTAGTACAACGGTAAAAAGACAGACGAAAACGGACGTCGGATGAAGAAGTTATGAATTTTTAACGGATTTCCTGTCCCGGTCTGTTAAAAATAATAATATAAAAATTAAAGTCAAAATTAGCCGACGAAGTCTAAACGAAAGTTGTAGAGCGTAATTTTACCTACGCGTGCATATAAAGAACGTCAAAAACGGAGCTCGTATGCGAAAGTTATAGATTTTAGAAGTTTTTGCACAAAAATCGAGAAAATTCGCATAGTCATGCTTCGGCCACGTCACTTTCGTTCCATGCGTGCCACGTGTCCGAAATTTGCTGAGTCATCCGAAGCCGTGGCGCATCCGAGGAGTGACGCGTGTGCAGCCTCGTCTGAGCCTCGCACCACCTGCCGTGTGTCCGACCTTCGCACCACTTGTCTCCCTTCCCTCTTGCTTCGGATCCGAACCTCGGACCTAGACTTCGGTCCAATCAGAAGCCTACAGCAGGACCCTCGCACGTGCGACCCATGTGACTCCTCTTCGGATCTGCTGCCACCTGGAAGCCTCTCAGCAGTCCGATCAGAAGCCTCGCCCCTATAAATAGAAGGGTGAGAGACCTCCCGGGGATACTTTGGAAATTTGTCAATTTTCACCCCTCTTTCAATATTTCTTTCATTCCAACTTCCCCCAAAGCCCCGGTATCATACCAAACACCCGAAACACGTCCCGAAGTGCCCGTGAAATTTATCTTTTCGGTTTTGAAGCCCAACCCTCGCAGAGCCCGATTTCTCAATAAAACTCCCGGTTTTATTAAAAACGATCGTTTTAGGAAACGAAGTGCTGCCCGATTATCAGTAAATCATGTGGGTGTGTAGTCACTTTCACCTTATACATAGATATGAAGTATTTACCTTAAAATACGTGCTATGTGTAAATATATTAATTGTTTATTTGATGTGACTGCTGAATAGATGTTTTATACAAGTTTTAAACTGTATATGTATTTGATCTACAAATATGTTGGGTAAAACATGGGTAGAAAAAATAGTCGATGTGTGTTAAAATGGTGAGAGGCCTCGATGTTGTTGTTGTTGTTGTAGTCGTCTAGCGGAGTATAGATGACGACCACAGACCTTTCTAGACAGTCCAGTGGAACACTAGCAGGTTCGCAACTCGTAGGTGTTGGTGAACTAAATGTTCATTGGCGTACTCCATCCCCCTCATGGTTGCCTTTAGGACATATATGGCTGAGGAGTCCCCTTAGCAGTAGTGTCCATCCCGATGATATTCCTTAGGCTAGGTCCCTTGTGATAGGTGTTTAGAGACGTAAAGTGAGGACAACGGGAATGGGTAATCAGGGTTATTGTTGATTGGTGAACTTAATATGTTTATTATTATTGTGGGTTGAAAACCCTATATGCTCACCAGGCTCCCAAGCCTGACCCACTCAGCTTTTTATGTTACAGGTAGTGGACACCGAGCATAGTCGGAGGATGATGAGAAAATTTTGGATTATAGGCCAGTAGTTGTAAATAATTGTTGTAAGGCTTATAAAGTCTTGTTTATGCTTTTGATCTGTATCGGAACATGACATCCCGAGGTTTTGATATGAAATGAAATTATATATTTCTTAATGAAAGGTTTTAATAAACTTTTATCATGTTTTGTTTTGGGGACCAATTCCGTAACATCTTTTAAAAAGGATTTCTCTGATTTTATTTTAAAAACATAAATTAAATCGGTCTTTTCTGGCCGAGAAATTAGGGGATGTCACATAAAACACATGGTACAAGAGAAAATGAGAGAGAGAAAATAGAGATAGAGGATGAAGTGGGTTAGTGAAACCAATTAAGCAATCCGCTGAAGAGGAAGTGGTACAGACGGTAACTCTATTGCTAATTAAGATTTTACCTTAGTTGTTTAATATATATTTTTTTAATTGGGTGGGTTGAGTGGGTTGAGAAAGATAGGATTTTCGTGTGTTGTGGGTTGGGAAAGATGAAGAAAAATCAAAGAGAAAAGCTTATGTGGCAGTGGGTTCAGTGGGAACGACTCCCTCCTCCCTTAGTTGCCAAAACACAATAAAAAAAGATATGCTCAGTCTACTCTACTCCCAAGCAACACGCTGGACAACCAATTAATTGAAGCTCAAAACCTTTTTTTGACAGATTAAGACGGGTAAGTAATCTATCACGTATAGGGGTGTAAACGAGCCGAGCCGAGTCCGAGCCTGACCAAGCTCGAGCTCGGCTCGTTCAATTTTGAATAAGCTCGAGCTCGATTCGAGCCTTAAAATGAAGCTCGGGCTCGGCTCGTGAACAATTTGGTGAGCTCGCGAGCCTAAACGAGCCTATATATATATATATATATATATATATATATATATATATATATATATATATATATATATATATATATATATATATATATATATATATATATATATATATATATATATATTCAGTTTTTGTTGGACTTTATTGATGAGTAGCGTTGTCGTATTTTAATGGAATCCCCAGAAGTCAAACCCATCTGATCATCTCCTTTGACTCCTACTTTCCTTATTTTATAAACCCCCTCTCCCACCCCCATTCTTTCTTCAATCTCCATAAACACTTCCCATCTTTCATCTCTCATCCCTCATCCCTCATCTCTCAAGTTCTTAACAATATACAGTCATGGCTGTTGATTTAGTCGGAGTTCAAACCCTAGAACACCTCAATCGCATGTTCCAGTTAACCAATCATGACTTCGCCGTCTCTTCTAATTTCAATCAAGCCGTATCAGGCTTGAAACGGACCGGTCACGCTCGTTTCCGCCGCGGACCATCATCATCATCGTTTTCCTCTGATTCTCACGGTCCTTCTACATCCACGCAATCGGCGCCGGCTTTTATCCGGTCAACGGAAGCGTCAAATGAATGGTGTTTTGGTAAGTCCGTAACGGATATGACGACGTCGTCGTCGTCTAGGTCAACAAACTCGTCTTCTTTGGTATCTCCGTTGGCCATAGGAGAAGAAGCCACTGTTTCAAACGGTAAACAGTTTGGTTGTTTAGGTATAGTAGCTCCGGCGCCGGCGTTTTCGTCTCGGAAACCTCCACTTCCGTCGTCTCACCGGAAAAGATGCCGCGCCGACCGTCCTTCAGTTTCATTGCAAGGATCTGGAACAAAACACCACTCCGTTTCTCGCAGTGGCTGTCACTGTTGCAAAAGAAGGTATTTAGCAAACAACATATTTCTAAATCTACCATTATCGTAAGCCTCAATTCCGTCGACTAATTTCGTTTACACTATCTCTTCAGGAAAACCTCATCAAAACGTGAAATAAGAAGAGTTCCGATTACCGGGTCTAGGGTCACAAGCATACCGGCCGATGATTTCTCGTGGAAGAAATACGGCGAGAAGAGTGTCGATGGATCACGTTATCCTAGGTAATTGATTACAAATCACTTCGATTAATTAAGCACAATTTATATTATAAATCTATAGATCTTGATTTGAATTCCTTTGAAATGCACAGAGTTTATTACAAATGCAACACCGGAAAAGGATGTCCGGCGAGAAAGAGCGTTGAGTTAGCTTTAGATGATTCAAAGATGCTTCTCGTAACTTACGACGGAGAGCACATTCACCATCACGATCCGTCGCCGATACTGACAGGTTTGACCGGCGTAGTGGTACAGTCAAAGTGAATTAGGGGACAGAGTGGGCCCCAGGCACTTGGCGCAAATTTTCAGTAGTCAATTGTAGCAGGCAATGAAAGGACTTTATTTTTTGGTTTTTTTAATGGTGGATGTGATTTGTATATGTGAGAAAAGGTTGAAAAAAGATGCTCCTCGAATATGAATGCGATATGGTTTAGAGACTTTATTTCTTTGTCGTCGATTTTGGGTTAAAGTTTTATTCCAAGGTATCCAAAGTCAAAATTGACATTAAAAAAAACAATAAATGGTGTTCCACGTACAATAAATAAAAAAGGACATGTGAATTTGGTTTTATGTGCTTACAAATGAGTGGTTGGTTAACCTCTTGGTGGGGAAGGAGAAATGTAAGTTTTTTTAATTTGTTTATTTATTGACAAATGGTGGTTCGACATCAGCCAAGCTTTTTGACAAACTCACAAGCCTCTAGACTAATATCATATTAGGTAAACCCTAAAATAAATATAATCTATTTTTGTTATATATTATAAGGCTACAGGGTGTGGCTGCGGCCTGGGACCGCGGTTCGTGCCACCTGGACCGCGCACACCGCCCCCAGACCGCGGTCTTGCACGGTTTTGGCCGCACTGCGGCTGTAGAGCACCGTGGCTTGTGATTGGTTGGGGCTTTATTCACCTTTTTGACCATTGAACGGTCATAAATTCGTGTAATTTTTTTTTAAACTTTTACTCCATATATATAAATGTTACCATTATCAAAACATTTACACCACCTTTACACAAACATTTACACAATCTTTTCATCCAACTTTTATTTGAATAATGTCTTCTTCCAAAAGGCCCAGCAAAGAAAAAACACCTGTTAGAAACACCACCACCCAAATACCTTCATTTGATCAACCGATTTTCTCACCTCCGTATTACCACTACGGCGGTATGCTTCCGTATTTTCCACAACGACCAGCGCAACCACTACCACAAACAACACCACTACCACAAACACTACCACAACCCGACACAAATTTTAATCCATTTGATTTTTTGTCTCAACCCGAGTTTGTTCAGCAAACACAAACACAACAAGAAACGGTCGTCTTTGATTCCGAACCAGAATTCGTTACAGAAACTCAGCCCACTCAAGCAGCAACTAAAAGAAAAGAGAAGGCGGAGGCTAAATGTTGGGAACCTCTCGAAATGTTAGTGTTGGCACAATCTTGGATCGATATTTCAAAAGATGCGACAGTTGGAAAAGACCAAAAGCATGACCGCTTTTGGTTTCGCGTTTTACACAGGTTCCATAAAGGAATGAACCGTGGAGAATACCGTTCAAAACATCAAGTGTACTCCAAATGGGGGAAGATGAACAAGGAAATCATGTTGTTTAATGACTTGTGGAACAACATGAAACGTCAATGGAAAAGCGGAGAAAGCGATGAAATGATTTTGAAGAAAGCGTTGAAAGTGTATCAAAAAGAAAATCTGAAGGCTTTCAAGTTTCTTGAAGTTTGGAATTTTGTGAAAGATAATAAGAAATGGCAAAGTAGCAAAACAACAGACGAGCATATGGACAGTGGTTCAAAACGCAGCAGAACATCTGAGTCCGACCACACTACATCAGATGCTCGTGTTCAATTTGATCTGAACGAAGATGAACCTGTTCCAGTTTCACCACCTTCCCGACCAATGGGAAGAGACAAAGCAAAAAGCAAAGGCAAAGGCAAAGCGTCGGATTCAGATGAGTTAAAAGAAATGGGAGCCGACATGAAGGGTATAAAAGACAGAATGGACAAGATTTTGCAACTTGCTTCTGAAAGAGAGCTCCGGAAACAAAGGGAGATCAACATGCGAATACTACCGACGGACACGTCGAATATGACCGGGGCCGAGCTTGAAGTGGTTTTGGCGATGAAGGAGGAAGTGAAAAAACGTTACATAAATCGTGGCTAATTTCTAGTTTTTTTCTTCAAGTTTTTAATCGTTTGGTGTGTTTTTTTTTTTTTTAAGTTGTAGGTTTTATGTTTCTAATTTGCTTTTCTAAATTTTTAGGTTTTTTTTTAAGTTAAGAAATGTATGGTATTTGTATTTTTAATTAATGAAATATTATCTTTTTAAAATTATGTTTTTTTATTAAAAAAATAAGTTTTACTAAAATAAAATAGTTAAAAAAAAACAAAAAATAAATAAATAAATAAATAAAAGTGTGGCACCACTCCCTTGGTGTGGCAAAAAACCACACTTGTGTGGTAAAAAATGACGTGACACTTATGTGGCGGGGGAGGGTGTGCGGTTTCGGTGGCACCACTCCCTCCAGCCTAAGGCTTTGGGGAGTGGTCACACCCACCCAACCGAAAAAGTGTTGCCACATGTGCGCCACGTCAGCTTCACAACCAACCCACTACCTACCCACTAAATATTGAAAATGGTTACCGTTCAACAAATTCTTTTTTTTACTCCCTCCGTCCCAAATTAATTGTCCATTTTTGATGTAATCTTTTTTCTTCAACTTTGACCTTAAATATTTTTATTTGTGTTATATATTACTTGATGAAACTTATAACAATGAAAAGACATTAAAAATACAATCCATTCATATACTCCCTCCGTCCCAAAATTATAGTCCATCTTTCCTTTTTGGTTTGTCCCAAAATAATAGTCCACTTCTAAAAATAATAACATTTTTACCAAAATACCTCCTCATTATTACTTAACCAACTAAGCATTTAATGGAACATTAAATGCAAAGTAAGGACAAAACTGTCATTTTATTAAATAAAGTTAATGGTAATTAATGTTTTTTATTAATATGTGTGTTTTTTGTCTGTGGACAATAATATTGGGACGGAGGGAGTATTTTGCATTAAGTATTATCTATCAAAAAGAAAAATATTTAATATCAAAGTTGAAAAATAAATATTTCAAAAGTCAAACGTGGACAATTAATTTGGGACGTAGGTAATATATATATATATATATATATATATATATATATATATATATATATATATATATATATATATATATATATATATATATATATATATATCGAACATTATATTAATTAAAAAGCATAATTTATAACATACATTAATTTTTTAAAACATAAAAAAATAAAACCACATTTCATTAATTAAAAACATAGAAATTTAAAACTTAAATTAGTAAAATTAAGCATTACATTGTCTAAATAAAATAAAAATTAAAAAACATAAAAAAAATAGAAAAATTCTAATCGTCGTCATTGTCGTCACCGGCATCATCCGCCTCGTCGTCATCATCGTCATCTTCCTCGTCGTCACCATCGTCAGCCTCCTCGTCATCTGAAACAACCGCCTCCAAAATAATAGTCGGCACCCCATGATCACCTGGCGTGAACTGGCCACGCCACGCGTTGGGACAATTTGCCCACTCCCAATCTGTACAATCAATGCTACCAAGCATCCCCCGAAAACCATGTTTAGCTTGATGCGCGACATACAACTGTTCGACATCGCTTTTAGTCGGATGTCGCAAGTATATGTCACGGTAAAGCTCTATGACATACTCACAAAATAGATATGTACACTCTCGACCCGTCATTTCTGACATTTTCAGATACTCTGATGCGTCTGCGGCGATGCCGTATGCCAATTGTCTAAGAGCGGCCGTACATTTTTGTATCGTAGTAAAACCGCGTTTACCTCTAACATCCCATCGTAATTGGAAAAATTCATAATTACGTGCCAAATATCTAGCTATACGTAAAAATAAATTTCTACTAATACGAAAACGTTCTTCGAATTTCGATAGATCATGTAAACTATCAACGGCAAAATAATCACGTACCAAAAGTTCATGTGCCGCCTCACGATCCCGGTTGATCCATTTTCTATGCTTCTTCTCGATGTCTGAACTTTCGCCCATATCACGTACCATGTCTCGTGTCGCGGACAACAACGTATACAATATCAAATCCGCATGAGAATCGTTATCATCGGATGACGAAGAAATCGGAGGTGGAAAATTATCCATTTTTTTGTTAAATGTGTGTGTTTGTTTTGAAAAAATGTGAGTGTGGTTTAGTTGAAATTATATGTAAAATGGATGTATATATAGAGAGAGAATTTGAAAAAGTAATAAAAAGTTTTTTTTAATAGTCAAATGGTCCGAAATTAAATATATATGTATAACGTTCGAAATTGAATTGGCCAATTAAAGATGTCGTCTTCACCCGTCTTCCGCCTCACGCCACACACAACCCACCAGACTTGGGGGCGTTGTTCACGCGGGGGGAGGCATGCCACCTCAGCCCAAGACACGTGACATTACCCTGATACCGGGTAGCCTAAAGTGGTATTTATGACATCTTGTGTAGGAACCAAGAACTTGTTTGTAATTAATAAAAACAAAAACTATAAAAAAAATTATAAGAAATTATGTATGACAATAAAAAATAATTTTAATGCGTGAGGTAACCGTTTTTGCAATTTATATATAGAATGTGATTTACAAATATCAAAATAGACGACATCTAACATGAGACGATTATACCATATCAAGTGGACAACAAAATATCAAACTAAAGTTTCGATCCAAACAATTATATATGGAGGAGGGTAACAAACATTAGACTTGAAAGTGTATTTTAAAGAAATTAATAAAAATAAAAACTATAAAAAAAATTATATAAGGGATTAAAAACGGAACTTTAAAATATAGTAAAGAACTAAAATCGAAACTTATAATATAGCAATAATTTAACTTTAAAATTATGAATAATAAAATATATTATATCAAAATTTCTTGAGAATTGAAAAATGTAAATATGAAAATATGATATGATCAAAGAAAAAATCTTTAGAAGGTTATTAGAATCTTGTACACTATATAAGAAAGATTGTAAGACCAGGCGGAGTGGCGCGGCTGAGGCCGCATTCCCCCTTGCCACATAAGCACAAACACCGTCCTCTGGGTGCGGTCTAGGTGCGGTTGAGGGAGCGATACGGCTCTCGGAGGGAGCGGTCCTTGGTTGAATTTGATTGGGCAGCCATTTTGACCGTTGCAAACGGTCATAATTTAGGTTTTTTAATTTTTTTTTTCCTTTTAACCTTTAACATCTATTTAAACCTCTCAATCCTTGATTTTTTTTATCTTTCTACTACATTACCTCTAAAAAAATCAAAAAAATATTTTCGTCCAATTCTTCTGAAGAATTTGATGTTATGTTCGATGTTTTTGTCACTGCTGCTAAATTTACGGAACAAACGTATGAAACGGAATGCAGTAGGGCATCCAACAGTGCTGAACAGAGAACCCGAAGATTTATTTATAGAAATCGTGAAGATGCAAACCAACGTCTGATACAAGACTACTTTCAAGAAAATGCTACTTTTCAATGATACTACTTTAGAAGGCGTTTCAGAATGTTCAAAACATTGTACGAACGTATAGTCGAAGATCTAACGAGGGAGTGTGAATTTTTCGAGAAACGGACCGATGCTAGAGGTACATCCGGTTTCACCCCTTTACAAAAATGCACAACTGCACTTCGTCAATTAGCATATGACATCCCTCCTGATGCGTTGGACGATAGTTTTAGGATGTCAGCTAGGACTGCACGAGATAGTCTACACTATTTTTGCAAAACTATTATTCAGTTTTATGGTCCAAAATATTTATGTAAGCCTACACGCAATGACATCATGAAATTGCAATCTCATTATGCTAGTGTACATGACTTTCCTGGAATGTTAAGAAGTTTGGATTGTCTACATTGGGCATAGGAAAATTGTCCTACCTCACACCATGGTCAATTTACCCGAGGTGATCATGGGCATCCAACGGTCATACTTGAAGCGGTGACATCATATGATCAGTGGAATTGGCATGCTTTTTTTGGTTCTCCTGGATCCCTTAACGACATTAACGTTCTTAATCGTTCACCTATATTTAACAACACATACGAAGGATCTGCACCAGATTCTTCTTTCCAATTGCCGGGAACACCATATAAATATGGTTATTATCTAGTTGATGAGATCTATCCTGAGTACGCAGTTTTTGTTAAATCGTTTACGTGTCCAAATGATACTCGTCGGAAAAAATTCAAGAAAGCTCAAGAAAGAGCTAGGAAGGATGTCGATCGGGCTTTTGGAGCTCTCAAGAAACGTTGGTTTATATTGAAAAAACCAACAATTTTTTTCAGTGAGGAAAAAATGCATGAAGTCATGTATGCATGTATAATACTGCATAATATGATTATCAAAAATGAAGGAAGAGCAATATGTAAGTATGATGAAGAGGAAACCATTCCCGCGACACAAGCAATAGAAATTGGAGGCGACGGGTACATTGAAAAGAGAGCAGAGGTTCGTTGCAATGAAACATTTCACAATCTTCGTATGGACTTGGTGGAACACACTTACGGGATTGAACACATTAACCTCAATTTGGATCCAGAGGATGACCCGGAAGACGAGTTCTCGAAGGACGACTTCATGTAGTGTCTTTTATTTTTAATCGTTTAATGTATGTTTTTTGAAGTTTGTAGGTTTAAAATTTCTAGTGTTTTTTTTTTGTTTTGAAGTATTTAGCAATTTTTTAAGCAACAGAATGTAATGTTATTTTTTTTTTGAAGTAACGAAATGAATGTTTTTTTATTAAAAATATAGTTTTTATTTAACTAAAAAAATCAAGTGTGACACCACTCCGTGGGTGTGACATGAAACCACACTTTTGTGGTAAAGAATGACGTGTCGCCTACGTGGCAATAAAGGGAGTGCAACTTTTGTAGCACCACTCCCTCCAGCCTAATGTGATATAATCAATGTTTTAAAAACTGATTTTTTAGTTGAACCGGTATGGTTATTGGTTTAACCGGATCGACCGCCGGGTCAATCAGTTTCTATAATTTTTATATTTTTTCCTATTTTCCTACACATACATACATTTATAAATCATGAATTTGACGTTTACTAGTTCAAACATTAGAAATATACATAAAAATAAGTTGTAGATCAATCCAAATACATTAAAATAACATATAACCATAAGTTTTAGTGTTTTACATCAATCCATATACGTCAAAAAGAAAATAAAATATAACGAAACAATATGTAGTTTTAGATGAATACAAACACATCAAAAAAAAACTTTATAACATTTACCACATGTTTTTATTTAGAGAAAACTAAATAGATTTGAAAAAAATCACCAAAGTTTTTATTCAAATGGTTCTTTCCATGTGTTTTTATTCGCTTTAACCGGTTCAACTGGTTTATTTTGACCGGTTCAACCGGGTTTTTCTAAAAATCGGCCGGTTCAATCCGGTTCAGAAATCGACATAAAACCAGTGATAGTTGAACCGCTCTCTCCTCTGGTTCCCGGTCCAACCGGTTCGACCGGCCGGTTCAAACCGGTTTTTAAAACTTGGATATAATTTTAATAAATTTTGATTTGAAATAGCAACCCAATATAAATAGTAAACTCTCCTTACAAACCATTTACGCATATATATATATATATATATATATATATATATATATATATATATATAATAACCAAACTTTTATGTGTTTATTGAAGTGACCACTTACTTAACGTAGTATATAAAGTGTGACTATTTCATTTTCATAAAAACTGTAAGGTCAAACCTTATAATCTGATGTATCAAACCTAATTCATGCTGATCATCTATCAACGTCAAATACGTTGTCTCGTCTTCATTAGCGTCAGCATGAAGATTTCTTTTGTCCCACGGTTTATAGATCCACAATCTTAGTGATTAGCATCTTATCTATGTATAGTCTGTTTTGAACACCTGATATGTAGGGATTTCTATAGATAGTTTATACTTCCTTGTATATATGGTCTAGACGTATTCTTATGTGTTGCACAATGTAGGTTAAAAATATATTGTTAAAATGTTGAAAAATATATGTTTAAAGTGGTTATGTTATTGACATTAACTTTGACATAATATTTTGAACAATATTATTCATTAACATCAACCCACCTTCCCAATTAATAAAATTAAATATAATTATCTATTTAATATTATTTTTAACAATTTTTATGATTATTAAGTTAAATTTTTACTTATGCGATTATTTTCTAATTTCAATAATGATGTTAATTTAAATTACAATTTATTTGTTGTTAACGTTATGTAATTTATAAATTGATGTTATTATCATTTAAAATTATTGTTCTTTAGTTTTAAACCACTTACTATTATTAATATGTTAAAGAAGACTTTTAAGAAACATTTAATATTACTATTAAAATGTGAAACATACACTAAATAATAAACTCATAAGATAGACAATTTGCATTTGAAAAGAGACTTGCATGGATAATATGACATATCCATGATTTTTATAATTTGAGTTTATTATTTATAATTATTGTTCGTTAGTTTTAAAACCACTTATTATTATTATTAAATGAAAGAAAACTTTTAAAAGACACTTATTATTATAATTAAAATGTTAAACATATACTAAAATATAAAGTGATAAGATAGACAATTGCATTTTAAAAGAGACTTACATGGATACAATTGATAATATTGTATATTCATGATTTTTAATTAATTATTACTTTAAAGCAACACAATCATACAAACATATATACAATATTTAATTAAATATTATCTACATAACTTTCCATAACATATGATCGATAACATGAATCGAATCTAATTTACATTAAAGTTTCAACCACAACATACAATGGTTGTCTTAAAATAATACTTAAACCAAGAAAACTATAAAAAAAGAATTAGTATATAACAAACTTACAAATTAAAAACTTTAACATAATAATATGGCTCGAAAAATGGTCTAAAGCCCTCAAACAAACACAAAACCTTTAAACTTGTTTTCTTTGTGAATTTTGTATGTGATTTGTATTTGTGTGTCTACTCAAATAGAATGACATTTTTATAGTAGACTATCCATTAATTACTTATTAAACATATTATATAAGTTATAAAACCTTTCATGATTTGTGATTAATTAATTTGAAGGTGAAAATGTGTGGGGGTTTCAAATGCATGAGGTGCTTGAAAATTTGTGTGGGGGTTTCAAATGCATGAGGTGATAGGAAAAATGTCTCATTTATAAGTATAGTATGATGTTTTAGGGTTTATTGTATGGGACGACTTTGTGGAATCTTTCTTGGTGAGAGAAAAGTGCTTTGTGAAAACTTAATCGAAATTTATTTTTGATTAATTATTGTGAGACTTTCTTATTCTTTAGTTTCATTCATTGTCTGTTGTTAACCCCATTGATCCTATAAAAACATCTCTAGAAAATAAAATTCTCTCTCCTTTCTCACTTTTATATGAACACGTATGACTAGTTTTATTCAGTTTTATTTAGAAAAAATTCTCGAAAATAAAATCTCTAAACTTTTATGAAGATGTATCATGATATACATATGGTTTTGTAAGTTTTTTACTTGCTTGTAGATTTAGGATGAAATGCATTATTTCAGACTCACAAATATTTTTTTTATGGACTTGTTATTTGGATTTTCGATTTCGAGCACATGATCATTTCTGTCTCTTTTCATTTTTACACAAAAAAACGTTACTTATTATTATTTGTTTGTTAAGCTTCATGATGTTGAAAGTGTCGGGCGGTGTTTTTTTAAGTTAAAATATCAATTCAGGAAGTATTATTCGAAGTTCGGAATTACTTATATTCGTCATGGAAACATACTTGTTACAAAATCTTGGTCGGTTTATCTTTCATTTTATTGATCCAAGGTACTTAAAATCGAAGTCGTATGGATTTAAAAAAAATGTGTCGTTTACCGAGAAGGGATCTGAAAAAGTCATAGCATCAATGATGATTTTTACATATTGTTGTCCCAATATCTTAGTACACTTGCAGGAAATATCACTAAGGTTTAGGGTTAAGTTTTGTTGTCATGGTTTCATACACATTTGTTTGACGATGAAGGAATTAACACTACTGAGTTTATTGGAGTCCATTAGGGTTTAAACGTTTGGTGTTTAGGGTGGATTTTTCATTTGATTAAACTGAGAAGATATATTTTGTTATATATATTTGAAAGTAGTCAGATTGTCATATTCATTTGTTGTATTACTTCTTTATATGATCAACAAAATGTGTGAGTCGTGAAGTACAATACATATTTAAACAAATAGCATGGCATTATTAAGTTTGTGAACGCCAAATAATATTATGTTCAATAAACATACAATTCTACAAGTTATTTAAATTAAAATTATGATATTGTTTGCTACATGTGTAACTAACATCCACCTTATATTTACACTTACTCTTATTTGATGGCCCTGACTTCGTTGGGTTAACCGATAATTGAGATGGATAGGTAAGCCATTTTTGGCCCTTTTATTGAAAGTGGTTTCATTTTTAATCATCAAATCCTCTCCTTTTAGATGGAACACGATGATGGTTTCATAGGTGTATGTAGCTCAATACACCTCCATTGTGAAATAAGTCCCAATCATTTTATAACAACATTTAAATATTAGGTATTTGAAAGTTGTTATCGCGTGAACACATGGTATACCAAAACATTGCAATTTCTTCATCCATGTATAATTCTTCTATTGTAGGTTAGCAATATTGTTTTTCTTGTATTCATGCATTTCATGTGTTGTTTCGACCGAGTATACCCTCCATCATGCACACATTCTCACCCTCCTTTCAATTACCCTTTCATCATATGTGGTAATTGGCTTTTATTTTGAAGTTATGCGACAAGGGAAACCATCATATTTTGTCACATAATTCTATAATATAGTTGTATGTATATATGTTTAAATATTTACCTTTTATTATATGACATTGAAAAATACTATTATTGCATCATGTAATGGAAGAACTGTATAAACGTTGTAATTGGTAGTTATCGTTAACCCTTTGATAACACATTGATGGACTCTACATTGTCAGATGTCATTATACTATAATGAACCCCAAGAAAGCACACCCTTTCCTATTTTTCGTAACCACTATTTCCATGTACGTTGAGTGTGAATTGTATGACATAGTCTAGCAAAAATGACTTGAAAATCATACCTTCTATATGCCTTGCATGATTCCTAAAACACGAATTCTAGAATTTATTTTTAATCTTCATTGACAAATTCATGAGGAAATGTCGACATAAAAAGGTTATGATATGCATTTAGGAACATAATTTTTATGGTCACAACAATTCATTTTCCATATTGGAAATGATGGATAAACTCTTTGTATCACTAAAGATTCCTTTAGCCTTGATAGAAAAATCATACCTATGATATCTCACTTTTTATTTTCCCTAGTTTTGAAGGCAAGGGGTAAGATTTGGTTGATGTCGTCCATGGAATCTGCTAGGAACATAGATTGATAAAAAAAAGGCTACACCCTAAACTTTAGTCTGAAGGTAAGTAGCAAGTTATGTTCTAATTACTATCAAACAATGGTAATGGATGAGGCATTTCCCAGAAAAAATAATTTTAGTTTCTTCAAAACTAAAACTAAAACCTTCTATTATCCTTTATCAGATTTTTAGGCTTTGGATTATCACTTTTAGATTGAGTTTCATCATAATATGATGATATACATTCATAGTTTTCCACCTTTTGTCCTTTTGGATAGCAATTTACATCATAAATCAACATCATCAAATTTTGAAAATCAGTTGTTGATTCATCAACGACATATGCAGGCCCTGTCTAACCAACAAGCTCACTTTTATGTGGCCCATCATTGTTATATACATCAGTGGTACCTAAGTCAAATGGAAATCTTAATAATCAAGGTTTTTTATTAACAAAAAATTTCATATGAGAAACTCATATTAATATCATTCACCCCTTTGACATTTTAACATCCTTAATTCGGGCATAAAAGTGTAACATCTGATTTTCAAGTAATTTTCATTATTGGTCCCTTGTGTCAAAATCCTTGCATTTCAGCCCGTACGTTGGGCGTACGTGAGGTACGCGCATCATACACGATCAAGACTTGGAAATGCGGGACTCATCCTAGTACGTTGGGCATATATATGGTATGCCAGGCATACTAGTTTAGACTCTAAACCCTAAATTTTATGGTTTGCTCCCTATTTAATCAACATTATACCTCCCTTAGACCTGCTAGAGTCAGCCTCCACTCCTTCTAAACCCTAATCTTGAGTCTCATCCATGTGTGTGAATATTTTGAAGCTTTTTAGTGATTTTGGTGCTTTCTTGTTGAAGAAGAAGGCTATTGAAGAAGGTGGTGTTGCTTGCAAACTTGTGGATCCAGAAACTACCTCACCTTGTGCATCTTCTTAAGGTATAAAGTTTATACCTTGGTGTGTTTCCTTCAAGATCTCTTTAATAAGTTATTTAAGAACTTTTTGTCCCAAGCTTGGATCTTTGTGAGTATGGTGTACTCCAGATCATATTAGCTATCCTTTCATGTGTTTTAGGTCATCTAGAATCATAAATATGCTTGCTTGAAGGTCCCTTTCTTTCCATGCAAGAGTGTGGTGGTTTTGAGTATGGTTTTAGTTATGGTTTTGAGGTTTAAGCTTATTTCAGCCATGTAAAGGCTTAAAGTTATGGAATTTATGGATTAAGACATTATATGGAGGTCAGATCTATGTTTGGATTGCATGTCTTAAAGATTAAGATGTTGTGGAGTGACTTTTGCGATCAAACAACGTTCGCCCAACGTACTTATGGCTACACCCAGCGTAGCCAGGACTGACCCCGACTCACCTTATTCTTTGAGTACGTGGCGCGTAGGGAGCGTACGCCCAATGTACGCGCTGGACGGTTGACTTTTGCTGACTTTGACTTTTGGTCAAAGATTTAGGGTTTTGGACCATAGAAGGGGCAAAAATGGTCTTTTTCCCTTAAGGAGCATAGTTGTAGGGTTTGAACTTGTGAGTTAGGTTATGGACCTAAATTATTTAATTAGGGCGAATTATTGTGTTATTAGGCGGAGTCTAGTTCCGACAGTTCAGGTGTGAGATTTATCTGTCATCAGTATCAGGCGAGTCTCCTCACTTGTTGTTACCTGTGTGGTAGAATAGTTGTATATGTGATGACCTACTGGGTCTAACTGTTATTATCATGATTATGTTGTTTATATGTGACTGAGACTTGAGTTAGTCTCCAGGGTTGTTGATAACCCACATGACGTGTTGTGTTCCTACTGAGACTTTGTGTAGTCTCTAGGGTTGCTGATAACCCATAGGTCATGTTGTTTTCCACTGAGACTTCGTGTAGTCTCCAGGGTTGCTGATAACCCATAATTGTTTATGTGTTATGCTGTATGACATATCTTGGGTAACTCACTAAGCTTCGTGCTTACAGTTGTTGATTATATGTGTTTCAGGTACTTCTAAGGATCGCGGGAAAGAGAAGGTCTGATTGTACACACTCGTTGGGAGATTTTGTTATTGGGCATTTTGGTGGCACTCTGATATTTGTAGTGATGATTTGTATTTGATACTTGTGATTTTCTGATGGTTTAGTTTATGAACAAAGTTTTGGGTAATCTAAAAATGAAAATTTTGGCTTGAAATTTGAGGTGTTACAACTTGGTATCAGACCCCTGGTTTGAGGGATTTGGATGAAATCTAGGGGAACTCCAAACTCAAACTAAAGATCTGAATATTTTCATAAAAACTTTTCAAAGAAATGAAGATTTTTACAGGAGAAAAACCCAGTGAAGCAGTGTGTACAATCATCCAGTGCTCGAGCGGTAGTTTCCTAAAATATCTCAAATTATATTATGAGTAGTGTAGAGTTGATATCTTATGAGCTGATAAAATTGCATGCTAGTGATAGGCTAAGGATCCTATAGTAAAGGTGTGATAGGGTTGCCTGATTTGTGATGCCTTTAGCCTAGGAGTTGTTCTAATAAGATTGAATCTTTCATTGCTATTTGCTTCGTGTATGCTTGATAATTGTACATAGTTAGGATTTTATAGCCTTAGAATGCCTGATTTAGCCTTTCTTCGTGTTCCTTGGTGTATGCTTCATAATTGTGACTGGGATACCGAGGATCACAAACAAGGTGTGAATAACCATGCAAATGTGCTTGGTACTCTTGATGTCATTTATCATCTAATCAATGTGCCGGTTAACCACACACACTCCATTGATCTATGAAAAACATCAAGCTACCCTTTGCCACCCTTTCTAATCCAAGTTAGTGTGCCGGTTAACCACACACGCTCCACTAACGACTTGGCAAGGTGCAAAGTGCAATTTCATGGAATTGCACCAATTTCACATTTTTCCTAAAGTAACTAAGATTGAGAATTTATAAAAACATTTAGTTACTTTTATAATTATCATTATACTTTTTAACGAGTATTAATGTCCTATCCTACCCGTTCGGATAACGACCATACACCAGTCAAGGAAGCGGTGGGTGAGAGTGGACACCTATTCAATCGTCATTTTATAGGCAATTTCCTTATACCCCCTTATAGACCAACTTCGTGAATGAGGCCTACTAACGGTAAGACTAACTTGTCTTATACACACATATATAAGTATTAATCCTTTAATATTATAATAGTATAAGGGTTGAATTTTAACCTTTTAAAATTCTTGGGTTTAGAATAATGTTTCATAAATGAGACTTTTCAAATTCCAAAACTTGAGGGCAAGTTTTGAAACTCTTCAAAAACTCTTGACTTTTAGAATTTAATGTTTCATAAATGAGACTTTTTAAATTCCAAAACTTGAGGGCAAGTTTTGAAACTCTTCAAAACCTTTTGGATTCTAAAACTTGATGACAAGTTTTGTAACTCTTCAAGACCTTTTGAATTCCAAAACTTGATGGCAAGTTTTGTAACTCTTCAAAGCCATTTAGATCAAATTTTAAACAAGTAAAATTATCACATTTTTTTTATCATTTACCAATTTGATCTAACTCAACTCATATAGCAAGATAATTTCAAATCAAATAATACAAATAATAATCTTATCATATAATCTAGTAATTATCTTAAAATTTGACAACTATCTTTTAATTGGATGAGGATAATTGATGAATCAATGAATCGAGTATAGAATTAATCAGAGTATGAATTCAAGTAAGAATGCGAGATTGAACACCGGATGTAAATATGATCTTGTTTCAGCTCTATTACATTTTTGAATGTTTACAGAGTACAATAGACAGGTCTGTAAAAACTCTTATCTAACTCTAGTAAATAACCCTATTTATAGGGAACCGAAAGCGTACAAAAAATATACTAAGGCATAGACATTTAAGCTTCGAATAAAAGCGCCCTAGTAAAATACATTACATAACATTCGAAGAGTTCAAAATACATTTCGACTAATTACAACAATTCGACCCTTACAATCTCCCCCTTTGTAATCATAGTCGAAATCCTTAATTTGTAAGAAGTGTGATGGAATACAGTAACACTCTTCGAATCTCCGTGTACCAGGAGATAATCTTCTTCAGCTCTTTCTTATCTCCTTCATTGTTCTTCTTGCAATGATTCATACGAACAATTAAGTTCGTATATTGAGATGTTGAATACCTCTCCACTTCGCAAGCTTGGAATAAGAATCGTTTAGCTTTTCCAGCTTTGCCTTTTCCTGCGAAGACCATTCCAAAAGGCTTCAAGCAGATTTCACCATCAGCATACTTTTTCAATTCTGCTTGAGTCTTCGTTGGTGCCATTGGTGCTTTTATTTCCATTCCTTTGGCAGTAGCTAACTCCACATCTGTTAGTGCCAAACACTCATAATAGTTTTCGATAAAAATCTTGATGTGAGCAACCCCAAGCTTGAATTCATCCGGTTCAGTGTTTTGAAGGTATGAAAATGATTTGTCTTTTAAAATTAATGCAACTTGTATAAGGTCATACAAGTTCATTAATGGAAAATCTGCAACAGTAAACTCACAAATATTTCCATTTGCCCTGGCAACCACATACTTGAAATTTTGGACTGTGTTTTCGAATACCACATCCTTTTTCATACTGATCACTTTCTTGATTTTAACCAATGACCACACTTCCTCAGGGGCTTTTGCAAGAACAGCATGAAAACGAATTTTCATGTGAGTACCTTCATCCTTTTTTTTAAAATTTCCTTCAGCTTTGAACTGAGGCATGATGACTTTGATCGGTAAATCCAGCTGGCTTGTATCGGTATTCGTAACCAAATAACTTTGTTTTGGTTTCTTTTCAAATGAATACATGTGATTATACGCTAGCTTGGCCTCGATTGTTTCGTAATTGTAGTGTTTGGATGGATCACCTTTGTCCATTCCCTTCGGATCACCAGCACGTTGAGCCATAATGCTTTGAATCAACCTTAGTTTTTCAATTTCAGCTTCTGCTGCAGCCTTCTTTTCTTCTTTTGACTTTTCCACTACAATCGATTTCCCTTTATCTTGCAAAGCTGGATTGTCAATTACCTCTTTTGGTTTCGAACCACTCTCACCAGTCTCTATAGATTTACCAATCACAATTCCTTTCGAAATAGGTCTTGTAATAGGTAACGTTGTAACGACTGTTGAAGTAACCATCCCAGCAGAAACTATAACTGGCTTTGTTGTTGGGATCTTCGAAGAAAAAACCTTTCCTACAACTTTTGCATCTTCACCACTAGCCTTCGACTCACTAGTTTTTCTTTCTCCCCCTTGCACCCCTGTGAAAACAGGTGGGGCATTTGTTGTTGGAAGAAGACTTGTTATGCGAAAGAGAGGAACAAGTTGCTTGTTGAGAATGGCTTCGAATTGGATAAACTTTTGTGATAAAAATTCAGGAGTAATCAGGGAAGAAGAAACCGGTCTGTCAGAAATTTCTTTTAACTCCTTGAGCAAAGTAATCACTTCCTCAAAGTTTGCACTTTCGGATGTTGAAAGTTGAGTTAGTTGTGGACTCAAATTTTCATACAATTTAACAAAGCGTGTGACTGCGTCACAAATGATATCAACCTTTTGATTCAGAGAAGCATAATCTTTTTGAAAGTTTCCAATTTCTTTTTGCATATCTTCTCGGAGTTCACGAATTTGAAAATTAACATCCTCCCTTACTTTCTTCACTTCTTGAACAAAAAGAACATGCCGTTCCTTTGTGACATTCTTCAATTCTTTCACATCACTGGTAAACATTGAATTTTGAGATTTGATCTGAAGTTCATTATTTTTATCATTATAATCAACCTTCTCCAAAATTTAAGATTCAGAGTCTGTAATCATCCCCGATACTTTACTGATAATTCTGGCTTCGAGCATTTTCAACAATGAATCAACCTCCAAACTTGAAACAGATGAACCAGCCCCCAGATCAGCTTGAGATTGAATTATCGAATTCAACTTCTGATTCAGAATTTTAAATTGCTTCATGGTCATCAGCATATGATCTGGAAACTGCTCTTCTTCTTCATGAAATTCCAATTCTTCAAACGTGCCTCCAAACCCCTCAGTATCAGTTTCTGTCTCCATAAAAATGGTTTCTTGAACATTCGAAGTCGGTTTAGGTGTGTCAGTGGATTGAGAAGAAAAAATTGAAGTGAATGGTTGATTGATAATGTGTTCGAATGTAGGGGAATCAGTGGTTGATGTAATGGGAATAGTGGATTGTGATAAAGAAACAATACTTTCAAAAGGAGCATCATTTTTCGAACCTCCATCACCCATATGGACATGTGCATCCGTATCAGATACGTTTGCAGGGATGACTGAAGTTCGTACCGCCTCAGAAACTGATTTGGCAACCGAATCTTCGGGTGGTATGATGACTGTCTGCTCAGGAGTTAAACTTCCTGCGTGAGGATTTAACTCTGGGGTTTCTGGAATTCTTTCATCATCATCTTCTGTTGACTCGGTAGAAATCACAAGTTGTCGGGTCTTCTTCTTTGAAAAATGTTTTGCTATATCCTCAGCCCTTCGTTTCTTGGACACCGGAGAAACAGGTGCTGGCACTTCTCTAATTAACACACCTTGATGAGTGATTTGAGGTTTTCGAACCACTTTATGTGTAGGAGACTTGCTTTTATGGGTTGACTTCATTTTGATTCTTCGAAACATACCAGTCTTCGAAGGAATAACTACATGCTCTTGTGTTTCTTCAATAATAGGCTCAATCACTTGAGTCTTAGCAACAGACACTTCAACTGTTTCAGGCTTCTTCTTTGGAGATTTCGAAGATTTGGACTCAGTTTCATTCTTCTTCGACTTCTTGGATTTCTTATCATCTCTTCCCAATAGGATGTCAGTTTCGATTGTAGAATCAATGGTCTTGAAATATGCCACCAAAACAGAATTCGAAGGATCAACTCTTTTAAGCATTGCATCAGGAATACGAGCAACTGATGGAAAAACTTCAGCACTATCTGTGACATCCTTCGGATAGTGGTACGATTGAAAAACAGCTTTTTCTTCATCATTGGGTACCAAAATCCCTTCCTTGTTGTAAAAGTATTGCAAAATCAGGCTCCAGTATCTTGCACACGAAATACCATGAATAGCATTCGTATGTTCTACACCCTTTTGGAATTCCTTCCATAATTGTGTAGAATAGTCCACTTGAAGATCATAATAGATACCATCAACCATTGCATAAACCTCCATTTTTCCCTTATCAAGACCAACTGTTCTCCCATTTAAACATCGTAGAAAGATTCCAAATAAGAAATTCCATAGTCGTGGAAGACCAGATTTCTTAAAATCACTTATCTTAGACAATGGAGGCTGATATCCCATCTCATTAAACATGTTAACGATTTGAGGGAATGTGAAAGCAACATATGGAGGTGAATTCGGAATTTCAAGAATTTGACAAAAGAGTTTCTTGGATAGCCTCACCTTTTTGTCATTCACCAGATGAAAAGTAATCGTATCAGAAGCTTTGTTGTAAGTAGCAGTAGATCCTGCTTGAGACAGCCATGACATTGGAACAGAGAATGAACTGAACATCGCCTTTGACAAAACAGAGTTCTTCAAAGAAACGATTAACATCTTCAATTCTTCCGGGTATTGAGAAACATCACCCTCCAAGTGATAGTTTGTTGCTTGAATCTTCATTATTGGTGATGAAGAGGCATCTTCAGTGGTATGAGAATCAACATGAACAGAAGTCGCCATTGTTAGGGTTTGAAGATTTTGATGATCAGAGAATTTGGGAATTTTTCTTTTTGATCGCGTAAACTGATAATGAACCCTTGAATCCCCTTTTATATGTAACCCTGAAGTTTGAATTTGAAGCGGGATAGGTAATTAATGATATCCGACGTGGCACCTTGAAAATCGGACCATTACTGCGTAAAAGTAGCCATGCGTCAAAATGTAGCTGTCACATCGCCTTGAAAATCGGACAGAATACCATACGTCATTTATAAACAGCCTGTCTTGTTATCCCCAACAATATTGTAACTGTCAAAACCCTTCGAATGGAAGCAAGGCTCTTTCACTTTTGGGATGAAAAGCGAAGTCATACGCCAGAAGTTTGAAATCATCAGCCTGAGTTGGTATTACTCAGAGCCTCAAGGATTTCGTGAGTGCAGTGTTCCAAAAAAAATGTAGACGAGAAACAAAGATAAGAAATTTTTTGGATATTGTGATGTCAAAATGTCAATTTGACACAAAAGCAGATGAAATCCCGGGCAAAGATTACTTCATTAATCATTAAGAGAAATGATCAATAGCTTGTGTGGGTTCCCGTGAATTACAATCGAATACTTAATGATAAGTATCGAAGGGCTTCTTTTATTAAGCTTCGTGGGTAGTTTAAAAATTTCGTTACATATCAACCTAAACATAAGGTGATAAATTGTAACCGAAATTACTTGTTTGACCAGTGTAGTCAGTGACAAGTTTGCTTTGATAAATTTTGAAATGACTTTGACATTTGAATGAAACTCACACGGAAATCATATTCAAGAACAAAAATTTATGCTGGATCTTGTTGGGTAACAAACATCATGGGTTTCAAATGTTTGATCAAGACCACTCATTCGAAATGAATATGATTTGGAGTTTCGAATTTTGGTACAGAAACAAAAGTTTCGTGAAAATCTGGAACATTGTTCCCCGTCAATTCCTTAAAAGTGTAGTGAAAATTGGGTTTCACTTTCATCACGGTCTCATGATGTCAGATCATAAACACAGATTTTTGATATGCCTAAGTCTCGATGGGTTTGATCAGAGACATCTCGGACATATGTCTTCGTGTGTGATCGTGTAAGAACTTTATGGATGAAAAAGATTGATGTAAGACACGAAAAGTACCTCTGTTATCTTTGGACCAAACAGTAAACTCTTAACTCATTTTGAGAAGAGTCAGGTAGCTCAGAGACTAATGTGAATATAAGCCTAATTGGGAAGAAATTTTCGTATGAATAATTTCATTAAGGCTTTCGTACACACACATTGAGTCATTGGAGGCTTTTGGACAACATGCAGCAGCATGCTTCTAGGGACAACTTAACTAGTTCAAATGATGAAAATATTTATCGATTCATACGAAAAATGTACCTGACCCTAGAACTGCTAGCATAATCCACTCTGTATCTTCATGATTATCTGCAACAAAATACTAAAAAGAAATAAGAATCAAAATATTTTTGTTTTTTTGATTTTTCGAAAGTAAAGACAGAACAAACGAAAATCTTTTTGGATTTTTGTATTTTCGAAAATTAAATGACAAAACAAACGAAAATCTTTTTGGATTTTTGTATTTTCGAAAATGAAATGACAAAACAAACGAAAATCTTTTTGGATTTTTGAATTTTTGAATTTTCGAAAATGAAAATATACTGTACTTGTTGCAAAAACACAAAATTTTATCATCCCCTGATAAGTGACAAATGTACGAATTCGAAGGGGTCAAAGCGTTGACTATGAACAGTAACCTCTGAATCAACCCTTAAAATAAGTAACAAATTTACGAATTCGAAGGGGTCGAAGCGTTGACTATGAACAGTAACCTCTGAATGCTGAATGACTTTGCATTGTCTTTTATTCAGCGCCTCTGATTCATTCCTTGTCAACCATCATTCTCCTTTTTCGCATGGAACAGAATTTCCATCGATCATTCCAAGCCCTTCTATAATTTTCACAAGGGATTTTTCATCTAAAGGTTTCGTGAAAATATCAGCTAACTGATCAGTTGTTTTCACGAAATGTACTTCAATATTTCCATCCTCCATGTGATCCTTGATGAAATGATAACGAAGTGCAATATGTTTAGTCTTCGAATGCTGCACAGGATTATGATTGCATAATGGAATCTTTTTCATATTGATTGCATAATCACGCAATTGACTTTGAATCCATATCACTTTGAGAATCACAATATAATGGAATCTTTTTCATATTGATTGCATAATCACGCAATGGACTTTGAATCCATATAATTTGTGAAGTGCAAGCAGCAGCAGCCACATATTCTGCGTCAGCTGTTGAGATTGAGACACATGTTTGCTTTTTCGACTGCCAGCTCACCAATTTGCCATCGAGAAATTGACATCCACCACTTGTGCTTTTCCTATCAAGATTACAACCACCCAAGTCTGCATCCGAATATGCTTGTACAAAGAATCTAGTTTTCGAAGGATACCACAATTTTAACGAAATTGTTCCTTTAAGATAACGAAAGATATTCTTCACAGCAGTGAGATGTGGTTCTCGTGGATTAGACTGATACCTAGCACAATTACACACAGAAAACATGATATCAGGTCTACTTGCTATAAGATAAAGTAATGAACCAATCATGCTCCTTTAAAGAGTTATGTCAACTGCAGGTTTATCTAACGAAGGTGTCAACTTTATGCCAGTTGCCATTGGAAATCGTAACTTTGTGCTATTCGTCAATCCAAACTTTTCTAGCAGATTTTTCGTATATTTTTCCTGATTAATAAAAATCCCTTCTCTGTTTTGACGAATATTCAGTCCAAGAAAATTATTGATTTTTCCCATCATGCTCATTTCAAACTTGCTTTTCATCAGATCTTCGAATTCTATAGACAAGGCAGGGTCAGTTGAGCCAAAAATAATATCATCAACATAAAATTGAACAAGCATTAGATGATTCCCAACTTTCTTTCGAAATAATGTGGGATCAACAAATCCTTGTTTAAATTTAGATTGTTTCAAAAATGAAGTAAGAGTTGCATACCATGCTCGTGGTGCCTGTTTCAAACCATAAACTGTCTTATCTAAAATATAAACATGATCTGGATATTCTTCGTTAATAAAACATGGGGGTTGTTCCACGTAAACAGTTTCTTCAAGCTCTCCATTTAGAAATGCACACTTCACGTCCATTTGATAAACATCAAAATCTTTGTGAGCTGCATAAGCCAGAAATATACGAACATCCTCGAGTCTTGCGACAGGGGCAAAAGTTTCTTCATAGTCGATTCCTTCTTGTTGTGAATATCCTTTAACAACAAGTCTGGCTTTGTTTCGAACAATGTTTCCATCTTTGTCGGTTTTATTTTTGAAAATCCATTTTAACCCGACAATCGAAACATTTTCAGGTTTAGGAATTAATCTCCAAACCTTGTTTCTTTCAAATTCAGACAATTCAGATTGCATTGCAACAACCCAATCTGAGTGTTCCATTGCAATCTTAACTGTTTTTGGTTCAATTTTAGAGATGAAAACATTGAACATGCAAAATTCTTGATGAGTATTCAATACCTCATTCTTTGCACGAATTTGAGCTCTTGTTAAAACTCCCTCCTATGGATTCCCAATTACTTGTTCCTTCGGATGATCTCTTGTCCAATTTTCCATTGGCGGATATGCTGGATCAAATTCCAAAGGTGCATCTTCGTATATATCATCATTATCTGAACCTGCAATCGAACAAACATCATCAAAATCATTATTATTCTCAATGTTTTCTAAATGCTCCCCCTCAACATTATGCTCCCCCTCAACATCAGCATTCAATCTTTCTTTCTCCCCCTCGAAAGAATTCTCTTCCTCATCCAAAGTATTCGAATCCAAGTGCTCCCCCTCCACTGGATTGTGTTGCATACTTTCGCCTTTCTCTGGAGAAGTTGATGTTGAATCATCAGTAAGCTTCGTTAGTTCAGAGAGATGATTATCATTTGCATTTATTTCAGCATCAACAGCATGATCTGAAATTCCAAAAATTAAATCATAATCAATATCTAAGGTCTGTGAGGATTCAGATTCATCTTGTATGTTTTTCAAAATAGGATGATTATCAAACTGTGATGTAGTTTGTTTAATGTAGTAATCATCAAATGTAAGATTAAAAGTTTCTTCAACTTTTCATGTTCTTTTATTCAACACACGATATGCGACTGAATTATGCGAATATCCCAAGAAAATCCATTCATCTGCTTTTGCTTGAAATTTCGTAAGATTATCCTTGAGATTCATAATGAAGCACCTGCATCCGAAAACATGGAAAAATTTGACGTTAGGTTGTCGATTGTTGAGAATTTCATATGGAGTAATGTTAAAACGTCGATGAATGAAGGATCTGTTTTGAGTGAAACATGCGGTTGATACTGCTTCAGCCCATAGATATTGTGAAAGATTCGCATATGCCAACATAGTTCTTGCCGCTTCGCATAGAGACCTATTTCTTCGTTCAACAACACCATTTTGTTGTGGTGTGTATGGAGATGAAAAATTATGCGAAATCCCTTTGTCCACCAAAAATGAATCAAGAACATTGTTCTTAAATTCAGTTCCATGATCACTCTTAATTTTTCGAACAATCTTCTTCAATGTTGTTTCCATCTTTTTGATAAAGTCAATCATGATTTGTGCAACTTCGGATTTAAGCCTGAGAAAATAAACCCACGTAAATCTGGAAAAATCATCAACAATAACTAAAATGTACCTTTTCTTGTTGAGAGTTGAAACTGTCGAATGACCACACAAATCAATATATAAGAGCTCCAAAGGCGCGACAATTTTCGAATCAATCGTAATTGGATGACCTTGTTTATGTTGCTTGCCAACTTCACAAGCTGCACATAAAGAATCATTGTCAAATTTAAGTACAGGTAAACATCTTACCAGATCTTGTACCACAAGTTTATTGATGTTTCGAAAATTGAGATGAGAAAGTCTTCGATGCCATAGCCAACTTAACTCTGCTGTTTCTTTCGAAAGAAGACATATAGCAGGTTTCCCTACTATCGGATTGATGTCCAGAGTGAACATGTCACCTTTCCTTTTGGATTTCAGTAACACTTCTTTTGTGTTGACATTCGAAATAACACTTCCTTCTTCGTTAAAAAGAACTTGATTGCCAGTGCCCACAACAAATTGAGAAACACTTATCAAGTTATGTTGAAGACCTTCAACATATGCAACACGATTCACTGTGAATTGTCCAATCGTGATCTTCCCATATCCTTTGACTTGACATTTTTTATTGTTCCCAAACTTCACTACTCCAGCATTTTTGAGACTTCGAAAATCACGTAAATTTTCCTTCTTCCCAGTCATGTGACGAGAGCAACCACTATCAATGTACCACTTGTTATCATATTGCTCGTCACATAGTACCTACAATCAGTGGAAAAATTTAGGTACCCAAGGCTTTTTGGGTCCTTGGAAATTAGATTTCAATTTCGAATGTAATGAAGAACTTTTAACCCAATCACAAACTTTGGTTTTGAGACTATCGATTAAGTTTACATCTTCATTTAAAGGAACCGAAACATAATTTTTTGATGGTTTCGAATGTTCACTGACATTGCTCTTCGAATTCTGAGTTTTTGAATGAACATTCTTTGCTTTTAGTACTGGTTTCCAAGCTTTGACTGATATGTTCGAATCCTTAGAAGATGAACTGCCGTTTGATGAAGTATTCACATACTTCTCATATGCTTCGTGAATTTGCTCCTTTGAAAATGTATTCGACTGATACATCTTTCCTTTGCCTTCAAGCCAATGATCAATGTTCTTCCTTGAAGTCATTCCTTTTTCTCGTGAAATTTTCAAAGTTTCTCTCTTCGTTTTATTAGGAAAATTTGGCTTTTGAGGAACAAAATCAACTTTTGGATTTGTTAGAAAAGATTGAGCATATGATGTATCAACTGTTGATTTAAAATGTTGACTTTGAAAGAATTTTTGATTTGGATTTGAGTTATTTGAAAATTTTCTTGGAATATTAGTTTCTGAAACTTTTGAAAACCTTGGTTGTTTATTCACTTCAAACTTTGAATGATTTGTTTGAGATGAATGTTGAGGTTTTGTTGAAAAAGAGGAATTTTTAGCTTTGAAAACATTTTTGGGTGATTGTGATTCAGATATCTTTTGAGACTCAACATTCTGCCAAAATATTTTCTTCATAGCTTGTCTTTTTGAAATGTTGTTTTCCTTCGAAAATTTGTCAATTTGATCTTTAAATTCCTTAGAGTTTAGTTTGAAAACTTTTTCATTTTCCTTTATAACTTGTTTTGAATTCTCTTTTTCAATTTTTGATTTTTCAACCCATTTTCTTTGTGGTTTTTGACGTTGGAACACATACAAATTCTTTGTTAAGTTGTTTTCAACTGTGCTTTGATTTGCGAAAAAACCTTCATCAGTTGTTTTTGAATTATCCTCCTCAACTAATTTCTTTAATTCTGGTTTGATATTCTCAACATTTCCAGTAGTTACGAAAACTTGATTTGGAAAAATGACATCATCTGTACATTTGAAATTTGGATAAACCACTGTATTCGTTTCAAGATAGTGTTCCCCTTTTTCATTCATTACTTTTTCGAACTTTTGTGTATCACCATACACTTGATCAACCACTATTCGAGTAGTTTCTTCTTCCTTTGAAGATTTCTTTTCCTTCGAAATTTTCTCTTCATCTTCATCATCACTATCATCAGTTTGACTGTCTTTGAGATCCACGAAGTTCATATCACAAACTTTCGAAGTTGAAGGTATATCAGTTTCGTTTTCAACCATCAAATCCTTAACTTTTTCTTTCCCTTTAGATGTTGATGCAACGTTAACAACAGACAACTGAGAACAATCAACATCTTCAAGTTCACTAATTTCACTAATATTGTCAGAATTATCTTCAATATCAGCAAAATTAGATTGAGAATCAGATGTTGAATTCTCAGTATTTTTCAAAATTTGAATTTGTTCAGATTTAGTCAAAGTATCATTCACTATGTTAACTAATTCATTCTCATCAAGACATTCATCAGTTTTGACAATTCCATATTTATACCTATCATCAGGAACTTTGTCAAAATCAGCTATTATTTGCTCACAATCATACGAAATATTATCTACCTTAGCTCTTTCGAATGCTAGAAAAGGTAGTAATTTTCTATGTTGCTCTTTACTTATGTCACGTGAATGATGTAAATCAGTTAATTTGCCATAAAGTCTTTTAGCAGAATTACAATAAATGTTTCTTTGTGCTAACAAAAGTTTGACTTCACTCGTTAAAGTATCCCTATCACACATAATATTTGTTATTTGTAATTCAAAACATTCAATTTTGCTTATTTTCAAGTCTAATCTATTTTTGGCCTCTAATAACTCCATGGACAATTTGTTGGCCTCATTGCTAGCAGACACAACAATTGAATCAAAATAAGTAACCGTCTCATCAAAAGATATTAGTTCAGAATCATAAGCATGTGTATGATTATTAAAAGATTCGAGAATTTTACGTACCATTGTTGTCATTGGAGATTTGTCTGCCGCTTTGGATACGAAGCATCGTCCTTTCACTTCGAATTCCTCATCATCTAAGTCCTCCTCCATTTTCGCATACAACGCTCCATGTGTCGGATTTCACATTTCTTCATCGTCTCATCCGGATGACCAGATTTGATAAGTTCCATCTTCATCCTCATGTTCACCCTTTGCAACCAATGACAAATTCTTGGCTTTCACACGAACCTCCTCAAGCCTCTCTGCATAATACGCCTCATCCTTGACTTTATTCTTCCTCTTATCCTTCTTCCGAAGCATACAGTCATTTGCAAGATGATTCGCACTGTTGCAATAATGACAATCTATTCCAGCATCACCTTTCAGCTTTTTCTCAATCTTTCCTTCAGTCATTTTCGAATCTTTTTTTTCAACTTTCTTTTTCTCCTCATCAGCAGTTTTACTTACAACACTTCCTTTTACCTCAGCAAGCTTAGTTTTCGGATTGAACGACTTTTTGAAAAACTTCTTAACACGATTATTCGAGTAAAAAGCTATTGCCTCATCATCCGAATTCATGATGAATCCTTCTTCTTCCTCAGAATCACCATTTTCTGCTTCTTTCTCAGATGTCTTTGACACAAGTGCCAATGGACCTCCCAAATTTAGCTTCGTCTCTTCAGCAATTTCATTTACCTCAGTTTCGTGTGTTTTCAACTGATTGTACAAATCATTGAGAGTTGATGTATCAAAACTTTGCTGATTCTTAACCATCATACTAACGCTTCTCCATTCTTTTCGAAGACCCATCACAAAGATGAGATTGAATTCCATTGAAGTCCTGGTAATTCCATAGCGATTACAACGATAGATTAACTCATTCAGTCGATCATAGTAGACTTCGATTGTTTCACCTTTTTTTTTCTGAAATCTTTCAGCTCAACCAAACACTGTTTGACTGAATTGATTTTCGTCTTCTCACTTCCTTGAAACTTATCTTTCAGACTGTTCCAGATCTCCTTTGCAGTTGTACAACTCCTTATATATTTGTACACAAGTGGAGGTAAAGCTCCTCGTAATTCCCTCATACACCTGTTCTCCAGTTTCTTCAGATGATCAGATTGATTATCAACACCAGAACTTGTGGAAGAAGATCTAATTGGTTGAACATTCACTGGAACATTGACATTTCCAGTTGTACATGACCATAATTCTTCATCAACACCATTCAGATAATCCTGCATACGATCAGCCCACTGATCATAATATTCAGGGATTAGCATTGGAATTTTGGTTGATGAACCTAACAGATGAGAAAATGAGGTCATCGAATTGAGATTGAAACTCGCCATTGTTGTACGGAAGTTGAATTTGAAACTTTTTAAGAAGAAATGGAAATTTGAAAACAAACTAGTTGATTCAAATCGGAATTGAAAGAAAAACACTCGATTCAACAATTCAAATGCAGAATCAAATCACAAACTGAAATCTAGACAAGTTTTTCACGATCAAAAAGTGCGGAAACTTTTGAACCAAAAATTTGATTAAAAAACTTTTTGAATAGATGAAAATCAGGTCACAGATGTGATTCCTGCTCTGATACCAATTGATGAATCAATGAATCGAGTATAGAATTAATCAGAGTATGAATTCAAGTAAGAATGCGAGATTGAACACCGGATGTAAATATGATCTTGTTTCAGCTCTATTACGCTTTCGAATGTTTACAGAGTACAATAGACAGGTCTGTAAAAACTCTTATCTAACTCTAGTAAATAACCCTATTTATAGGGAACCGAATGTTGGATTAGGTGTCTAAGCCCATAACTATAATTGGTATGTATTTCAATTGATAGCAGCACAGTCCTTTTTGGTTGCCCTCAACCTAGCAACTGGACAAGGAAATTATGAAAGGAGAGATATTAATTTATAAGATTAATGAATTAATATAAATGATTTATTAATATGTTAAAAGATTAATATATTAATTAGAAATCATTATGTTTAATTAATAGTTAGCCAGAAATTAATCAGAATTAATTTTGGGGTTAAAAGTATTAATTATAAAGTGTAGGGACTAGTTTGCAATTATCGAATAGTTGAGTGGAAGGATCCAGAACCTCCTTGGAAGGAGGTGGACGAAATCTATAGGGGAAACCCTAAGGATTTCGTCCAAGGGGGCCTTGGATAAGGCGTTGGATTAGCTTAGGCCCCAAGCAAAGGAGTATTAGGGTTTTCCCTAAGCCCTAGATCCCTCAGCTATATAAGGAGCCTCCCAGCTCACAATTTCGGCGACTCCTACCTTGGAAGAAACCCTAGGCCGAAAATTGCATACCCTACCCTCTCTCCTTCAAGTTTCCTTCTTGCTAGTTCTTGGGTGTGATTCCATTAGAGGCATTACATTTGTGGTGCTAAGCTTCCAAGAAGATCAAGATCAAGATCAAGAGGATTGTCAATTGTTTGCTATAACAATTGAAAGGTATGTAACTCTAAAACCCTAGTTTGTTAATTTCGAAATTAGCCTCTCTCCTCTAGGGTTCTTGTTTGCAATTCAAAGTTATATGTTCAATAGTTAAAACATAGATCCAAAGTAGGTTGCATGTGAACTTAGGAATTGTTTTCTAGTTTATTTGTTTTACCCAAAACCCATCACCGAAAGCGTACAAAAAATATACTAAGGCATAGACATTTAAGCTTCGAATAAAAGTGCCCTAGTAAAATACATTACATAACATTCGAAGAGTTCAAAATACATTTCGACTAATTACAACAATTCAACCCTTACAATAATTACTACCATATCAGAAAAAACGGATTTTATGATACAAAACAGTTTGTGGTAATGATCATAATCCAATTCAGGCCAAAAAACACGAAAATCTGCCAACAGACTGTCCAACTCGTCGAGTCTGGCAATGGACTCGTCTAGTTCATCATGGATAGGGTGTTCGTTTGGATGGATCGGTTCGATCCGATCCAATTATGTAAATCCAAATTGATTTCGGTTTTCAAAATATGGATCCGAATAATCCAAACTAAATTCAAATCTGTTTCGATCCGATCCAATTACAATTCGGTTGGATCGGTTTTTATAATTCGGTTTTCAAAAACTAAAACATTTTAAAATGACATATAATTATAATATTATCCAATTTTTATAGAAGAAGCAAAAAAAAAATATTTAGTTGTGATTTAAAATTTATAAACCACTAAGAATGTATATTATACTTTAATATTTAATAGATAAAGAACTTTTAAGAGAAAATGTATATTAATGTTTTTTATTAGATGAAACTTTTTGAACTTATTTGAAAAAATAAATTATAAAATTAATAAATAGTTATAGTTATATTAAAAATAAATAAATAATAAATTGTTATTCGGTTTTTTTGGATTATTCGGTTCATATTTTATAAACCAAAACCAATCCGAAATCCAAAATAGTAATTCGGTTTTGTTGAAAACCAATCCAAAAATCCGAATATCCGAACCAAATAGTTCAATCCAATTTGTCCAATTGGACAATTCGGTTTTATCCAAACAATGAACAGTCCTAATCATGGACTTGTCAAGTTCTTCATAGGACTCGTCGAGTCCAGCAGTCATAGTGCGGTTTTCAATTTGCTTTAACTTTGAACAATTAACCAATGCATCAATATAATAGAAAACACCCTAGTCTCTGATACCATTGATGGGTTTTGAGTACTATAACATCCCTATGGTGCACATACAACCCTAATGCGTTGGATCTAAGTTTTCTCTAGTTATACATGCAATTTCCATTTTCCAAAGCATGAAGCATAACTAGCAAACAACATTGATATTTGAAACATAAAACGAGTTAGATGATTACCTCTTTGTTGTAGCTTGTAGAACTTCGCCTTACAAGAGCTTAGCACCTCAAATGTGATGCCTCAAATAAGTCACAAAACACCAAGAACAAATGGAGGATTATAAGAGAGGTTTAGGAGGCACCAAAATCGTCTATGCTCTTCTTAGAATCCTTGTGTACCGATTTTAGGGGCTTAGGGGTTACATATATAGTGTAGAATTACAAGGGTCACTTGTAAACCCTAATCCATTTACTTAGGCTTTTGATCCAATAATTCATTTAGACTAACACTTCATGGACTCTCACATAAGCTTAGTCCATCACTAATCAATCATGGATCATTAGCCCAAACTATATGTATCAGTGATTTACATAATCAGCCCCTGTTAATTTAATCAGTCTTTTTTGATCACTAAATTAATTCCAAATTAATTCTTGATCAATACTAATTAAATAATATGATTTATAAATTAATATATTATTCTTATAATATATTAATAAATCACAAATAACCTCTTTCTCAAATATCCTTCCTATCAAATTGCTCCGGTGAATGCAACCCAAATTGACCATGCTACTATCGGGTCAAGTACATACCAATTATAGTTATGGGCTTAGACATCTAATCCAACACAGAGATGTTTGGTTCCATTAAAACCACACTGATTGAGACTTTCGACTAGCGTTATGTCGTCATCACTGAGGCTGCTGTTGCCGCAGCCACCGCAGTTGTTGCTATTGCGAGACCGCAAGGGGGTGATTCGTTATGGTATCGGGAGTTCAACAACACGAAGCCACGCGAGTTTGATGGGACCCAGGATCCGATTGCTATGATGAGATGGATTTTTGATTTTGAGGGTTTTTTTTACACTTGCTCCTTTCCGGAGAATCTGACGGTTCGATTCGCATTGAACCTACTTCGCTCGGGAGCGAAGGACTGGTGGAAATTTGTGATAGCTGATTATACTCTTGCAGAGCATATTGCAGTGACCTGGGAGAGATTTACTGAGTTGTTCAAGGAGGAGTTTGTGCCAGCGGTTGAGAGGGAGAGAGAGAGATATATATATATTGGCCTAGGAGTTCCTATCTCTCAAGCAGAAGACAGAGACGATGACTAAGATCACCAAGATATTTCATGAGAGGGCCTTGTTTTGTCCTGAGCACGTGTTGACTGAGTTGGCACGTGTGAGTCGGTATCTGAGTATTATGAGGAGGGATATCTGCGAGTTCGTGGTGAACATTTCGTATCAGACATTGGTTGAGCTGCAGACCAATGCCAAGAGGAGAGAGATCAAGCTGGAGACCCAAGATAGAGAGGAGAGAGAGGTTCAGGTGAGAGAGAGAGGAGACTAGTGCAGTTGCAGTCGGTGACTAAGCGGCTTGATCCCACTGACTAGAGAGTTAGAGGCTAGAAGGTTCGCACCAGTAAGTGCGTAAAGGGGCATGAGGGACCCTGTCTGTCAGGGACTATTGCTACATGTGTGGAAAGGAAGGGCATTTGGCTAAGGATTTACCTAAGAGATTTCGGGTTTGATTTAACTGCAGCCAAACAGGTCATTTGAGGGTTGAGTGTCCTCAGCTTGCATCTAGGGCGGTTCAGACTCTGGCCCCCGCGACCATGCGTATTACTGATGGCCGACAGGGGAAGGCCAAGGCTCCAAGAGCTCGAGGGAGAGCATTTCAATTGAAAGCAGAGGAGGCCCGAGCAGTTCTTAACGTCGTGGCTGGAATGTGTTCTTTATTTTTAGCTGATTTTCTTATGTTGCTTATGATATTGTTTATGTTAGGTACATTCCTTGTGAATTTTGTACCTACGCTTGTGCTGTTTGACTCGGGTGCGATTCGGTATTTTGTGTCATCATCTTTTTGTAGTGGCATTAGTATTGTGTGGGAGGCCTTGAGCAGGCCATTGAGAGTCTCTATACCCGATGAGCATCCGATATCCACTACTAACATCTATCGGGGTTGTGTGCTAGAGATTTTTGGTGTTGGGTATCCGATAGATCTTATCCCTATTCCTATGGTAGATGTCTGTGTTATCGTGGGTATGGATTGGTTGAGCCGGTTTGGGGCTCTGATCGACTGTGAGCAGCAATTGGTGACGGTTCGAAATCCTAGTGGGGGAGTGCTGACCATCTATTGTGAGGGTACTCGGTCAGGAGCAGTTTTCTGTTCTGTCACTAGGGAGAGGCAGAGTTTGCAACATGGGTGTATGGGTTATCTGGCATATGTAGTGGATAATCGAGATGATGGGAAGAGATCGGTTTTCGTGTCTGATGTTCTAGTTGTACGCGATTTCCCTGATGTTTTTCCCGAGGAGTTACCGGGTATACCTCCTAAAAGGCAAGTGGAGTTCTGGATCGATATGATCCTTGGTGCGGCGCCAATTGCCAAAGCACCGTATCGTCTTGCACATCCTGAGATGCATGAGTTGTCCTCTCAGCTTCAGGAGTTGTTAGGAAAATGGTTTATTTGGCCGAGCAGCTCTCTGTGGGGAGCACTGATCCTTTTTGTCAAGAAGAAGGATGGTTCACACCGGATGTGCATTGATTACCGGGAGTTGAACAAGTTAACGGTGAAGAACTGTTATCCATTTTCGAGGATTGATGATCTGTTCGATCAGTTACAGGGGGCATATTGGTTTTCCAATATCAATTTGAGGTTTAGCTACAATCATATGAGGGTGCAAGAGGAGGATATTCGGAAGACGGCCTTCCGAACTCGCTATGGGCATTACGACTTTGTGGTGATACCTTTCGGACTCACCAACGCACCAGCAACGTTCATGGATCTCATGAACCGGGTGTGTAGGCCTATGTTGGGTTGGTCAGTGATTGTGTTCATCGATGTCATCTTGGTCTATTCCAAGACCGGAGAGCAGCATGGGGAGAATTTGTGTGAGATTCTTGGGGTTTTAAGGATGGAGAGGGTATACACCAAGTTCTCCAAGTATGATTTCTAGTTACGCGAGGTTCAGTTTCTGGGACACCTCGTCAACTGGAACGATATTTTGGTTGAACCCGCCAAGATGGAGGCGGTGATGCAGTGGGAAGTGTCGAAGTCTCCTTCTGAGATTCGGAGATTCCTCGTATTGGCATGATATTATAGGAGATTTATTCAAGATTTCTCCAAGATTGCAGTTCCTCTCACTAAGATGACGAGGAAGGATGTTGTGTTCCGTTGGGGGCCTGAGCAGCAGGCATCATTCGAGATTCTCTGTCAGAGACTTTGTGAGGCACCGATACTTTCCCTCCCGGAGGGAGTCGAGGACTTTGTGGTCTATTGTGATGCATCCATTTCGGGGTTGGGTGTTGTATTGATGCAGAGAGGGCATGTGATTGCATATGCATCGAGACAGTTGAAGCCTCATGAAACAAAGTATCCCACTCATGATTTGGAATTGGGAGTGGTGGTTTTCGCTCCCAAGATTTGGCACCACTATCTTTATGGTGTTCAGTGTACCATCTACACAGACCATAAGAGCATGAGATATATTATGGATCAGCCTAACCTGATCATGAGGCAGAGGGGGTGGTTAGATGTAGTGAAAGATTATGACTGTGAGATTGTGTATCACCCAGGCAAGGACAATGTGGTGGTCGATGCCTTGAGTCGGAGGACAGTCAGTGCCCCAATTCAGGAAGTATATTTGAGGATGACAGTGATGACCACAATATTGGAAGCGATTAAGGAAGCACAGTCGGAGGCCATAAAGGAAGAAAACTCGAAGAGTTAGAGGGTGGTCGGTCATATTTCAACATTTGATATTGATAGTAAGGGGCTTTTGACTCTTCATGGGCGGGTTTGGTTGCCATATGTGGGTGGGGCTCGAAGGGTATTAATGGAGGAGGCCCACAAGTCAAGATTCTTCATTCATCCGGGGGCTACCAAGATGTACCTTGACCTGAAGCATAGTTATTGGTGGTCGTGTATGAATAGTGATGTGGCATGGTTTGTAGAGCGATGTTTGACCTACCGGAAGGTCAAGGCAAAGCACCAACGCCCTCACGACAAGTTGCAGCCCTTGGAGGTTCCACTGCAGAAGTGGGAACAGATCACTATGGATTTCATTACAAAATTGACAAAGACTGCAAGGGGTTTTGATGTTATCTGGGTGATAGTGGATCATTTGACGAAGAGTGCTCACTTCCTAGCCATAAGTGAGATCTCATCTGCAAATAAGCTAGTTGAGATTTATGTCCGAGAGGTGGTGTCTCGACAAGGGGTGCCGACTTCTATTGTGTAGGACCCGGATGTTCATTTCAATTCCAGGTTTTGGAAGAGGTTTTACGAGGAGTTGGGTACCCAGTTACACTTCAGTGATGCATATCATCCGTAGACGGACGGGCGAAGAGAGCGGACTATTCCGACGCTCGAGGATATGTTGTGTGCTTGCATCATTGATTTCAGCGGGACTTGGGACGCCTTTAGCTGAGTTTTCTTATAACAACAACCATCATGCTAGCATTGGCATGCCTCCCTTTGATATTCTATATAGGAGGAGGTGTGGAACTCCTATTTGATAGGGTGAGGTTGGACAGAGAGTCATAGGGAGCACTGAGATAGTGCTTAAGACGACCAAGCTTATTCAGCAAGGTAGGCAGAGATTGTTGACGGCCCAGAGTCGCCAAAAGAGTTATGCAGACCGACGACACTTTGAGCTAGAGATTCAGGTTGGAGATTTGGTGCTCCTGAAGGTATCACCCTGGAAGGGTGTTATTCTCTTCAGGAAGCGGGGCAAGCTGGGCCCCAGGTTTATTGGGCCTCTCAAAGTGTTGGCCCAGGTCGGCATGGTGGCTTACCGGCTGGAGCTACCTGAGGAGTTGAGTCAGATTCATGATACCTCCCATGTTTCCTAGTTGAGGAAGTGTATAGCTGATGAGACAGCTGTGGTTCCATTGGAGGATATTCAGGTCGATGATTGCCTGAATTACATTGAGAGGCCAGTTGCGGTTCTGTAAAAGAGGGTGAAGACCTTGAGGAACAAAGTAATGAACTTGGTAAAAGTTCAGTGGCAACACCGGAAAGGCTCAGAGTGTACTTGGGAGCCCGAGACTGAGATGCACGAGCACTACCCTGATCTATTTAACGAGGCTGATTTCAAGGGCGAATTCTGATTCTAGTGGGGGAGAACTGAAACTTCCGATTTTTGGGTATTTTTCATTATCGGTCCCCTGTGTCAAAATCCTTTCATTTTAGCTCGTACGTTGGGCGTACGTGAGGTATGCGCAGCATACACGATCAAGAATTGGAAACGCAATACTCATCTTAGTACGATGGACGTACATGTGGTACGTCGGGTGTACTAGCTCAAACTCTAAACCCTAAATTTTAGTGTTTGCTCCCTATTTAATCAACATTATACCTCCCTTGGACCTTCTAAAGATAGCCTCCACTCCTTCCAAACCCTAATCTCGAATATCATCCTTGTGTGTGAAGATTTAGAAGCTTTTTAATGATTTTGGTGCTTTCTTGTTGAAGAAGAAGGCTATTGAAGAAGGTGGCGTTGTTTGCAAACTTGTGGATCCAAAAACTACCTCACATTTTGCATCTTCTTAAGGGATAAAGTTTATACCTTGGTGTGTTTCCTTCAAGATCTCTTTAAGAGGTTATTTAAGAACTTTTTGTCCCAAGATTGGATCTTTGTGAGTATGGTATATTCCAGAGCATATTAGCTGTCCTTTCATGTGTTTTAGGTCACCTAGAATTATAAAAATGCTTTCTTGATGGTCCTTTTCTTTCCATGCAAGAGTGTGGTGTTTTTGAGTATGGTTTAAGTTAGGGTTTTGAGGTTTAAGCTTATTTCATCCATGCAAAGGCTTAAAGTTATGGACATTATGGATTAAGACATTCTATACAGGTCAAATCTATGTTTGGATTGCATGTCTTAATGATTAAGACGTTGTGGAGTGAATTTTAGGATTAGACAACGTACACCCATCGTACTTCTAGCTACACCCAACGTAGCCAGGCCTGGCCCCGACTCACCTTGTTCTTCGAGTACGTGGCGTGTAGGAAGCATACGCCCAACGTATGCGTTGGACGGTTGAGTTTTGCTGACTTTGACTTTTGGTCAAAGATTTAGGATTTTTGACCATGGAAGGGGCAAAATGGTCTTTTGCCCTTAAGGAGCATAGTTGTGGGGTTTGGAATTGTGAGTGAGGTTATGGACCAAAATTATTAATTAGGGTTAATTATTATGTTATTAGGCAGAGTCTAGTTCCGGTAGTTCGGGTGTGAGATTTATTTGTCATCATTATCAGGTGAGTCTCGTCACTTGTTCTTACCTGTGTGGTAGAATAGTTGTATATGTGATGACCTGTTGGGTCTAACTGTTATTATCATGATTATGTTGTTTATATGTGACTGAGACTTCGAGTAGTCTCCAGGGTTGCTTATAACCCACAGGGCGTGCTATTTTCCCACTGAGACTTCGTGTAGCCTCCAGGGTTGCTGATAACCACAAGGCGTGCTGTTTGCCCATTGAGACTTCGTGTAGTCTCCAGGGTTGTTGATAACCCATAGTTGTTTATGTGTTATGTTGTATGAGATATCTTGGGGAACTCACTAAGCTTCATGCTTACAGTTGTTGATTATATGTTTTTCAGATACTTCAAAGGATCGCGGGAAAGCGAATGTCTGATTGCACACACTCGCTGGAAGATTTTGTTACTGGGCATTCTGGTGGCACTCTGATATTTGAAGTGATGATTTGTATTTGATACTTGTGATTTATGATGGTTTAGTTTATGAACAATATTTTGGGTAATCTAAAAGAGAAAAATTTAGCTTGAAATTTGAGGTGTTACAAAAAGTTTTGCCTATTTTAGTGAAGAAATAAAACTTTAGAAATAAATTAAATGAAAATATTAAATAATATATAAATTAATAAACTATAAAACAAATTTCAAGAAGTTTTAAAATATAAATGATTAGATTTAAAATAAAGTAAGTGTTTGGACTTAATAGAAAAGGAGGTTGAGGGACTAGTTTTGCCAACTTGCAAACTTAATCACTAGTTTTGGCATAGTCAATAAAAAAATAGATAGAAAGAAGTATATTTGGGTCCAAAGTGTAAAAAATGAAGTTCTATAAGATAGTTGGTTAAAAAGGTGTAATTTTTAAGAAAATAGAAAAGGGGAAGGACCAATTGTGCCAAGTGATGAAGGATATGAGCTAGTTAAGTGTATCTATCTCTCTCTCTCATTGTAAGGAAGAACACAATTGAGAGAGAATAGGAAGCTCTAAGGAAATTTTGAAGATGAATTGAAGATATAGGGTTTCAAGTTGAAGAAGAAAATCAAGCAATCCATATTTGAGATCTCCACTAGTGATTTGAGGTACAAGTCTACCATTCTCTTTAGAATTCGAGCCTAGGGTATGCGTTTAAACCCCAAATCCAATGAAAGGGATTAAATTAATCATTATATGATAGATTCATGAATTTTTTGATATTATAACTCACATACTCCATTGGACCGACAACCTAATTTGGGTTTAATGAGGTTTTGGTAGAGATTTAGAGCTTCAAGCTCCATTAATGGTGAAAAACTACATAAGATTTGATCTAGATGTATTTGAGTGATTGAAGGATGGAATTTTTTGGGACCCATGCCCTAAAATCAAATCTTTGTTTAAATCCATGAATTGATTCAGTAAGAACCACTAGTTGAAATCTCCATATATGTTGGAATAGAGAAATGAAAATTCTTATAAGGAATCCATGGGAGTTTTGAATAAAACTTCAATTATTGGATGAATTAGAGTGAGGGTGGTCATAAATTAAGGGATAATTTATGATTTAAGTGTTTGGAGTATCAATGATTGCTTTATCACAGAGGATCTAAAAGTTGTTTAAAGTAAACTAAGGAATCAAGTTTTTAGTGAGTTTCAACTAAGGAATGATCAACTCCAACCTTTGGAATTCATGTATTTGATTACTTCAATGGAAAAATTGATATATAAGATGAAAATTAGGAGTTTTTTAAGTGTTTTAGAATTTCTTGATGAGAATTAAAGCTAATAAGATATTAATGGCTAATAAGAGTATTTTGTGTCTTTATGTGCTCCCCTTTAGTCCATGAGATGTTCAAATGAATTAATGATTAAGTCATGATGAGTATAGAAGTTAATTATGCTCATTTAATGCTAATAACTCTTATTTAGATCATTATGACCCCGTGGTAAAGTTTCGTGAATAACAAAATCAAGGATGTCAAATTAAGATGCCTCAAGTGAGTTTGGCTTGATTGTTTTAACATTACATGAACGTGTAACGTTTTTCCTTGACAAAAAATTGTTGTGTAATGTTCTAAGAAGGGTGTGTCATGCTATATTCACCTTTTCTCACCCGTCTTGCACTCTGATACTTTTAACCCTTATATATATATATATATATATATATATATATATATATATATATATATATATATATATATATATATATATATATATATATATATATAAGTGTAAATAGGCTATTAAAACATAAAAGTGATTTTACAAATATCTTAGGGTATTATGGTAATTTTGTAATCAAAGAATTGGTGATGTTAATAGGTGAATTATGAGTTGAAGTGAAGTATAAGATGCATAGAAGGAAGTACAATAGCTTGGCTTACATTAATGTGAGTATTATCGAATACATGCCCCATAAAAACAAATCAAATATGTTTTCATAGATTGAAAGTGATCAAATATGTTTTCATATGTTGAAAATGTTTTGAGATGTTTTCTAATTACTTGTATGTATTTAACTATGTGTGCATTTCTTAAAAATAGCTTTTACAAAGGGTTTTTACAAAGAGTAAACTGATTAAGTGGTTTAAAAGAGTTTTGATGAAAAATAAAGTGTTTAATTGATTATAAAGAGTTTTGAAAAGGTTTTAAAGTGTTTTATCATGAATACGTACACATTTATGTAAGAGGAGGAAAATATTAGTGTGTCCCTACAAGTCAATCGCAAACGAGACTAAATTGACCAAAGAGTATTGTGGTATTCTAGACATCCCCTACTTGTACTTTAGACTAGCTACCTTAAGTACGAGACCAATGATGTGATAGTCCACATGTACCCATAAAGAGACAAAATAGAAATGAGGAAGTCGTGACGTAGGGTGAGTTGTATTAACTATGTCGTAGTCATCATTGCTATAAAAAACGAGAAAAAAGAACTGTGAGTGGGGAAATGAAATGAACGAGATGGATGTTGCATATTGCAGTGCATTCTTTTCATCTGTGTTGTATATACATGTTTATACATTTTAAGAGTTTCAAATAAGAAAGAGTTGAAATATTATTTAAAGAGCCACAGGATTTTAAGTGTTTTAAAGAGAAAAGAGAAAATAGTTTATTTAAAGAGTTTTAAGAGTTTCAGCGTTTCAAATAGAAAAAGAGTAATGAGTTTATCTAAAGAGTTTTTTAGATATCAAAGTGTTTTAAAAAGAAAAAATGAAAAGATTTCAACTAAAAGAAATAAAATTTTGGACTAGGTTTATTAAAGAGTTAAAAAGTTTTCATAGTGTCATCAAAAGAGTAAAGAGTGAATAATTTTGAAAACAAAGAACTAAATGATGTTTAAGAGTTTTTAAAAAGATTTCGAGGATACATCATAGGTCAATAAATGAGTGATTCCTTGAATAAAACATGGCGGGATCTCGATATTTGAGATATCAAAGTGTTTTTAAAAAGAAAAAATGAAAAGATTTCAACTAAAAGAAATAAGATTTTGGACGATGTGTATCAAAGAGCTAAAAAGGTTTCGTAGTGTTCTCAAAAGAGTAAAGAGTGAATGATTTTAAAAACAAAGAATTAAATTATGTTTAATAGTTTTTTCAAAAGATTTTATGGATACATCATATGTCAAGAAACGAGTGATCCCTTGAATAAAAACATGGTGGAATCCCGATATTATTCACTAGGCATTTTCAATGTCTAACCTAGTATTTGACATGTATTTAGGTTCAAGTAGTGATCGAGACGAGGAAGAGCTTGAGACATTTTGATGGACACTATTATGTAGTGGTAGCTTATATTATGTGATGATATTGCTATTGTAACCCTCCTCTATCATTGTTTTGAAACTTAAACTACTTTCAAACTTAGAATTTGGGACCAATTTCGACATAAGATGTTTTTATTATTTTAAAGTGATTTAAATGCTTTTAAAATATAAAATCAAAAGATGGGTGTTTTAATGTGGTATCCGAGGATGAGTTTAAGTGAACTAGGTGTTTAGAGTAGTATGTAGATTTAAACTAAGTGCTCTTAGTTTAATAGTAAGAATTTTGGTAGAATTCCCTTAGATATTGCTTGTATAACTTTATGTGTTTATTTCTAAATGTTTGATTATTGTATTAGAACTAACATGTAATTTCTCAGTGGTGGTTAAAACTATAAGTTGACTTTCATCGATGGAATGAAACAAGTGAAAGAGAATGTGAAGCTAGTATTTAGGAATTTGCTTATAAATTGTTTCAATGGTGTATGGAAGGTAAGCATACATTATCTAATAGGAGAGTGTGGTATGTAACGACATCGAGTTCATTCGCCACTTACTTAGCCAAAAGAACTTTCAAGTGATGATAAGAGAAAAGAGGTCGAGACAAGAATATAAGAAATTGTAAAAGATGTTGAGCTATGCTAGTGGATCAAGAACAAGAACGACACCGAACCTTCAATGTATGATTCCATTCAGAAAGGAAGAATCAAAGAAGAAGTTAAGGACGATGTTGAAAATAGGTTAAGATAAAATCCTACGTAACTAGTGATAAAAGCTTTAGAAAGTTTCAGTTCAACTTTAGGAAATGAATTGTCTTGTGAGACATTTACAAGGGGATAAGAAGGACACACAAATAATGGTACTAATGGCTGCTCCCTATCATGTTTTTACAAGAAAATAGTAGAAATAGGATGGACATCTAATATTCTAAAGAATATTTGGAAGATATGCACATCATTCACATTTTATATGTAATGAAGGTGTGCCTACGTGAGGATGGATAAAGAGTATGAGATAAGAGTAAAATCCCACATGAGAAGAATGTGTTCATTTGTGACCATGTTTATCCAAAATAATATAGGGGGAGACGGGTGTGATCAAATACCATATATACCCAAGGAATAAAAAAGTAAAGATGTGATGATATGAAGATGTAAATAGGTGGAGAGATAAAACATTATGTGATGAGGATTACCATCAACTTATGACAAAGAGTTAACACCCAAAAATGGTTAAGGAAAACTACTTCAAAGTGAAAGGAGGTAACGAAACTACTATCAATGAAGAACTTGTAACTAATTAAGAATGATTAGAGTGTGTCATTTGATGAGGAGGAGAAGTAGAGAATTTTCATTTAGGATGATCGGAAAACTATCACTCAATGATATGGCAATGTGACGGGTTTTATCCATCAAAGATGGAGGTAGAGTAACGAAGAGAAGGTATTCCAAGAGATGAGAGTTATTTTTCCATTATGAAGAGGAAGAGAAGGTGTAAATTTCTATACAATTTACCTAATGATGTCAAAGTCCTGATGGAATTAGTGCTTGCACATCAAGAAGATCGAGATCTTGAATAAATCGAGCACTAAGGCGTTTGATCGTTAGGTATAAATGAAAACATAATGTAGCCTTTGAATATTATAATGCCAAAAGATTTTAAACTATAGTACTTGATCCACTTTTATAGGAAAATATATATTATAGTTCTTATACTCTGCTCGTGAACTACCTATATGATGGATTTGGTCAACGGTATGTAGTGTTGTTTATAGTGTTAACATTATTAATCATTACATTTCTTCTATCGACAATCTTTCAAATGAAATGATTCTTTCTGAGTATATGTTTGGACATTTTGTGTGATCTATTATCCTTTTCTTGAGCAATGGCATTTATTTTATTACACTAGACTTCAATTGGGTTTAAGTCACTAGCAACTACTATAAACCATGTAATGAATATCTTGATCCAAACCACTTTCTTAGTTGCATCACATTCTCCTATATATTTAACTTATATAGTTAAATCAATGATGATTTCTTGCTTTGAAATTTTCTAGATGATAGATTTGTCATTCATATAAAAGATAAATCCTGACTAGGACTTTAAATCTTCTTTGCTAGTCTAGAGATTGGCATCAATGTAACATTTATAGCCAATTCTCTACAGGTACTAAGGGTAAGCATACACGGGTACCCACCCTGATATGATGGAATCAAAATAAGTGGTTCTTGGAATATTGGAATCAGAATCGCTTATACTGGCTCCTTAGATTTTGAAACCAATTTCAAAACTGATAGGAACCAAATACTAGTTCTTTAACATTTTAATTACATAATAACCAAATATACCTTTATTTTATTTAAGGAATTATGACATGTGTTTGTGTTGGACCCTTTGTCAATGTTTCATGTGAAGCATAACAAGTTTATTAATATCCCACCGCAGTTTGATCAATAGTGAGTGTTAAAACTCATATAAATAAGGATACATAAGGGCCCCTTGATCTAACCTAACCCCTAAGGGCGTTGCGCTTAAACCCTATATGCTAACATACTAATATTCATCCGCAGTTTAATCGGGAGAAGACGATCAAAATGGAAAAAAAAACATAAAACATAAATGAAGATAAAAAAAACAAAAGGTGGAGGACAACAAAGATCAAGAACTGGACGCATCGGCGACAACTGGATCTATAGGTGGTGACGGCAGAACCGGTGGCGACATCAGCGGCTAGATGTTGAGGCAGCGACGGTGGCGACGACTTTAGCGGTTAGAACTAGATGCAACGACAATTGTTTGAATGAGGTTTTCTTTAGGAGGAGAAAAGAGGAGAAGAGATTTGAGAGGTGAAAATGGACAGGGAAGGCACCTCCAAAGAATAATAGAGAAGGTCGTCGGAGGTGGAGAGCGACGGCTGTGGGTTGTGGTGAGCAATAAGATTTTAACCTAGAGCTATGATACCATCTAAGAGATTAGATTGTTTGATCAATAGTGAGGGTTAAACCTCATAGAAATAGGGATACATAAGAGACCATTGGCCTAACCTAAACCATAAGGGCCTTTGGCCTAAACCTTAAATGTTAACATTACTTAGGCTATAAGGTGTGATACATTTTTTACCGGCGGTATGCATACGTGGAGCATATTACCACCGGTGAACACCACCCTCGATGAATATATTATCGGCGGTATATTACCGATGGTGAGGTTTCACCGATGAAATGGAAACTTTTTGCCGTTGAAAACATTCCTCACCGTGGCTTGGTCTGCATTAGAACTTGTACTTTGATGCAATAAGAAATACTCAAGAGTGGTAGTAATGGTTATGGTTTAGAAACAGTTTTATAGGCAAATATATCACCACACTCCTTGTTAGAAATTTGGGGTAATAAAGACACTTGGAAATATGAGAATCATGAATATCATTTTCAAATTGAAGTATTTGGGTGGTACTCCCTAATCCTTAATTGGATAAGACTCAGAGAGAGAAATCAGAGAAAACGGAAAGAGAATGAGAGGGTATGTTTTTCGTGAGTACCATATTAGGATCAAAAAACTGGTTTTTGATCTAAGTCTGAAAACTGTCACAAACCACCAAAACTGTCCTAAAAACGGGTATTTCGACTCTAACCAGGGGCTCTGCCCCTTGGACCCCGCTCCCAGGGCGCTGCCCCAGACCCCCGTTCGTTCAGGGGTTTCGCCCCTAAATAACAGTGTACTTTGAATCTTGAACAAACTTAAACAAATATACACTCCGCACCTTCCTTACTTGTTTAATATTCATCAATATTTATTTTGGTCAACAAGTCAGCCCATTACACTTAAATACAATTAGTGAAACAATTCACCAACACCCCTGTCATAGGCAAAGATTGGTAAGAAAGACAAATGCTTATGTGACGCCTATATGACATAATTTTTTCATAGGTAAAAACGTTACGTCACCCTTTAGCCTTAGAGTAGGTTTCTTATGTTTTTACCTTGAAGGGTAGATAAAAAGAAATCTCATATTCTCTCCATGCGATTATTATATACTTAATTTTTGTGGTTTTGTCCAAAGAAAAAAAAAATTATGCATTAGTAAGATATTTGATCTAACTAAATAATAACATCGCGAATAGAATGTATATCGTTGACATTTGCCTAGGCGGGGATATTTTAAATTTAATAAACGATAGCTTTCCTAAAAAGTATAAAACAAAAATATTTTTCTTAAAAGTACCAAATAACATTATTCAAAGTTACAAATGATAATATTAAAAAAACATAAAATAAATGGAAGAGATTTTGATATATCTATATAGTTGATAGTGGGAATAGATGGTATTATTTCGTCATAAAGGTGAAATGTACAAATGGCCATAACAATGTGGGCAAGTAAGATCTATAAAAATAACATGACATCTAATTTTACAACAATGATTTTTTTTCCAGCATTGTCCTCTCAGAATCAAGGTTGAAATACGGGGAGCGACGATGATATACAAGCCAACTCGATGACCCAACGTTAAGGCCAAAATTTTGATTAGGTCTTGTTGAAATAGTTAAATCACTAGAAGAAGACATACATATTGATCAACCTATACCCGTTAGTAGATTGCCTAGATGTTAGAAATTTGTCCAACACTTTAGTTATAAACCATTGATTAGAATCATATATAATTCTCTTAAGTATAGGTTATAACAATCCTTGCGAATAAAACCTAATTTAAGTGGAGTCATTTGAAGCTTTATTTTACCGCAATGGTTGCATTTCTTAATATTATTTAAGTATACAATATAATATTATTTAAGTATACAATATTAACAGATTTAAGTGGACTCGTTTTGAAGCTTTATTCTGCTCTTCTTTTTATGCGACCTCTTTTGGTTGCTTTTCTTTAATCGTTATGGACAACTCATGATGTATATGGATGGGTGCCGATTATAGTGGATGCTACCTTTCCTTGAGTTCTTTCTAAACTGAAGTCTACATACATGTAAATAAGATAAATATTTTTTATGAAAGACTAGGACAATTAGTAATAAAAAATGAATACAAAGTTACAAACCACTGATGAGTGAACCGCATTAATTAGATATCGGATTTCATGATACAAATATTGAGAGGCGTTTAAGTGGGTGCTACTTGACATTTAAGAAGAGTTGACTCGATGCTTATGTATATTAGATGGGTGCTCGTCCAAAACAACAATCATAAACAACTCTTTTTGATGAATAACTTTTTTATGGAAAATAATTATTAGATTTTATTATTAGTTATTATGTATAAATTATCACTTTTAAATAAAATATTTATGTTTAGACCTTATATTTATATTATCTGTTTATACATTTGATGTAAATTAATTAATATCGGTGTTTAATTTAAGAAATGTAAATTAATTTATATATATATGAATTTAATATTTTAAAATTGTTATTTTGCTCCAAATTAAATTTCTTAATAAATTCCCTTAATTTAAGACTTCAAACTTTTGACAAGTATTAATGATCTATTTATGTATAATCGATTTGTACAAAAAGCTTTGTAACTTATATATTTTAAAATTCATAATATGATTAATATATTTTATAATATAGTATAAGATTTTTAACACAAAAGGCAAAAAAAATAAAATCATACTTAGGTTTGATTATCTATTTATTCACATATTTGTAAAGGAATTATCCAAATATAAAGGTCAATTTCAAATTATCGAGAAAATTACATTTTCTGTATATGTGTTTATGTAGTTTTTTTTGGAATCAACCACATTTTTTCCAATGTAATATTATCTGTGCTGATTTCCATTGGATTTTGGTCCCACATAAAGTTACTTTTTACTTTTTTTTACTTGTTTTCTTTTTGTTTTAGTTATTATTTACATTTTTATAAATTTAGATGATTTTTTTAACATCAAACTAGTTAACATACTCCTAAATACCATCTATGTCTCCTAAAAGACTTGAACCAACGACCTCTCATTTGAGACTCTATTTTTTAATAATGTTTTGAAACAATGGTTATGTAAACACTTCTTTTTAAGTAAATAGGTTGTTTTGAAAAGTTTAAATTTGTTGTGATATTTGAGACGTTACAAGTTGGTATCAGAGCCTTGGTTTGAGCGAATTGAAGAGATATTCGTGTGAATCCACTCTCAAACTAAGGAACTGCAAAAGTTTTAAAAATGATTTTCAAAATTGTTTTCAAAATTAATCAAGAAATGATGTGATGTGTACGATCAGCCGGAGCCAGTAATTATACCCCAAGTTACCACACAGTTATATGTTATTATGTTATGATAGAACAACATGCTAGTGATAGGCTAGGGATCTTCAAGAACTGCATGATAGAATTGCTTGATAATTCGCCTAGGGTTTCTTCCTTATATGAAATTAACATCATTACTGTAGTTGTTTAGTGTATGCATCAAAATTGTACATAACCAAGTTTTTATAGCCTGAGAATGTTTGATTTAGCCTTATTTCATGTTCCTTGTTTGGTTGTGGGCTTAGGGTAGAATCAAGTATTCGACTGTCTATAGGATCCAGTGTTATGTATGATTAACATACACGAGTGCTGCAGGGTTGGTGGAAGTTTCATGGATGTGTTGTGTGGGGTCAGTCGCCCAGTCGAAGGATACCTAGTCTTTCTCTAAGAAGTGAGAATAGGGTGTATGCGTATTCTAGTGAGTGCTGTTAGGGTTGTTGTGATGATCTTCTGAGAAAAATACAGGTAAATGCGGAAGGTAGTATGGACCCGTACTACTGGAAGCACATGACCCGTACGCGTAACAGGGAAGTCACAACCCCTAGGGTCTTGATGTTGATTAGTTCCTACGGTATGATATGCGCCTCATATGATATTTTATGGTTTATTTTCAGTATGGTGGTAACGAGGCGATTTGAGTCAGGATCCGGATCAGGAGCCGGAGCAGGTGTCTAGGATGGGCCAGGATTGACTGAGGATCGGGTTAGGGAGATAATTCATGATGAGGTTGTTTCTATGTCCGGGAGCATATACATGAAATGTTTGGGTCTATCAAAACCGATATAATGGAGTTCTTCGATGACCGATATGTTTCACTTTCAGAGGCTGCTGCTACTGCAGCCACCGCAGTCGTCGCTGCTGCGGGGATTGGCGGGGGAGAGCCTTCCATTACCGAGACTTCGACAATACGAAGCCCCCAATGTTTGATGGAGTTATGGATCTGATCATTGCTATGAGGTGGCTGTCTGACGTGGATGAATGTTTCTTTACTTGCTCTTGCCCCGCTGACCAGAAGGTCAAGTGCGCTATGAACCTTCTGCGGTCTAGAGCGAAGGATTGGTGGTGGTTGGTGACTAGCTCGTAAACTCTAGAGCAGAGAGTTGCTATATCATGGGAGCAATTTTTTGATATGTTCCGCTCGATATACATCCCTTTGGTGGAGAGAGAGAGAGAGAGAGAGAGAGGGAGAGAGGGAGAGAGAGAGAGAGAGAGAGAGAGAGAGAGAGATTGGCCCAGGAGTATTTGGACCTGTGGCAGGGTACTCAGTCGGTTGTGTACGTTGAGTGTATGTTGTGTAGGCTAGGCGTACTAGGGCGCGCCCTAGTATGCTGGGCGTACGTGGAAAAAGTGTAAACCCTAATTATTAGGGTTTGGTTCATATATAAACATCATTATCTCTCATTTCTCATTCCCTCACCAGCCTCCCTCCGTGAAAATCGACCCCAAACAAACCCTAAGTGAGAAAGAGTGTTTTTAGCTCATTTGTGTGCCTTTGGTGTTCTTGAAGAAGGAGAAGTTGGTGCAAGAACCTTGAAGCTTGGAATCAACATAGATCTGGGATCTCTCACTTGCTAGCAACCTCTTGGAGGTAAAAAGTCCACAACTTGATCACTCAATCTTGTAGATCTAGCCATTTCTTCCTTTAGGGAACTTTTTGGTCCCAAATATGGTGATTCTTGAGCATGGCATGATCTTGATCAAATAAGTCGTCCTTTCAGACCTTATGGGGGTCTTAAGTCAAAAAAATGTGGTCTTGATGGTTAGTTTCACCCCATGCATGCTATAGAAGGTCTTAATGCATTGAGATGTTGAGATTTTGTATTTTAAGCACTTAATGAACATGAAAAGTCATAAAGTTGGAAAATTTATGACTCATGATGGTATTTTCGCCTTGGATATGCAATTGGACGAGTTAAGTCGAAGGAATAAGTGCTCAATAGGCTAAGAGGAGGGCCGCTGCGTTCGTTGGGCGTACCGCAGGGTATACTGGGTGTACACAGATCTGGCCCCGATGCCTCAGACATGCTTGTATGCCCCGCGTGCCTCCGGAGTACGCCCCGTGTACAAAGCCTAAGTCAACTCGGCTGAGTTGACTTGGTTGACTTGTTGACTTTGACTAGTTTTGACAAAGGGTATTTTTGGGGAAATGTTATTAATTTATAATGGATAATGTTTTAACATTTAGGATTTGGGTTGAGCCGGTATTTGGGAGCAGAGTATTCATCAACTTTTCATCAGTCTGTGAGGTTAGTTTTCCTCAATGTACTTACGGGTCGAAGGCACCAACACCAGCCCATTGGATTGGTATCCTGGTATAATGTATGTTGTTATGCTGTAGTGATCTGTTAGATATGTATCGTGGTATATAGGATGTTGCTCTGCTGTAGTGATCTGTTAGATCTGTATGACTACCTGTTACGCTAGCTATTGATTGTTATGGTATATGTTGTATATGTTGATATGTGATGGTATTGGGTTGAGGAGGTCCTACTTTGTGCTGAAGGCCAAGATACCCAGGTCGGTCCGGATAGACTGAAGGCTTGGGAGGCAACCAGTCAGACCGAAGGCCCAGAGAGCGGTCCAGATAAGCTGAAGGCCCTGCGAGGCGGTCCAGTCATGCTGAAGGCTCTGTATGCATGTTGTTGTTTGTTATGTTTATGTGGTGGTACTTTAGGGGAACTTACTAAGCGTTGGCTTACAGTTTTAGTTTTGTTTCAGGTACTTCAGAGGACCATGGCAAGGCGAATGCGTGACCGTACATATCCTTGGTTTTATGTTATGGATCTTGGGAGACTCTGTTTTTGAATAATGTTTTGAAAACAATGGTTATCTAAACACTTCTTCTTAAGTAAATGGGTTGTTTTGAATAGTTTAAAATTTTTATGATGTTTGAGACTTTACATATTTACCCGAAATGTACAAACTATATACGACCCAAAAGCATAATATATAACTATATGAAAACTAGGCTTCAAACGTCAATGTATAATTGATCTAACATACCTTGTTATTATCTTTATCAACTTGCCATGAAAAAGTTTAAACCACTAAAAGGTAAACCATATTTCTTAATGAATTCATTTGGAAATATGCGGTTACCATATATTTTATAAGCATACATACTAAGAGACGAAAATGAAACACCAAGAACACTCACATAATAACACAACAACAAATTGGTTATACCACATAATGTCATATATACCAACACACTTACAACATGTGAATCACAAAGGATTTTCAACATAGAAAGACATCAATACAGTTAACATTATACTCAAGATCATGCAAAGTCTATTTCCAATTAACTTCATGCATAAACATAAGACTTGGGATCAAAATTTCCTTTCATCTCGAGGATTGTGTCAAAGTCATCTACTCCCCCTGAATCCCATTGGGAAGAGAGTACGAAAACCCCTCTAATTATCTCGTACAGACTATATATGATATCGACAATCGATGACCAAAACATACCGAAAGACAATACAAATACTAATACAATTCGAGGAGATAATGAACAATCAATATGAATAATGGGTAAAGAAGTAAGCACATAAACATACATAATCACAAAGTATATATATATATATATATATATATATATATATATATATATATAACTCATAATCTATTTTAATAAATTGTGAACTCAAACAGAAGGCCACATTTGAATTCTGGATTCAACAGAATTACATCACTCACATGACCCAATGACATTATTATAACCCCTAGAGCATGCATACCAAATATCATTGACATATGATCACCAATTCTCGAGTTATACTCTTTTTAATTTGATACTTTTACATGTTAATCTCGTGTATAGCCATCTATTTAGGCTCGATTTTAACCTACTTAAACTCATATTCACACCATGGATTTAATATACAATTTTTAATACTATTTCCTAGGTTTCCAATTCCTATAACCTCTTACTTTTTTATGGTTTTATACAAATTTTACAATACAACAGATGTAGGATGTCATAACTCGGTTCGACAACACTGTATAGTGCGATTTTTACCTATTTACTACTGAAATTAGTTTATAAGGTATAAATTAGAAATAAACTAGACATCACTACATTTCGGATACTGGAATCACCCACAACCGATTTTTTTACATTTTTATATGATTCTTGCAAAATAGTGTTGGACACACTACAGAACCTCGAAAATTAAGGGTTTTACCTCAAAATCTTCAAACATCTTGCCTAAAATCGATTGGAAATTATGAAGGGAGTTGCTAGACATTTTTTAGAGTTTTAGGGCTCAAACTGTGAAGAAAATGAAGCCAAATTCATATTTTTGGCTTAAAGCCCAAGTCAGGTCGGTTTTGACCCGGGTGGGTACCCATTTGACCACTAAACATTATAAAATCATAACTTCTTGTTTGAACCTTAATTTTTATGAGGTTTTCTCCTATGAGTTCGTAACGAAATTATCTACGACCTCAATAAAAAATATTTTAGCAAATTTCTCCTCCAAAAATGATCGTATTTATTTATTTTTATTTATTTAGGCATTAAACTTTTACTGTAGTTTTAAGCCGTTTAAACAATACTAAGCATGTAACACATCATTTTTCGATTATTTAAGTTGATATAAAAATGTGTTTGTTATAGAAATGTTTTGATGAGAGTTGCCATTCATGCGATCAATATGGTGCGATCTAGAGCAATACTATCCAAAAATGGTATACCACAATAACTTTAAAGTGGTAACCTATTTTGGTTACTTTGACCACATGATTGCCTATGAACACTTCATCATTTCTTATCTTCCTCCCCCTTACACTTAATTGTATTGTGAGAAGTATGTGGGGTATAAATCTAAGTGGAAGAAGCATAATTATATAAGAACTTTGAAATGTCATATAAAACTAATTTCAAGATGTTAATTGTTGCTTTGATTGTTGGTGGTCCTTCATAGAAATAGAATTATTCACTTTTCTTTGGTGTATGTTTTGTAATTCGTACTGTTTACAAAAATAGTGTTTGATGATTATCCTACCGAACAAGACGGTGTAAATGTTAGTATTAGTGTAGGTGTGGGGTTAGGGTTAAGTTATGGGTTTATATCCAAATTTATAAAAGTGTAAATTGCATTTTATGTCCCTATGATTGGTATTAATATGTGGTTTGAAAATATGGGTGCCCTCGTTGTTCCATTTTTTTTGTACCGTTGGTCCTTCAATCTAACTCTATTTGATATTAGTCGTCAAATCAAAGTTAAACGACCTATATACCCTTCATTTATTTTTTCTGTTATCTGGTCATTATTTAAACCATATGAATCAATTATGTAAATGAGCAAAAATATAAAATAAATCCTCAAATCAAACTCCTCATCTTCCAATTCATCCTCATCCTCCTATTCTTTCACCTCTCTCCATATCTGACACACCACATCCTTGTCGCTGGCAAATCGATATGATACCTTCTTTTGATGGCACCACCACCGACAATTAGATCCACCTACTCTGTCAAAACATTCTTTTTTCCAACTTCGTTCCTTAGAATATCGCTACCACCGATGGTCGTCGCCAGAAATATCGCCACCACCGAGGGTCACCAGTAGAAGATAGCACTATCATCACCAATGATTTGTTACAATAAACATAATTTGTTCTCAGTTATAGTAAACCTCTGTTGTTTATGTTAAAGAAAATTAATATCAGGGTTCTTTTAGAAATGTCTAATTTCTTTTAAGAAATCCGATTAGGATTTTGAAAATAGTTGCAAGACATCATTTTTGGACAAAAAACATATCAAAGTATATTACTTACATTGTTGTTCACTGAAAACCAAAATGAAAATACTTAACTTGACGGGCTTGATTTCTTCCATTGTTTGTTAACGTTAATTGAAGACACAATTGTTGTTCTTAAGTGGAAAGCTTATATCTTTCATTTGCTTGATTTCTTTTATTTCCAAACTAAAAATCCATATCTCAATTAAAATGTTATATGGGGTAGGATACCTTTGTATGCCCTTAATTTCTTGAACCCATTATTTGATTTCTTTCTTTAAATATTAACAATGTTTATATTCTTTTTAGTAAGCATGATAAGTAACTAGGATACATGTTTAATGGTATATGTCCTAAATTTCATAATTTGATTCTTAAATGGTAACACCGATGAGGTGGTCATATTTTCTACAACTTGGCTTTGTACATCGATGATGGGTGAGGAGAGAGTTGGCGGTGTTTTTGAAAAATAAACAAATAATATAAATTTAAAAAAAAAATATCAGTTAAGAAAATAATAAAATTATACCAAAAGAAAAAATGAGGTCCATTAGTCTTTGTACATGTGGTTAACAGATTCCTTTAAGGGGGTGTGGTACAATTTTTGCCAATGATAGAAATGTGTCACATAAGCGTCACCTAAGCTTTTGCAGTTTTTACATTTTTTACCTACGAGGTAGGGTGTGGTGATGTTTTGACCTACCAATTTTTTTTATTCAAAAATCTAAATAATTACATAAACATAAAAATAAATATTAATTAAAATAACATAACATTTCATAAATTGAAAACATTACATTTGATTTAACAATCATAAAACGAAAATTAAAAAAACTAACTTAATAAAATATTTTAGTCCGAATATTCACCGATATCATTGTCAATTGTCTCATTTAAATCAATTCCATTAACCCAATATATGTGTTCCGCCAAATCGTTGCGAAGCTCGTGGTGTTTTTTTATTGTCACGTATTACCCTACTTCTTGCACGTCATGGGATGACACCAGGGGGTATTGGCGCACTAGAGGATGCATTGTCATTTGGTTGAAACTGACAAATTATTTTGTGCTCGTCTTCCAAAATCATATTATGTAAAATGATACATGCACACATAATACAAACGAGCTTTTTCACACTACGAGGACGAGCCGAATGTTGTAGTATGCGCCAACGCTTCTTGAGGACTTCAAATGCTCGTTTGACATCCTTCCTAGCATTTTTTTTGGAACGTTTTATACTTTATGAGTTTGGGATCACCTGGACATGTTAGCGTTTTCACAAACACAACAAATTCAGGGTATATACCATAAACAAGATAATACCCATAATCGTATGTCGTTCCATTCACTTGAAATGGACAGTTAGGTGCGGACCCATCACAAAACCCATTGAATATGAGCAACATGTCTAAAACATTAATACCGTTGTTTGAGCCGGGAGCACCAAAAAAAGCATGCCAAATTCAAAGATCATGTGACGCAACAACTTCAAGTATGACTGTAGGGAGACCCTTATCACCCCGTGTAAATTACCCTTGCCATGCATTAGGAAAACTACCCTAAGACCAATGAAGACAATCCAAACTTCCAAGCATACCAGAAAAGTCATGAACAGTAGCATGATGAGCATATAATGATTGAACGTCAGTAAAAGTGGGTTTACGCAAAAACCTTGGACCGTAAATAGTGACAACGCATCTGCAAAACTCATCCAAACTGTCCCTAGCTACTTGCTCAGACATTTGAAAATATTCGTCCCATGAATCGGAAACAGAACCGTAATCTAATTGACGAACCGCAACTGCGCGTTTTGTATTTCTGAAAACCCATCCGCACCTCTTGCATCTCGGCATTGTCTAATATATTCAGAAATATTAGTAACGTCACCAACTATACGAAGAAATAAATGTTTTGCCATTCGGAATCGACGTCGAAACTGGTGTTCCCCGTAAACAGAATTTTCATCGAAGTAGCATGCCATTAGACGGGTGTTTGCATCCCAACGATCTCTGAGAAGCATCTTTCGCGTCCTAGGTTGGATTTCCTCTTCTTCTTCTTCTTGTACCGTATCCATAATCACTTCCCATGATTTCACAACAGCTTGACCAACGGTTAGCAACCACTTACAATTTTCTAATGCATTGCCATTTTATGAGATGATTTTTTAGAAAAACGTATGTAAATGTATAATATAGGTTTGAGTGAATATGTTTTGGTTTATGTTTGTATATATAGTGGTAAGGAATGAAAAATCAAAAAAAAAAATAAATAAAAATAAATAAGGCAGCAACGGTCACAAACGGATAAAAAAAGATATCCAATGTTCAACTTTTCAAACTTTTACGACCGGTGGTATCTTACCACCGGTACTTCACCGACGGCAAATATAAGGGAGAGGGGCGGTGTTTACCGCCGGTAAAGCGGTCCACGTCGGACTACCGACGGTGATATCCGCATGATACCGTGTAGCCTGTGTAATTTCAAACCAAGAGAATCAATAGTATCATTTTTTTTAAAACTTAGACCAAACTGCATATGAGTGCTAACCATATGGACCAAAATTGTAATTTACACTTTATAAAAAGAGCCACCAGAAACACCAAAATTGTATTTAGTGTTCGAAGAGAATGACCAAATTTTCTCTCTTTTTTTTACAAAATTACATAAATGGTCCATGTGGTTTGTCAAAATTCATAACTTCAATCTTTGTTAATTTTTACAAACATCATCCCTGTGGTTTCTAAAACATTCATGAATGGTCACTAAGTCGCATAAAATGAGTAATATACCATTTTTATTTGTTTTCTATATTTTTATCTTTTTTTATTAAAAGGAAATTGAAAATTGATGGGCCTAACTGTAATATATATATATATATATATATATATATATATATATATATATATATATATATATATGTGTGTATATGTGTGTGTGTGTGTGCGTGTGTCTGTGTGTGTGGAGTCCAAGATGGTCACTCCAAAAGAGTCATTGTGGAGAGAGGGGAGATTCCAACATATATAGTCACTTATATAGCATGTCGTACTGATGTGAGATACAGTAACACTCCCCATCCGAGTCAGAGGCTCGATGAGGATAGATAGGGATGTGCTGCGCCATAGGGGTGCGAGAGGCCGACACTGATACCATGTAAGATATATGTGGAGTCCAATATTGACTCTCCAAAAGAGCCATTGTGGAGAGATGGGATGTAATGGCCTGAATTTCTATAATATAACTAACTAAGGATTAATCAAAGTTTTCTAACAAGTTTGGAATTCTAATAAAATTTAAAAACTCTACATCTCAGGTTACATTCGAGTTTACAATAACTCCTACATATAAATTGAAACGACAAGGAAATAAAAACTATTATAAGTTCTTGTGATCCTGTCTTCTCTTCTGGTACCACAGTTGCTGCTACTTGAACCTGCAAAACATGAAACATCTCTACAACACCAGAAAACAATGTCTGGTGAGTTATATTCTTTTTATTTTCATGTTCATCTACTCTTTACATCTTCCGTACTCTAGTATTTCTTCTTCTCTTCTATCTTATGCTCTACATTCTAAACTCATATTCTCATGGCATAAACTGTCAATCTTTCTTATCTCATCACACATATCTCTTATCTTCTATCTCTTCTCATTCCTTAGCATTCTATTCTCTTATTCTCATACTCTATCATATACTCTTCTTCTCATACCACCTCTTAGCATCTTCTCAGGCTCATCTCATATTCTATGTACATGCTCTACCTCTTTCTCTTCTCTACTCTTCTCTTCATCTTTCTATCTCTCTCTATACTCTATCTCATATTATCTTTCATCTACTATTCTTTATGCTCTATCTATGCTTGTAACACCCATTTTATAGAATGGATCGGATGAGGGCTTTGGGGGGGGGGGTCAAAGGAAAGATTTTTGGGAAACATCTAGTGCCACGGCTTGGTGAATGGAGCACCATGACGTGGCATGTTTATTGCAGGAATACGCGTTTGGATGGTCACCACGACATGACAAGAGGAAGGCTACGACCTGGAAACCGATGCAACCCAAGTCCATGTTTTTTAGGGTTTTTTACATATTTAAACACCTAATCTCAAGGATTATGGAATCCTCTTCAGTCTCCAACCCCTCTCCCACGAAACCATAGCCTCCTTGAAGATTAGAAGGCTTGTTCTCTAGATTTGAAGCTTACTCCTTGGATTTTTGGTGAAGCTTGAGAAGAAGGAAGTTCACAAGGAAGCAAGGAAGCCAATAGAAAGCTTGGATCCATCACACTCTTCGGTTTTCTAAGCTATTTGGGGTATAATGATCTCACCTTGACACCTTTTCTCTAGATTTAATTTTGATGTCATTTTTGGTTCCCTCCATGAATTCTCTTAGAGTTTGTGAAACTCCATAGCTTGTTGTGATTTAGGTTCTATTAAGTGAGAAAATGCCCTAGTTTGGATGTTCTTGGTCCTATGCTCAAGTTTTGGCCTTGGAAGAGAGTATTTAGACTTAGGGTTGTAGATCTTGCTTTGGGGTGAGGTCCTAATGGGTAAAGTTGGAAACTTTATCCATTAAGTCATTGAAAAGAAGTAGATATGAAGTTTTGGGCTTAGATCTGTATGGATTAAGTTCTTAATAGAGTTTTTAGACAAACTTCCACTTCCTATGATGTGTCCAAGGAAAGCCCACGTCGTGGAGAGGCCTAAATCCACGATTGTTCTGATCATGGCATGTCCACAATGTGTCCAAGGAAGGCCCACATCATGGTGATATCCTACATGTCGCTTGTTTTGTATGTATATGCCTACGATGTGGCCAGAAGGTCCCCACGTCGTGGTGGCCGTTTACTTGGTTGACTGTTGACTTTTGACCAATTGTGTATGGGTCAAGCTTCAAGGACTTGTGTAACGACCCAAATTTTCTTACTTCTCCTTTGAGGTTAGTTTCGTTACATTACGTGCTAAGTTTCTTTTCTATTGATTAAAGTCAACTTATGGGGGGGGGGGGCGAAAGTGTAGAAAATGACTTCTTGATACTTCATATGGGTCATATGGCAACTTTTACGCACTTTGAGGGGCCTACATGAAAATACACTCATATTTATACCACACTTAACCCTAATATGGGATTAATCTCTCATTTGTAGACAACAAATCCTACCCTAAGTCTCCATCTTCTCGAGAGAGTGTTCTAGGGTTCTTGCCCTTGGTGGTATGTTGAAGTGAAGAAGAAATGTGAAATCTTTGGCGCATTTGGTGGACTTGTGGTGGGATTCATAGAGCTTCCTCCTTAGCATCCTCTTGGTGGTTCATTTTCTGGATTTCGGGAAGGTAAGGACACTTATCTAAAGTTCATTTTTGTTGTCCTTCAAATCATACACAAGGAAAGACCATGAATGATGAAAAATTATTGGTCCTGGTGTGTTATATTATCCCACTCTTGTCCTTAACGTTGTATCCACTTAGAAATGGTCTTGAGGGGTTAAGATCACCCCAATAGAGGTTTTAATCAGACCCAAACTGAGCATAATAATATCATCAATCAATGATCAAAAATCTATAACTGTCTGGTTTTCACGACGTAAGCACCACCTTGTCATGTTGTGACGTAAAGACCTGAAACGATCCGGTTCACATCTGTTTACTTAGTCACTACGTGAACATACCCTTTGTCACATCGTGATGATGCGGAGTTGACTGGTCCAACTCTAACGGTCATCTTGTGTCATGACGTAAACATCCTAGTGCCATGACATGATGACGGAACTGATCGGGCCAAAATCGTGATGGACCCTGAACTTACGACATGAAACCTCCTTGGTCACGACGTGAGACTCGTCTGGACAGAATCATTTTGATTTTTATGATCTGTTTTTTATCAGTTCTTTAGGTATTCTTTTATGGGGGTTAGAGTACCTGTGAGAAGGTGGTTTTCCTCTGTTCATAGCTCCACATAACATGGACTAGAGGTAAGTTATTTCTTCTGTGGTTTAAGCACTAGTTTGGAAGGAATTCATGCACTTGTACATGTGTTCTTGTCTATTTGCTGTTGTGTGATGTTGTAAGATGAATGTCAAGAGTTAAACATATCCTGGACATGTAAAATTATTGATGAATGAAACTGAACTTAGGAAACTTTGTATGCTAGAGTTCTTAAATTAAACATTTGTTGCAATTCGAGAGGGTTAGGTCCATTCTAGAAGGGAGAACTATTGTGTGGTTATTATTAAGATGATAAGCATGTTATATTTTTCTGTTTTTTTCACATTTGAATGAAACTAGGATATGCATGCTAGATGTTGTTTGATTGAAAGGAGTGACTCATTATATGCTATCATATGTTGCTATGTATTCATATGTTGATATACCTTAATATGTGTTTGGAAGATATGTCATGGATTAATCATAATAATAATTCATTAGCATGATTACATAATGATATTGGTGAGGTGTGTGTTTTTTCCCATGTGAGAGGAATTAATTAATTATTTAATTAATTAAATAAAAGGGGAAATACACATAGTGGGGTAAAGGGTAGTAACCTAACTTAGGTATGTTCCCTTACGGGATATCACGGTGGAAGGATATCATTGGAGGAAAAGAGCTTAAGCCAAAGCGACTTCGGATGGTTTTCTAGCTGACCATTCAAGACATGGTCCGGTGCACCTTGGTATACTGGGACTGGGAAGAATGTCGGTAATCTTGGATACCATGTACAAACATAACATTTGGGTGTAGGTATGCTCGTGGAGGTACCCAATACCACCCTTGAACGACAACACATCGTGCTTGTACATGCAAAGTCGGAGTAGAGAAGGTAGAGAACCATGGACATTGTTACGGGTGGGAGTGGCACCCCATTTGGTGCACTGGGTCTCCAGGTCACTTTAGTAGTTAACAGGGTCATTATTTGGGGAGTGTTAGCGATGAAATAGACCCTAGTTAGTGATGGAAATTAAAAGTAATTAAAGTGAAGCAAATTCATTTATAGTTACTGCGATCAAAGAATGTTCAGATTAATGTATACATGTTTATGTGTTAATAATTATTGATGTATATTGCATGGGTTGGATATTTTCATGACTCAACATAATGTATGTGTTAGGGGTGGAATTGGTACGGTACCAATTCATTTTTCTATAAACCGTGTACCGTACCAAGTATAATTGGTATACAAAAATTTCTACCGGTACCGTACCAAGTATACTTGGTACCAATATATTTGGCTACCAACAAGTTTGGTTGGTACAAATTGGTAATGGTATATACCAAATTCTTTTAATTTTCTATTGTAAGATTTAAAAATAAGCAATGACATCGGGTAGTTTTTATGTTTAGTATAAAAACTAATTACATAATTCTTTTAGTTTACAAAAGAATTCCGTAGAAGTAACGTCTTAATTTTTTGCTTTAACGCGGTAATAACTATTGACTAATGCGACCAAATGACTTATATAATGTTCTTAAACTATATATACTAAAAACAGTTAACTGTTAAAATATACGATTTCGTTTAGTCATGAAATATATATATATATATATATATATATATATATATATATATATATATATATATATTGGTTGGTATGGTATTACCATGATATTCAAATTTTTGTACCATTACCGTGCCAACATTGCTCAATTGGTACGGTAATACCAACCAAACATGTTGGTTACCAAATATGTTGGCTACCAACTTTCTTGGTTTGGTTGGTAGCATGTTGGTTGGTTTTCTATGGTACAATTTTGCCAGCCCTAGTATGTGTAGCCTTGTTTCCATGCTTATATGCTTGAGATTGACTCACTGTGTTGATGTTGACACTTGTTTTATTGTCTGTTGTTGTAGCTTTTGTATTGGTACAGGTAACGTGATATTGATGGCTTGGTGAGGTTGGGATCTTTTTGGGTAATGATTGTCCTTTGATTATTAATGATGATACCAATTTGAGACATAGTGTGATGTTTCATTTATGTTTGATTTTAAAACTTGTTTTGGTTTGTTTTTTTTAACTTTGAATTTTGATGGATTGTTTTTGAAAGATATTCTAATTTACTCCTATAGTCATTGCATGGAAATGATCAGTGCAGGGAGTGAGGGCGTTGTCGTGTTTCTAGGTCTGCATTTCAGGTGAGTTTCCACACTATACTATGTATTATAGTGTATATCCTTGTGTGTTAGAATATAGAAGTAGTGGTATGCTGGTTAGACTACTAGTAGGTTGGTGATCGTCTAATGGAGTGCCCTAGAAGCTATATGTAGTCACGTAGGATAGCCTGAGAACTCTTGATCTAGGCGTTCTTGTATGTTCCTTGTTTGGTTGTGGCTCTAAAGTGGGATCTCCTGTTCAAATGTCTATCTCACCTATGGTTACATATAGGTATGCATTCCTTAGGGATTTACCAGTAGTAGCATAGTGTACTGTACGAGGCCTGATATGCGGTAGTGAGCTGTTAGACAGGTAGTCTAGGGTAGATAGTTGCATTTGCTTATGTGTTTACTTGATTTCTTGTATGTTACATATGTCGACATATTGGGTGGTGGGTTGAGGCAGTCATGCTTTATGTTGTAGACCAATATACCCGGACGGGCCAGCGGTGTGCTGTAGGCTAATGTGGATCAGCTGTATGCTGAGAGAGAGAGAGAGAGGTCCAGGTGAACTGTAGGCCTTTCAAAGCGGGCCATTCATACTATAGGGTCGGGAGCGATCCATCCATATTGTAGGCCTTGCAAGGCAGGACAGACCGACTGACGACTCATGTGTGTGCATGCATTGTATGTATATTGTGGTGTGTGGTATTTTAGGGGAACTCACTTAGATTTGACTTACAATTGTAGATTAAATATTTTTCAGGTACCAATGGTGATCGTTGGAAGGCGAAGGTGTGACTGTACAAACACATCGACAACAAAGGAGATTTATTATTATTTATATTACTCTGATTTTTCAAACAACTATATTTTCGAACAAATGGTTTTTATAACTTGGATCTTGTGACTATGGTCTTTTATCTAAATTAAAAATGAAATTTTTTTGTGAAAATTGGACGTTAAAAGTTGATATCAAAGCCCTGGTATGATGGATTTCGGAGGAGCACTTGTGTGAATCCAAACTCAAACTAGGATCCGAGAATTTTTTACAAAACATTTTTAAAAGAATTTCTAATAAAACTGATGGGTTGGAGACATGGGATCGGTCTCTCGTCATGATCTTGTTTGATTGTTGGCTTGATATCGTGAACATGGACCTCTGAATCAACCTTGATTTTACAAGGAGATGCGATGTGTACAGTCAAATAAATCCCGAACAGGGAAGTGATTACCAAAATACCCATACTTGTTATATGTTGAATTTGAACTTGCTGACATGTGAATTGTTAGAAATGCATGTTAGTGTGAAGGATCCCTTCAGGAACTGTATGATAAGTCTTGCCTGATATTTGTGATGCCTTATAGCCTAGGGAATTTCTTGTTATGGGCAATTTAATTATGTGAATTTCTAAGTGTATGTTGTATAGTTGTATATGGTTAGGATTACATAGCCTTAGAATGATTGACTTAGCCTTATTTCCTATTCCTTGTTTGGTTGTGGGCTTAGGGTAGGGTCATTTATTCGACAATATATATGATCCTATATTGTGTACGATTAGCATGCACAAGGTGTGACAACCCGAAATTTCCATCTTGTACAAACCATTCATTTCAATCAAAGTCAGACTCGTTTCTGCTAACTTTTAGCACTGCTTAGAGTCTGTTTGAGCATTCTGAGCCTAGTGCATCAAAGGAATCAGTGTTTGGATGTATCAGTTAATGTTCCAAACCATCTAGCAAACTGTAAACCTCCTCAAAAGGAGTTTACTGTCAGGACCTTGAGTTTATGGTCATGGTGACCGTGAACTCTCCATATATGCATGAGTCATGATCATTTTGATCATTTCTTTCCTTTCCAATCCAAAATCTCGAAAACTCTCTCAAGTATCATCCAACTTTTCTCTTAAATCTTCAAGATTGTAAGTATTTCTTCTCTTGATTTGTAGATATCCTTCAATATCTAGTGATTATACATGATTTCATCCATGAAATCTCTTCATTTTGATAGATCTTCAAGTGTTCTTCATTTCACCAAGAACACACACTAGTGTTTTTGGATCCTAATCACCCTTACAAGCTTCTAATCAGTAAGTATACTACCCTTAGCTGGTAATATGCTTGAATCACTAGTTAAACACCTAGAAAACATCAAGAAACCCAAGAACAAAAGGTGTTTACAGTCTATGTGCATCTTCATAGACCGTAAACCCTTATAAAGGGTGTTCTTATAGCCATAAACCCTTCCTAAGGCTAAGCATGGTCCCTAGAATCCGATGCCTTTGAATGAAGCCCTTGAAAACCATCATTTGTGCAAGATTTGATGAGTTTGCAATTGATCTCCTTAGGCCGTGAACTCCATGACCGTAAGGTCATTGGACCGTAAACACATGGGACCATAAACCCATTTGAACCATGAACACTTGTACCGTGAACTCCAATGGTCATACCATCTTGACCGTAAACTCACTTGGTCATGTCATTTGGACCGTAAACTCTTTAGGGTGGCCATACACCCTAGTTATGCAATCATATGTGATTGTATCCCTTCAATCTAAGAGTTTCCTAGTCTATTAGGGTGTTATCCCTTATAATTAGTTGTTTATACACTAATCAAATACACATACATGTCATTATATGTTATTAGGATCTTTGTGTGCTCAAGGTTTCACCTGACACTCTACATCCTATTTCCAAGCATACTTCCGTATCACTCACTACAGGTGAGTTCATACCCCTTAATCTATCCTTTTAAATGATTTTAAATGCTTTTAGGGGGGGGGGGGAATACAAGTTGAAACATTATAGTTATTATATCAATCACATGTGATTAATAACAACCAAACAATGGTTTTGCTATACTTTTAGCTGTTTTATCAAACAAACTATTTCAAAATGTTTATCAAACACTTTTACATGTTAAATACTTTCTATTCAAACTCTTTCAAACTTATATTTTGTCAAATGCATATCTATATAGATATAGTTATATAAGTAGGATTGAAAGGACTTAGGACTGATAGCTCACCTTACTTCCTGTTCCTTGTTTGGTTGTGGACTTAGGGTATCGGTTATTTGTCCGAAGGTCGTTTGAATCTTAGTTATATATTATGTATATGTGTATAGATATAAAAGTTCCTTCATTCAGTACGGTACCTCTGGGTAGCAAAGGTACACAATCATGTTCATTCATACAAACAACTCTACTAGTAAACTATAATAGGTATAGTTTAGGAAGATACTACTCATTATTTCTAGTACAATGAAACATACAAAGAGTCAGTTCATACATGAGTCAATGCATACTATAGCGAGAAACGGATAGAGAATACTATAACGAGAAACAGATAGAGAATACTATAACGAGAAACAGATAGATAATACTATAACGAGAAACAATATATACTATACACCATACAAGAGAACATACTATGATGAGAAACAAAGAGAACATACTACATACTAGACAGAGAGAACATACATTACACTAGTACATACAATTACATATACAAGAATACTATAACATAAATGTGAGCCACGGTTTCGGGGCATGGCATCACCTGTCATGGCTCGTTTTGTATCCAGAGTCTCCTAGAAGGAGAGCGTGAATTTGTGTATAGATCTATACTGGATTGACTATCCTACACCTTGCTGTTCGCTACAGTGGGACTTGCAAGTCTACGGGTGCCAAATGTCATTTGTTCCGACGTCTTTCATCGTCGTGTTTTTAGTCGGTAGTATGGTACAGGCATATCACATCATACTTTAAATAACAATTGGTTTAAGGTAGTTAGTACAGCAGTAGTTACTATAATACAACACTACATTACTTTATTATTTCCCCATTGCATTCACCTTGTGATCTTCTGACATAAAAGGTAATGTAAAACTATATTTTTGGTTAATGATAGTCATACTTGGGAAAATACACACTCTTACAAGAAACAAACATACAGAACATTTGATGCCTTGGTAGAAGGCTACGTTTAGTAGAAAATATAGGATTTTCTAGGAGATTCAAATATTTACTACAAACATTTACAAACTTATACATCAAACACTTACAAATATTTTCATACAAACAATGACACTAAAATGCTTATGAACTCACCAGCTTTAAAGCTGATAAACTCTTTCAAAATAACTTGTATTCTCAGGACATTAGTAGACAGGTACCGATGCCAGGTTTTGAGAAGATGGAGCCCGTTCAAGACTCATCTCTTATTTTGATTTACATTTTTGGTGTCTTTTAAACTTCACAGAACACATTTGTAATAAATTATACTATTAATGCAATGGATGATGTTGTTTGTTGTTTACTATTATACTTTGTTGTGATACTGTACATGACGTCCTCCGCCCCCAAACGTTTCTGCCGTTACGGTTTTGGGGTGTGACAGATTGGTATCAGAGCACTGTTTATAGTGAATCGAGTATATCAACCCATAAAAGATATACAAACTATAAACACAACGGGATTAAAATACTCTGACCAAGAGTATATCCTTTTAATAAAATATTTAACTAAGTATACATACCTGTATTCATTCTAAAATCAGTGTCACTAGGACAGAACAAAAGTATTACGATTGTTGGTTAACACAATTAGACTTAGAGACATATAGCCAAACCTGGGAAGGGTATAGCCTGATCAACTATATTCTCTGAGGAGTGACTAGCATGTGCCTAAGAGTGGTTGTGAGGTTGCAACAAGTCTAAAAACTTACCAGCACTACTACAATGAAACCATTAGAACAGAACATAAACCTAAAATACTATAGGAGTATTTTGTGTTACTATAATTACTTATCTGAGAACTAAAGGTCTTTATTAGTAGGTTAATAGTTGTTAAGTGGATATGCTAAGGTTATATGTGACTAGGATGTCATAGACTTAGAATCTGTGATCTTTGCTTTACTTCCTGTTCCTTGTTTGATTGTGGATTTAGAGTTAGGGTCACTTATTCAAAGGTCTATCCTGTTTTGATTACATGTAACTGGTATGCATTATGCAAGTATTAAAGTAACTGATAAAGATCATCTTATAATTATCTAATTAGTACGTCTATTAATTATTTCTTTACCCCTTTTTCCCATAGATAACATGGCTGGATTCCATCCCCACGGCGACCCATACTTCCCAAACAAAGGCAATGCTGGATGGCTTGAAGAGGAGCCAGAAGATGATCATCCAATCCCTTTGGATGATCACCAAGCTGAAGGCTTTTCTGATGGTTCTGACTCCGAACCAGAAGTCAACAACTTACCCCCAGTGGCTCAAAACCCAAACCCAAATCCTAACCCTCGTCCAGCATTTCAAGTTCCCACACCTCTGTGGGCAGCAAAATTGAATAGATGGAGCCATGAGTAGGGACAGCCTTTACCTTACAACGGAGATCGAAGTTTCTATGAATTGAGCGAGGGAGGTTCAGCGGACAGAATCTTGCCTATTCTAGTCCGCAGGGTTGCTCGTACTGATGAGCAGGGTAGAGCGGCTATCAACCAAATCCTGCAGGTTGATTTCAATACTGGAGTCAACACTGTCCGCATTCGCCATCTGGAGTCTGCTCATGCAAGAAGTCAGAACCAGAACGCGGCCCTGCAGAGAGAACTTACTGAAACCCAAGCCGTAGTCAGGGAACTTCGAGCTCGTCAGGCAATGTCTGAAAGGCGCATGAGAGACATGGAGCGCCGTCTGTCAGAATCAAGGACTCATTCTAGTGGTTCTCGTCGTAGATAGAGCCTACTCAACTTTCTCTTTTGGATAGAACTTAGTTTATGTAAAAAAAAAACTCTAGTTTAATTTCCTAGCTATGTTAAGACTTTGGATCTGTTAAGCCTTGCTAGGTCGTAGTTCTATAAAAAATTTTCCATCTTGGTTTGATGTAAGACCTACTCCTAGGTCATTTTTCCCGAACTTGTTACATCTGTAATACCAATATTATTGACAGATATCTAATCTCATGGAAATTATTATCCAAATGCTATCATCTTTTAGGACTAGATCTACATTCAATCATGCTATTCAATTGTGTTGTTGGGCTATGGAGAGTTAGTCCATGAGTCATTCTCATCATCTCTCTCTATTAATTTCTTACCAATATCTTCATCTTTGTAAACTTTTAGTTAAAAGATGCCTCAGCGCCGATCAACGAGACGCGAACCTCGAGTAACTCCAACACCATCACCTCCTCCACAAATTGATGCGGCAGCTCTAAATGCTGCAGTAGCTGCGGCTATGGCAACAGCCATGGCTCAATATCATTCTTCCAGTGCCACCGGAGGTGGAACACCTGTTCATTCTACTCACGGTGAGGCCCCCGTGTGCTCGAGAGAGTGCTCCTACAAGGACTTCACCAATTGCAATCCATTGTCCTTTAAAGGGACTGGCGGAGTCATTGCCCTCTCGTAATGGTTCAAAAAGACAGAGTCGATCTTCGAGATCTGCTCATGCCCAGAAGGGAGCAAAGTCAAATTTGTTGCGTGCACCTTCGAGGCAAAAACCCTGACATGTTGGAATAGCCATGTCAAGTCACTAACTCTTATAGTGGCAAATTCTATGGGCTGGGAAGCTCTGAGAGAGCTTATGATTGAAGAATACTGCCCGAGGGGCGAAATCCAGAAACTGGAATAAGAACTATGGAGCCTAACCATGAAGGGCTCTGACATAGTTTCCTATACCGCCAGATTCTGCGAGCTGGTGGCCCTATGTCCCAACATGGTCCACACCGAGGGAAAGAAAATATAGAGGTACATCTGGAGGCTGGTGCCTCCATTGCAAGGAAATGTCTTGGCTTCAAAACCCCACTACATTTGATAGTGCCAAGAGGTTGGTACAACGAATCATTGACCATGGGGTTCGTACCCCGTCAACAACAACAACCCTAGCCATCTCATAACCCTCCAAAACCGCTGATAACAAGTGGAAGTTCTGGGATGACAAGAAGAAAAAGAACGCTGCATAGAAAGCTGCCAAAAAGCAGCAGGTCGTGGCGGTTCATGCTGAAATAGCACTTGCCGCTGCTGCTCCTGTAAAGCAGTACGATGGAAGTCTGCCGAAGTGCAACAAATGCAACTTCCACCACACTGGAGCCTGCCGGGAAATGCAGTGTTCAAACTGCAATAGGAAGGGGCACACTGCCCGTTTTTGCAAAGCTCCGGCGAGGCCAATCAACCAAGTCTCCGGCGCTGGAGTGGGCCAAGCTTGCTACGGTTGTGGCAAGGTGGGTCACTACAAAAAGAACTGCCCGAAGGCAGGTAATGCCGGTAGAGTAGGAAGAGTTTTGGCTATAGGCCACGAGGAAGCCATTGCCGACCCCACAGTGGTCACTGGTACGTTTCTCCTCGATAACTTTTATGCATGCATTCTGTTTGATAGTGGAGCGGAGAGGAGTTTCGTGAACCAAAAGTTTGCTCACTTACTTAAGCAAAAATCACGAGCACTTAAAGAACCGTTCACTGTAGAAATGGCTAATGGGAAGACTGAGAGCACTAGCAGTATATACATAGGATGTACCCTAACTCTAGATAGCCATTCATTTTCAATCGACCTCATGCCGGTCTCAATTAAAAGTTTCGACGTCATTATCGGCATGGATTGGTTGAGTGTACATCGTGCCGACATCATGTGTTATGAAAAGGCTGTTCGCCTTAATCTCCCATCTGGCGAAACTCTAGTAGTCTATGGCGACAAACCCGATACTAACCTTCGTATCATCTCTAGTATTCAAGCCCAGAAGTACTTGCGAAAGGAATGTCGCGCATTCCTTGCTCATGTTGTCGATGTGAGCCAAGAGATGAAGGACATTAAGAACATCCAAGTAGTACGCGATTTTCCCGACATCTTCCCAGAAGAACTCCCAGGATTACCTCCACAACGTCAAGTCGAGTTCAAAATCGACTTAGTTCCAGGGGCTACCCCAGTAGCCAAATCGCCCTATCGTCTAGCACCTGCAGAGATGCAAGAACTGTCCGGTCAACTTAACGACCTGCTCAGCAAGGGCTTTGTAAGACCAAGCTTCTCACCCTAGGGAGCTCCGGTCTTGTTCGTCAAGAAGAAAGACGGATCATTTCGTATGTGCATCGACTATAGGGAACTCAACAAGCTTACCATTAAGAATCGTTACCCTCTGCCTCGCATAGATGATTTGTTCGACCAACTGCAAGGGGCGAATTACTTTTCAAAAATAGATCTGAGATCCGGGTATCACCAGTTACGAGTGCTAGAGGAGGATGTTCCGAAAACAGCCTTCCGAACTCGTTATGGACACTACGAATTCGTAGTGATGCCGTTCGGATTAACCAACGCACCCATCGTATTCATGGATTTAATGAATAGGGTGTGTCGTCCTTACTTGGATTAGTTCGTCATCGTCTTCATCGATGACATGCTTATCTACTCTCGTAGTAAGGAGGATCATAGTCAACATCTTTGGCAGGTCCTGGAAACACTACGATCAGAGAAGCTCTACTCGAAGTTCTCAAAATGCGAATTTTGGATCCGAAGAGTCGAATTCTTAGGTCACGTGGTTAGCGAAGAAGGAATCCACGTGGACCCTTCCAAAATTAAAGCCATCAACAACTGGTCAGCACCAAAGACGCCTACAGAAATTCGTCAATTTTAGGCCTCACTGGCTACTATCGTAGGTTCATTCAGAACTTCTCTCGAATTGCGAAACCTCTTACAACTTTGAACCAGAAGGGTGTGGCCTTTGACTGGGAAGAGAAGCAAGAGAAAGTGTTCCAAACGCTGAAACGAGCCTTATACACCGCACCGATACTATCCCTCCCAGAAGGAATAGAAGACTTCGTGGTCTACTGCGATGCATCCAAACAGGGGCTCGATTATGTTCTGATGCAACGAGGTAAGGTCATAGCCTACGCCTCAAGACAGCTAAAGACACACGAGGTCAACTACACCACACACGATCTTGAGCTAGGAGCAGTTGTGTTTGCTCTGAAGATCTGGAGACACTACCTATATGGTACGAGGAGCACTATCTTTACAGACCACAAAAGCCTACAACATATATTCGACTAGAAGGAGCTCAACATGAGACAACGACGGTGGATCGAGCTACTCAGTGATTACGAATGTGAAATTCGTTATCATCCGGGTAAAACCAACGTAGTAGCTGACGCCCTAAGTCGGAAAGAATACTCTGGTCGTAGAGTCAAATCATTGACTATGACTATCCATTCACACTTGTCCACACAAATTAAGGAGGCTCAGCTCGACGCTTTGAAACCTGAAAATGTGGCAAGTGAATCCCTGAGAGGGATGGATAAGAACTTGGAAGTCAAGGGTGGCGGAGCCTTATATCTCGTGGACTGGATCTGGACACCGAAACACGGTGGCTTCAGAGACTTGGTCATGACCGAAGCGCACAACACTCGATATTCCGTCCACCCAGGTTCAGATAAGATGTATCTGGATCTTAAAAAGTTATACTAGTGGCCTAACATGAAAGCAGAGATTGCTACCTTCGTAAGTAAATGTCTTACTTGCGCCAAGGTCAAGGTCGAATACCAGAAACCATCGGGTCTACTTCAACAACCGAAGATACCGGAAAGGAAGTGGGAGCGGATCACAATGGACTTCATAACCAAGTTTCCCAAGACAACGGGTGGTCGCGATACCATTTGGGTGATCGTAGACAGGTTAACCAAGTCCGCACACTTCCTGCCTATCAAAGAGACAGACAAGATGGAGAAGCTAACAAGAACATGCATTCGGGAGATTGTACAACTGAACGGTGTTCCCATATCCATTATCTCTGATAGAGATAGTAGATTCACTTTGAGGTTGTGGCAGTCGCTACAAAGTTCCCTTGGAACGAGGCTGGACATGAGTACAACCTACCATCCACAAACCGACGGACAAAGTGAGAGGACTATCCAAACCTTGGAAGATATGTTGCGAGCCTGTGTGATCGACTTTGGGAAGGCATGGGATACTCATTTGCCCCTTGTCGAGTTTTTCTACAACAATAGTTATCACACGAGCATAAAGGCTGCTCCATTCGAGGCCCTCTATGGCCGAAAGTGCAGATCCCCTCTGTGCTGGGCTGAGGTGGGTGACACCCAGCTAGCTAAAGGACGAGTTCCTGACAGCACTCTCACAGGTCCGGAGATCATTCGGGAAACGACAAAGAAGATCGTGCAGATTCGTGAACGATTGAAAGCCTCTAGGGACCGACAGAAAAGCTACGCAGACAAACGAAGGAAAACGTTGGAATTTCAGGTGGGAGACCGCGTTCTTTTGAAAGTCTCACCTAGGAAGGGCTTGATACGCTTCGGAAAGCTAAATCCAAGATACGTTGGGCCTTTCGAGATTCTCTCTAGAATCGGTCCTGTAGCTTACAAACTCAACCTACTTCGTGAACTCAGTAACGTACATTCTACTTTCCACATCTCGAACTTGAAAAAGTGTCTGTCCGATGAGACTCTTGTAATCCCACTCGACGAGATCGAGATCAACGAGAGCCTCAACTTCGTGGAAGAACCGGTAGAGATCATGGACCGAGAGGTCAAGCAAACGAAGCAAAGCCGTATCCCGATAGTGAAGGTTCGCTGGGACGCCAAGCGAGGACCTGAATTCACTTGGGAGCGCGAGGATCAAATGAAACTGAAATATCCTCATCTTTTCGCTTAGTTATTTGTAACTTAATTGCTTAAATTCTAATTTCGGGATGAAATTCTCTCTAACGGGGGGATGATGTGACAAACCGGAATTTCTATCTTGTACAAACCATTCATTTCAATCAAAGTCGGACTCGTTTCTGCTAACTTTTAGCACTGCTTAGAGTCTGTTTGAGCATTCTGAGCCTAGTGCATCAAAGAAATCAGTGTTTGGATGTATCAGTTAATGTTCCAAACCGTCTAGCAAACTGTAAAGCTCCTCAAAAGGAGTTTACGGTCAGGACCTTGAGTTTACGGTCATGGTGACCGTGAACTCTCCATATATGCATGAGTCGTGATCATTTTGATCATTTCTTTCCTTTCCAAGCCAAAATCTCGAAAACTCTCTCAAGTATCATCCAACTTTTCTCTTAAATCTTCAAGATTGTAAGTATTTCTTCTCTTGATTTGTAGATATCCTTCAATATCTAGTGATTATACATGATTTCATCCATGAAATCTCTTCATTTTGATAGATCTTCAAGTGTTCTTCATTTCACCAAGAACACCAAGAACACACACTAGTGTTTTTGGATCCTAATCACCCTTACAAGCTTCTAATCAGTAAGTATACTACCCTTAGCTTGTTATATGCTTGAATCACTAGTTAAACACCTAGAAAACATCAAGAAACCCAAGAACAAAAGGTGTTTACGGTCTATGTGCATCTTCATAGACCGTAAACCCTTATAAAGGGTGTTCTTATAGCCTTAAACCCTTCCTAAGGCTAAGCATGGTCCCTAGAATCCGATGCATTTGAATGAAGCCCTTGAAAACCATCATTTGTGCAAGATTTGATGAGTTTGCGGTTGATCTCCTTAGGCCGTGAACTCCATAACCGTAAACACATGGGGCCATAAACCTATTTGAACCGTGAATACTTGGACCGTGAACTCCAATGGTCATACCATCTTGATCGTAAACTCACTTGGTCATGTCATTTGGACCGTAAACTCTTTAGGGTGGCCTTACACCCTAGTTATGCAATCATATGTGATTGTATCCCTTCAATCTAAGAGTTTCCTAGTCTATTAGGGTGTTATCCCTTATAATTAGTTGTTTATACACTAATCAAATACACATACATGTCATTATATGTTATTAGGATCTTTGTGTGCTCAAGGTTTCACCTGACACTCTACATCCTATTTCCAAACATACTTCCGTATCACACACTACAGGTGAGTTCATACCCCTTAATCTGTCCTTTTAAATGATTTTAAATGCTTTTATGGGGGGGGGAATACAAGTTGAAACATTGTAGTTATTATATCAATCACATGTGATTAATAACTACCAAACAATGGTTTTGCTATACTTTTAGATGTTTTATCAAACAAACTACTTCAAAATGTTTATCAAACACTTTTACATGTTAAATACTTTCTATTCAAACTCTTTCAAACTTATATTTTGTCAAATGCATATCTATATAGATATAGTTATATAAGTAGGATTGAAAGGACTTAGGACTGATAGCTCGCCTTACTTCCTATTCCTTGTTTGGTTGTGGACTTAGGGTATCGGTTATTTGTACGAAGGTCGTTTGAATCTTAGTTATATATTATGATATGTGTATATATATATAAAAGTTCATTCATTCAGTACAGTACCTCTGGGTAGCAAAGGTACACAATCATGTTCATTCATACAAACAACTCTACTAGTAAACTATAATAGGTATAGTTTAGGAAGATACTACTCATTATTTCTAGTACAATGAAACATACAAAGAGTCAATTCATACACGAGTCAATGCATACTATAACGAGAAACAGATAGAGAATACTATAACGAGAAACAGATAGAGAATACTATAACGAGAAACAGATAGAGAATACTATGACGAGAAACAATACATACTATACACTATACAAGAGAACATACTATGATGAGAAACAAAGAGAACATACTACATACTAGACAGAGAGAACATACATTACAGTAGTACATACAATTAAATATACAAGAATACTATAACATAAATGTGAGCCACGGTTTCGGGGCATGGCATCACCTGTCATGGCTCGTTTTGTATCCAGAGTCTCCTAGAAGGAGAGCGTGAATTTGTGTATAGATCTATACTGGATTGACTATTCTACACCTTGTTGTTCGCTACAGTGGGACTTGCAAGTCTACGGGTGCCAAATGTCATTTGTTCCGACGTCTTTCATCGTCGTGTTTTTAGTCGGTAGTATGGTACAGGCATATCACATCATACTTTAAATAACAATTGGTTTAAGGTAGTTAGTACAACAGTAATTACTATAATACAACACTACAGTACTTTATTATTTCCCCATTGCATTCACATTGTAATCTTCTCACATAAAAGTTAATGTAAAACTATATTTTTGGTTAATGATAGTCATACTTGGGAAAATACACACTCTTACAAGAAACAAACATACAGAACATTTGATGCCTTGGTAGAACGCTACGTTTAGTAGAAAATATAGAATTTTCTAGGAGATTCAAACATTTACTACAAACATTTACAAACTTATACATCAAACACTTACAAACATTTTCATACAAACAATGACACTAAAATGCTTATGAACTCACCGGCTTTAAAGCTGATAAACTCTTTCAAAATGACTTGTATTCTCAGGACATTAGTAGACAGGTACCGATGCCAGGTTTTGAGAAGATGGAGCCCGTTCAAGACTCATCTCTTATTTTGATTTATAGTTTTGGTGTCTTTTAAACTTCACAGAACACATTTGTAATAAATTATGCTATTAATGCAATGGATGATGTTGTTGCTTGTTTACTATTATGCTTTATTGTGATACTGTACATGACGTCCTCCGCCCCCAAACGTTTCCGCCGTTACGGTTTTGGGGTGTGACACAAGATAACCAGCGATGCAGAAGCATGATTGAGGAGAATCCTAGGAGGAGCGCCTAGGAAGTTAGTTGTGGCTCTTAGGAGCATGTGGGTGTCAGTACACTTAGGGGTGGTCTACTGTAGTGACTTAGGACCTTGAGATGAACTTTGTGTCGACTATGGATAGGTGTGTAAGGTAGTATGGGCACGTACTACTGAAAGCACAAGATTCGTATGAGATTCAAAAGGAATCTCAAAGCTACTAAGGAAGTAATATGTGAAGGAATAGTGTGTTTAATCACTATGTATTGATGTTTGACCTTTCCGTTGTGTGTTTCAGTATGGTGTATATCATAGGTTCAGGAGCAAGTGTTGGCTACATTGGGAGGATGGGTCCAGGAGATAAGGAGATCTGCGGAATCATTTCTGCCGAGGTGGTCGTGGAGATCAGAAAGTCGATTCTGGATTTGTTTGGGTCGGTTAAGATCTCGCTGATTGAGGAGTTTGACGAGCGTTATTCACCTTACGTAGGTTGCTACTGCTGTAACCACCGTAGCCGTAGCCACTTCAGGACTTTAGAGAGGTGGCACGATGCAGTATCGAGATAGAAATAGTATGAAGCCTCTGAAGTTCAGAGGGAATAAGGACCCGATTATTGCTTTGAGATGGATATCTGACATGGACGGATGTTTCTACACATGTTCTTGTCCCAAGGACCAGAAAGTAAAGTTTGCACTGAATCTTCTTCGATGGGGAGCGAAAGATTGGTAGGAGTTTGTGACCTAGATCTTTTCGTATTTAGAGCGAGCTTCAATGACTTGTGAGCAGTTTCTAGAGATGTTATGTGCAGAGTATGCTTCACTTGTGGAGAGAGAGCGACTGACACAAGAGTACCTGTCGCTCAAGAAGACGAATGATTCGGTGACAGGGATCACCAAGATTTTTACAGAGATAGACCTTTTATACCCAGAGTATGCCTCTTCAGAGTAGGTGCAGATGTCGCGGTACTTGAGTATGCTCAAGACGGAGATTCGAGAGTTCATGTCGGCTCAGCCGTACCAGACCTTGGATGAGTTGCAGTCGAATTCCAGGAGGATGGAGATTGAGCTAGAGATCAACAGGAAGGAGGAGAGGCTAGTTTCAGTGCAGTTGCAGTCGGTGGCCAAGCGGTTCAAGTCTGCCAACTCGAGAGCAGGACCAGTAGGGTAGAGGAGTTTTGGGTGTGATAAGTATGGGAAGTTTCACGATGGAAGGTGTTAATCTTTTTCATGTTGCAGGTATGGAAAGGAGTGACATTTCAGCAAGGATTGCAGGAAGAGTGGGCGGGTTTGTTTCTAATGCAATCAGGAACAGAGCCTATTGCCCCTTCTCGTTTTTGGTGAAGTGAAAAATCACACACCTTTAGAATGGAAAACGCCAGATGGACGCCAGGGAAGTGATGAGGTGCCTAGGACTGAAGAAGGAGCCTCTTAGCTTGTTTCAGCCGATCCATGTGTGGCGACTACGTTGATTGCAGGTATATTTTCAACTTATTTTATCTTTCATATATGAATTGGGATTTACTTTATTAAGTTTCCTTCTAGATGAATGTTTTCATGTGTATGCATTTGTTTTAAGAGTGTTTCAATGTCCTCGGTGGACAACAATGTTGGGGTGACTTAGACTCAAGCCTATCATCTCCAATTCGGATTATTCATTAAGGGAAATAATAAGTAGTACTCTAGTTAGTCTGAGTTAGAATTTTAGTCTTGTGTTGGTTGTGTTTGAATAATTCATATATTCCAAGTAGGGGAGAGTGGTGTAACATCTTGTTTCCTGTCATTTCTTATTTCAGGGTCGTGGGTCGGAAGTCGATTGTGAAAATGATTTGGGCCTTAAGGAGGTAATGTTTAGGACTTTTATATGGAGGCATTGATGGTTGCGAGATCTTAACCTTTAAATTGTGTTTTGAGCCGAAGTGTAGAAAAAGGAAAGTCATAGGGTGGTGTCTTGCATGAAATATAGATTTTTGTTCAAGAAGTTTTTAGTCCAATATGTCTAGATAATATTGTAGGGATCTTCAACACATTTCCATGGATATAAAGATCGACGAAAACGGAGTTGAAACGAAGAAGTTATGATTGTTTGAAGTTAGAATGAAATTGGGTGAAAACCTGTTCCCACGAGGTACATGAGAACTGTGCAACCCAAAGTCCACGAAACTTTTAGGATTTTCAAGATATTTAAAGGTAAGGATTCATGTTTTAGGGTATTTTCTTAGCTTCTATCATATCTAGAACCTCTTGGGAGAAACCTTAGCCTCCATTTTCAAGATTTGAGCCTCCCCTCTCCTTTCTCATCCATTTTTAGAGTTTTTGGTGGTTTTGGAGCAATGTTTTCATGCAAGATTGGTCCTTGAAGCTTGGAAATTGGAGATCTCAACTTTCATCTACATTCTAGACCTTTGTAAGTTATAAAGTTCCAAGCTTTATTGCATATTCATCTTGGATCTAAGTGTATTTGGTGTTTTGGTCCATTTTAACGAGTTTTTTGTGGGAGTTGGGAATAAAGTTTTCAACTTTATTACTCTCCAATGTCCCACGAGCATTGTATGTTTCATATCTAGACTCCAACACCCTTTTGATCAGTTTAGAATGTTTTCTTGGACCTCTTGGACTAGGAAAATTTTGATCTTTTGCCTTCCCTTTCAGCCACGCAAGTTATCTTGGTCGTTTAGGTTATTTTCGGGTAATAAAGTTTAGATCTTGAAAGCTTGAGATATTATTATGGATAAAGCTAGAAACTTTATCCATTTATACATCATGTTCATTCAGACCTGAAGGTTGGAGACTTGGACTTAATGGATTAAGTTGAGAAAGATGCATTTTTGGGTCCCTTCAAGACTTAAATACTAGTTCTTGGTTGTTTGGACCATCTTAATTGATAAATTTGGAAACTTTATCCATTATGGAGCTATTAGAAACCATAAAAATGTGATCTTTGTCCATCTATCCCTTCCATGCAAGAGTTGTAATGTCTTAATGGATTAATAAGTTAGAGTTTTGGCTTTTGGACCTTTTCTAGCCATGGAAAGTCATAAAGGTGGAGACTTTATGAATTAAGTCGATGTTTTGAGTCTAGATCTGAGATTTGGAGAAAAAGTCTTAAGTAATAAAGTACTTAATGGAGAAGTAAGAATAGGCCGCGTACGCTGGGTTTACTCAGCTACCTTGGACTTTGACTTTTGTTGACTTTCATTAACCATTGACTATTTACCAAGTTTGACCTTGGGTCAAAATTGAGGATTTTGGACTGTTGATTAAGATTTTACCTGGTTTTGGTGATTAGCGGATTCGTGGGTGAAAGAAATGTTGAAAAGGGATCATATCACAGTGGTTCAGAGTTATTCGATTCAGATGAGTTTTCCTCACTGTACATGTGTGTCGAAGGCACCAATCCCGAACCACTAGATTATGTATCATGGTATATATGATGTTGTTATGTAGTGGTGATCTGTTAGATCTATATCCTGGTATATAGGATATTGTTGTGCTATAGTGATCTGCTAGACATGTGTGTGTGTGTATGTATGTATGTATGTATGTGTATATATATATATATATATATATATATATATATATATATATATCCTTATATGATAAGATGTTGTAGTAGTGGTATATTGGTTATCATCTAGTGGAGTGCCCTAGGGGCTGTAAGTAGTCATGTAGGATAGCCTGAAAACTCTTGATCTAGGCTTTCTTACATGTTCCTTTTTTGGTTATGGCTCTAGAGTAGGATCATCTGTTTGGGTGGCTATCTAACCTCTGGTTACTTATGGTTACGCATTTCATGGAGGATAGCTGGTGGCGAGACAGTGTGTTATGAGAGGACTAATAGGCGGTAGTGAGCTGTATGATTGATGTTTGCATGTATTATGCACATACTTGATCCTTGATTGTTTATATGTCGACATATGGTGGTAGTGGGTTGAGGCGGTCCTGCTTTATGTTGTAAGCCAAGATACCCGATGCGGGCTGGATGTAAGTCGTAGGCACGAAGGCTTAAGAAGAGCAGTTGGGTTGAGCCGGTAGGCCAAAAAACCATGAGTATTCCATCACGATGGCTGATTGGACCCGTTTCATGTTGGCATTCCAGTCTGAGAACTGATTGGGCCTGTGCATTCCAATCCGATCATTATGGTCCATTATGCATGCTTGTATGTTTATCGTATGGGGTATTTTGGGGGAAATCGTTAAGCCTTGTGCTTACCCAATTGTTTATGTTTTTGATGTTTTATCGGTGATCATGGGAAGGCAAAGGCGGGACTGTACACACTCATCAGAAGCATTGAGGACTCAGCGTTTCATATATTACTTTGATTTTCAATAAATTTATTTTGGAATAAACGGTTTTCTTGATAATGGATTTATAATTGGGAGGTTTACTCTAATAAAAATAAAAATTTTTGGTTGTGAAAATGGGACGTTACAAGTGGAGTTTTTATAGCAGAAAGAATTTGTGTCAGGATGCAGTTTTCAGCCAGATTGCTCAAGTTCAAGAATTTCGCGCATTTGTTTAATCTTCTGATTTCCGCGTCGGTGTCATTGCCAGTTGTTGAATTCCTTTCAAATTGACTTAGTTGCAGTTGTATTAGTATTCCGTAGGGCGTCATCGTGCTTTATGATCCTAGGGTGTTAGGAGCTCAGGTTTTGGGGTGTGAGGAGGACTTCCTTGTATATTCTTGTTTGATTGGGTTCTGGAAGTCCGAGCCATGACCCAAAGGCCTGATAGGGATAGTTAAGTCTTGCAGGTTTGATGTGTACCTATGTTAGGGTGGGTGAACTGTTAGTGGTTAGTGAATCGGGGGTAATCTCGAGAGCTGTTAGTGGTTAGGGGATCAGGGATAGTCATGAGAGCTGTTGGTGGTTCGCAAATTAGGGGTAATCCCTAGAACTGTTAGTGGTTAGCGGATTGGGGGTAATCCTAAGAGTTTTTGGTGGTTAGAAGATCGGGGGTAGGCCTGAGAACTATTAGTGATTGGTGGGTCGGGGGTAATCTCGAGTGTTTCCAATTGATAACACGCTAGGGTTGTTAGAGCCAAGTGGGTATATGTTGTAGTTTAGGATACGATCGATTGGTTTCCATTCAAGTTTCATTAGCATTTATACGAGTAACATCTCAAAAATCACAACCAATTTAAACTTTTTTCAAATCAACCCATTTACTAATAAAAGTGTTTACAAAACCATTGTTTTCAATACATTGCTCAAAAAGAAGTTTCCCAAGATCAACAACATAAAATCAGGATGTGTACGGTCATGCCTTTGCCTTGTCACGATGCTCGGAAGTACCTGAAACCATAACCAAAAACTGTAAGTCAACGCTTAGTGAGTTTCCCCCAAAGTACCATCACACAAAACACATATCATAAACGAACAAGCATGTTGGGTCCAATCAGTCATCGGAATGGAATACCCCAAGGTCCACAACCATCGGGCTGGATTACCCCTGGCCCAATCAGTCATTAGACTGGAATGCTAAAATACAACAGGCCCACTCACTCATCGGACTGGAATACCAATATCCAGTGGGCACACTCAGTCATCGGACTGGAATACCCTTGGGTCCACTTAGTCATCATACTGGAATACCCCCGGTTTATTGACTCACGCACAGAGCAGTAAAGTCTCAACCCAACACATTATCTCGTGGTATAATAGATAACAAACTTAATCAACAGACAGATAATCATGCAGCCAGAAATCACAGGTAGCCCTACCGATCTACCGGTCTACGCATATAAGCAACTAGCATATAATCATATAGATCTATCCCATATTCAACATATCATAAATCAATGTATAGCAGGTTATCAATCCAGTAGGTGGCCTTGGTGCCTTCGACCTGTAAGTACAGTGGGTAAAACTCACGTCACAGTCTGACGAAAAGCTGAACGATAAACTACTCCAAATACCGGCTCTACAGGTCACCTATTCATCATATAGAGACCAAGACTCAACTATTGCTCAAAGTATCCAAAATGACTTAAGTCAAACTTGGTCAACCTAGGTCAAAGTCAAAGTCAACGGGTCAAGAAAAGCCAATCGTAACCGAGTACCCCCCCCCCCCCCCCGCGTACTCGGCTCGTACGCCCCGTGTACTTGCGATCCAGATCGGTCTCCCTTAGGTGTACGCCCGACGTTCGATAGGTTACGTCCAACGTACGCGAGGTCTTAACAACTTCATTTTTAGGGCTTAATTCCTTAAGTCATTATGTCCAATTTTTAATCTTAGCCGCAAATGGCATCCCAAACCATAAAGTTTCCAACTTTATGGTTCTACATGTCTAAATCAAGCCCAACAACAAAACCTTAACTTATCTTAACCACTAAAGCTCTTAATGGCTTGCATGAAAGAATATCAGGGGCCAATATCATATTTTTATGACTCAAGACATGGAAAAACGTCCAAAAAGAACAACCTAAACGTTCTATAACATTCCATACGCAAGAAAGGCTATATTTAGGGACAAAATCTCTTATTATCTTCATGCAAGCTAGATCTACAAACTTAATCATCAAGGTGGGTACTTTTTACCTTCTGGAGATGGAGAATGATGCAAACTTCCAGATCCAAGCTTGCTTCTAGCTTATAAGGTTAACCACCACCTTCTTCCTCATTGGAATCACACAAAAACACACTTAAAGGTCTCAAAATGCAATAAAGGGGGCTAGGGTTTGTGATGCAGCGAACAAACGACCAAAGATCAAAACTATTGATTCTAGAAGAATACCCAGGATAATCTTGCCCAAACCACGTTGATTCTATGAATATGGTGGGATTGGCTTCAAAATTCAGTAAACACACGAAATTTTGAGAGAAAAATGAAAGTTCTTTAAACTGATCAATGACCATCCAGATTACATCAAAAATACTTAAGTAAGAAGCAGAATTTCAAAAGAACCCCTAAAGAGACATGGCCCAAACACATACCCAAAAACAAAGTCCAAAAATTATGAAAAAAACACAAAAATGTCCATAAGTCCAATTTAGAAAGCGATTTCTGGACTCAAAAATAGGTAAGTCCCCTTTGGGCACTTATCCAGACATGGTCCTTGCTTCAAGCTTCGATTTGACTGGTTGTAGGCCCAAAACGGAGATCCGTAGCCAAAGTTATGGCCGTTTCCGTGAAGCCCCTTTAGTCACACGATCGTGGGACTCTAGGAACGCAAGTGCCCGATCCTCCACACTAAGGCCCGCATCAGTTTGTAAGAAAACGTATTAAGTGATGGTGGCTGAAAATGGGGTGAGGGGATGGGACTTAAGGATCAATAAATAGTGTCCAAAACCTTTTGATTAGGTTTTGAGTCCAGACGAGTTACGCCCGACGTACTCTAGGAGTACGCCCAACGTACTCAACACGGTGTCGTTCCCATTAATAGGCCTTACGCCTGGCGTAACATGCTTGTACGCCCATCGTACGAGTGTTTCGCCCAAAAATTACAACAATGCCACAATGGGTCATTTTGCAAACGAAAACTCATTCTAAGGGTCAAAATGAAATATTTCCTCACACTTAAATTTAGGAATACCTCATCGTTGGGATGTTACAATTCTCCCCCACTTGAACTAGAATTCGTCCTCAAAATCCGACGTCTCGAACAACTCCAGATAATGCTCCTACATCTCCTACTCCGGCTCCCAGGTCCACGCGGAGCCTCTCCGATGTTACCACGGTACCTTTACCAAAGGTATCTCATTGTTGCGCAAGACCTTCATCTTTCTCTCCAATATAGAGACCGGCCTCTCAACATAAATCAGGCGCTCATCGACCTGAATATCATCCAAAAGGACCACTGCCTCACCGTTAAACACACACTTCCGCAACTGAGATACATGGATAATGTAGTGGATCTGACTGAGCTCACTCGGAAAATCTAAACGGTAGGCCACCCTTCCTACCCTGGCTATCACACGAAACGGTCCAATATACTGGGGACCCAACTTCCCCCTCTTCCTGAAGCGTATCACACCCTTCCAGGGTGAGACCTTCAGTAATACCATATCGCCGACCTGAAATTTTAACTCTGATCGGTGTCGGTCGGCATAACTCTGCTGCCGACTCTAAGTTGTCTACAGTCTCTGCCTGATCAGCTGAATAAGCTCCGTGGTCTGAAGGACTACTTCGGTCCTTACCATGACCCTGTGACCAACCTCTCCCTAACATACCGGGGTACGACATCTCCGACCATAAAAGAGCTTAAAAGGTGGGGCACCAATGGTGGAGTGATAGCTGTTGTTGTAGGAAAACTCCACAAGAGGTAGATAGGAATACCAACTCCCACCAAAATCTATGACACAAGCCCGTATCATATCCTCAAGTGTCTGGATGGTCCGCTCGCTCTGACTGTCGGTTTGTGGATGATAAGCAGTGCTGAAATGTTGCCTCGTGCCCAGTTCCTCATGGAACTTATGCCAAAATCGGGAAGTGAACCGAACATATCGGTCTGAACCAATAGAGACCAGAACCCCATGACGAACAACAATCTCCCGAACATACATATCGGCCAACTTTTCGGCCTAAGAGCTCTCCCGGATGGCCAAAAAGTGATCACTCTTGGTCAATCGATCTACGATGACCCATATAGCATCGAACCCCTTGGAAGTCTTCGACAACTTGATGATAAAATCCATGGTGATCTGTTCCTACTTCCACATGGGAACCTCCAAAGGCTGCAGCTTGCCATGAGTCCTCTGATGCTCAGCCTTGACCATCCTACATGTCAAGCGCCTCTCAACGTACCAGGCTATCTCCCTCTTCATACACGACCACCAATAACTCAATCTCAAGTATCGATACATCTTGGTGGCTCCCGAGTGTATAGAAAAGTGAGACTGATGAGCCTCCTCCAACACTATCTGCCTGATCCCACCAGAAACTGGAACCCAAACCCAACCGCACTGGGTCAACAACCCCCGACTATCGGTGACAAACCTGCCGATCTCTCCCCTGATCCTTTCCTGTTTCTAGTTCTCCTTCCTAACTCCCTATGTCTGTTCTTCTCTGATCAAACCCAAATGTGGAGAATCAATGGATATCCTCATACACATCTTTCCAACTGAAGATCCATCCGACTTGCGGCTCATGGAATCCGCTACCACATTCGCTTTACCCGGATGGTAAAGGATCTCGCAGTCATAACCCTTGACCACGTCCAGCCACCCGCGTTGCCTCTGGTTCAGGTTGTAACGTCGTGATTTTTACCATATATATATTTTTTAAAACATTCATTTAACAAAATACGTTAGCAGAAGACTTAGTTTTTAATTTAGAACATTTTCAAACCACAACGTTACTTCAAAAATTCAAACACAATTCAAAACCATTAAAAATATAGTGTACAAAAAAGTTCTTTAAAGCAAATAATCAAAAACGTGTCCAAGAGTGGTATCGATAATATAAATCAACTACCCATAAGTAGCCCCTCTCACCAAGGCCAAACTCCTAAGTTGCCTGCACCAATCATAAAGCACAAAAAAGAAAAGATACAAGTGTTAGCCCCTACTGAGTGAGTTCATTAAAGTTGCATATAAAACATACAAACCTCAAATGGGTCAATCATTCATTTTACGATGGAGCATAAAAATGATAGACAAATACCACTTAGAAAACAACCGCATATCATAATTATTCAATCACATATTCAACCGCATACATGCATATATGTTCAATCGCATTTCTACCACATACCAAAAATGATCGACCAAATACCATATAAGCAACCACATATCATATAATTAATCACATTTTATATAAGCAATCTTTATTTGTTCAAACTTTTATTAATAACCAAGCTTTTGTTACATTGTCAACCTCTTACTGTATCTATCCAACCAATTGATAGATCAGTGTCCCTTAGTGCTATCTAACTCAATAGAAACACCCCATTCACTACTTGTGTGCACGACCAGCCGAATGCTCTAAGTGGCTCATGACTTCCACCCGAAACACCAACCCCGTGAATCCACTTTCGCTACTCCGACTTTGCATATTACAATTACCCTGCGGTGTCATTCAGGAATCGATACAGACGGTGCCAATTCTACCGCAACACCTCCCGACTCCTACGTGATGTTTGCGCGGGCCACGAACGAGGGACCAACATCACTCTATCCCATGAGCACTGAAGTGCCCGCAAACCATGTGTCACACGGTCATCTAGAAAGACCGGCAACTAATAACCTTTGTGGCTATATCTCTTCCTATAGGTACTCTTTCAACCTAGTAGGCACCCTCAATGATCCGGAGAAGGTTTTAGGCAAAGATCATGAACTACCCAAACCCTCTACGCATAACCCCACAATGGCATTTATACATTAAGTAAAGCATGTAATTCATATAATATAAGTATGTATTTAAACATGCATTATATTCACAACCAACACATCAAATCACTTTCATACATCATTCTTTCAAGCAACTTAAACTAGCATGTCATATACATCAAGTACATCAAAGTGTAAGCAACATAGCAATTAGGGCATAACATGACATTAGCACAAAGCATATATTAGCATCACAAATATCATATCATCATCAAGCGCAAGTAATGACATGGTCATCCTAAAGTGAATCAAATCACCATCTATGGATTGCATGTTTCAATCAAGCAACCTTAGTGAGTTAAAACTATGAACTCACCTTTAGCCTTGATAAAATCCTCCTTGTATTCCTAGTCTTGAACTTACTTGAAGTTCTCAAGTTCGTACCTAAGCACCACACATAACATTCAATTAACAAATAAAGTATATGTTTCAAAAATACAACTTTATTCTAACTTTTATATTATTTTTTATAATTTCCGAGTCCGACCTCGTTCAGTGTTTTAAGCATAAACCAGAATCCGTAACTCCCATTGAGTTGATTCTAGACTTTATGAAAACTAGACTTGGTTTACTAGAACTTCATGAGAGAGGAGCATCATCCAATTCTGCCCAGATTAGCGGCAATAGCTCTCGCAAGATGGGGCAAAGTTGTTGTGCAGAATTCCAACATTCACCAAAAATCACCATATGTTTTAAGACTTTAGGAAAAGGATTATAGTCACTCAAATTTACACACAAAAGGATTGAATGATAGTATTAAGACATCAATTGTGTACTTTATGAGAATATCAAACAGATGACACAAAAATGTTGAGAGTAGAATGCCTAAACGTATAGATGAACGTTTAGAACAAAGTCCCAGATTTTGACCCGTAACAACCACCTGTTCAAAGCAATTTTAACAACACCAAGGCCTGCAAAATATATAATATTTTTATATATTCTAGTAGTTTAGACTTTTATATTTTCAGAAAGTACATTTAAAGGTCCAAACAATTTTTCTACAATTTTATATAATTTTTACAAAACTATCTATCAATGCAGCTAAATTCTGACCAGCTGGTGAAAAAGACGATTTTCACTTAAGTTGAAGGCAACAACAGGTCCTAGAAAAATTCATGCACAAACTAGACTCGAAATTAAAACTTTGAGAATTTATGGATCATTAATCCGACTCTTGGTGATTTTTCTATAATATTTCCAAAATATGGACAGATTGGTAATTTTTCAGAATTTCCCAGCCATGCATTTTAAGGGTGAATTGACAGCTTAACCCATTAAGCTATAATCAAAATTAACCATAAATATGGAAATTTATTTATTAATAATAGAAAAATATCAAGAAGTTAAAATCACAATTCCAACCTCAATCCATGATTCAAAGTACATTGCTTGTATGGGAAAAACAAGGTACTTTGCTAAAAGAGAAAGCACCACTAGGGCTTGAGTTTTCTCCACCATTAAGCTTCATATTAAGACCTTTAGGGACTGTTTTGGAGACCTTTTGGATGGATCAAAACATGGTCTTTTTACAAAAAATTATTCCTTTGAATCAAGATAAAGACAAGATGGATTTCTACAATCAACCAAAAAGCTAATGTCCCTAAAACTTGGAGTAATTCAATAACATAAACAATGGAAGTTTTATGAGTGTTCAGAAAAACATTTAGATAGAAATTAGCCATCCATAAAAACCCAATTAGCTGGAAATTCACCAAAGAAAGATTTCAATATGAAGAAGGTAGGTCAATTAACACCAAATAAGATGAAATTTGGCATCACAACTTACCCAATTGACAAACAATTGAGATATGAACATGATGAGAAGATAAAGTAGAGAATTTTACCACCAATTGGATGATCTTCGCAGCCCTCCCTCTCTAGGATCGACAAAGCAAACCTTCTCTCTTCATCCTCCTTGCTCGGCTCGAATTTTTCCTTCTCCTCCAAGCCGCTCGTGTTTTTTTTCTCTTCTTCTCACTGATGTCGTCACACATACACGCAAGGAAAAAAAGACCCCCAAGCACCGATCGATTATACCAAAGGATAGATGGGATCGTGAGAAACAAAAACATATTATCCCTAAGTTACAATAAAACCCATCGATTCCTCTATCATGGGGGTTATACCCGAATTTTGCATTCTAGTCCCTTAATTCTCCATATTGAACCCCCTTTTCCCCAACCCTAATAAGTTAACATTTCAAGTTTCTTTTAATTGCATTTTAACCCCTCTATTCTATTTACACACTTTTAATGAATTGTACTTTCCTTACTTTTCACCCAAAGTCATTTAATTAAATTATTTCTTTTTAATTATTATATGATTCTCTTTTTATTTTATTTTAAATAACATCATTTTTATTTAATTTATTTCATTATGTAACCTTAAGATAGAATTAACCATATGAAAATAAATATTTGTCTAACGGAAGCTAACATCTTTGACAAAAACAAATTCAGGTTGTTACACAGGTTCGGTTGGTCCATAAGATACGACAAACTCTTGTGATCAGTGTAAACGGTACAACGGAACCCATAAAGATAATATCTCCAAATCTTGAGGGCAAACACTACTTGCCCCAACTCCAGGTCATGAGTAGGATACCGTGCCTTATGCAGCTTCAGCGGCTGCGAAGCATAACCAATCACTCCTCCCCTCTGCATAAGGACCGCCCCAAACCAGTGATGGATGCATCACAAAGTACCACGAAATCCTCAACACCCTCTGGAAAAGTCAACACTGGGGCCTCACATAACCTCTGTCGCAACATCTCAAAAGCAACATGCTGTACAGGGCCCCATCGGAAATCCACTCCTTCCTTGTTAGCCGAGTGAGGGGTATTGTGATCTTGAAGAAGTCATGAATAAATCTCCGATAGTATCCCGCCAAACCCAAGAAACTCTTGATCTCTGAGGGAGATTTTGGAACCTCCCACTGCATCACAGCCTCTATCTTGGCCGGGTCGACCAAAATCCCATCTTGTTTAATGAGATGTCCCAGGAACTGGACCTCTTGTAACCAAAACTCACACTTCGAGAACTTGGCATACAACCGTTCCCTCCTCAATACTCCCAAAAGCTCTCAAAGGTGCTCCTCGTGTTGCTGTCCAGTCTTGGAATACACCAAGATATCAGCAATGAACAGAATAACAGATCGGTCAAGCATCAGACTGTACACCGGATTCATCAAATCCATAAATACTGCAGGTGTATTGGTGAGCCCAAATGACATCACCACGAACTCGTAATGCCCATAACGAGTCCGGAACGCGGTCTTCTCCACGTCCTCCTCTCTCACCCTCACCTAATGATGCCCGGCCTCAATTCGATCTTGGAGAACCACGATGCACCCTGCAACTGATCGAAGAGGTCATCAATCCGCGGATGGGGATAACGGTTCTTCACCGTCAGCTTGTTCAACTCTCGGTAATCAATGCACATCCGATGTGAACCATCATTCTTCTTGACGAACAGTATCGACGCTCCCCACGGTGAACTGCTCGGTCTGATGAACTGCTTGCCTAACAGCTCCTGAAGTTGAGAGGACAACTCCTGCATCTCAGGTGATGCCAAATTGTATGACGCCTTGGAAATCGGAGCCGCACCTGGCACTAGATCAATCCTGAACTCAACCTGCCTCTCGGGAGGCACACCGGGCAACTCCTCCGGAAACACATCAGCAAACTCCCTGCAACTAACACGTCTGAAACCGAAGTTTGCTCCCCCACCCAAGTATCAACCACATAGGCAAGATAACTTGTACACCCATGCTGAATATACTGTTGAGCCTTAGCTGCCGAACAAAACCCTGAACCAACCCTAGTACCCTCTCCATAGATAACCAGTTCTCCCCCACTTGGGGTTCGAACTACTACTCGCTGGCCCTTGCAGTCCTGGTTCTAGGTACTGGAGCATGCTGACGGCAGTCCCTCGCAATGTTGCCCTGTCTGCCATATTTATGGCATCCAGAATCGGCAAGCACCATCATGAACCTTTCCGCACTTCCCATAAGTGCGGCCCCTCTGACTCCCAGATCTCATATCAGTGACCTTGAACCTCTTCACCGTAGGCTGCGACTGCATCGGGTCCTACCTCTGCTCCCTCGTCTGGAGCTCCATATCGATCTCCCGCCGCCTAGCGGCCTCCTGCAAATCCACCAGTGAACCATAGCGCTACGTAGACACAAACTGGCGGATGTTCGTCTTCAGCATGCTCAAGTACCAGGTCATCTAGGGTTGCTCAGAAGAAGCAAAATCAGGGCAAAACATAGTTCTCTGTGTGAACATCTTGATGATCTCCGTCACTGACTCGGTCGCCTGCCTCAGATCCAAATACTCCTGGGCGAGCCTCTCCCGCTCCACCAGTGGAACATATCTCAAGCGGAACATCTCAGAGAACTGCTCCCATTATGCTGCAGCCCGCTGCTCTGGGGTATATGAACTACTAACCGGTCTCCACCAATCCTTTGCTCCAGACCGAAGAAGGTTCAGAGCGCACCTGACTTTCTAGTCAGCTGGGCAAGAGCAAGTAAAGAAACATCCCTCAACATCTGAAAGCCACCTCATGGCAATGATCGGATCCTAATTCCATTCAAACACAGTAGGCTTCATATTGTTGAAGTCTTGATACTGGAAAGCTCTCCCATCGCAAATCCTGGCCGCAACGACAGTCGCGGTAGCTGCAGCAGTGACAATCTAAGAACGTGCAGCGTATCAGTCATTAAAGAACTCCATCATAACGGTCTTGATAGACTCAAGCAATTCTAGTATCTGCTCCTAGACAATAAAACAACCTCCTCACGAATGATCTCCATAACTCGGTCCTCAGTCAATCGTAGCCCATCCTGGCCACCTGATCCGGATCCTGAATCAAATCGTCTCGTAACCACCATACTAAAATAAACCATAAAATATCAGATGAGGCGTATATCATACCATATGAACTAATCCACATCAAGACCCTAGGGGTTGTGTCTTCCCTGTTACGCGTACGGGTCCTATGCTTCCAATAGTACGGGTCCATACTACCTTCCGTACCTACCCGTATTTGTCTCAGAATATCATCACAACAACCCAAACAACACTCACTAGAATATGCATAAACACTATTCTCACTTCCTAGATAAAGGATAGGCATCCCTCGACTGGTCGGCTGACCCCACATAACTCATCCATGAAACTTCCACCAACCATGCAGCACTCGTGTATTCTAATCATACATAATACTAGATCCTGTAGACATTCAAATACTTGATTCTACCCTAAGCCCACAACCAAACAAGGAACAAGAAATAAGGCTAAATCAAACATTCTCAGGCTATAAAATCTAAGTGTTGTACAATTTTGATGAATACACTAAGCAACTACAATAATGATGTCAATTCTGTTGGGTTATGGTATACTACAACAACCTATGGTGCACATACAACCCTAAATACCTTGGATCTATGTTTTCTTTATTATACATGCAAATATGAAGTTTCCAAGATATTACCCTATACTAGCATACAAATATCATATACTTGGGTCATAAAATAGATAGAATACATACCTTTTTTGATGTAACTTGTCTTCATGAAGCTTGAGTGCCTAGTACCCCAAGTGTGACACCTCAAATGGTTCACACAACACCATGAACACTTGGAATAACCTTGAGAATAAGGATACTTTGGTTCTCTCTAGTGAAATCGGCCTTGCCCTTTTGTGTACACACACTAGTGCCCATTTCACCAACCAAGGACATCTTTATATAGTGTGGAGATTAGGGTTAAACCCTAATACCCATGACCTGTCATTTCATATGATCCATGGGTTAAACACTCCATGGACTATCCATGAAAGCTTAGCCCAACCTAAATGAACTTGGCCCATCACACACATATATCTTAGAGTCCATATTTAATTAGTTCCTTTTGATCACTTAATTAATTATAAATTAATTCTTGATCAATACTAATTAAATAATATGATTATATATTAATATATTAGAACTTATAATATATTAATATAAATCACTAGTATCCTTTTTCCTCATCTTGTCTATCCAATTGTCCCGATGCCATGCAACCCAAATGGACCATGCCGGGTCGGGTCAAGTCTTACCAATTATAGTTATGGACTTAGACATTAATCCAACAGTCTCCCACTTGGATAAGTCTAAAACTATTATTGAGTATGACTTCAAACCCCGACTAGCAATCGTAGCTCTCAAAAGCTTCTGTCGAACTCTGACCTTGCCGATGAACTCTGACCTTTGTCAATGACTTGTCCATTAGATAAGGGATCATATATTCCTCCATTCTAGATATCATATGTACTGAGACATGGATTATAAATCATTCTCTCTATCCATTTGTTGTTTCCCGATTTCCGATTCATGACGACTGACTGATTGAACAGATCAAATCAGTCCTGGCTTGGCCAAGCACTCACATGTGTCATCATTAAATCATCGAGGGGCCCACAGATATCGCTTTTATCCCGAAGATAAAAGGAATGGATAAACTTCGACTCATATGACTTGTTCTACTACTTGTTGAATCATACACAAAGACACGTTTTATAACATCGATTTACCAATGAGTTTTCGTGCAATCAATGTATAACCAACTCATAGTAACAACTCATATCTCTAGGTTTGAAGAATATAAGATATTATCGTCTCATGATCACTCGTGATAAAATCCATGAAGTGATTCAAATGAGCGTGGGTTGAATCCAATCCTCAGAACTTATGAGCACTCATGAGTGTTGTAGCACCACTTTGTCCAACATCTTAGACCTCTACAAGCCAACCCATGACAGTCTTGATTCATATCTACTTCCAACATATGACCGACTGTGGATAGTTTGAATAACTTAGTCATTCAGGAAGAATGACCTGGTTTATTCTGGAAGTCAAAACATGCAAAGTGAAACACAAGAATAATTGAATCTAATATGGTATCAAAACCTATGAATATAAATAATACACTTTTATTTATCACCATACTGATTACTCATTATTCATTGTTTGGGTTTCATCAACTTTATACTTGAATTAAAAACACTAGTTGTCCCATGCTCCAAGCAAGTACACTATGTTTTTCAAAACAATAGCTTTGCCATACACCGAGTATGCACTCTATGTTTTTCTATGATCCTTACTTTGTGAAATAAACCAATTGAACATAATTTCAATGATTCTAATTTCACACTTCCAAATCCTTATTGAAAAATGTGAGAATTTCAAATTCCTATCATTTATCGAAATCTGTTTAGATTTTAAACTTATATGCACTGACCCTCCTGTAATGAATATGTACAAAGTCACAAAGACTTGTCAACAGTCATTATAAGGTATTCCAATGGAGTTCAACTCCATGGAAACTAAGTCTCATATTCAAAGTACATTGCTTTGAACATGCTATTAGGTTTTCTAATCTTACACAGATAATTTCCACCTATGGAGACAACTCCATATTCTCATTTTGACTATCACTTCTGAACAAGAGATGCCTCTTTTCAGAATATGTCAATATGGTCCTTCTAAAATTAAACACTATACTTCCAACTGTCCCTGAGCAACCAATCTTTGGTAAACCGTAGATTGTCCTCGACAATTGCTTAATCATTTTAGTCATATCCAATTCTAGACCTTTTCCCTTCTTAATGCCTCTGGGCATTTGGAAAAATTTAGAAAGGACAAATATTATAGCACATGCAATCGATCCTGTACCCAAAGCAAATGGGACACGATTCATGATGTCTCACATAAAGACACGATTCTAGACCAGTCTTTTGCTACAATATTTTTATTTGCCATGTTCTCAAAATTTGACTATGAAGAGGGATGTCGTAATCATAATCGAATTTTGAGAACGCAATATATAGAATTTCCTTAAGTTGAACCAATCCAACATGAAATTTATATATATATTCTTGACTAAAGATGATTAAGGTCTCAATCTAAGCCTTTAGAACTGAAATGAAGTATATCATCTCCCTTAATTATAGCAAAACAACTTTTCAACCCCTGCAACTCCACGAATTGAAACTTTTGTTTTCTATAATTAACATTGCTAACTTGCAACCTTTATCATAATTATCATGCTCCCACTAACATGATTATTACTAGCATAACACTTATGCTCCCACTAGCTTTGACATGTACTCAGAAATCAGCTGGACTTCTAGAAATCAATACTTTATTGACTTTCTTACCAAAGTTCAGACTTCTGATACGATATGCTTTGATAAAACTTTATCAAAATCATACACCTTTCCTTAGATAGCATGCATGTGTGTCTAAACAATTTCATAACTATGAAAAGGGATGTCGTAATCATAGTCTCAATTGTTTAGACCTTTTGCCATCTGCTTCAAATCTACTTGGTGGAAGTGTTTCCTCACCATCATTTTCATGAATCGGAGAGAAACCTTATGAACCTTAGATTTTATGGTGTATGTGTTCTTATCCATGTGAATCGTCAAAACCATAGTCATAAGACAAGGATAATGACAAATCCAAACACATATGGACTAAACTCAATCTTAACTTCTTGCCACCTGGCAGTACAGGGCCTGCCATTGCTTCCAAGTTGTTATGCAACCAATTGAGAACTTCCAGAACTCCTATGCAAAGCCAACTTTCACTGGAATGGGCACAGAATATGTCAACACGATAGGTTATAAACCTCTAGTCGAGTGCTAGTGATGAAATACGGGTTTTATTCTTGATTAGATCTTGAAATACTTTCAGAATCTTTTAGACTCCCACTGTCCTCTTGACATATAAGACTATCTTGCCAAATATTCAAGAGATAGTTTGGATTCTTGATCAAGACAAACACTTCACATAATTGGCCTTAGTTGGTCTTTGTTTTATCCAAAACATCACAACTTACCAATTTCAAATGTACAAGAGTAGGACACTTTTACTCTTACATTTGACAAGTGTTAATAATCATTCTTTAAGATGTGTCACTCAAATGACAATCTTGGAGTATGACTCTAAGAATTGTTTTGGAATGAGGTATGACTCATATTCTTGTTTTAACCATTTCAACAATTCATGACTCCTCTTCTTAGCCATAAAATGCACTAAGATGTCCTTAGAAGACCAATTGTGATATGGTTCTTTAATCATTAAGATGATCACAAAACATGATACTAAAGTACTCTCCCATCTTTTCAGATTTGAGAAACTTTTATCTTTCTGCCTAATTTGATTCTTCTCATTCGTTCTGCCATACATCGAGATTTTTCCAATGCTTCAGAATTATACTTAAACTTATAAGTATAACCATATTTACTAAACTTTAGTAAATCATGACGAATAGTCTTATCGATCTTTGTGGTGGACATGACCAGTGCACAAGAATGTGTACTCGATCTCTTTAGTCCTTCACTTGATTCACACATCCATGTGAACAAGTCTTAATTTTCCAACACTTGAAAGTTCTCATTCATCATACTATACAACTTGCATGATTCCAAGTTTCGGTCCAATTGAAACTTGGGTGATGAGAAACTTTCTTTATTTGGTAAATTTAGACACTACCACAAATGAAAGAATCAAAACCATTTTCCTATATTACTAGCAATGGAATCATATAAACAACAATTTTTTTCACAAACGCCATTGTAAGGATACTTAAAATAAATAAAATCAAAAATTTCCTTTTATTTTAAAAACTTTGCGGAAAAACTTATCCTTACAATCCATATGAAAACCTTGTTGTTATATATTCCTAAGCAATGTGTCATAACTCCTAAGTAACAGCTTCAAAATTTTGATGCGATCGAAGTCCATCTTCGCGATCAGAAGCAGCATATACTTCCTTTAAGCTTTCTCTCTTTTCTTTGATTCTTATAACATCACCATGTGACTCAGTCACATTATGTAATAAGAATCTGCAAATAGGAGCTTAACAGAGTTAGACAATGGACTTTACCTGAAGTAGAGTCAAACTTATTGACTTTAACATCCTTAGGTAAATTTGGTAGCTTCACAAACAGTGCCCCTTCCTTTGGCAATTTTAACAAATGGACCCTTTGGTAATGGTACATGGGACTATCACAGACTTAGCTTTTCTCTTTACCATTTGGTTAACCGAGTTGACTATGGTCGATCCCTTCTATTGGGAAGAGAATGATTTTCCTAGATTTCTAGTGTCATCATTGTCAATGTCCATAAAGTTTTGGGAAGTCGATCTTCTAATCAAATTTGCTTTACTAGCCTTCCAAATCATAGCTGATTCAGCAGTACCAAGCAAATAGATAAGATCATTAAGGGTCTTGTCATAGTCTGTTTCATAGGAGTCCCAAAGGAACTCACTATGTGACTTAGAAAGTGATTGAACCACCAACTTTCTCAAGACTTTGACACCCAACTCTCCCGGCTTGTCAATATGTGACTTCATCTCTAAGATGTGATCACACATAGACCTTGCTTGCCATTAGGGCTTGAGTGACCTTGAACTTGTGGGTTAGGGAGAATAATTGGAGGAGGTGGAGGAAGTAAAGTTCCAAGAGATTTGGGAAGATCATAGATGTCTGAGCTAGACATCTTTTGGGAGATATTCAAGATAGTTGATTTAAAGTCCTTAATATAACACCCAACATGAAATATTAAGGCTAGGATCCAAAAACCTATTTATAACTGGAAGAGGGATGCCGTAATCCGAGTTATAAAATAGTTGAAGGTAGGTAAATGACGATTTACCAATTTCCACCATGAAAAACGAAATATAATTAAGTTTTAATTGGATTTGAAACTCCTAGATCTTTTGAGATTCATTGAACTTTTCAATGGCATGTTTCAATATCGAGTGTGCCCTTCAGGTTTTGTGACTGGGATGCCGAGGATCACAAAACAATGTGTGAAGTAACCATGCAAATATACTTGGTACCCTTAATATTTACCCCTCAATCGATGTGTCGGTTAACCACACGAGCTCCACCGATACTATGATAAATATTAAGTTACCCTTTGCCTACCTTGTTAAATCCAGGTTAGTGTGTCGGTTAACCACACACGCTCCACTAACGGTTTAAGCAAAGTGCAAAGTGTAATTTCATGGATTAGCACCTTATTCACATTTTCCTAAGTAACTAAGATTGGGAATTTATAAGTGTTTAGTTACTTAGTATTTATCATTAATACTTTTAATGAAGGGAGAATTATAGTCCTTGTCCTACCTGTTGGGCTAACGACCCTCCACCAGTCAAGGAAGCGGTGGGTGAGAGTGGACACCCATTAAGCTGCCATTTTATAGACAACAACCTTATACCTCCCTTATAGACCGGGTTCGTGAATGAGGCCTACTAATGGTAAGACTGACTTGCTCTTATACATATATATATATATATATATATATATATATATATATATATATATATATATATATATATATATATTATTAACTTATAATATTATAAAGTATAATGGTTGAATTTTAACTTTTAAAATTCTAAGGGCTTAACTTGGAATTAAAGTATTCATTAGAGATAACTTTTCAAATTCCAAAACTTGAGGGCAAGTTTTGAAACTATTCAAAACTCTTGGATTTTCATAACTTATGAGTTTAAGTAAAGCTTTAAAACCTTTAATGAAGAGACTCTTGGACATCCATAACTTGAGGACAAGTTATGGAGCCATAAAAACTATTTATAAGAAAAGACTCTTCATTTTTTTGTAACCTAAGGCATATTTATGAGTTTTTAAGATTCATAAATGTGACTTTTCATATAACTTGAGGACAAGTTACAAAAAAAAAACATTTTATGAACAACTTTTAGACTAATTAGGATTGAAAACAACTAAATTTTTTTTCCATTAATCTAAACTAACTCATAAATCAAGGAAGCATAGAACTTTTGGTAATCCATAACTTATGGAGTTAAATGCTTGTTTTATGATGAAACGTTTCATGTTCCATAACTTAAGAATAAGTTATGGAATTCTTTAAAACATTAACACCAAATTTTGTAACTCCATAAAAACTTTGAATGAATTTTTTTTAAACCTTTTCATATCCATAACTTATGGAGGTTTCAAAACACATAAGATCACAACTTTAAAAAAAAACTTTTTGAGCTCCAAAATTTTATGACAAAATTTGTAACTCCTTAAAACACTTAGATCAAACTTTTAAAACTAATAAAATAATCATATCATTTTATCTTTTACTAAATTTGACCTAATTCAACTCATATAGCAAATGATTCAAATTTTACAAATAATTATTTTTTCACAAAACAAGTAATTATCTTAAAATTTGACAAACTTCATGTTTTTTTTTCTTTTTTTTTCAACTTTGAAAATCAAACATTTGCATGAATATAACAGAAAACAACCCATGGCTCTGATACCACTGTTGGGTTATGGTATACTACAACATCCTATGGTGCACATACAACCCTAAATACCTTGGATCTATGTTTTCTTTATTATACATGCAAATATGAAGTTTCCAAGATATTACCCTATACTAGCATACAAATATCATATACTTGGGTAATAAAATAGATAGAATACATACCTTTTTTGATGTAACTTGTCTTCATGAAGCTTGAGTGCCTAGTGCCCCAAGTGTGACACCTCAAATGGTTCACACAACACCATGAACACTTGGAATAACCTTGAGAATAAGGATACTTTGGTGCTCTCTAGTGAAATCGGCCTTGCCCTTTTGTGTACACACACTAGTGCCCATTTCACCAACCAAGGACATCTTTATATAGTGTGGAGATTAGGGTTAAACCCTAATACCCATGACCTTTCATTTCATATGATCCATGGGTTAAACACTCCATGGACTATCCATGAAAGTTTAGCCCAACCTAAATGAACTTGGCCCATCACACACATATAGATTAATTCTTGATCACTTAATTAATTATAAATTAATTCTTGATCAATACTAATTAAATAATATGATTATATATTAATATATTAGAACTTATAATATATTAATATAAATCACTAGTATCCTTTTTCCTCATCTTGTCTATCCAATTGTCCCGATGCCATGCAACCCAAATGGACCATGCCGGGTCGAGTCAAGTCTTACCAATTATAGTTATGGACTTAGACATTAATCCAACAAATTCCATATAAGAAAGAACTCTGGGCTACCAGACATCATATAATCAAACAATTCTATCACGCAATTCCTCAAGATCCCTAGCCTATCACTAGCATGTTGTTCTAACATAACATAATATCAAATAACAACATGGTAACTTGGGGTCTACTTAACACATCACATCCTTTCTTGATTACTTTCTGAAAACAACTTTGAAAATCTTTTTTAAAACCTTTTTAGTTCCATAGTTTGATACTGGATTCACACGGGTGTTCCTCTAATTCTATCAAACCAAGACTCTACTACCAACTTGTAACGTCTCAAAAATCACAACCAATTTAAACTTTTCAAATGAACCCATTTACTAATAAAAGTGTTTACAAAACTATTGTTTACAAAACTATTGTTTTCAAAACATTGTTCAAAACAGAGTTTCCCAATATCAACAACATAAAATCAAGATGTGTGCGGTCACACCTTCTCCTTCCCACGATCCTCAGAAGTACCTGAAACCATAACCAAAAACTATAAGCCAACGCTTAGTGAGTTTCCCCCAAAGTACCATCACACAAAATACATATCATAAACGAACAAGAATGTTGGTTCCAATCAATATTTGGAGTGGAATCCCCCTGGGTCCACAACCATCAGGCTGGATTATCTGTGGCCCAACCAGTCATCAGACTGGAATGCCAACATACAATAGGTCCACTTATTCATCAAACTGGAATACCAATATACAACGGGCCCACTCATTCATCGGAATGGAATACCCTCGGGTCCACTCAGTCATCGAACTAGAATACCCCCGATCTGTTGACTTATGCACAAAGCAGTAAAGTCTCAACTCAACACAATATATCGACATATAACATATAACAAATGTCGCACCACCCACCCCCGAATGTTTCCGCCATTCTGTATTGGGGGTGCGACATGTTGGTGAGTTCATAAGCGTTTTTGTGCTAAAATTGTATGTCTTTCGGTAAAAATTAACTGAGCGTGTTTCTAGAAAATGATCTTTCTTGACGTAACCGCGGGTTTCTGGTGAAGAAACGAGCTTCAGGCGGGCAGCACTTCGACTGGAAAGAATGTTTTTCTCGGGAACTTCGGGCCGTCGGGACTCGCGTCGTGTTTTAGGGGTGCTACCGGGGCTTCAGGGTGGTTTAGAGGGGCTTAACAGTGTGTAGAAGTAGGAGAGAGGATAGATTTTATCAACCATGGTCAGAAGGCTTTGATTTCTATATATAGCCAAAGATTTGACTCTCACGTCATGAGTTTTGCATAACTCACGTCGTGAGTTTGGTCCCGATTCGCTCATGGCATGCGCCATAAGCCCACTTGCTCTGGAAGGATCAATCAGCCTGCTCACGTCGTGAACACTGTGTTCACGTTGTGAGTTCTGACATAGTGTCGAAGTTCGTGTCCCAAACTTCAGAAATTCATATATTTTGCATACGAACTCCATTTTCGACGTTCTTTATATCCACGCGTAGGTGAGATTATGCTCTACAACTTTCATTCATACTCCGCCGGCTAATTTTGAATTAAATTTTAATATTATATTTTTAACAGGCCGGGATAGGAAAAGCCCGTTAAAAATTCATATCTTCTTCATCTGACGTCCGTTTTCGTCTGTCTTTTTACCGTACTTCTACTATTGTCGGGATCTTCGATTTTCGTTAAGGTTGCGTCGGCTAAAAGTCGCTTGATCTCTATTTTGAGTTTTTAGTTGTCTACTGCTATATCCGAAACTTAGAAAAATCCTAACTTCCTCATACGAAGTCAGATTTGGACGTTCTTTTTATACACGTTTACGGTTTAACATAATCTACGACTTTTGTTTAGATACATGAGGCTAAAAAGTACTTTATTGAAATTTCACTTTTTACACTTGACAGTGTTTTACCGGTTTTGTCGCGAATCTTTGTTTAGTCATAACTTCTTCGTTATATCTCAGATTTTTGTGTTCTTTATATTTCTGAAAATCATGATACGATATCTAAGATATTATGTACCTCAATTGAGACTTTTGATTATTTTATTTTAGATGCTATTTCTTTATTGTATTGAAAATAGATTACAATACTCGACTTTAGATCATTACATTGCCTTGAAATATCGGGTTGTCACAACAAACATAATCAACAGACAGATAATCATGCAGCCAAAATGTAACACCCTGTTCGAGATTATTCTGTGATTCGGGGTTGTGACCCGAAGATCGGTTATCATAAGACTTTGGGCCTTGGGGAAAAGAGATATTTAGACCCCTTTGCATGTAGGTAATGTAGATTAGGTGATCTGAGAGTTCGGTTGGTGCTTTAGAGCCCAAGGTATAAGCATAAAGTGATAGTTCGAGCCTTTTATGAATTTTGGATTTTTGTTCGAGAAGGTTTTAGTACAAAATATTTAGATAATATTGTAGAGATCCTTAATACCTTTTTGTGGATATAGAGAACATCAAAATCGGAGTTAGAACGAAGAAGTTATGCCCGCTTGAAGTTTGGTATGTTTTGGGTTATGTTGAGTACGTTGGGCGTACATAGGGGAGTACGTTGGGCGTACTGAGGATCCTTGAGTATGCTGGGCGTACGCGATTAGTGCCCAAACCCTATTTTTGTGGTTTGAGTGCTCTTTAAGCTCCTTAACTCCCCTAACCCCACTCTATTCTAAACCTCCACCCTTCCAACACCCCATCCATTAAACCCTAACCCTAGTTGAGCCTTGTGTGCTAAAATAATGTGTTTTTGAGTGCTTTGGAGTATGCATGGTGCACCTTGGAGAAGAAGGAACTTCTTGGGGAAGTTTTGGTAGCATTAGAGCTTGTAGAGCTGGACTTTGTTCACCTTGATCTATCTTTTAGAGTATAAAGTTTGAATCTTGATGATGTATTTGTTAGATCTTGAAAGTTTGTGACCTTGTTATGGATAAAGTTGGAAACTTTATCCATCTAAACATTATTTTGATTCAGATCTGAAGGTTGGAGACTTGTACTTAATGGATTAAGTTGAGAAATATGAACTTTTGGGTCCCGTTGACACTTAAAGACTAGATGTTGTTTGTTGGGACCGTTCTAATGGATAAAGTTGAAAACTATATCCATTATAAAGCTATTATGAACCATAAAAATGTGATATTGGCCCTTCTATCCCATCCATGCAGGAGTTGTGATGTTTTATTGGGTTAAGAACATTGGGTTTTGGACATTAAGCACTTTATAGCCATGCAAAGTCATAAAGTTGGAAACTTTATGACTTAGGACATTATTTTGGGCTTGGAATCGAGTTTTGGATGTAAGAACTTAATGAAATAAGCTCTTAATGGAGTTTTGGGACAGGGTTGCGTACGTTGGGTGTACCTGGTGGTACGTTGTGCATACGCGGTCAGCTCCCTGCTTTTGGTCAACATTAGAGTAGGTTGGGCGTACTCTTTTGGTATGCAGGGCGTACTCTGCTGGGAAGAAATATTGACTTTTGGAACTTAACCGTTGACTTTGACTTTTACCAAGGATGACCAAGTTTGACCTAAGGGCATTTTGGGTAATTTGATTTATAATTTGAGATTTGGGTTGCTCTCAATTGTATAGGTAACTGGTAAAGATAGCTTTTAGAGAAGTGATCGGTGTAACTATTCTTTCAGACTGTAAGGTGAGTTTTCTCACTATATCCATGGGTCGAAGTCACCAATGACGACCCATTACATGTTATATGGAACGCTAGTTGTCTCTGTGATGCTTGCATGGAAGACCAGGATCTGGCCCTTGGCAATTGTATGAAAGACTAGGATTTGGCCCCTGGCACTTATATGTAAGACCGGGATTTAGCCCTCAGCATTGCAAGGAAAGATCATGGGGGTAGCCCATGACACTTGTATGTAAGACCGGGATTTGGCCTTGTGTGCAAAAAGAAGGTGTTTTGAGTGCTTTGGAGTATGCATAGTGCACCTTGGAGAAGAAGGAACTTATTAGAGAAGTGTTGGTTGTATTGGATCTTGTAGATCTGGACTTTGTTCACCTTGATCTATCTTCTAGAGGCATAATGTTTGAATCTTGATGATGCATTTGTTAGATCTAGCTAGTTTTGAATGTTATGAGCTTTTTTGTCATTTTAGTGCATAAATTTTAGATCTTTAAAGTTTGTGACCATGTTATGGATAAAGTTGGAAACTTTATCCATCTAAACATCATTTTGATTCAGATCTAAAGTTTGGAGACTTGTACTTAATGGATTAAATTGAAAAAGATGAACTTTTGGGTCCCTTTGAGACTTAAAGACTAGATCTAGTTTATTGGGACCATTCTAATGGATAAAGTTGGAAACTTTATCCATTATAAAGCTATTATGAACCATAAAAATGTGATCTTGTCCCTTCTATACCTTCAATGCAAGAGTTGTGATGTCTTATTGGGTTAAGAACTTAGGGTTTTGTACATTAAGCACTTTATAGCCATGCAAAGTCATAAAGTTGGAAACTTTATGACTTAGGACATCATTTTGGGCTTGGATCTAAGTTTTGATGTAATAACTTAATGAAATAAGCTCTTAATGGAGTTTTGGGACTGGGCTGCGTAAGCTGGGCGTACCTGGTGGTACGATGCGCATACGAGGTAAGCGCCATGCTTTGGGTCAACATCAGAGTACGTTGGGCGTACTCTCTTGGTACGCAGGGCGTACTCCGCTTGGAAGAAATATTGACTTTTGGACCTTAACCGTTGACTTTGACTTTGGCCATGGATGACTAAGTTTGACCTAAGGGCATTTTGGGTAATTTGATTTGTTGTTTGAGATTTGGGTTCCTGTTAACTGTATAGGTAATCGGTAGAGATAAATTTTAGAGCAGTGATCGGTGCAACTATTCTTTCAGACTGTGAGGTGAGTTTTCTCACTATATCCATGGGTCAAATCCACCAATGTCGGCCCATTACTTGCTATGTGGAATGCTAGTTGTCTCTGTGATGCTTACATGGAACACTAGGATCTAGCCCCTGGCAATTGTATGAAAGACCAGGATTTGGCCACTGGCACTTGTACGTAAGACCAGGATTTATCCCTCGGCATTGCAAGGAAAGACCATGGGGGTAGCCCATGACACTTGTATGTAAGATCAGGATTTGGCTCTCGGCATTGCAATGAAAGACCATGGGGGTAGCCCATGACACTTGTAGGTTTTGGAATGTGGTATTTTGTGGAACTCATTAAGCTTTGTGGATACGGTTTCATATTTATGGTTTCAGGTACTTTCGGTTCGAAAGGGAAGGGCCTAGCGTGACTACATAACATCCCCCAGAGTTTTCCGCATTGGCAATTAATGATATTACTCTAATGTTTAAATGATATATTCACTTTGATCAGTTTTGGAACAACTCGTTTGTATGATTTTTTTTAAATGAAATAAATTACCTTGGATTTTCGAGACGTTACACAGAAATCACAGGTAGTCCTACAGATCTACCGCTCTACGCATATAAGCAACTAGCATATAATCATATAGATCTATCCCATACTCAGCATATCATAAATCAATATATATCAATTTATCAATCCAATGAGTCGGCCTTCGTGCCTTCGACCTTTAAGTACAGTGAGGAAAACTCACCTCACAATCTGACGAAACTTTGAATGATAAACCGGTCCAAATACCGCTCAAAATACCCAAAATGCCTTTAAGTCAAACTTGGGGAGCCTTAGTCAAAGTCAAAGTCAACGGGTCAAGAAACGTCAACCCAGACCGAGTACGACCCATGTACTCAGCTGGTACGCCCCGCATACTCGCGATCCAGATCGGGATCCTTTAGGCATACGCTTGACGTTCGGCAGGTTACACCCATCGTACGCGAGGTCTTAACAACTTCCTTTTTAGGGCTTAATTCCTTAAGTCACTACGTCCAATTTTCAGTCTTAGCCCCAAATGACATCCCAAACCATAAAGTTTCCAACTTTATGGTTCTACATGTGTAAATCAAGCCCAACAACAAAACCCTAACTTACCTTAACCACTAAAGCTCTTAATGGCTTGTATGAAAGAATATCAGGGGCCAAGATCATATTTTTATGACTCAAGACATGGAAACACGTCCAAAAAGGATAGCCCAAATGTTTTATAACATGCCTTACACAAGAAATGCTATATTTAGGGACAAAAGCTCATATTATCTTCATGTAAGCATGATCTAGCTACTTAATCATCAATGTGGGAACTTTTTACCTTCTGGAGCTGGAGAATGATGCAAACTTCCAGATCCAAGCTTTCTTCTAGCTTCTAAGGTTCACCACTACCTTTTTCCTCCTTGTAATCACACAAAAACACAATCAAAGGTCTCAAAGTGCAATAAAGGGGGCTAGGGTTTGCAAGAAAACGACTTAAGTGATGGAGGCTAGAAATGGGGTGAGGAGATGGGACTTAAGGATTAATAAATAGGGTCCAAACCTTTGGATTAGGGTTTGAGTCTAGACGAGTTACGTCCGGCGTACTATGGTAGTACGCCCAGCGTACTCAAAACGATGTTGTTCCCATTAATAGGCCTTACGCCCAGCGTATCGTGCTTGTACGCCGAGCGTACGAGTGTTTCGCCCAAAAATTACAACAATGTCACTATGGGCCATTTTTCAAATAAAACCTCATTCCAAGGGTCAAAATGAAATATTTCCTCACATTAGGGTTAAATTTAGGAATACCTTGATGGGTTTTACATGCACTAACGCAGATAAATCCTTAACACTTAAGGGTACATGCAACCTAATGATCTATGTCATAACTCAATTGAGGTAGTATTCTATTGAACAACAAAACCATAAACCCTAGGCTAAATTTCGAATTTAACAAAACAAAGGTAGGGTTTACTTACCTTTTAGTTATTGTAGTAAATAACTAATCAAAACCTTCTTGAAAAACTTTTGGAAGCAAGCACCACAAGTGTCGTACCTCTAATTGTTCATACCCAAACCCTAGCAACCAAGGAACTTGAAGAGAAAAAGAGAGGAGAAGAGTAGAAATTTCGGCCTAACCCTCTAAAGAATGTCATGGCCGAAATTCTAAGGCTAAGGATCTTATATAGCTGAGGTAGCTTGGTGCCAATGCTATGGTTTAAGAAGGAAACCCTAATCCCTTCGCTTGGTGACCAAGCAGCCCATTCCCTCCTCATTCAAGGGCTTGGACGAAATTCCTTGGGCTTGCCCAAGTGATTTTCGTCCACCTAATCCGATGAGGTCCATGGGCTCCTTTCCTCAACTTTAAAAAAAAACCAAATAGACACTTCACTTTTAATTAATCCAATTAATCCCAAAATTAATTCCAATTAATTTATGATTAACTATTAATTAACTAATATTATTTCCAATTAATATATTATTCTCTGTTGGGGTGCAAAGTTCTTCATGTATGACTTTGTAATGTTTTGACTCTTGTAGACCCACTTGCATGTGGTGTATTAGCCTTTAGACACATGTGTTAGTGAGAGTGAGAGAGAGACATGTAAACACCACTATAAATAGTGGGTTCATACCACTTGTAGAGGTGTGCTTGAGAGGTGTAAAAAATGAGTGTGTAAATGTGTGTTATTTATTTAGATGTAGATCTATGTCCCTTTTTGTAACACCATACATATTCAATACATCTCTTAAACACCCAAATCACCATGTTCATTGTGCAAACTTTAATTCCGCATGCCAAACCATGTTCTTTGTCACTACAATTGGTATCAGAGCGGGTCTTCAAGATCAAGGTGATTTTTGAAGAACGATTCTCGGTTTTGGCAACTTTTATCGCAATTTGGAACAATTTTGGTGAGTCTCTCTCTATGATCTCTCGTAATCATTAAATCGTGCGTTGCGTTTTTGAATTTTGATCGATTTGAATCATTGGATCAAATTTTTCTTGAAAAACCCCGTTGTGTGATCCAATAATTTTTTTAGATCATTCCAACCAAAATCAAAATCAATCTTACTGTTCATTAATGGAGCCCAAAGTTTGTTTAAAATACGATATCTTTTACTGTTCATCGGATTGGATTTGTAAGCCCAAAAGTATATGATCCGATATCTTAAAATCAAGAGTCCAATATTTCGTTAGTTTATGATCCAAAAGAATGAGTTCGGTTACTGTTCATCTGATTAGAACCCACTACATTTGTTTTTGATCCGCTTTCATTAGGTGAGCTCAGATTCGATTCCAGCGTCTTGATTTTTTAGCACGCTTCAACTGGTTGTACCTTAGAACTCATACGCATCTATTCTTGCTTCTTAATCTACTGCGTTTGAATGTTCTTCTCAATTTCTCGATAATTTTTCCTTCTTCCTTTGGATTGATGTCGATTAATGATCAGATAAAGCTTTACGATTTCATATGATTCATATATGATGAAATCGATTTTATATGAGTCATATCTTTGAAATCAGAAATTGGTACTTTGATTTTGATGAAATTGTTGATCAAGAACACTTGATGAAGGTGAAGAACAGCTAATGGAACGTCTTTTGATCTGAAATTAGACCTTAGAATCATCAATTTCGTGTTTATGTTCTTTGATTTTGAAAACTCAAACTGTGAATAAGTCAATGACGATGGCTTGACGTTTACTGGTTTTGATTTGGATTTGAAGTCGATTTTAATGATTGATTTCGAAATATGGTATTGAGTTTAAAGGATGCTAAGAATCGACTGGAAAGGCTTTGATATCAGGTTCAAAAAGTTAAGAACGAAGGTTTTTGGAATCTGAATTCACGAAAAATTGAAGACGATGGTCGAGGGTACGAATGTCCAGGAACGAACAGGTTGATGTTCGAAGAATTGATATTTGGAATCGATGTGCGAAAATTTGATTTTGGGATTGTTCGAATTTATTGGATGTTTGATGTTTTGGTTACAGTCGATTTTGGAATTGGGGCGTATTGTTCGAATGTTTGGAGTCGATGGTTGATGATAGAACGAACGAAAGTTTTTCGTTTTGTGGTGATTTTTGGATGTCGACGAGTTTTTGGATATTTGGTGAACTGAAAAACGAACGAAAAGTGATCGACTGTGTTGATTTGGTGATTAACATTCGAAGATTTGGGAATCGATGGTTTGAAGAACTGTAACAATGAACTGTAAGAACGAAGAATGGTTTTTTTTGGGTTGAATGTACGAAGTGAACAAATCCGATTCAGAGATATTCAGAGGTTACTGTACATTCAGAGTCTTCGTATGCTTCGCATTCGTGTGTTTGGGAAAAATTTTGGGAAGATGATTTTCATACGAAGAGGAGAGAGAAGGAAACTCTTCGTATGTTTGGGTGAAAAATTTTCGTGTGTTTGGTTCCTGAGATTTCGTACGAAGCGTTTATAAGAAACGTACGAAGCGATCATGTGAATTGATGAAAAAGAAAGACATATTTTCGAAAATGGTCCTTGAAAATTCGCATGTTTGTCACCTGAAAAGTTCGTATGTTGGGTTGCAAAATTTCGTATGTTGGGTTGCAAAAGTTCGTATGAAGCAAAACCAAAATTTTCGAATATACTCCCTCAAGTTTTGACTGTTTGACAAAGGGAAAAAGCAAGCTTCGAATGTTTGATCAAAATTTCGTATATTTTGATCAAAAAGCAAAATTTTCGAAAATCACCCCTGAAATTTCGAATGTTTGGCAAACTCATCAATTAATTGAAGTTTCGAATGTTTGACACTTTTCACCCAAATTCGAATATTTTCTGAAATTTCGAATGTTTGATCAACTCTTCGTATGTTTGGTGCACAATGGCAGAATTTTCAAAAATAATCCCTGAGGCTTCGAATGTTTGGCGGTTCATACCCAAATTCGAAAAAGGACTGTTTTTGCTGAAAATTGAAGAAAATACATTTCAAGCCCCTGCAGTTTGTGCAAATTGACGCTTTCTACCCAGCTTTGGAAAAGGGGAGAGTTTTACATATTTTGCTGTTTTGGGCGCACCGGGTCACTGCAGAATTTTGAAATTGACAATTTCTACCCATTTTTGAGAAATTTTGTCAAAGGCGATCCGTGAACGAAGCTAAAAATTGAATATTTTTTCGATTTTCCGGATTAAAGCACAATGTTTATGCCACATGTTAAGGGGGAGTTTTGACACGAAAAATTCCGAATAGAGCACGTTCTCTTTCCTTGAAGGTTTTATAATCAAATTTCGATTATAAAAAGGGGGAGAAATTTATATGGAAATTCGAACTTGAATTTTTCATATTACGCGGATTTGAAGACCGAAGTGATCTTAATTTTTGAAGCTTACGAGATGATGCAATTGGAAGTTCGAAAAGATTTATTTTCGAAATGGGTTTGGTATTATTGAAGATTTTTGGGATGTGTTTTTATGCGCAACTTTTGGGTGATTGTTTGGAGTTAATCATTCGTTGCTGCTCGGTTTGTATGGTTTCACATCCTAGAGCCCAAATTGAAGAATCATGGAAGAATTGAAGATTGAAGTTCGTTTCGACATGTGTCACGCTTGAGGCTCGAACCGCGTAGTTGCTCGACTTTGGAAGATTTGAAGTGGGTCATCCATTCCTAACTTTGAGGGGGAGAATGTTGGGGTGCAAAGTTCTTCATGTATGACTTTGTAATGGTTTGACTCTTGTAGACCCACTTGCATGTGGTGTATTAGCCTTTAGACACATGTGTTAGTGAGAGTGAGAGAGAGACATGTAAACACCTCTATAAATAGTGGGTTCATACCACTTGTAGATGTGTGCTTGAGAGGTGTAAAAAATGAGTGTGTAAGTGTGTGTTATTTATTTAGATGTAGATCTATGTCCCTTTTTGTAACACCATACATATTCAATACATCTCTTGAACACCCAAATCACCATGTTCATTGTGCAAACTTTAACTCCGCATGCCAAACCATGTTCTTTGTCACTACATTCTCATAATATATTAACAAATTATTTATTTTGATTTCTAATTAATTTATTAACCATATAATAAATTAATAAATCGGTCTCTCTCTCTAAAAGTTATCATATTCAATTGTTGGGTTTGAGGGCAACCCAAAAGGACTGTGCTACTATAAATTAAAGTTTATATTATGGGCTTAGACACCCAATCCAGCATACCTCATCGTTGGGATGTTACAATACACGAGGTTATCGGTGATGGCGGTCGGCCATGGCGTCCATACTCAGCTTATCAGTTTGACGAAACGTGGTCGGGAAGATCTTGGACCGATTAAATCTGCGGATTTTCGGTCGGCATGGTGAATGTATAGGTTATTGTTGTTTTTACCTGTTGGGATTTTGTTTACGGTTTTCACTGATACATCGGTGTGTGATGTTTTCGGCTATGGTATTGGTTGTAGATTCCTTTTTCGGTTATGTGGTAGGTGGTGCAAAGTCAGGAGGTCCAGGTCGGATCAGGTCTGTGAGCTTTTGTTCAGCATGGGTAACGTATGGGGTGGCTCTGTTTACTTAGATGTTAGGCATGACTTTGGGGTCTTCAAGATATGACCAAGGGAGTTAGTTCTACTCATTGTGGGTTAGTGGTGTTATGTTGGAGTTCGTTTTTTGTTAGGCCACGTATTTCTCGATAATAATGGCGTTGGAATAAGTGTCGCCGATTTAGAGAGGCCACATTAAATGTTATTTAGATTTTTGGAGTTTCTACTCGGATTGGCTTATGAGTCTGGTTTTGTAACCCTTTTGCTGATGATTGCAGATGTCGGTATTCAAAGTGATCTCGAATCATGTTGAAGAAATCCGGTTTAGAGAATCCACAAGGGGTTCGAAGGGTGTTGTGAGAGTAAATTGTAAGGACAGATTTCGAGGATGAAATCTAATTTAAGTGCGGGAGAACTGTAACACCCGTTTTCCAGAATGGATCAGATGAGGGATTTGGGGGATCAAAGGAAAGATTTTTGGGAAACATCTAGTGCCACAACATAGTGAATGGACCACCACTATGTGGAATGTTTAATACATTAATACATGTTTGGATGGCCACCATGACGAGGAAAGAGGAAGGCCACAATGTGGCAATCGATGCAGCCCAAGCCCATGATTTTTAAGGGTTTCTCCATATTTAAAAACCTAATCTCAAGGATTATGGCATCCTCTTCAACCTCCAACCCCTCTCCTATGAAATTCTAGCCTCCATGAAGATTAGAAGGCTTGTTCTCAAGATTTGAAGTCTAATCCTTGGATTTTTGGTGAAGCTTGAGAAGAAGGAAGTTCACAAGGAAGCAAGGAAGCCAATAACAAGCTTCGATCCATCGTCCTCTTCAGTTTTCTAAGCTATTTGGTGTATAAAGTTATCACATTGACACCTTTTCTTCTAGATTCAAGTTTGATATCATCTTTGGGTAGTTTTTGTTTCCTCCGTGAATGCTTTTGGAGTTTGAGAAACTCCAGAGCTTGTTGTGACTCTCAAATGGTCATTAGATTTTGTTAAGTGAGAAAAAGGCCCTAGTTTGGGTGTTCTTGGTCCCATGCTCAGTTTTTAGCCTTGGAAGAGAGTATTGGGTTGTAGATCTTGCTTTGGGGTAAGGTGCTAATGGATATAGTTGGAAACTTTATCCATTAAGTCATCGAAGAGAAGTAGATATGAAGTTTCCGACTTAGATCTGTATGGATTAAATTCTTAATAGAGTTTTGAGACAAACTTCCAGTTCCCACGACGTGGCGAGGCCCAAATCCATGATTGTTCAGATCATGTCACGCCCACAACCTGGCTAAGGAAGGCCCACTTTGTGGTGATATCCTGCATGTCGACTGTTTTGTCTGTACATGCCAACGACGTGGCCTGAAGTTCCCCACGTCGTGGTGGCCGTTTACTTGGTTGACCGTTGACTTTTATTGATCGTTGATCACTGACTTTTGACCAATTGTTTATGGGTCAAACTTCAAGGACTTGGGTTGTCGATTAGGGATTTATCTTACAGTCGTTGCGCGAAGACGATTGATGCAAGGAATGAGGGCATTGTTTTGTTTTCAGGTTTGTATTTTAGGTGATTTTCCTCACTATACTATGTATTACAGTGTATATCCTTGTGTGTTAAGATATAGGAGTAGTGGTATGCTAGTTAGACTACTAGTAGGTTGTTGATCGTCTAGTGGAGTGCCCTAGGGGTTGTATGTAGTTACGTAGGATAGCCTGAGAACTCTTGATCTTGGATTTCTTTCGTATTCCTTGTTTGGTTGTGGCTCTAGAGTGGGATCTCCTGTTCAAATGTCTATCTCACCTCTAGTTACATATATTTATTCATTCCTTATAGATTTACTAGCAGTGACATAGTGTACAGTATGAGGCCTAGTATGCAGTAGTGAGTTGTTAGACAGGTAGACTAGGGCAGATAATTGCATGTACTTATGTGTTTACTTTATTGCTTGTTTCTTACATATGTCGACATATTAGGTGCTAGGTTGAGGCGATCCTGCTTTGTGTTGTAGGCCAACATACCCGGGTGGGCCAGTGGTGTGTTGTTGGCCAGTGGAGGGTCAGTTGTATGCTAAGAGAGAGCAATCCAGGTGAACCAAAAGCCTTGCAAGGCAGGCCAGACGAACTGTAGGCTCGGGAGTGGTCCAGGCATGTTGTAGGCCTTGCAAGGTTGGACAGATAAACTGAAGGCTCATGTGTTTGCATGCATTATATGTATATTGTGGTGTGTGGTATTTTGGGGGAACTCACTAAACTTTTTCTTACAGTTATCGATTAAAAGTTTTTCAGGTACCAATGGTGATCGTGGGATGGCGAAGGCGTGACTGTACACACACACATCAACAACAAAGGAGATTCAGTATTCATTATATTACTATGATTTTTTAAAAAACTTTATTTTGGAACAAATGGTTTTAATAACTTGGATCTTGTGAATATGGTATTTTATCTAAATTAAAAATGAAAATTTTTGTTGTGAAAATGGGACGTTACAATGCACTTCTCTGTCTCTTACTCGGTTCTTCCCATATGTCTTACTCTTAGCTTGTAATACAGGCCTAGTATCAGATTCACCATCACCAATTCACAGGAGCCCAACTCAAGGACCACAGGAACGACCCAAGAGATCTAAGAAAATACCAGCTCGACTCCTTGATTGAAAGTAGTTGAACGAGCCTTGCATCTGCATGGTTTTAGGAGGAGGACTTAGTCATTCCTCATGGTCAAATAATAGGAGCTAATTCCCCTCAATTAGAACCCATGTTTACACTTAGTGCATGCATTTCCTTTTATTTAGCAATTAGTTAGTTTCAGTCCTTATATAAATTTGTAACGTTTGAAGGTTAGAATATATGCAGAAAATTGTTACAAAATTCTCCTATGTTTCTAATTCTTCCCTGTTCTCTGTTCTTGGAGACTCACCTACTCAACGGGTGTCTATCATTGGTGCTTTCATTCCATTCCCATGCCTCCAAAAAAAGAAGCCCAGGTGGGTGACCCACCAAATGTACATGATCAACTACAAGCTCTGATTCACTTATCCACCGCCACAACCACATGCCTTGACGTCGTTTCCAACCAACTCACCATGCAAGCCAGCAAAATGAACAACCAAACGGAAGCTGTCAATAACCTCATAACACTTCTCGCCACCAACAACATCAATCAAGGACCACCACCCCACCACCACAATCAACCCCTCTAACCCAAAATCAGCCTTACCAATTTCAATGGTCCTAAACCTCTCGATTGGCTCTTTCAAGCTAATAACTATTTCGAGTATTATACCATACCTCTCAACCAACGTGTTCCACTGTCCATATTCTACTTCATCGGTGATACCCTTTCTTGGTACAAACACTTAGCTACTAACCACATGCTAGGAACTTAGCCTGAGTTTTCCCACGCTTTAGAACTCCGTTTTGGCCCATCTACCTACGAGAACCATGAAACTGCTCTCTTTAAGCTCCGCCAAACATCCATTGTTCTCGCATATCAAGCTGAATTTGAAAATCTTAGAAACCAAGTTCGCGGACTGCCTAGTAACTCACACTTGAATTGATTCCTCTCAGGATTACGGCATTGATATTCAGAATGAATTGACCATACTTCACCCTACTTCCCTCCACCAAGCTTATGGCCTGACCAAATTGGTGGAAGATAAGTTGTCCATGGTTCAACCTCGCCCACCATAATCATGCCACACCTTCAAACCCTAAACCCACCTCCACTGGTATTTTAACCTTACCACCCATCTCCAAACCCTCAGTTCCCATAACTCGATTATTCCCAGAGGCGCTGCAAAAACAACAGGCAGATGGATTTTGTTTCCGCTGCCTGGAGAAGAACACCAGGGCACAAGTGCACACAACCCCAATTCATGTTGGTCGTTGATAATGATGAGATAGATATTGACACCACATATATCACCCTTGCTTCCACTGATTTCAACCACAACAATTCAGATCACTAATTCTTATCCTTATCCACCGCCACCTTCTCTGGGTTGTCCTCCCTGCAAGCACTATGCGTCATCGGATTCATCAAAAACCATCCAGTCACCATATTAATCGACTGTGGAAGCACCCACAACATTATTCAACCCCAGATCGCTTCGTTTCTTCAAATCGATAACAAACCCATTCTGGAATTCTCTGTAATGGTTGGAAAGTGTGACAACATCAAATGCAATGGCCTTTACCTAGACCTGGCCGTCGAGTTGGATCACACGATCTTCACCATTCTTTTTTTTGTTCTTGCTGTAGAAGGCGCCGATATCATCTTAGGTGTTGCATGGTTACACACATTGCTCCCGATTTTAGCTGATTTTTGCATCCCACGATTCACTTTCAGAGTGGGGCCCAAGACTGTTACCTTACGGGGTGAGTCTCTACCTTCCTCCATTTCCACACCCTAACTCAAAACCCTACTCACTAATACTAGCGTATCTTCCATATACACCTTTCACTTTCACTTTGAACCACACACTTCCCCAAACTCCCCAACGCTTACTCACCCAGACGCCACAATTAAACAACTCCTTATTACCTACCGTTCCATCTTTCACACTCCCAAAACCCTCCCCCCATCCCGATCCCAAGATCACGATATTCCCACCCTACCATATGTTTCTCCCGTCAATGTCAAACCCTATCGCTATCCTCACTACCAGAAACAGGTCATGACTACCTTAATTAACGAGGTGCTTAGAGATGGTATCCTCACCCCGAATTAGAGTCCCTACTCCTCCCCCATTCTTCACATAAAAAAGAAAGCTAGAACATGGTGCTTTGCGTCGATTATAGGGATCTTAATGCCATCACCATCAAATATAGGTAATTGATTCCAACAATTGATGAGTTACTTGATGAACTCCATGGCGCTTCTATCTTTTCTAAGATTGAACTCCGCGCCGGGTACCACCAAATCCGAGTCTCCACCACTGACACGCATTAAACTGCCTTTCGTACAATTGATGGTCTCTACGAATTTCTTGTCATGCCCTTTGGGATCTCCAATGCACCCTCCACCTTCCAAGCCACTATGAATGACTTTTTTCGCCACGTCCTACGTCGATACATACTCGTTTTCTTTGACGATATCCGGGTGTATAGAACAACACCAAAACAACATTATGGTCACCTCCAAGATGTTCTGGACACCCTTGCCCGCCACCGTTTTCATGCGAAGCAGTCAAAGTGCACATTTGGGGTTCCCACTACTGACAACTTAGGCCATATTATCTTGGATCAAGGTGTCCCTACAGATCCAGGAAAAATTCGAGCCATCCACACTTGGCTCCAACCAACCTCATTCACTGCCTTACGTGGATTCCTTCGCCTCACTGGCTGTAGCAACTCGTTATTTCAAATCAATGTAAGTCAAGCATATTCAAATAAAAGTCTAAATTGTAACCGTGTACAAGTGAATAACGTTGATACAATAAGAACTTTGAAGGCATGTTTATATAAGTAGTATGAGCATGCTTTGAAAACCATACATATATAAGCTATATATATACTTATAGATTGAAAACTTTGCATACATATGTTTATATAGCTTGATATGGTTATATATAAGAGATACTATGATGAAATAAGATAAAAGGAGTCAACATAAGTCAAAAGATTTAAGTTGAAAGAAAAACATATGTGATTTTGGTTTTTAATATCTTGAATCAAATTGGTTTTCGGTCTTGAATGTCCACTAAGGCCGAAATCTCCTTAATAAGAGAACCTAGGACCGAAATCAATACCATGGTACACCTTAGGACCGAAATCAATACCATGTTACACCTTAGAACCGAAAACACTTCTTGGATCATCTTTATGGCCGAAAACATAATCCATAGACCATACCAAACCGAAATATACTCCTTTATGGCCGAAAACACCCTCAAATATCTAAATATCTTATCTTAATTCAGCTTCCCAATGTGATATAATTCAATTACCACCGTAAACATCACCTCAACCGCATACCTTTTTCCTTCATACTTAAGCAACAAAATGGGATCATTTAAACACTTTCGGTAAGCATTTATCACCTCATTTGCTCTCAAGTGTCAAAACATGTACCCAGTTAAACTTCAAACCTTCAAAGTACATTCAAGAACACATCGTATATGCATCCAAAATTTCCAAAAAATTAGTAAGTTACTATGATTTGGTTTAGTCTTTTAAAAACATTTAACATATAAATTCAACTAATTTGTACATAATATTATGTGTATAATATTATTAGGATACGTTTGTTAACACGTGTTCTAACCAGGGAATCGTCACTACCACATCGTAACCAACCATGCTTAAAATTGATGATTTTGCTCTATTTCATGTTCCTTGTTTGGTTGTGGGCTTAGGGTATAATTATTTATTCGACCGCCTTTTTAATCATAATTATATAAATCTTATATTTATATAAGTTTAAAACCATTTAAACTTGTTAAACAAAAATATTATTTTTTCAATCTGTTTTAGTACCATTTGGACATAAATGTTAAATTTCACGTAACAACTTTATGACGGATTTTACGATTTAAACTTGCAAAATCATTAACAATACAAAGGTTTTCGTTTCAGTAGAACACATACATATAAACTATAATAGATATAGTTTATGGAACTTACATATCATTTAACACAGTTGAGATACAATACGGAAAACAAACATATAAACTATAATAGGTATAGTTTATGGATCATATGTACTATATTACCAAGTTCAGAATACATTACAGAAAACAAAGATATAAACTATAATAGATATAGTTTATGAATCATACGTACAATTATATATCATAAAAAGGACTTTTCATTATTCTACATGTAACCGTCAATATAGCATTTGTGAGACACACTTCACGTACTTATCTAAGTACCAACCAAGTCCTGAAATTATAACCAGAGTCTCCTGTAGGGAGAGCGTGAAATTTGTGTATAGATCTATACGGGACTGACAATCTCGCACCTTAACTATTAGCTATAGTTAGGTCGGCATGCCTGGGGTGACAAATGTCGTACCGATTGCGACGCCTGAAGAACGTCGTGTTCAGGCCATCTTAGTTCATCAAGCATGGTTATGATAACTCACAATTTGATATTGAACAATACGATTAGTGTATGAATAAGTAAACAAATTCACATAGTTTTATTAAATAATAAAACTACAATACAATATTTTACAATACAGCTGGTGAATCCAGGCACTTACAATTACAGAGTTTTTATACAAGTACAAATACAGAATACTATTCCAGTACAGAGAAAACATATTTTCATGGTTTTATGTGAATTAAAACTACATTATACTATCTCAGAGTACAATAACATTTACACGTCTTGGTCTTAGGGTATTAAGACTACAACACATTACAACATAAAATATATGATTTTTTGGAAAAACATACTTACATTTTCAAGGAACAAATGACATATTTCAATTACAAACATACTAATGAACTCACCAACTTAATTTTTGACACTCTTTTCAAAATTACTTGTATTCTCAAGAAATCAGTAAACAGGTATCCACAGGTTTTGAGAAGACGGAGCCTCATATAGTCATGTCTTTTAGTTTTTGCTATACATTTTGGTGTCAAGTATACATTGATTTGAATACGAATGTAAAACTATACATTATAAATGTAATGGTTGTTTTACTTTGATTACTATTATGCAATTATTGTGATGCTGAACATGACATCCTCCGCCCCCGAACGTTTCCGTCGTTCCGGTTTGGGGGTGTGACATCGGCTACTACGAAATTTCGTCCACCATTATGCACAAATTGCAGCCCCTCGCACTGATATCCTTAAGCTCAAACAGTTTATGTGGTCTCCAACTACTCAGATGGCATTCGAGGCACTCAAAACAACCATGTGCTCGTTAGTCACACCCACACTTCCAAATTTTACAGCACCATTCGATGTTACCACAGATGCATCCAACGTGGCTATTGGGGCTGTCCTATCTCAATACAATAAACCCATTTATTTCTATAAAAAGAAGATGTGTTCATGCATACAAGCTTATTTGACCTACGTCTACGAGTTATTTTCAATTACAGAAGCAGTCAAAAAATGGAGGCAATATTTGTTGGGTAGGCCTTCTGGATCTTCACTGATCAAAAAAGTATAAAACATTTGTTGTTATAGGTTGTTCAAACTCCGGAACAATATAAATGGGCGATCAAACTCATTAGGTTTGACTTCTAAATCTTCTATAAACCAGGGAAAGAAAACAAAGTTGCTGACGCCTTAAGTTGTGTTGATGATGCTCTCTTGCTTGCACTCTCCTCCACCATCCCCACATGGTCACAGGAGCTCCGGACATTCTACCAATTTGATCCAGGCCAACAAAGCGTGACCAAAATCTTGACCAACAATAGCGACAACAATTTCCAGCTTCGTGACAAATTGCTTTACAAAGCTGATAAACTGTTCATTCCTGACATCCAAGCCATCCGTCGCCAACTGTTAGAAGAATACCATGCAACAAAACTTGGGGGACACTCCAGAGTGGCAGCCACATTCTTCGTCTCTTCACCACGTTCCATTGGCCTAAACACAAAGAAGATGTCCATTTTTTATCCGCCATTGCAAGGTTTGTCAAGAGACCAAATACCCGACCCACAAACCTTATGTGTTACTGCAACCGATTACCGTTCCCTCACAGGTTTGGAGTGATATATCCATGGACGTTATCACACACCTTCCACCATCAGGGGGAAGATAGTTATATGGGTCATTATTGACTGGTTCTCCAAGTCTGCTCACTTTGTCTCTTTGCCTACCAAGTTCACAATAGTGTCATTAGCTGCCATTTTCTTGCAGTTAATTTATCGATTACATGGGCTACCCAAAAGTATCATCACCAACCGAGACCCACTTTTTTTGAGCGGGTTTTGGAAAGAGCTTTTCAAACAACTTGGTACACTCCTCAAGTACTCCACTACTTACCGCCCTCAATCCGACGGACAGACAAAAGTGCTCAATCGGTGTCTATAAAGTTATCTTCAGGCCTTCGCAAGTGATGAGCCACACACTTGGAGAAAAGTATTGTACCTAGAAGTATATTGGTACAACACATCCCACCATTTCGCCATTAACATGACACCTTTCCAACCTCTCTATGGCCAACCCATTCCAAATCTCAACTGGTATACACCAGGAAAATCTACTTCAACCACCATCGACATTACATTGACATAACATACAAGGTTGTGGCATTGTTACAGGATAATTTGCGATGAGCTCAACAACGAATGGCTGACATGGCCAATCACCATCGCTTGGATAAACAATTTGCAGTAGGCGATTTAGTCTACCTCCGATTGAAATATTACCGCCAACACTCGATGTACAACTATCAGTCCAAAAAATTGAGCAAACGCTTCTATGGGCCCTTTAAAATCATTGCCAAAATCGGGTCAGTCGTATTTGGAAATCAACCACCTACACCTTTACCAGATTTATGTAATCATCCAGAGCTCTAGGACTAGCTCGTTGTTGAGCAGGGGGAATTAATACAGACCTGGTACCAGATTCACCGTCACCAATTCCCACGAGCCCAACTCCAAGACCACAGGAACGGCCCAAGAGATCTAAGAAAATACTAGCCCGACTCCTTGATTGAAAGCAGTTGAAGGAGTCTTGCATCTACCTGGGTTTAGGAGGAGGAATTAGTCCTTCCTCATGGTCAAATAATGGGAGCTAGTGCTCCTTAAGTAGAACCCATATTTACACTTAGTACAAGCATTTCCTTTTATTTAGAAATTAGTTAGTTTCAATATTTTTATAAATTTATAACGTTTAAAGGTTAGAAGATATGCATAAAATTGTTCCAAAATTCTCCTGTGTTTCTACTTCGTCCTTGTTCTCTATTCTTGGAGACTCACCCACTCAAACGTTGTCTATCAGCTTACCTTCTCATACTCCTATTGTTTCATCTCATATTTCTCATCTCGATCCCTCACAAATCCCGTGACATTTTTTTCTTCTCTTGAATCCATCATAGATTCCTTACTCTTAATCCTTCACAGATTATTTCTAAGTTCTCAAAAGAACTCCATTACCTTGTTCCACTCATGGAACCTTTTTTGCATCCTTTTTAATCATACACAATCTTTAATTCCCATAGGAAATCATCTATCTACATCCCCCCAAAGGGATCCTCTATCTATGTTCCCTAAGGAACCATCATCTCGTTCCCGAAGAAATCATAATCTTGTCCCCGAAAGAACCATCTATATCATTCTTGAAGGAATCATAATTTTGTCCCTGAAGGAACCATCTATCTCATTACCGAATGAATCATAATATTGTCCCGAAGGAACCATCTTTCTCCATGTCTCTATGTTTGTTATGTGACCCATCACATAACATGTTTCTCATGGACAATTTATCTCTTTATCTCATTAAGATATATTATACTACACATCTAGTACTTAATTCATTAATTTATTATTCTTTATATATTTTTATTAACATATAGGTATTCTACACAATACCACCCACGTCTACACATAGATACATAAACTTATGATTATATTATGTATAATCATTCTCTATTTCAATCTACAATCTCTTAGGTATCCACGAATACCTTTTTCTCATCATCTACACATACATAGGATTATAAGGCATATATATAATCCTATTATTTCTTTATCTACTCTTAAGGGTATTACTCAAAACACCCTTGTTCTTTCTTTATACACCTCAACATACTTTGTTTATACACACATGCTCAAATACATGATGTTAAGTGTACATGATCTTACTTAGGATTATAATGCATATAATCCTCTTTTTTCTTTCTCTTTATCATGCTCCGATACATGACTCTCACATATAAACATATACATATATATATATATATATATATATATATATATATATATATATAACAACATAGAGAGAGATAGAGCGAGAGTTATAACTCACCTTACTAGTTACTGAGGACTAACTACCCTTCTTGGCTCCTCTCTTTAATCGATGCATCTTGGATCATCCTCGTGCTCAATGCCTATTCATACAACATTTCAAGTTCCTTAAAGCTTTTCTTAACCTATTAAGAGCTTATTAACTTCTAAATGTCAAAATGATCACTTAATTGATCATAATTCTAACATTTCATGCTCTATTACTAAATTCAACCCAATTAATGAATTAAGTACCCCATAATACTTAATTCATCATAATCTAACATCTAATTCATCAATTCATACATAATCACTAGTTAGGGTTTCAAACCCTAACTCTCATTGGATTGATCCCACTTATGGGAGTCACTTTCTAAGCTTGGTTTAAACTTATATACACTATCAATAACATCATACTTAATATATATGCTAATCAAACCACACAATATATTCAATTAATCAAAACATCATTAAGCCCTAATTAGCTTAATTAGGAAGAAGATGATTACCTCATGAGTTTCCAATGTTTAATCTAAGCCATAAACACCCATAATTGCCCTTTAATCCTTCTTCATTCTTCAAATTATCGAAGCTCATCTATAGAGGGGTTTGGAGTTTCTTATGTTGAGAATAAATTGAAACTGAGGTTTTGATCTGTTGTGTAACCACGCCACAGTGGATTAGTTACCGCGATGAGGTGACCACTTGAATTATGGTCAATGGCAGCCTACTTTACGTCGCCTTATCATGGTGAACCTATATCACGTCACAATAAAGTTCATTAATATTTCCTATCTCATTCAGAAGAATAAGTTTGAGCCCATTCATTGGTCATCGCGCTGTGGTGATCTATTCACCGTACCGCAGTGACTGCTTGATAACTACCCTTTGGGCTGATTCCATTCCAGCTTTGGGATAATTTTGTCCCAACTTCTAATATTCATAACTTCTTCGTTACTTACCCGTTTTCAATGTTATTTATATCAACGCGAAGGTGGTAACATACGCTATAACTATGTTAAGTCATATCTTACCGAATTAATGTGGGTCTTAATCTATTAAGTCACAAAGTTTGTTCAAAAAGCATAAAATTCCCATTTTACCCTTTTGACCAAAAATGCATCTTCTCATGCATTCTTTTTTTCGAACCGACTCATCTAACAACTATTAAGTGACTGAAACTCTTACTGTCCATTTTTATGAAGTCATGACTTCTTATTCTCATATTTTCTCATAATTGACCATTTTACCCTTTTGGTCAATATTTGACTAAAAGTCAACTTTATCTAAACTTTAGGTTCTTGCACGGGAGACTCCAATGTATATATCCACTTATAATGCCATGTCGCAACTGATATGGGATACATTAACACTCACCTCCCTCACTCTTTACCTATACCCCTCCGCTCTATATATCTTACCTACTTCTCTTTCCTTCTTAGTAGAAACCAAATATATTGGTGGTGGTGAAAAGGAGAATGCTTGTTTTGCTTGCTGGACATAGATATAAATAAGTTAGTGGTTGTAACAAATCCATTACACAAAAAAAGAAAATCAATAACAGGGCACCATTTAGACATTATCCTACAAATTCTTTTGGAACATGATGGGTCAAGAACTCAAGATCAATTCATACATCCAAAAAATCAAAATCAGTTCAGAAATCAAGATTAATTTAAAAATTTTAGGGCACCATTCACACATTCAAGAAATAAGGATTAGTTCTTAGTGTAGTTCCAAAAAATACAGGTTCTTACTTAATAGTGAGTCGGGAAACAATTAGGAAGACTTGTAAAAAATCAAAATATGGTGACCACCCTAAATAGGTTTGCCCATGACCTGGTGGGTGGAGTAAAGAAGAATTCTTGGTTTGCTTAGTGGAGCTTAAATCGTATTCAAAGATCATTCAATAAGGTGTATGTTTGTATGCATGTTTGTATGCAATCTTGTTTTTTTAATTGACACCAGACGTTGAGAAAAAAGAAAAAGGGTGTGTAAGAGCGTGTGCCATCTCCATCAAACCCACGATAATGCCGCCTCATCTGATTGACAATTTGGTTTAGAAATCGCAAGAGGTAAAACCATAATACTCAAGTGTTCTTAATTTCACCGGTGGTTTGTAGAGATGGTGATGGTGGTGACCATCATTGACGAATCTAGATCTCCATCTATTGTTTATTTATTGATAGAATCATGGAACTTGTGAGTGAACTTAATGTAATGATAGGAAGGATTGGTCGCTGAAGTGAACAGGGTAGAAGGTTGTTTAGAGAGAAAAAAGTACAAAGAAAGAAAGAAAAGACATGAAGAGTGGGGTTGGAAGGGGGTGTTTGAGTTTCTATTTATTTATTTTTGTTAAGTAAAAGTACATAAATGAAGAGGAAAACTTAATTGAAAATAGTGTATTAGTAATTTCATATTAAATTTGTAACAAAAATAAACCATAATGATCAACCACACAAGTTTTAGAAACCATAGAGACCATGTTCGTAAAATAAATTAACAAATACTAAAATTGTAACATTTGGTAAACTACAAGGATCATTTATATAATTTTATCCTTTTTTTTTTTTAATATTCGACCTTTTTCCAAAATTTGGATTTTTATTTTTGAATTGTTTTTTGCTGTCATTTTTTGCAAAGTTTGAAAATTTGTAATTTTTAAACTATTTATCTAACAAAAATCAAGTTACACAATCATTTTTTCTGAAAACGTAGTTAAAAATCACTAAGGGCAAATAATCATTTTATGCCGGACAAAAAGCAAAACAGTAATAAAAAAAATCAAGAATGATCATTGCTGTAAATGAAAGAAACAAACTTAAAAAAAAATAATAATAAAAATAAAAAAAAAATAAAAAAAAAATCCTAGATAGTCATATGAACCCAAAATATGATTTCTCTAAATTATAATAATTTTTTTACGTGGACCCTTGAATGGAATAATATTAGAAGTAACTTTGACTCCTTCAAATTAAATACCTTCTTCTCCTCGTGTGAACATTTCAACTTGAATAAATAATATTAGAGGTAACTTTTTAGTTTTAGTCTTTAAGTTCAGTTGACCATTAAATATAGCATTTACTAAGGTCACAGGCCTTGTTTGTTTTTCTTAAAAAACTCATTTCTGACCATTTCTGATTGTACCGTACAGAACAAGCGTAATATTTGCGTAATATTTGGTCTTTCGTAACTGTTGGTTTTTTAAATGACTTCTGGCTTAAAAATTGTTGTGCGTGTGTTGTGCAACACTGGACCCTCCTCTTATCACCTTACTTTAAGTTAAATTATTCAACATAAAAATGTTTTATTTTTTTCAACATGTTTATTATTTTCAAGGTTCTAAATAACGTGAGGCGTGGCTTGACGGCAAGGTAAAAGTTAAGTCATGACAAGCCTTGGCGAGTCATGACGTTTTTCAAGGCGTGACTATTTTTTATATATTACAAGAGATAAATCATATAATTGTTGATTTTTATCACGTATATCAAGTTTTTAGAAGTGTTATATTAATATTTAATATAAAAAGTTAACAAAAACTCAATTATTTTAGTCCCGATAAAAAAAATCAAAAAAACTAAAAAAACTCGCACCTTGAAAAAAACTCGCGTCATATCGCGATAAGGCGCGCCTTGATACGTTATTTGGACGTCACTCTTAACAAACTCGTCTTAGACGTTTTCGCAACGGCTACACCACGCCTCACGCCATGGCACGCCTTGAGGCGCGCCATGACACGTTTTTTAGAACCATGATTATTTTAATAATATTATGATTGATATTATAAATAATTCAAATATATTTTATATAAGTTCAAAACTTTTTAGTAAATTTCATATAAATATTTTTTTATGTTACATTATCTATAACAAAATATTAACAAATTATAAAGATAATCACTAGATTTATTAAATCTATTGAAACTAACCGAATAAATAACAATTTTCTTAGAAAATTTAACAAAACGAACATTTTTTTTCTAAATTAACAATTTTGTTTATTGTTATTTAACAATTATTATGTTTAATTATTTTATATAAACGTTTTGAATTGGTTTTTTTCGATGTGATGTAAATAAATAGTGTCAGTAAAGTGATTTATATATTTGTTCTAAATACTTGACATATCTTATATGTTAAAAGAACAATTTAGTTAACAACCACAAAATTAAATATAATTTAAATGAATAAATATAATATGTTTAACAAAAAAAATATTTCACTTGTAATATATGGTCTAGGACGTGTATTCTCAGAACAATTATTGTAATATGAAACTATTATACGTTTGTAAAATCAATTCATTTAAATTTCAGTTTATTGCAGCAACCTACAGATATTAAAAAAAAAAAACAAACTTCTTATTACAGACTGCAGCCGTTTGGTTCACTTCTTTTGCTGCAAAGGGTTGCAGATGTGTTCCACAAACTTCAGACGTTTTCGTTTCGAAAAAACAAACAACACATTTTTGTCGTTAAATATTAAGCATTAAAACAATCTTAAATTCTCAAAAAGTTAATCTTATTTATGAAAAGGGAAAATGACATAAAGCCCTACAAACTATTTAGGGTTTACCTTTTAAGTCCCTAAACTAATTTGGTGTCTCTATAGTAGTCCCTTTAACCTATTATAGTAGGTTTCGGGACACATCAGCTCTTTTCCATCTCAGACTCATCCACCTAATAACCCCTTTTTCCATCTTCTCGCTTCTACTCCTGTACATACATTGCTCCTATATAATCACAATTGCATCAAAGAAGATGACGGAAAACAGAGGCAACCATAACGTCTTTTTCTTCGTTTCTTCTTCAGTTCTATATCACTACTACAACTTCTTTTTATATAATCTCCACTGAATTTAGGACCAACCAACACCTTAAAAGTCAAAACATTAAAATTGAAACAAAAAATCCCAGAAAATCACAACACAAACAGTAACAAAATGGAAATCGTCAAAGGCAGTGAGATAATTCTATGAAATCAATAATCAATTAATTGATTGAAAAATGTGAACCGACCTAAATCAACAAAATTGATTAAAATCAATAACGTATATGGGCCATATCTAATCGCTACCTTATATAAGTGAGATATACACAATAATTGCTGGAAAAGGTAAGATTTTGTTATTGGTTAACCTATCGGCATTCCCAAACTCAAAATCGGGTTCCCGTCAATCCACAATCGACGCTCCAAAACGCCGTTCCAATCTTCCCGAAACGCAAATCAAGGTATGGTCTGTCCAATTTTGAAATCGGTGAATATTTGGATCCGGGTCGCGTTCCACTAGCGATAAAGAAAACGTATCGAGATCCGGTTCGCGTGTATTTGAACGAGGATCGTGGCATGTATGGCGATCTATGTTACTACGGTTTAGAATTTGAGTTCTGGTCAATTCATGGTAAAAAAACAGGGTTTAACAGAAATAAATGTCAATTTCGGTGGATTGGTCGGCTCCATAATTGCTTGAGAATTGCGAAGAAACTAAAGATTCATCAGGATTATCTTCGATTTAGAGCAGTTTGTTTAGCTTTGCGAAGCGTGACATGAAGAATCCCTAAACATTTACCATGTCAAATCCCCTGGTTAATGCTCATTCGAAGAAAAAATCAGAATCCACAATCAAATACCTGAAGCTTTCTAAACGCCTCCAATGATAAAGCTCACCTCATGGATCTGCTTGAAGATTCTTATAGCAATCGTCGATGTGGATCTTCATATGGATGGCTTGTGATTGTTGAAGAAAGCTCTTAAATTTCAATCATAAACCCATTAACTCAAAACAAACGCCACCTCCCATTTATTGTGTTCTGGAGATGCGAGATGGTGATCTGTCAAGATGACGATGAGCTGTTTCATCCTATGTAGACACATTTGTCTATTAATATAATGAGGTGGCAAAGGGGTAACCGGCTTACCACTTCAAAACTTCAAAAAGGAGACAAATAAAAGAATAAACCTTAGAAAATTCATAAGGCGTTTGTGTCATTTTCCCTTATAAAAAAATAAATATCTTGTTTTTTTTAAACAAAAATCAGAAATTGTTAACAATTGCCCTTTTTGAAAAAAATAAAGACCTTTTTTAACAAAAATTTAAAGTTTTGCAAGTAATTTAAAAAGTCTTTATAATCTGGGTACATTAACCATAAAACCATTCCCTTTTTAAAAGAAAAAAAAACACAAAAGATTATAATATGATTATACTAATATAATATTGATGCCACATAAATAGATTACATTAGGATGAATATCATTTGTTATGCTAAAAAAATATGATAAAAATAATACATTCTGTTATTAAAGCGTAGAGAATAAAATAAAATTACAATAAATACTCTGTGTCAGAGATAGACATAGAGAATACAGTAACACTAGAATAAGATAATATATTCTGTTAGACAAAAAATACAGTAACATTATAGTAAAACAATACTCTCTATGAGATAGAGAACATACATTGAAAAGAGAATGCTAAAGAAAGAAAATATAACAGGATTATAATAAGATAATATCATCTATTAAACGGAGAGAATATCATCAATATTAGAATAAGATAACCCTCTATCAACCAAAAATAATATAAATTACAACAAAATACTGTTATTTGTAAGACGCAGAGAATATAATAAAACAAGATCATAAGTAAAACATAAAAAATATAGTAATATTATACTTTACTTCAGACATAGACATTTCAATAAGATTATATGGTAAGATAATAATATCATCTATAAGAAAGAATACAATAAAATATCCAAAATATAATATTTCTCTTAGAAAAACAAAATACAATAAGATTGCAAAAAGATTATATCATCGTCCAAACAATAAGAATATAATAATATTATAATAAATATAATATTATTCGTACTTTTGTGTTAAAAAACCAATGACTGACGTTAATTATGCCAAAATGTATAGACTTTTATAAAGAATACCGCTACCATCTAAAATCCTAAACGGAAAATTATTGTTAGTTTTTTGTTTTTTATGTAAACTATTGCCTTTTTTTTATTTTCATTTTTTGCTTAAAAACATAAAACCTTTTTTTTTCACAAATAAGGTCAATGTTTCGGCCTTTGCTACATATTTTCCTAAAAGAAAATGTAAATATTAAATCATCTTCAACCCAATACATATTTTTTAGACTAAAAAGAATATTCTAAATATACATTTTTATTTTTACATCTTTTTAATTTTACAATAAAAATGCTTATATTTATTAATTTTATATGCAAAATTGAGTTATATATTTTTATTACAATAATTGTATCAACTATATTATAAGAAAAATAAAATAATATATATTTTAAATGTGTATTACTAGATTGTCATATATGTTTTTTGTGTTATATATATATATATATATATATATATATATATATATATATATATATATATATATATATATATATATATATACGGTTCACTTGAGATTAAAAAAAAAAGTAGAGATCTTGAGATTCAACCTCAGTCACATATTTTTCATTTGCCGCTCTAATGCTCCAGCGTACCGACAACAACAGGGTATGCTTAATCATAAATGATTATATGGCAGAGAAGTATAGTCATATAAGATTATATATGTTTATACGTATATGTCTAATCATAAATGATTATACATATATGTCTGTTCACAGATGGAGTAATCATAAATGATTATGACAGTTAGTGGTAGAAAGTGGTAGTGACAGGGGTGGCGTTGGTATAAGTAACGGAGGTGACAGTGGTGGGGTCGGCTGGTGTCAGAGGTGGTGGTAGTGGTGGTGGCAATGGCAGTTATGGTGGTGGGGATGGTGGCGGAGAAGAAAGGAACGAGCGGTGCTGTATAATCATTTATGATTATAACAGGCTTGCCGCGCCGGTACGCCGGAGCGTTAGAGCGGCATATGTGAAATACGTGGTTGATGTTGAATCTCAAGATCTCTATTTTATTTTTAATCTCAACGGAACTTACCTCTCTCTCTCTCTATGTGTGTATGTGTGTGTGTGTGTATATATATATATATATATATATATATATATATATATATATATATATATATATATGGAAAAATTTAATAGAGAACCATAATTATTGGTTCTTCAAGGAACCAAATCTTTTTTTCAATTTCTAGAGCTTATTCTTTATCGAAAAAAAAATCTAAAAATATCTAAATTCATATATTAACATTGTGAATGTTACTTTACACCAAATTTTGTGCTACTAAATTTATGACATTATATTTTATGTTAACGAATAGTATAACATAATTTGTTTTGTTATTTTATTATCAATACTAACTTTTTGTATTAATTTACACCAAAATTGATGTAAAATTTTGTTATACTATTATCAATACCAAATTTTTGTATTACTTTACACCAAAATTGATGTAAAAGTTCAATTTTAGTATTGGATTGACATGTATTAAGTATATACTATCTAAGTATATATTAGAGCACCCATAATACCAAAGTTTATCATGTCATCTAATTGACGCCATAACAACTTAAAAACCTTAACATAGGTCCAATATAATAAAGTAAAGAGTTTTCACTAAGTTTATTTGCAAAATAACAAAGTTATCTAAGTATATACTAGAGCGCCCATAATACCAAAGTTTATCATGTCATCTAATTGACACCATAACAACTTAAAAACCTTAACATAGGTCCACTCTAATAAAGTAAAGAGTTTTCACTAAGTCTGTTTGCAAAATAACAAAATAACAAAGTTTTCATGTCATCTAAAAGTAATAAAATATATGAAAAAACAATAAAAAGGTCATTATGAGAGCTCATAACTATACCTGATACCAAAGGGCTTCTAACCCACGGTATCAGTGTTGTATTCCCTTCTTGAGGTTGAGGGTTCAAATTTAATATATATATGAATTTAAAAGTAGTTTAGGATTAAATTAGACTTGTTGTAAAAAAAAAAAAAAAAAAAAAAAAAGCTCCCAAAATAGGAGATACAGTTTTCAAAGCTTATTCATAAAAAATAAAATAAAAAATAGAAAAAGGTTAGAAAATTTTTTGTATTATTATTATTATTTTCATTTCACTTGTAGCATGCACCGATACGCCTTTTGCCTAACGATATTGTGAGATGAAATTCAAGAGTAATTTATGAATATTTATTAAAAATATTATATTTTATTATTTGATTAAATTACACTATTAGTACTTTGTAACGGGATAATCAAGAAAATAAAATGGGACATAGATGTAATTCAAAAGTAAATAAAATGGGACATAGATGGAATTCAAAAGTAGTATATGAGTATCTATTCGGTTATTACTATTTTCTTTTTTATAAAACTAACTTTTTAGAATGTCTTAAACTTGCCAAATAACCAATTTTATATTTTAAAAAGGTAAACAACTCATGTTTTTATACGATTATATGCTATCTAAGGTTGAATAGATCACCATCTTTCAAATTATTGACACAATTTTACATAAGTGAGACAAAAGTATACCAAGTTGCATGGATATAGTAGGGATACAAACGAGTCAAGCTATTCGTGAGATACTTGGGATCGACTCGTTAAAACCTCGATTCGAGACTTATTTTAAACAAGCCTGAACCGAGCTCGACCCTACGTTTATTAAACGAGCTCGAGCTCGAGCATGTGTCACTAAGTTCGATTAGGCTCGTAAGCCTAAACAAGTCTATATATAATATTAATTATTATTATTTTTATATGTTAAAATAAAAACATATTTGAGGAATTAAGGATTTAGGGTATTAGTAAACGAGCTTCTTAACGAGCTTCTTAACGAGCTCGAACCAAGCTTAAGCTTAAGCTTATTTAGGTTCGACAGACAAAAAACGAGCCGAACCCAAGCCGAGCTTGTATAATTCGTCATGAGCTCGAGCCGAGCTCTGTACTATAAAGCTCGAATCAAGCCGAGCTCAAGCTCGAGCCCCTTATAACATAAACAATCCCGAGCTGAGCTTGGCCAGACTCAGACTCAGGCTCGACTCGTTTGCAATCCTAGACACAAGCTCTCCAAAATTTGGTCCACAAATATCCACCGATTTTGAGAATATAAACATTGTAAAATGGATTAATGACTTATAAGAATAATAAACTTTGTCTGATATACATATTTAGTCATTCAAGTTTTTTTATACACATGAGTTATGATATGACTACTAATATATTTTTTATACATATTTAGCTATTATTTTTTATACACATACGACCATTAAGTCTTATGGTGAGATATAATACATGTAAAAAAAAACATAAATGACTGAATGTATAAATAACCAATTGGTTAGGAAACACATTTCTAACACACTTGATAACAGAGTTAGCAACTTAGCATTCTACTTAAGATTGTACTTTTAGCTCTTTAGTAGGATACTTTGGAAATATTTATTGTAAAGACTAAAGAGAGATAAGAGATTACATAGAAAGAATATTGTATAAGTGCGATTTTAATGTTGGTCCAAAAAAGTATTCCAAAGAATCCGTGAACCAATGGGCCATGGCTAGGAATGAAAATTGACAATCATATTCCTTCCAACAGAGATTATCTGTTGTATTCAATCAGACAAAACAAACAAAAATGGAATGGATCATTCAGATGATTTGTCATGTTTGGATTAGGATAACTTTTTATTCACTTCCCTTTTCAATCTTATGTTAATTTTACTTTTCCAAACCAAGTAAATGAAATTTAATACATATTCTTTTACTCTAAGGATAGGATTCTATGCATATATTTTCTAAGCCACTTGTGTCAGGGTAAAATCAAGGGATAATGTCACATATAGGTAACAAACTATTTGTTTTTTACAAAGCATCATTGTTTTTTTAAAGTACCATTAGAAGAAGATAATCAACTGAAACGATTCGTTTACATAATTATTCGTTACTCATTTATGACATTAACCCTAAAATCAAATATCAAGACAAGATTCAGTTTCACCTTCTTTGAATAAATAAAACTGGGAATGAGACTAAAAGCAGAACAAGGAAACAAATAAGATCACAATAAAATGCATCAATATTTAAACTCAACTGGAAGTATTGAGATACAGGCATACAGCTAAAAGATGGAAACAAATAGCAAGTGTTATATTTAATAAACTATAATTCAGAATCACACCAAACATAAATCATGTTACATGCTCCTATGCCTCATAAAAGCAAGTAGGTAAATCAATCAGTATCCTTAAAAGCATCAGGTTTTAAGGATATTGCTTTGACATCTTGAATTATTTTCAGTAAACTTAGAGTCTTAGACAAAAGGGTAAAATAAGAATCCCAGTTGAGTAAACCACACAAAAACTGAATAACAACCTACCAGGACAAATGTTATTGCATAGTCACCATCAGGATAGCAACCAAGTAACAATTAATCACCTATTATACATCAAAATGATGAATCTTCCACCAGCAAGAGCCACAGGAAAAAAATGAAAACCTTCAATGCATACAAAATACTATGCAAGACACAATCTTTTATAAGTTTAGGACCAGTTTCACAGATATGGCAGCTGATAATACATACACAAGTATCAAACTTACCATTCCTATTAAAGAACTCTATAGCTTCCATTACAACCATGTTCTTATTTCATACAAAAAAAGAACATCAAATAAGTGTAAAAACAAGAGAGAAACGAAATTTACATACTGAAATTTGAAAGAGGTACAATATGATTCAGACCTAAACAGGAGGTATATTGGAAAAAGAAAAACCTTTGTAACCCTTGTAAGCGTAGTAAGCAATCCGTGTGTAGTAGAACCCAGGAATGAACAACACCGCCCCCAATATCGCAAAAAACAGCCCTAATCGTAGCACAGAACACAATTTTTAAGATAAAATCACAAACAATTAACAAAATAAAAAACATTTATGGGTAGTGAGAGTTACCGTGGCCCGTGTCGCCGCCAACATGATTGATAGCCATGAAGATGCCGGAGATGATGCCGACGATGCCGAAGACAAGAAGCGAGATGGCGAGAGCGATCTCCTTGACCGGAGGTCGGTTGTGTACGGTGTAAGCAGAATCAGAGTCCATCATGATGTCTTCATCTGATATAGAAAAGGCATGATCTACATAGGCCATTGAAATTGGTGATTAATGGGGAAAATTCTTGAATTGATTAGGCTTCAAGCGGTAGTGCAGCTTCAGGAAGGAAGAAGGCGGGTGGGCGTTCTTCAAATTTGGGGGTTTGGGTGAGAGCACGGGAAACGAACGGAAGATTGCGTGATAAACCCGTGTGCTTTAATTGGATTTGACGAAAGAGAGTATTTTTCAGGTATGAATCACGTCCATTTTCTGAATATAATGGAGCGTACAAAAGTCAAAAACAAGCAGGTTTTTTTAAAGGGAATTTGACTTATTAAGGTAATTAAGTATTTCAAATGTTCATATATGGGTAATATTGTTTTTTTTGTACTCATTTACCCAATTAACTTTTTTCATCCGTTCAAAAATAACCAATATTACCGGCTATTACCTGTTTTAGCCGGTAACATTGATTTAGCTGGGTTGAAAACATTACGTGGAATTTTACGTGGCCATTACACCCCTTTCTCATTTAATTAGGGTTCGTCATCGTCAGCTAACACACCTCGATTACCTTCTTCTGTGAGAAATCAATCGATACATCAAATCGACGATTAGGGCTTGAAATTGAAGTTGGAATTGAAGTCGACTGCTAGCATGGCATCCTCATCTACAGGTATGTATGTATCTGTAGATTTTCATTACAATGGATTCTTTTCGCCAAACCCATTTGTGTACTTAGACCCCGTAAAAACAAATGTACGTGATGTGGATTTTGGGGTATTTACGTATAAAGAGTTTCTTTTGTGGCTTACGAAATTAACCAATGGAGCCTGTGATAATGTCTACTACTGTATGAGAAAGGAAAGCTTGTGTGAGGGTATTAGAAGAATCGCCTGTGATGCTGATTATTGGGAGTTTGTGGAAACTGTTTATAGTCTGGAGAGTGATAGTCTTCAGAGTGAGCTAGATGTGTACATTGACCACCGAAATGAACCAATTCTTGATTGGGCTGATAACGAGTTATTAGCAGATGGTAAAGGGTATGAGTCGGATTATATGGATGAAGAGGATGACAAGGATTCTGAAGTGACAATGACAATGGAATATGAACATGAATGGGATGATGAAGAGGAACATAGTTTTGATAAAATTGTTGGAGACCCATTCTTGGACAAACTTTTAGGGCATATTAGTGATGATGATGAAGAGGAAGCAAACAATGGGAAGCTTAAGGATGTTGTGTTCCCTGTCCATAATGAGAATCAAGAATGGGAGCAAATGGTGCCAGTTTTGGGTATGAAGTTTTCTAATCCATTGGAATTGAAGTTGTGTATCACCAACTATGCAGTCAAAAATGGATATGATTTATGGTATGAGAAAAGTGATTATGAAAGGTTATTGGTAAAATGTTGTAAAGGAGTATGTGTCACCATGGTTTACCACATCAATGTACCTAAACTGTTACAGGTATACCATTAACCCACTAAATGGTAGTGACATGTGGCCTCATGTAGACTACATCAGCCCATTGCCCCCCAAAAGGAGAAGGCTACCAGGAAGACCATCAACAAAAAGGAAAAGGGATCAGATTGAGAGGGAAAACCAAGGAAAAAAGCATTCAATCACAAAAAGAGGAAGTGTGATGAAATGCAGCATATGTAGGGAAAGTGGGCATAATAGAACAACCTGTCCTCAGAAACCAATTGGGGAATCATCAAATGCAAGTTCAAAGAAAAAGAAATCCAAGAAAGATGGTATGTTTGATATATTTATTTATATATAACTTGTATAACTTAACATATTTGGCATAACTTAACTTTTCAAGTAATGCAAAACAGGTAAAGTGAAGGTTGCATTTGAAGATAATGCATTGGCACATGAAGTTGATATTGACAGTGACAGTGAAGTTGAAATAGAACCTGAAAGTGATGTCGACTCTTTTGATCTTGAATTTGAAGATGATGTGCAACCTGAAGTTGAAGATGGAGTAGAACCTGAAGTCCAAGATGGAGTGCAACATGAAGTTCAAGATGAAGTGCAAGCTGAAGTTGAACCTGAAATACATCCTGAAGTTCATGATGCTAACCAAGTTGAAGTTCACCCTGCAGTTCAAGCTGAAGTTGAACCTGAAGTGCAAGTTCAAGTTGAAGATGCTAACCAAATTGTAGTTCAAGATCAAGTGGAAATACCAGCTTTTCAAGTTGTAGTGGGAAAGAGGGCAAGGAAACCTTCAGAAAGAATTACAAAACTGAAGATAAGAAAGATGTGGGAGGGAAAACAGGGAAGCAGTGATGACAAACCGTATGAATTGGATTAACTTTTGGCTTATTGTACTGTTGTTAATGTTTTTGGCATCTTTGACTGGCATCTTTTAACTTTGGAATCTTTTGGCACATCTTTTGAAAACTAGTTGGAATAGCTTAAATGCATGTTTAAGTGTGTAGTGTTTAACTTTTTGCACATCTTTTGGGTGTAATGAATGTCTAACTATGTTATGTAAAACTTTTGACACATCTTTTGAAGTCAATGTTCCCTGGAATGTTTATAATGTATTACCACCTTTTGCACATCTTTCTAATACCATTTGTATTGTTTATAATTTATTACCATCTTTTAGAATATCAATTGTAATCACAATTCCATTACATTGTTTGAACAATGTAATTCCAATGATTCACAATAACATTACAAGTTTTGTACACTACCATTCCAATGATTCAATTCCAATGATTCAATTACAATGATTCAATTCCATTAAAATGTTTATTACTATCTTTTATACTACCAAGTTTAATAACAATTCCATTACAATGTACAATTCCATTCCAATGATTGAATATAACATTTTTCATTGAAAACATCACAAAAGCATACATAATTTAGTCATACTACATCATAATACATAATTTAAAACAACATTTTGACATACAAGAGAAACAAGAAAATTAATGCAAGTCTATGTGTAAACAATTTCCAATTGACTTTGTCAAGTTCTTGTTTATTCTTGTTCTTCTCTTCTTCAATCTTCATCCTGCATATGTTGATTTCATTCTCCAAGGTACAAATTTTCAAGGTAAGATTGCAGCTTTCTTCTGCTTTCATCCTGTAATGCCCTCTTCCATCTTTCCTCCCTTCATCCTCATCCAACCATTGCCAAAATTTACAGCTTGGACTTTTTCCATTCTTCAAGAAATTTATAAAAACATGTTAAATTGAAGGATGAAGAAGAAGTAAAAAAATATGAATTACCAGTGAGTTTTGACAAACTCTGAATTTCCTTCCAGGATTGTCTGGGGTTCTTGATGTCTTCACACGAGATGGCAAGTCACAATCACATGGATGATCTGGTTGTAATTCGTCTTGTCGTTTGGAAGAAAAGGATGAGGAAGAAGATGTCATCGATCGATCTAGGGTTTTAATTAATAAGCAGTCGTATCTCACCCTTCTTATAATGTAAACACTTCTCAATGCCACGTAGGTGATGAGTATTGCAGCGTACAAGCCACGTAGATGCCACATCACCCAAAACCTACAATAGCCGGTAAAGTTGGTTATTTGTGAACGGGTGAAACAAGTTAGTTGGGTAAATGAGTACAAAAAAAACAATATTACCCATATGTGAACATTTGAAATACTTAATTACCTTAATAAGTCAAATTCCCTTTTTTTAATCATACTTTTACTTTTCTTTACCATAATTATTTTTTTGGACACAAAATCACGTTCTCTTAATCATTAACATTACAGTAAGTTTTTTTCTTGAAATTGTTCATATTATGTAGTTTTCGGTTAACATATGTCATCAGTTACGGTTGTGTTTATCTTAGTTGACAAGTTGAAGGTATGAATAATTCATATCGACATTGAAGATGATCGATAACTTGAAAAAAAAAAATTAGTCTTCAACATTAGATTTTTTTCATTGATTGCTATAAAGTTGATTCGATATTCTTTCAAGTGCACATTAAGTGGTGATTAGTAATTAGATTCAAAAATGATCAAATAAATATACTTTAAGTTATTTAATCGTAGGAATAGCTAAAATGTAAAACTAAATCAAGAGTAATATTTAATTTTATTTATTCGTAACTCGTGAGTAGAAGTTATTGAGTTTTATGAATATAATAGATGTTTATCTCATAATACATTACAAATAGTTATAATTTTATGTATCAGTTTAGACTATGTTTGGCGTAGTAGCTGAAAAGCTACATGTTAGCTGAAAAGCTAGCTGTTAAATAAAAAACTAGCTGATTAGCTGAAAAGCTAGCTGAAATATATAAAATTACATAAAAGGACATGTAAGAATATGTGTTTTTATAATTAATTAAGAGGTGTATTTGGAAAATTTTAAAAAAGCTCCTAAAAGCTAGTCTAAGTAGCTTTTCAAAAGGTAGCTTATAAGCTACTTTTTGGCTTACCAAACACGGCAACATAAAAAAACTCAAAAAATAAGCTAGCTTATCAGATAGCTGTGGCGCGTCAAACACAGTTTTAGTGTAAAAATTATTATTCTATAGTTGATGTTAATGACATACTATTTTTCAACAATATGTGTTTATCAAAAATTTAGGAACATAATTCTAATATGTGCAACCCGTGGACATTAAGATATTTCATAAAAAAAAAATATATGCCTTGGAAGTTAAAAAAAAAACAAAAGTTTAAAGGTGAAATTGGGAGGTTTTACAATCACATGATTCACTATCATAGTCTGAATACTAAATCGGTACTAGAGATGGTTGATCACTTAATAAAACTCATAAAAACAACAATATCAAAGTTAAGTTGGACTTTTAGATTTGTAAGATTTGGACTTTACAAAATGATACAATTCTTCACAAACTATATTTCAAAGAGAAAAATATGGATTAACAATGTTAACATATTGGTTCAAAAACAAAGTCTTACAAAAGAATCAACGTTTTACCAATACTAATTCTTAAGACGTCAAAACAAATTGTTGGAAAACTAATGAGGTTATGGATGTTTATACATGTCAATTAGGATGTTTGACTATTCATACGAACAACAGAAACACAACCAATTAAGGACGGAGATATTAGATCAACTAAAGCTCGTATGGGAATCGGATGAAGAAGAAGAATGATAGGATGCAATGTTTTAAAAACTAGTTTTTTAGTTGAACTGGTCTTGTGACTGATTCCCGGTTCAATCGGTTCCATCGCATGTTCAACCAAGATTTTTCTTAAGTCTGGCGATGGCGTGCGTCAGCTTTCGAGTCATGTACACTTCGAAAATGTTCAATTTGCTTTGGAAATGCGATGTTTTTTTAACATGCTAAGAAAATTCAACTATGTAAGTTCAATAAATTGGTTCAAACTATATTTTATCGGTCCTATCACACACCGGTTAAATCCAGGTTTGAAGAAGTCGTCCGGTTCGATCCGGTTTAGAAATTGATGTAAAATCGGACGTTGTTGAACCGCTATCGTCTCTAATTTTCGGTCCAACCGGCTTAAAACATTTATTACGATGTCTTGACCGAAGGCGTGCCCAACTAAACATCTAAAGCCTAAAGGAATCAGACTAATCCTAGACGGACCAAAGCATCAAACATTCCCTTCTCAAGGCATTAACTAAGCATTTTAATCGATAGACTATGTCAATGTTTAATCGTATGTGCTAAGTCGGAAATAAAGGATTACAATAGCTACACTATTGAAAATTTCTTATCAAAATAAGACGATTTTAATCGACTGAAATAAAATATAATGATTAAAATATATAATTAAAATATAATGACTTTTAGCATAAAACAAACACAAAGATAGAAATCCTAAAATAGTCGGTCCATTTTTCCTTGCCCAAATTCAAACAGATCTCGATTTGACGGCAGAAGTTCAACAAACTATCGGAATCGCTGCAAAACCGGTGCCGAAAATGGCCAGATCCGCCGCGATACCTTTCATTTGCGTAATCCTGTTAACGATCACCGCCTTCTATATGTGTAATGCAGAAGAATCATCCGTCGATTTCGTCAAGAAGACCGTCTCTTCTCACCCCATAGTCATCTTCTCCAAATCGTACTGCCCGTATGTATATTTCATACACCTCGATCTTTTATCTGAATCTTCGTATTTCTATTCGTGAGTTTCGGAAATCCACTGTTAATCTCTCAACTAACAACTTTATTTTGAAAACATCGAACCCCCTATTCTGTCGATAATTTGTATAAACTGTTTGGTAGTTTGAGGTTCATAGCGTACTCTAACCAACCACTTTCATCGAAATTATTCTCTGTAGTTGAACTTGCTTTAACATATAAGTAATATGAATTGTTTGGCTGTTAATTTCTTGTACGAACATGTTATAACATCCTCATGGCTCGTATCAACTAATTTTGTGTCATTATTTTATCGTTTGGCATACATACCACTTTTAATTGATAGAATTTCACGAACGTGTGGGAATTTAGGTGATTGCAGGTGTTTCAATAGCTAGATATCTTCATCTTCTTGTGAACATAATTTACTACTGGAATATGAACTCTTCACTATACATAGTTGGTGTATTAAACCAAAAACCACTTCCATTTATCCATTTCTACTACAAACACTAAAATGGTCTATGTAAATTTGTTTAACCATTTGCTATTTCTTGTTTTTAACAGATACTGTAAAAGGGCTAAAGGTGTATTCAAGGAGTTGAATAAGAAACCTTATGTCATTGAGCTGGATGAGAGAGGTCAGTATTTCATATGATTCTACATTTCAAAACTTTAAATAATGCCAATTTGCATAATGCTTGAGTCTTGAGATGGGTAGGTAATATGTCAAAAATCAAAATCGTATTGTTGTCTAAGAGATTATCACTTATCAGCTTATTAGATTCTCAGATTTCATGCAGCAAATCAATCTTTATTAGACATTATTACTAAAAGAAAATCCAATCAACTAATAGGCTAGGCTAATATATTTGACAATTGTAACCTTACCAAACCACCAACTATTAAATTTGTTTAATCCCATAGATTGACTTCTTTAACCTACAAATTAGACCATCATCATGAATCTTATAATTATGGCAACTGTTTGTGCTCTTTAATCTTACATTCTTTGCAACATTTATGTTTCTTTAAAAGGTTCCAACTTCCAACTTCCAAGTTGAAAGTTACCTTTTTTCCTGTTATTATCTTTGCAAGTTACATGCAGACATTGATTTGGTCTCCAAATTCATATAATTTTTTCTGTTTAAACTAATATAACAAATCAAACATGAGATATTTTATGCCATTTATAGAATTTTTTTTAACAAGATCCATTCTTGTTTTGCAGAGGATGGAGGGAAAATTCAGAATGCTCTAGGTGAGCTTGTTGGGAGGCGTACTGTTCCACAAGTGTTCATTAACGGGAAACATCTTGGAGGTTCAGATGGTAAATTCATATTCATATTAATTAATATAATATTTGAAATTTAAAAAAACATTTACATATCTATAGAACAATATACTAATAAACGATATTTGAATGAAAGATACGGTAAAGTTGAATAAAAAGTAGAATGCTGATGTGACATTATATTTTACTTCTCATGTTGGCTGTGGGACCTGTTGGTGGAAATGTCTGTAATACCCCTATAGAATGTGGTCTAATAAATGTTTGTCATTTTGGTTACTACAGATACTATTGAAGCTTATGAAAGTGGAGAACTAGCTGAGCTTCTTGGTATTTCTTCAAGTCAAAAAACCGACCTTTGAGCCTCAACAACTTGCAATATCTTGAGTGCTTTCTTGATGTTAAGATTAAGTTTTTTAGTTTTTAATTGATCGTTTCTTATAGGTTATGTTAAAATATGTATCACAAAGACTTGTTGTTAAGGACGTTGACCCAAAAAAATTTGGATGCCTATTTTAATTCTATGACTATGTTTCAAGGAATATTTTGTTACAAAAGTAAGTTATATTTTTGTGTTTTTAAATGCGTATTGGGTGTATAAAGAAAACTTATAAAGGTTATTATTGTATATAAAATGTTATAGTTAAGGATTTAAGTATTCACTTACGCAACCAATAGAAAATAATTAAATGCTTCTTTGGCATGGATAAATGTAGGATACTCGGAGCCTATGCAAAATCAATAGAAAATAATAAGATTAGTAAAAATATTAGACGATCAGATTACTAACATGGTGAAATGACTAAAAACATATGGTAAATTATACATAAAAAACATAAAATGAACTACTAGAACCTGAAATTATTTGTGTAGCCTCGTTGAAAAGTGCTAAAAACAAACAAATATCTTCAACTTTTTTCCAATCTTCGTCGCTCGGCAAAGTGGTGTATGAACATTCTCTATCAGCATAATCCTTAAACACCATCTTTAAACTCCAAGGCTGTAGACAACATAGCGTATGTGGCATTCCACCGGGTACTAACATCTAAAATTAAATGCTTCTTTGGCATGGATAATTGCTTTGAAAGATCACTAAAGACAGGTAACCGACCCGGCGAGGCATTTACATGTTTCACACTTTCACGAACATTATGGGTTATATCTATAATTTCAGACAAACCATCTTGAACTAACAAGTTTAATATATGTGCACAACAACGCACATGAAATAACTTCCCACCAACAACAACTTTCTTTTGAAGATTCAAATTTTCAAGTAACTTCCTAGCAACCACATCATTTGTCTTGGCATTGTCAACCGTCAAACTAGCCACCTTACTTTCAATATTCCAATCTTTTAGACATTTGTATAAACAATCATATATACCAACACCTGAATACGGTGGAGGCACATCAACAAAACTCAAAATACATTTGGAATTTTCCATTCTTGAAGTATCTACACTTGTATCAGATGGTGAGTGTGAGTCTATATATCGATCATCGTCAAATAGACATGGCCCAATAAAAGATACATCAGACATCTGCAATGCAATAAAGCATATATCTTAGCACCAAAATGTTAAAAATAAGTAAGAAACATTTTTATCTTCAAATCAAAATTTATTACCTACTGTAGAGTCCCTGTGTGTAAATACCTGTGCAAGAAGCAAGAGAACAGAGAGCTTTATAAAAAAAATCGATTTTATGACATATATGAAAGAAATATAGAAAGGCTATATATTACTACTAACCAAAAGAAGTCGTTTTGAGATAAATAGGAAGTAATGCAAATTGCAGAGAGTGAAAACGACGAACCGATTATGAGGATTTGGAGAAGACGGAGTCGGTAGAAGGGCTTAGGGGACCGATTGTTGACTACAAATTGAGAAGATGCGAACTGTAGCTCAGCAGATTGTGATGATTTAACCAATTGTGAAGGTTTGGAGAACACGAGCAAAAAAGAACACCACCAAAAATATAGGGTTTTCTCATGTATTCTTTGGAGCCAAATATTCCACTTCCTGGAAGTAAATTGGAGCCAAATTTCTTGGAGCTAGAGCCAAATATCTTAGAGCCAGAGCCAAAGACGAAATTAAAAGATTTTTAGATTGGGTTTTTCTACGAATACCCTCTTCTTTTCCAATCTCATCCTGATTTGTTTTTTTATCTTTTTGTTATTTTTTTTTGTTTTTTTCCTATTTTATTTTTTAGTTATTTTTAATTCTTTTTTAATTTATATTATTATTATTATTATATATAACATAAAAGCTTAAAATGTTGGGGAGTCAGTGACTTTTTTTCTCTTTCTTCTGCTGCCCCTGAACTTTACCTTTTCATAAAAAACCCTAATTCTTCTCTTCTTCCCTTTCCTTCTCCGCCTTGCCCCCTCAATACAAATTCGTTCGCTTTTCTCTATTTCCTTAACTTTCCTGCGATGAGCGACTGGTGCTCCGATTCATCGCCCCACCTTCTCACCACCGATTACTGCCCCTGCTCACCTAGACGGTATCGCCGCCTCATCGGCTTCTTCTGCTTCATTCTTCCACCGATCGGTGGGTATTCTGGCTCGATTCTTCCAAAACCCACCGCTTCCACAATAACCAACAAAACGTTTACGTATTCTGTTTCTGCCCTCTCTTTCTTATCTTGCATCTGTGAATTCACCATGACGCATGCCATGTATCATCAATTTGGGAACCAGAAGACGTGGTGCTGTCGTTGATGGATTTATTCCGCCGCCGTCGATGTTTTCCTCCAAACCTCCAGAAATCGCTTGCCAGCGTCGAACTACCAGTGTTCCACCGGTCCACAACCACATCCGTTTATGGGAGAAGCATCAGGTATGCCACCAACTACACGAATCCTAATTGCTTTTCAATTTCACTCGTATAGGTGTGATTTTCTTTCGATTTGGGTTTGATTTAGATTTCCAATTTCACCACTTCTACAATTTGTTTCGGTCTTTGATTTGGTAATTGTTGCAGTATCGTTAGGTTCATGTGAATTCAGGATCAGAAAAAATATTGTATGATTAGAAATGAGAGAGCTTCCACAATACCAACACACTTCTCTCGCCATCGCCCATAACAAACACTAAGCCTTGGTAAGATACTTTAGTAAGTTTATTTCTTTAATTTTTTTCACTTTTGATCATATCTTTCTAACAACATCTGTGTGTAATTTCATAATTTCTCTGCCATTGTGAATTTGATATATGAATCTCCTCTTTGTATAAGCTTTCTTTGCCTAACCGAGACCAAAATACTAATTTCCTTTTAAATTTCTTTGCTTCAATTATATCTTTATGTAATGGTGTTATACACAAATTACATGTAGGTGATTTTTTTTTAGAGTTTCTACTTCGAAGTTTGTCTACCACCTGCTCGATGAAATGCTTAAGAGAAACTTATGTTTTTTTTTTCAATATACCACTATGTTTAGCATTAAAAATGACAGTGAGGTATTGTAACCAGACTATATTTACATAAATTTCCTTTCTTGCTTTTTTTTTTTTTTTGTGGAAAATCACTTTCTTCTATGTATAGTGCTCTACCAGTGGCATGAAATTTGGGGGGATAAAATACTTCAGGAGCTTAACAAGGTTAATACCTTTTATGGGGACAAAAATTTAAAGTCCCTGCAAATGCGAATGAATCGGCAATCAGTTGTTTGTTAAGTTAGTGAATGATATAAGTGAGATTTATTTTGGAAATGTTTAATTTCAGTTTATGCTCAAAGTCTCTAAAGGCTAACTTTTTTCACCAGGTTGTTATTGTTTATATTGATTTGGACAGGTAGGTAAATCCGTAATTTATATCATTAAATGGTTTTTACTCTGTTGGCACAATTTCTAATTTTTGTCTTACCTTTGTTATATAATGTTGTCACTCTATTGTTTAGGCTGTCAATTATATACTTATCTAACAGTATGCTTTTTGGCACATTATGATTTGTTTATTCTTCATTTCTTTGATAGTTTATCTCATAAGTTCAACTTAATAGGTTATTCCTGATTTGACTAATGTTATATACTTATGTAGAATTTATAAGCTGCATTGTTATCTGTTGCTTACTACTATTTGATATTATTTTTATAATTGTGTTTTTTTTGGATACCTTTTCAGCTTTTCATCAAGTTTTTACGTATTTTTTCTTATTGATATCACATAATATGTTACTAATGAAAGTATGTTACTATTTCCTTCTGCAGGTTTTACGATTCATCATGCAACAAAACCCGAAGAAACAATGAAAAAATGATTATCCATGATGACAAGGGACTGCAATTGTTTCTATAAAATCATGGTTTCTGCTTCTTTCAAAATAAACATTCCAAATTACTTTTGGACACAAGAAATAACAATCTATTTTGATGGCAAAATACATAAAAGCTACTATATTTTGGTCTTTTTTGTACACAAGTATATGAATATGATGTTTCCTCAAATCAAATCATTACTCTATCTATCCTCGATCCTCATTACAGTTTTTTTGCTGTTCAAATTGATTTATGAATGGTTAAATCAGTCAACCAAATTCCATTCCGATTTGAACCAAACCAAGTTACAATTTGATTATCAAAACATTTTAATATATATATATATATATATATATATATATATATATATATATATATATATATATATATATATTGAATATAAACAGTTTGAGTTTTGAAGTTTAAATCCATTTTGCAACAACAAAACTAACAAAACAGGGTTGTAATGGTGTGCGTTATTTCATTGCTCGGTTCCCCAAATCAGCTTACATCTCCCCTGAACATTATCTATATTCAGATTCGTTTGTGAAACGAACTATTTCTTCAGCATATTGAAAGCAGATGCTTGAAGATACGTGTAAGATAATAAAAGGATGGTTGTGATGGGTTTTTAAGTTTTGAACACCAACTGCTTGACAAAACTCCTCAATGAAAAATCTGGTCAAGATTATGTTTCTACTTGGTAAACTGTATCATCTATCTCTTCTTTTACATTAAACTTATATTTGTTTCTACCCTGTGAAAAATTTAAGTGGGTGAATTCTTGGATATGCTTATCTAGACAGGATGACTCTATGAAATTAATCGGATGACTATGAAATTAATAACCTTGAATTCATCTTACAACCCTTGGTTATAGGTGGATGTGAACGAGGCTTCCACATACATTGTTATGCAGGTCAAACATGAGTTTTTCCTTCTTCTTTTTTTTTTTTTTTTTGATATTTATCATTTGTAAATATTGCATTTTTTTTCTTTTTTCTTTTTGATGTTAAGGAAAAGATGGAAAATGTGAAATTTTTTATGCATAAGATGAATAGATGTTTTTATGTTTATACTTTATACATTATTTGCCTTCTTTTTGCAGCTATTTGAGATGAAGGTTTGAGTTGCAACTTTTCAGCAGGTAAGAAGAATTTTTTAAGTAAATTGACGAAATTAGAAATGAGCTTTAGTAGCAAAAAAACTAATTATATTATGCCCCTGGTCATTTAAAAGTTTTTTTCAACGTTTTTAATTTTATGTTGTTTTTTAGGTTCATATTTTTGTCGTAGAAAGAAAAATTGATTGATTGTGCAACGCTCTTTGACTTTTAGTGGCAATCGTATACGCTAAAACACATGGTCTCATATTCATCTTATGTTGATGCTATGAGGCGATAATTGATTGTTTGGCTAATAAATATGTCAGAGAGGGTGTTTTTCAGCATGCAATTCGTCAACGATTTCTTGGTTTGCATAAATTTTAAAGCTTTTGTGTCAAAAATAATTTGTATATTCTAAAAGTTTTTTGTTTTATTTTATTGTAGTTTCAGCAGACATAGGCCATGAAATTCACCCCAATTTCATGGAAAAACACTAAAAACACCATTGCACAGAATTGAACAAACGCCTTGTGATAAAGAACTATGCAAACCAAGACAAATGCTAAAACCTAGAGCCTTGCAACTCAGGTGAGACTATATTTTGTAAATTTACAATGATTAATTTTTTTTATTTTTTATTTTTCTAATAAAAAGGATTTATATGTAGGATTTTATGGTAAAGGACGAAGCAATTCATACAAACCATTCATCTTCCAACCACTACAGGTATAATATTTTTTCTATTGTTTATAAATTTGAGCAGGTTTTAACAATTTAAGCAATACATTTTCGTTTCTTTTTCAGTGATAAAGGGTAATTTCGGAATACAAAATTCACCAACGGATTCCATTCCGAAATCCGAATGGCAAAATTACTTCTTTGACAACACTTTTGGAACCGAGTTGAAACCGTAGATAAATTTGAAGATTTTTCAAAATCTTTCATAGACGAGGAAGATGAAGAAGGGAATCTCCCACCCCAGTTTGCACAAACCAGAATGGAATTAACCCCTTTTTGTCAACATCAAATAATCACTAACTCTGTTCAAGAACATGGTGTGGATTTTGGTAAAGCCATTCAAGTACCTTTTATCTCTCAATGCCCAACAGAATATCAAAAACCCAGTCTACCAAATTTGGTAAATTACACAAATACCCCTTAACTATTTTTTTAAAGACTTTGGGCTTATGATAAAGTTTATATCTTCTTACTTTAAAACATGAAAACCTGATTGAGTGTTATTCAAGTGGGTCTGAAGATGATTCTGGGAGAATTTAAACATTACTAAAATGTTGTCTTTACCTTCCACAATCTTTAAATTTTCATTAAATTTGCAGGAAACATTCGGGTTTACTGCAGGATTAGACCTACATTTCATTTAGAACTGACACAAAGAACGTGATTGATTACATTGGAGAAGATAGGTCATTAGTGGTTTTAGAGCCTTTAAAACATCATAAAGATGGAAAAAAGTTGTTTCGAACCGCGTTTTGAGTCCAACCGGTACTCAAGGTAATAATAAAATTCAAACATTTTTCCACAATTAGAACCTTCTGTTGACTAATGTTTTGACTGTTATCAGAGGAGGTTTTTTGCTAACAAGAGAAAAAAAACGAACACAGCGCCAACGACGCGCATGATTCCCTTCTAGTTGTTATAAATGTCGTATAAAATTTTAAAATTCGGACGACATTTTTATTTGTTAATTCTTTTTTAATTTATATATTATTATTATTATTAAATATTTTTTTATATTTTTATATTTATATTATTACTGTTATTATTATTATTATAAACTTCAAACAACATTTTACAAATCGGACATTATAAATTCGAACGACTATATAAAATCGGAATTACAATTGTGTATTGCGTGGTGCATTATACGGATTGAAAACATTTAGTCGAGCACTATACAATGTTTCCCATGCAATCGAATGTTCTGATCTGTATGTACGGAGAAGCCTGGACAAAACATCAGGCACTGGATATGCTCCTTGTAAATCAATAATAATAATAATAATAATAATAATAAACGAATAGTAATATTTCTCAATATGAGAATCTTTTTAAAATCGTTCCAAGTGGTTAGCTTTTCCAACAAAATAATAATAATAATAATAATAATAATAATAATATTATTATTATTATTAAAAGAAAAAACAACAAAAAAAAACAAAAAGGAAAAAAAAAATGATGTCAAATCAAATCTAAAAGTTTGATTAGATTGATGTTAGGAGGTAAAATCAGCTAAGAGGTTACTTATAGCACAACCCTTTTAGATTATATCCATAGTTTGAGAATTTACATAAATAAATATTATACAAAAATACAAAACAATATAAATTAATATACGCACAAATTTAGAATGTGTGGTTCTTTAGCCTTATATTTCCATTTTAATATACTTACGGCAAATTAGAACAATTTTAATTAATTTCAGTTTTAATATATATATATATATATATATATATATATATATATATATATATATATATATATATATATATATATATATATATCCAACCGAACATAAACGAACGTAATTAACGAACAACACCAATGTTCATGTTCGTTCGTTTAACTAAACGAACAAATATTCTTCTTCGTGTTCGTTCATTTATTAAATAAACGAACATAAACGAACTTCCCGCCGAACGTATCACAAACGGTTCGTTGAACGTTCAGTTCGTTTACAGCCCTAACCACATGTAATTTGATTTTTTTTTTTTTGATAAATGTCTTGTTACTCTGACTATGATTTTCAGATGTGTTTAACTATGCTTTCATATATTTTTATTAGTCTGTGTATAAAAAACATATATAAAAAACAATGAAGGATAAAATCAAAATATCAATGTTTTTTTGATATTTTTTCTAATTATATTTTTTTTATTAAAATAGTATGAGTTTTATTAGAATCTACTGAATATTTTTCCAATTATATTTCTGTTAAAAAATAATATAACAAGGATATATAAATAAAACATTAATATAAATATTTCAAACACTAATAAGACTATTTATATATATATATATATATATATATATATATATATATATATATATATATATATATATATATAGAGAGAGAGAGAGAGAGAGGTAGGTTCAAATGTTTCTCACATCTATTGTGTGCTAGAATGTACCAATAAGAATTTAGAATTAATTATATGTATATTAAATGTTATCCATACTTATAATTCATTTTTATGGAAACTAATTAAATTCGTCATTAATGTCAACAATAATATTATTTCAGAATGAATTCATATCTAGAAGAATGAGAGTGTATTCCAGCAGAATGTGAGTGTATTATAGTATAATACACTCCCGTTCTTCATATTCCATACAACTTTATTGTATTTTAAGTGAGCGAGTACTGAAACAAAATACGAACTCATATATAAAAACCTAGATGCGAATTCATTCTGAAAGAATGTTATTGCTGACATTAATGACAGATTTAATTAGTTTCCATAAAAAGAGAACTATAATTATGGATATCATTTAATATACATATAATTATGGAAATCATTTAATATCTATATTTATTTAATTAAATAATTATTTAATTTACTAAATTCCTATTGGTGCATTCTAGCACACAATAAATATAAGAAACAAAATAACTTAGCCCTATATATATATATATATATATATATATATATATATATATATATATATATATATATATATATATATATATATATATATATATATATATATATATATATATATATATACTAGTTTATAACCCGTGGGAACCACAGGTTATAAAATTAATTAAACTTTTATAATAAAAGTTTATAATTATTAATCAATTATTTTAAATAAATTATTAATTAAGAGATATATCAAAATTTTAAAATTATTATAACTTCAAATTTAACATATAATTAGAAAATGTAAATTTGAATTTTGAAATGAGTTGTCTAATATATCTAAATGACACATTACATAATATTAATGAGGAGTTGTATTAGAGTGACACTTGGCAAAAGGATATTAAAACTATTCATATATATATATATATATATATATATATATATATATATATATATATAATCTGAAGGAGCTTAGGAACAGTATACTTTAGATACTTTAGGTTTTTGCCACATTTCTTTAACCATTATGACATTTTTGGTCCTTATGGTAAAAACTTTTACATTTTAGCAATTAGTACACTTTAGACAATTTAGGTTTTTGCCACATTTCTGTAGCCATTTTGATATTTTTGGTCCCTACAGTCAAAACTTTTATATTTTAGCAATAGTATGTTTTTGTGCCTTTAGGTTTTGCCACAAATCTTTAGTGACTTTGACACTTTTCGTCCTTGTGGTCAAAACTTTTATATTTTGGCATAAAAACACAAAAAACCTTCTTTAGACTTTTGCCATCAAATTTTCCAAACTTTGGCAACTTTCACACTATTGCCACAATATTTTTGGATTTTCTCCACCAGTATCCCTTCTTTTGGTTGTTGTACACTTTTGACATCTAAATTTACGGGTAGTCGAATTTCTCTCCTATTTGTGGCCATTTACACTTTCAACACATATCTTTTAAAGTTTGTCGATTTTTTCCATATTACCCCAAAAGCGGGGTAGACGTGAGTTGTTTACTAGTAAGAATAAAAGAAACTTAAATTAAGCACCAATAGGAATACAAAAACACATAATCAAAAGATTACTACTAAAAGCAAAATATACATAATTAGATAAGAAAACAATTATTATCATTATTTTTGGTTGCACTCAGGGGCGGACGTAGGATTTCATAGTAGGGGTTGCACGGGAAAGTCAGGGGGTTGCACAATAGTAGAAAAAAAAAGAATTTCAAAAAATTTTGAAATTTTTTGCATTGCGTCCAGAAAAGTCAAGGGTTACACAGGCCACGGTGTGCCCTATATTAGAACCGCCCCCTGTGACATTGGAGAATTAACAACGAAAAATAAAAAAATTAGAGATATAAGAATCTTAGAAAAATATTCAAAGCATCTTGTGCAAAGTAAGTCCTATCATTTTGCTTTTTGTATTGCTAAGTCCTATCATTTTACATTTTGTATTGCTCCTAGTCGCTTCCAAAATATCATATTCATTTTACAGGGGCGGACGCAAGATTTCATAGTAGGGGTTGCACGAGAAAGTCAAGGGTTGTACGGTAGTAGAAAAAATAAAAATTTCGAAAATTTTCCACTGCGGCCGGAAAATTCAGGGGTTGCCGGTGCCACCTTGGACCCCTAGGTCCGCCCCTTAGACTTCACTTTTTTTTTTGACGATATTGTGATAAATTTTATTGAAAATCTTCACATGTCTTGTTAAATCCTTAAACTTAGACTTCATTTTTTTTTGTCTGATAGGCTTTATAACTGGGTCTATTGCAACCCCTTCGGTCTCTTTCAACCGGGACTAGGTCTATTTCAACCCCTTCGGTCTCTTTCAAACGATATTGGGTATATTTCAACCCATTCGGTCTCTTTCAACCGGTATCGGGTCTATTCACCCTACAACTAGCATATAATCATAACAGTAAGAGTCACAGAGACATCAAGCATAACAGGTAATTGTCACGAAGACAATCATCATTCTACAAACATAATCTAGTGGGCCGGCATTGGTGCCTTTGACCCATGGATATAGCGAAGGAAACTCGCCTCAGTCTGCTGACATTCCAACAGATACTCGATCTACTGGACCATAGAATCCCCGAACTAACCAATCGAATACAATCATGATCAATAATCAGGTCATAACCATAATCGGGACTTAATTCACCAATTCCATAAAGGCCCAACCAAAAGCCCAAAATGCCAACTATCCATCATCACGTCGTGACCAGTCCTTGGTCACGTCGTGAGATCTCACTCGGTCCGATTCCAACTCATCCCGAATCAACTAAGCCAACTCGGACTTGAAAAGTCACCGGAGCTGACCTAACGTTGTGAGAGCCTCCTCCCACGTCGTGAGATCCAAGAAGCTAACCAGAAACAGGATCATTAAACCCTCACGTCGTGAGCTCCAAGTTTCACGTCGTGAGATCAGTCTGAAGCCAAAAGTCCAAATTTTAAGTCCTTAATCCATTAAGCCTTGAACTCTAACTTTCCAAAAGGTCTTATAAATCCATAATGCACTAGAAAGTCAATGATTATAAGACATATATGTCCAATACATGTCTAGATCTCATTTTGGTCAAAAGTTGAAGAAAAGACATCCAACTTTCATGCAAGGTTCCAAAACTCAACCATTCCCTAGATCCGAACTCCATATTACTCTTAAGACCCTAATAACACATAAAGTTTCCAACTTTATGGTTTCCATTTATCAAACTTGCACAACCAAGAGGAAAAGTGGGACAAAACCTAGATCTAGCCTCATATAACAATAAAGGAGGAATCTTTGATACTTGCAATGATACAGAAATAATGTAAGATGATGATGATGAAGATTCCTTGCAATCCTCAACTCAAGATCACATTATTCTTCTTCTTTTCTCATTCTTCCAGCCAAGAAAAGCTCCAAAATGACCAAAGATCAAGCAAGGATGAGGACTAGGGTTTTTATGAGGTGAAAGAGGGTTTGGGGCTGATAAGAAACTCTAAAATGAGTTTAGAGATGCTTAAATACGAAGGAAACCCTAAAATGATCATGCGCTTGGGCTGCATCAGCTCTCACGTCGTGAGCTCCATGTCTCACGTCGTGAGATCAGTCCCGAACAAAACTTTTCATGCAACCCATCTCACGTCGTGAGGCTTTTTTTTTTCCAAAATCCAACCTTTTGACTCTTCGAAACCCTAAATCGATTCATCATGGAAAATAGGTGTTACAACTCTCCCCCGTTAAATTAGATTTTGTCCTCAAAATCACTCCTTACTACCATCCAGAAACGTCAGACATCCTGGGCGTACTCCCACAACCCCAATACTAACTGAGGAGTCGACTCCTACATACAACGGTCTTCTAAGACTATCACCGAACCCAACCTTAACAGGGTTCTCAAATCCTTACGAAGAACAGATCCTTTTCGCACAAGCGTTAACCACCAAAGTATAACCATCACTACTTTTCCCGAAATCTAAAATCCTAAGACCTTGTCTGACTCCCTGACAGACAAACCACTCTGAATCACCGCCAATTCGACTCCACTTCGCACTCCAATCTAAGTATAAACCCTCACAACCCTGGATTATCTTATTGACCCACAATTGCATTTCCATCAAAAACACTTCGCTCGATAACTAGGCGACTCCATGCATGAGTCCCCATCACTAGTACCATCTTGGGCTCATCTTGTTGTACCATTTTTATATTTTTGATACAACTGAGACCTCCCTAGTCTCGTACTTACCTACCAAATAACGATATATCGAAATTCCAACTGGTTGCTGAGGCTGATAGCCTCACACAGTTACACCATGCGACTCCTGAACGAGTGTCTATCTGGCAAGAGCTGCCCTAGCTCGCCTGCCATAATGGCTCCAACAGCCCTCCTAATCCAACCAAAGATAACATAACTAACCATTCATTACTATTAAATTCTTCAATTGAGATCAACGATGACTCCCAACGCAATTCTCAACCCCCTTGCGTCAACCAAGGACATAACTCCCATCTCGAAATCCAAAGATTGACACTTGCATCCTAACCGAAATCCTCCGAGTGTAGGGGGACCTTTCATAGAACTGAAATATAAAATCCTCCACCCACCTCAGAGGCTGGCAGACTCACACATGGTCCCTCCACAAAACTTTGACTAAGAGTGCAACTAATAAGGGCTACTCAAGCCTAACCACCACATGAATGTCATCCAATGGCCCCATAGTCATCTCAATCTAAACGCAACCTGATACTTTGATCAAGCAGATCCTACCAGATCTCACACACACTATCCAATCAAACTGGCCCATCATTGCCTCAGATCCATCAATCCTCCTACTACTAAAGAAATGGACGTTCATCAATGCTATCCTCCTCGACCCATGCGTGCGTTGATATTTCCTCAGTCCAACTGACCACTCGAACCATGGCCTCCCTGATACCGGTGAATGCTACGATCCCGTCGCAGACTTTCAACACTTCCACAACTGCTTATCAATCTGGTGAATGCTACCGCTGGTCTTATAAAACCTCCATATCGCCATGGACCCACCCATGGTCTTATTTTCTGTCTACTATACCAACCATAATCATCATGAGTCGAACCCGCATCCGACTATAACCCAATCAGGTATTCGGGTTATACTTCGAACCCCTAAACCTTCATCAGACAAGAACAGGCAGAGAGGCTCTAATACAACCTTCAACCTAGATCCATCCATATTCCCACGATGCATCACTACTGATGCGCAATGAAACCTGGATATTCACCCTTGTGCAACCTTTACACCAACAATTCTCCCCCACTTGGATTCGACTACGCTCTTCCAATCCACCAAAATTTGATGGATTCGAATCCACCTCTCAACCTTACAATTCAAACTTGTCAACAACCTGTGCTTACAAGAACTAACATTCCATTACTAGCCAACCTTAGCGACCACACACATTCCAAAACCATATGAACACTTTCTAAAATCTCAACGAGCTCAATAATCCCAAGTATTTACCATGATACAACTCCAAATCCTTAAGCCACTTCAGCTCGTGACATAGAACGATAACCCTTGACCGACACGGACGGATGACCAATCCCACTACCCACCTATCGCAAAATTGATGCACTTTATACATCTATATCAAATTCCATTTAAATCCTCTCGACAATGCCAACACCATAACAGACTTGTGCGATTAATTCGTCACTCACTCTCTGGAGTGATGGTTCTCTTCTAATCTTGCCCTACTAACAATAGTAATCGACTCACAGCCTGAGACCAGTCAGCTGACATCCCTCCTGAGTGATACAATCGTTCCTGAATTCCGACTTCGTTGTCCCATATGGGGATAAGCAGTTCCCACAAGATCATTTCCTAAAAGCCCCTGATGCGAGTACCGCACTTGCATCTTGAAGACATGAATTTGACAGATACTTATCCGACACTTGCGTTATGAACAATCCTTTATACCTATCAACCGCGACAAATTTTAACCAACTCGAGTTTCAATATTCGCAAAAACTTGATGACTACTGATCTTACACCCACAATTAAACCTATTCCTCATTGCCTCGAAACCATGCAGAACCCTTACACATTCTGTATACAAACCCGACATGTCTTCCTTGCGGATTCCTTGAATTCTTGTTGATACCACCAAAGATCGGATCGACTGCTGGTCTCCTAAGCAGGTTACCCAATCCTCTTCTAAACACGGCCCACGGTATGCAAAATGGCATAAGAAGATCCTCAGGACTATCTTGAAGAAACTAAATTTCTAGGTGGAGACTTATATAGACCACACATAGCGTCCCACATACAAATATATAATCATAAACACATCTGATAAGAGCATGTAGGAAGGATACTGTTCATACCTGCGGTGTCAACTGGTGGAACCCGGATCCCCTCGGCCTGTGACTGTAATGCGTGGCCCCTCCCCAAAGGAACCTCCATTCTGCCCCCACGACCATCAGTGATCCTCAGAGTGGCTGGAGCAGGTTCCCTCATTGCTCCCCTCCTCAATTCTGGACAGTCGACCTTCTTGTGGCCTACTTGGTTGCAATGAAAACATATCGAAACCGATTCTCGAGGTAAATCCCTACTGAAATGACCCATCTTTCTGCAACTAAAACACCCCCTCCCTATCTCCCGACAGCCTCCCACACTTGGCATAACGGACTCGGCCATGTCGATCTCCCAAACGTGAATCCTGAGTCCCGGGCCTCTTCGCCTGGCCCACTTCTGTCTGAATTTGCTCTGCCTTCTTCTTCTTGAGGTGCTTCAAATCAATCTACCACTTACGGGATCCAATAATCACATCATTCAGGGTCTCACACCTTGACATGCTCACAAACTACCGTGCCAATGGATGCTCTACGATAGCTGGCGCAACCTCCGCCCTAAACCGGGTCACAAACTCTTCCCAAGACGTAGCCTCCAACTCAATAAGTGTAACAGATTGTGTAATGAATTTCCAACAACTCCTTTCCGCATGATGCAAGATATCCAAGGAAAACCGAACCTTGGCTTCTATGGGATAGGGACTAGTGCAGAAGACACCTTCCATCTCCACAATCCAACGTGAACTCAGAACCCTGGCAATCCTCCCACAATCCCTAAGGGGCTGATATACAACTATGTCAGCGGATGACGTGAAGGACTCATACATCCCCTCACCAATTGGCTCATCACAAGAGCCTACACTTGATCCTGAACCTTCTCTATGCATGCTCATCACCATTCTGAAAAGCAATCATACACACGATCAAAACATACCCAAATAATCCTCATCCCACCGGCTCCCTAGATTCTCTGTGACTCTCCTCGAGTCGAGTATGGATCCTATGTTTTCAGTAGTACGGACCCAATACTACCTTCCACACATATCCATAATTTCCTCAAGAATCATCTTGAATCCTCCAAGTTACCTTCTCAAACTGATACTCAAATACCCGCAAAACAATGGAATTAGCCCACTAAGCACTTCCTAGGATCTCCTAGTTTTCCGACCTCACACTGCCATCAGCTGTTGAAGAACTCCCACTGATGTCAGCTAACTACATCATGAATATAATCACATGCCATAAAGCTTAGATAATCCTTTGAGTAAAAGACTCAACGCTACAACGGTTGGAATCAAACAAGAGTTGCGCAATAGGATCAAATCAATCACTCTGAGATTACTTAACCTTTGCAACATGTAACTTAACATATTCACTTAGGTAATGTTTGTTTTTTATCTGCAGATCTGCGTGGCCTCTTCTCTCTGCGCCGCGCAGACCACGCACAGACATTAGCATTCGTAGACTGTTTGTTTTTTTGAAGACTGCAGACCTAAAAATGTATGTGCGCCCTCTTCTTGGCGCAGATGTGGACCAGAGTCTTCTAACATCTTCAGACATCTTCTAGCCTAAAAAAACATATATATTTTTATTTTTTTTTAAGTTTTTTTTTAATTTATATTTTTTCCAACTTTATTAATGATAAACAATTTGAAAAAAAATTACAAAACTTAAAAAAAAACGTTCGACGATACAAACATGATATTTTTGACAAATTTATAAATAAAGATTTATTACAATAATAGTCGTTGAAGTTGTTTATATAAATATGAAAAAAAAATCATAATCTATTCTTATATTTTTTTTGCCAAATTTTGTAAAACATTATTTAATACAGTATCGTCAATTTCTCGAGAAAATATTTATGATACGTTTTTAATGGATTTAATTGAAAAAATCGAAGTTTATTTCCATCCATTTATTTATCAAATTCTTTGATCACTAATTATAATGTTTAGTTATAACTTTGCAACCAAAGTTTTTGGTTTTTATCAAATATATACGTTAATTCATACCATTTTTATTTTTATTTTTTATACAATAATACATAAAAGTTGATCTAGATTCGTTAATTATTTATAACAAAGTCATAAAAATATTAAAAAATCACTTTGAAGTTTAAAAAAATCACTTTATTTAGATTTCAGTTTATTTTAGTAGCCCGTAGATGTTAAAAAAACAAACAGTCTTCTTTTTTCAGACTGCAGACGTTTGGTCCACCTCTTCTACTGCAGAGGTCTACAGATGTGGTCCGCAGATTGCATACATTTTGTCTCAGAAAAAAACAAACAACACCTTAATAGTTAATTCACATCACTAAGACTTCCACAAAGCACAAAGCTAGCAACATTCGAGCAATAACACTTCAAACCATAGACCAATCAAATGACTTCTCGAGCTCACTGGCTACCAACGTCTTTGCTATACTAACATACTTCCTAGGTCCTCCTAGGATTCCTCATCCCAACCTACCATCAGCTGCTGAAGGTCCCCTACTAATGTCAGTTAACTACTTCATGAATACAATTGCATGCAACAAAATTTAGATAATCCTTCGACTAAAAGACTCAACCTACAACGGTTGGACTCATACGAGAGTTGCACCATAAGGCCAAATCAATCAGTCTGAGATTATTTAACCTATGCAACATGAAACTTAACATATTCATTCAATAATTAGATCACATCAGTGTGAGTCCTACAAATCATGAAGCAAGTAGAATTCAGGCATTGGAAAGCCTAACCAGCGTACTAACTAATCAAGCCATTCTATCCAATCATCTGAAAACCATAGTAGCATGCAATTCTAAAAGCTCAAACAATCAGGCATATTAAGGCATCTCTCCTAACATGAAATCTTGAACAGATCCCTAGCCCTAATCTAGCATGAAATTCTCCTATCATATAACATAACAAGCATCAAATATAAAACCTGTGTGGGTATTTTGGGAAATACTTACTTGAGCTTGGATGATTGCACGTTTCACACCCCCTTTTCTTAGAAAACCTTTTTATAAAATCATTTTCTTTTAAAAGATTTTAGAAATCCTAGGTTTGAGTTCATAAACACTCAAGAGTATGTTTGAATCCCTCAAACCAAGGCTCTGATACAAACTTGATAGTCCCACATATTATAAGGTAAAAATTTCATTTTTAGTTCAACTATAAACACCATTTAATCATTTCAATAATTCGAAAGTATATCAAGGTAAAACAATTATCAGAGTACAAAATCCCAAAATCACATAATGCGGAAAACATGGGCAGATATAGTACGATCAAGTCGGGCCCTTCCATTTCGAGCTGGAAGTACATGAAACATAAACTGAAAACCGTAAGCACAAAGCTTAGTGAGCTCCCCCAAAATACGCCATACCATACATATGTATAATAGTCAAAGCATAACTTGGTCTATTTCAACCCCTTCGGTCTCTTTCAACTGGTACTGGGTCTATTTTAACCCCTTCGGTCTCTTTCAACCCGTACTGGGTCTATTTCAACCCCTTCGGTCTTTTTCAACCGGTACTGGGTCTATTTCAACCCCTCCGGTGTCTTTCAACCAGTATCGGGTCTATTTCATCCCCTACAGCTAGCATATAGTTATAACAGTAAGAGTCACAGAGACATCAAGCATATACAAGCATAACAGGTGATTGTCACGAAGACTAGGGGTGTGCAAGAAACCACACAAACCGCGTAAACCGCCCGCACCACACCGCATATTGCGGTTTTGGACTTTTGCGGTGTGGTTTGTGGTTTATAGTTAGAAAACTGTGGTTCAAACCGCACCACATCGCATATATATATATATATATATATATATATATATATATATATATATATATATATATAATTTGATTACAGTACTAATATTTACCATATAAAAACTATTATACATATTTTACAAATCGAATGTCCAGCCATAAATATGATATAACACAGTGCTGCATATTTGATAACTTCTAACTATGACTAATTGATTATTGTAGCATGTTCTTTAATTTATCTTTTTTAAATTATCATTGCATCAATTGTTTAATTCGACTGTAGATATCGTTTAATAAATTTGGAGTTGTGTTCTATAATATTTTTTCATAATGTTGGTCGTTATATCAAAACAACGAAAAAAGGAATGTCAAAAATATATGGATCGGAAAGCAATGCATAAATTGGCAAACATAATGACATATATATTACGTATTCAGATATTACCGAATCTAAAATTGAATGATACCAATAAAAGTAATAAGGTTAAGTATCTTGTCAAACCGCACATAAACCGCAAACCGCATGTGCCAAACTGCATCGCATAGTGCGGTTTACGGCTTTCGCGGTGCGGTTTGTGGTTTGGAAAAATCGTAAACCGCATATGCAGTGCGGTTTGCGGTTTTCACTCTAAACCGCACCAAACCACACCGCGAACACCCCTAACGAAGACAATCATCGTCCTACAAACATATCTAGTGGGCCGGCATTAGTTCCTTCGACCCATGAATATAGCGAAGGAAACTCACCTCAGTCTGCTGACAATCCAATAGATGCTCGAGCTATTGGACCAGAGAATCCCCGTGCTAACCAATTAAATACAATTGTGATTAATAATCAGGTCATAACCATAATCATGACTTAATTCACTAATTCCGACTCCTAGAAGACTATTTTACCCTTCCCCTCAACTGGCCCAAAGACCAAGGCCCAAAATCAATGGCACTAAAAGCCCGATAACCGAACCAAATCCAAAAGACACCCAAGGCCCAATACAGGCCCAATTCTTTAAAGGCCCAACCGAAAGCCCAAAAATTCAACTATCCATCCTCACGTCGTGACCAGTCCTTGGTCATGTCGTAAGATCTCACTCAGTCCGATTCCAACTCATCCCGACTCAACTCAGTCGACTCGTACATGAAAAGTCACCAGAGCTGACCTCACGTCATGAGATCCTCCTCTCACGTCGTGAGCTCCAAGAAGCTAACCAGAAACGGGATCATTCAACCCTCACGTCATGAGCTCCAAGTCTCACGTCGTGAGATCAGTCTGAAGCCAAAAGTCTAACTTTTAAGTCCTTAATCTATTAAGCCTTGAACTCTAACTTTCCATAAGGTCTTATAACTCCATAATGCACTGGAAAGTCGATGCTTTTAAGACATATATGTCATAAGAAATTAAGCAATATTCATACTCGATATCTAACTCAGGCATTGGAGAGCAATATTGGGACAATCTTTTGATAATGCTCCCTAACCTAGTGTTTACTTATTTTGAAACGTAACTTCCTCTGCTGCTCTGAAGGACATGATCACTCTCATCCTGATCGGCTGTCCAGGAAGCTACATAGCATCATTGACACCATCCAAAAGAAACATGCAAGAAAAACAACAAGACTTGTGCCCCTTATCAGACTCACCTTTTAGTCCAATTAATTTAATCCCATCATTCACCCTAAATGTGGTGGCGTCACCATGTACCACCCTACCAATAATAACACTATCTCAACCAACAACACATAACCCTTCTCTGGAAAACTCACAAGCCGATAGAGGGTCAATCAGACAACCACCTATCGAGGCAAGGAAGACTAGGAAAACAAAATTTATCATGGTAGAAACAACAAGCAACTCCAACACAAGGTAACTGAACACGTCCAAAAGATCCAAAACATCCAACCAAAAATATCAATGCCACCACCATTTGGAAACAACAACAATATCGATGCAACATTTAGCGACAATAATACCGATGCAACAAAATGTCCAACCATACATATCAATGCCACCACCGTTCCCGACACACTTACAACAATATTTGGCGACAACAACAATACTGATGCAACAAAAGGTTCAATCATACATATCAATTCTACCACCATTCCCGACACCCAATACCAGGCATTCTGGCTGCAACAACCCCAACAAACATATCTACCCCGAGCCATTTTTGGAAATCAAGTGACACCAAAAATTCAATGGACACAACAAGCAGCAAACAACAATGCACCTATAGAAAGAAACATAAATGTCAACCATTGTTGCGTCCTGCAATCATACCTTTCACCCCTTATAAAAATTATCTAGGAATACCAACTAACAGTGGGCACGAACTTACCAGAAATTTCAAAATATGATGGATCAGGTGATCCGAATGATCATATAGAAAACTATAAGTGAATAATGGATGCTTACTAACTGGATGAAAAATATCGATGTATGTTATTTCCAACCACATTGTCAGGGCTAGCAAGGTTGCGGTATAAAAGTCTGTCGGTGTAGAGAATACACGATTTTAATCAACTATGAAAAGGACTTGTGGGACATTTCATACAACAAACAAAATACACAGCAAACGCTTAAGCTATCCTAAGATGTAGGCAACAAGAGGACGAATCATTACACACCTTTGTGTACCGATTCAATAAACCAACTGTAACATCCCAAAAATCATGACCAAAAGTTTTGTTTTTAATTAATTAACTTCTAAAACCGTTTACTGAAAAACATCATCGATATCATATCAAACTCATAAACCCATAAGTCAAATGTCATAAAAACATGTCACAGAATAATAATAATGTCATAGTACAATCCCAAGAACATCATAGTGCGGAAATCATGTGTGTGTACGATGCGCTGCTACCGTGCCGGGTCCTTCCCCTTCAATGAAGAGGTACCTGAAAACAAAACTGTAAACTGTAAGCACGAAGCTTAGTGAGTTCCCCCATCATACCACATACCATACATAACTCATACACTCTAACATATCTGGGTACTACCCCCTTCGGTCTCTTTCAACCGGTAACTTGCCTAGCATATCAGGGTGCTAGCCTACCCATTCAGTCCTGTCGACCGGTACCTAGGCTAGCATATCAGGGTGTTGGCCTACCCCTTCGGTCCTATCGACCGGTACCTAGCCTAGCATATCAGGGTGCTGGCCTACCCCTTCGGTCCTGTCGACCGTTACCGGGGACTATTTCACCCCTTACTTCCACCACATAGCATCCTAGTGCATAACATATCAATCATGTACTGCCTAGCTTATTCGGGTGCTGGCATACCCCTTCGGCCCTATCGACCGGTACCAGGGTCTATCATACCCTTCCTATCATTATCACATATCATCATAGTATACCAATACATAAACATAACATACCAGATAATCATCACGAAGACAATCATCTAACAAACAAATCCTACTTATGGGCCGGCATTGTGGCCGTAGACCCACTTCTACTGGAAGGTAACTCACCTCGTAAAGCTGAGTGTCGAATCTCACGGGAAGTAATCTCTAACAGCTGCTCCGATGACTCCCGGATATGATAATCATAATAACACTCAATCAAAATCCATAACACTACTTAGGGTAAAATGACCATTTTACCCCCTTGGCCTAACTTGAACCATTCCTAAGGCCCAGTTCTAACTTATTAAACCCAGTGCACCCATGGCCCATCAAAGGCTCCCTGAGGGCCCACTAATGGCCCAATTTTCTAAATTGGGCCCAACTCTTCAAATCGGCCTTTTCACAAGTCGAATAAATCCTTAGCCCAAAATGAATAATCTCGAGTGGCCCAATATGGCCCCAAAAGGCCCAATACTTCTAAATCCAAATTCCCAGGCCCAAAACTATACTCCACAGTGGGCCACGGGGACCAATAGTCCAGGCCCAGCCCTCTAAGGCCCAAAATCCCAATGTATCCATCTGCATGCGTACGCGTAGCATACCTGGCACGTACGCCCATCGTATGCTGGCCTTGACCGTAAACGGGGAGTTGACCCAGTACGCGCAACGTACTGGCCAACTTTCTTGGGACTTCATTTGTGACTTAATCCATTAAGTCTTCACGTCCAAAGTGTAGATCCATGTCCTTTAAGACCTCCTAATCCATAAAGTCACACACTTTATGTGCTTGCATGCATGGTTGGGGTCAAAACATGATTTTGGTCCTTTTAACAAGCTTTAAGACCATCAAACACTTGCATGGTTGTGGATTAACCATCAAGGTCCGATTTTTATGACTCTAAATGCCTCTAAGAGCTCAAAAGGACAACTCTTTTGGTCTGAAACTAACAAGATGCAAGCAACCTCAACAATGGAGTCCAAAAGTGACATTAAACACTCCTATAAACAAATCTAAGCATGCAATGGTCAAGTTTGGAACTTGATACCTCAAAATAGTCAGAAATGATGCCAATCTCCTTAATCTACAAGCTCCTCTTGAATCCTCGCTTCTTCCTTAACTTCCTTTTCTTCTAAGAACACCAAAATCACACAAAGAAGCTCTCAAATGGAAAAAATACACAAGAGTGGGTTAGGGTTTTCAAGGTGGCTGCTTAAGGGTGATAGGGAGGCTGGTCCAAGGGAATAATGTCCTTTATATAGGGATCAAACCCTAAAAGTTAGGGTTTTGGTCTGAATGGAGTACGCCCCGCGTACCTCTTTGTACGCCCGACGTACTCAAGAACCACTCGCGCCCCTTTTAGCCTTATACGCTGGGCGTAACCCAGCCTACGCTGGGCATTCCCATCCGGACACGTGCATGCACCCCTTGCATGCATGGGGCTTACCTGCCAAACATTCCCATTAAGGACAAAAAATGACAATAACTTCAACGTGCTATAAATTCTTCATTCTAAGTCTGTTTCCGACGAACTTTATATCCACGAAAAGGTGGCGAAAAGCCCTATGCTCCCAGATACACACCCGAGCCCTTTCAACCATCCGGATAAGACCCAAGACCCATAAAATACCGAATCGTCCGATTACGCTTATACTCTTGGCTTCCGTGGTCACAACCGAACACTTTCAGAACTGGGTGTTACACCAACACTCAATGCCCCGAGACGAGCAGACAACATGGTGATCGTTTCTTTCACCTATAAATTATGCAAAGGAGTTTTGTTCAAAAATTTGGCTGGAAAACCACCCAAGTCAAGGAAAGGACATGATGGAAAGGGACCATCATTTTAACTTTCATGAAGCAAGAAGAGGAAACGTCCAAAAAAACTGAATATGATCAAGGAGATATGACATATAATAACAAGGACAACCGTACGCCTTACATCAAAACTCCAAGCCAAGAAAACCAAAGATATGGCAATGTTCGGATGAAATGACATACCCATTTCCTATAATAAGGTTGAAACTACCCGCCAAAAAGAAATGGAGGCAGAAACGAAGTAGTAATAATAGCTGAAGGCAATAAGAATACCAAGTAAAACAAGATGACATGTCAAACGATATGGAACATGGCCGGTACTATGAGTTTTATTACTCTACCAGACACGACACAATCAAATGTACCATGATGAGAAGGAAAATGTAAAACAAGATGAAAACTGGGCAATTAAGCAATTTAATAAGAGGGATTTGGCTCAAGAAACTAGAGAGCATTGCGTCGATAGAATCGGAAAAAGTGAAATTTTCATGTTTAGACAGCCAGAACAATTAGAAGCAAGTCATGATTAGGAAGGAGATAAATTTACGTTTGACGAATGGGACTATCATAGCAACAATCACCAAGGAGACGAGCTAATGGTCATTGGGGAATTCATAGGGAAGAATACATAAATGATATATACATGGTCAACGGTAGTTCTACAGACGTCCTGTATAAACACTTCTACAGACAACTACTGAGTTAAATGCAAAAAAAGATGGAACCATCGGAGACGCACTTAATCAGTTTTTCCGGTCACATCATGTGACCAGAAGGCACAATCACTATGATATTAACATTATTTGATTACAATACCCGGGCAATCAGATTTATGGTCCTTAATGCTGAGAGAACAAGATAGATCTAATGCGCCGGGACAAGGTTTGAAAACTCAAACCTTGAGTTAATGCTTAAGATCAATATCTGCTTGCTAATAAATGTTCAAGTCAAGCCTGGAAAGACCAGTCAAGTCTTAGATAATATATTCAACAAATGATCAAGTCATTAAATGAGAAATGAGAATAAATGATCAAGGTAAAGCTAATAAATGAGGAACAACAATAATGTTTGAAAGAAGTTTGAAGTAACTTAGTAAGATGCCAAAAGTTGAGTGAAAAGATCCGTTGTTGACTTGTATTGAATGCTCCTAACCGAAATCCTCCGAGTCTAGGGGGACCTTTCATAGAACTGAAATATAAAATCCTCCACCCACCTCAGAGGCTGGCAGACTCACACATGGTCCCTCCATAAAACTCTGACTAAGAGTCCAACTAATAAGGGCTACTCAAGCCTAACCACCACATGAATGTCAGCCAATCGCCCCAGAGTCATCTCAATCTAAACGCAACTCGATACTTTGATCAAGCAGATCCTACCAGATCTCACACACACTATCCAATCGAACGGGCCCATCATTGCCTCAGATCCATCAATCCTCCTACTACTAAAGAAATGGTCGTTCATCAATGCTATCCTCCTCGACCCATGCATGCATTGATATTTCCTCAGTCCATCTGACCACTCGAACTATGGCCTCCCTCATACCGGTGAATGCTACGATCCCGTCGCAGACTTTCAACACTTCCACAACTGCTTATCAATCTGGTGAATGCTACCGCTAGTCTTACAAAACTTCCATATCGCCATGGACCCACCCATGGTCTTATTTTCTGTCTACTATACCAACCATAATCATCATGAGTCGAACCCGCATCCGACTATAACCCAATCAGGTATTCGGGTTATACTTCGAACCCCTAAACCTTCATCAGACAAGAACAGGCAGAGAGGCTCTAATACAACCTTCAACCTAGATCCATCCATATTCCCACGATGCATCACTACTGATGCGCAATGAAACCTGGATATTTACCCTTATGCAACCTTTACACCAACAATTCTCCCCCACTTGGATTCGACTGCGCTCTTCCAATCCACCAAAATTTGATGGATTCCGAATCCACCTCTCAACCTTACAATTCAAACTTGTCAACAACCTGTGCTTACAAGAACTAACATTCCATTACTAGCCAACCTTAGCGACCACACACATTCCAAAACCATATGAACACTTTCTAAAATCTCAACGAGCTCAATAATCCCAAGTATTTACCATGATACAACTCCAAATCCTTAAGCCACTTCAGCTCGTGACATAGAACGATAACCCTTGACCGACACGGACGGATGACCAATCCCACTATCCACCTATCGCAAAATTGATGCACTTTATACATCTATATCAAATTCCATTTAAATCCTCTCGACAATGCCAACACCATAACAGACTTGTGCGATTAATTCGTCACTCACTCTCTGGAGTGATGGTTCTCTTCTAATCTTCACCATTGACTCCGGACCATCTACTTCGGAACACAAGGACTTCGGAATTCAGACTTAGGATTGCTAGAGGTTCACTTTCAGGTTCCAACAATCTCCCCCTAAGTGAACTTAGCAATCCATGCAATTACACTGCTTCTTCCTTGATGAAAGTGTAAGCTCGGAACAACCATTCTCTGACTTCAATGTACCAGGTCAGTTGACTTACAAACTATGTTTTGACCTGTTCCGGTGCTTTAGACTTTGATGCTCGAGAGCTGAACTTCCGGAGTGCTTTGGTCGGAACTAGGTGTTTGTCAAGGACACGGAAAAGTCCTTCTTGTTTGTGTTCCTTGTAGTGTAGACAAACCCTAGAATCGGGTCATCGATTGGACCATCATCAAGCAGATCAGCTTCCAGAAGAACATAGTTGATCTTCGCAACATAGTGTTCAGTTCCGTAGAGATGAGCCAGTTGATAGTCGCATCTACAAAATTCCACGACGTAATCTTTGAGGAAGCTTATAGCAGCATGAAAAGCACCCATTATCATTGTTTTGCATTCCTTGAAAGTGAGCAGCCAAAGTCAGAATGTCATTCAGATTCATGGAAGGGAAGTCCGCATCAGTTATGGTTCGGTAGTTAGGCTTGTTCCAGAAGACGTGAAATCAAAATAGTGGGCAGTTGAGTTCGAATTTCACTAGGATTTTTCTTGCAAATCCATGGACTTTGGTGATTCTTTTTCCAGTCCATACTTCCTTAAACGGTTGAACATTCTTGGAGTAGAATGTCTCAAGCCTTTCTCTTTCAGTCCGGAGGATCACTTCCCGATCATCATTTGGGTGAAGAGGAGCAAATTTGATGTAATACTTGTTGTACGGAGAGAGAGGAAGATCGAGCTGTTCGGAATCATTAGTAGGAACATCATAGTACATATACGAAACAATTTCATGATCCCGGAGTATGCCTTCACGACAAAGAGGAGAGATGTCACACATCGGATCGGGATTATCCTTAAGTGCTTGGATCCGGATGCTGTCCTCTAGAGCCTTGTGGATTTCCTCCTGAGACCATCCTTGTTTTTGCTTGAGAGGATGTCCGGAGTGGAAGGCTTGTTGTTCAGCAGTCATTGGCTTTTTGCCTTTGTCCTTTTTCAGTGCATCTATGATGAGCTTCATGTTTTCATCCACCAAAAATTCCGGAGTGGGGTTCGTAAGAGGATCTTCCAGAATGTCATCAGGGATCCGGAGTGGAGAGCCCTGGTCTAGTGGAGCAATTTTTGGAGCCAGAATAGGTGGGAGCATAGAAGGAGTGGCTCGGAAGGCTTCAGCTGTGAGGAGAGATTTGGCTTTGGCCATTTGGATGGCCTTTTGAAGAACATATGGTAAAGAGGATGGCCAAGAGACTGCGAACCATATTCTCTTCTCTTCCTCAGTCATTGCCTTTGGGAATATCTGCTTTGGAGCTTCGAGGACTAGAAATCCATTGGCGACATATTAGTCTTCACTGCCTTCTTCAACATCAGAGGAAATTCCTAGAAGTCCGGACACAACGTGGACTTCATCATCGGAATTCAAATCTTCATCTCGGAGTGTGAACTCCGATGCAGGTTTCCATGGTCTGCTTGGACCTTCTCCCCCTCTTGCATCGGTGAATCTCGGAACCGGTACAAGTACTAAAGATTCCTTTAAATCGTCAAACTTGGAGAAGACTTTCTGAAGGCCCGTGGCTATCGTATGCTTCGGAAGTGGGAGCTTGAGAAGCAAGATGATCGAACAGACGAATGAGAATAGCTAACATATCATCAAACTTTCGATTCGGAACATCAACGATGTTCCAAGTGGATCGAAGTAGCTTGATGAGGACTTGTTGAATGATAAGGTTCATCTCATCCTTCTTCTTGATCTCCTTCTCCAGCCTTTGGATTTGTTTCTCATGATGAATATGGGTCTTCTTAATGAGATCGTTGGTAGCAGACACCAAATCGTCATGAACCTTGAGCATAGAGGTGATTGTCTCGAGATAGTGGTCAACCGAAGCATCATATTTGGCTTCAACTTCCTCAATGGAGTGCTTGAGCCGGAGAGAAATCAGTTGATCAAGTTGGGCTTCTCGTTCCGCAATTGAAGGTCCGGACTATTGTGAGAGGGACTGAAGGATGGCATCGAGTTTAGAATCAAGTCCGGAAACCTTTTGATCAATCTTTGTGACTGATGTTTCGATTGAGGAGACCTTCTTCATAGTATCTGACACATTGGTTTGAATGTCGAGGAGAGCAAAAGGATCAATGTGATCACTAGCAGAGGATTCGGAGTCAGAGTCTGAGTGTTGCGGCGGAGCTTGTCGAGATGAAGTATGTGTGGATGGACCAGGCTTGGTGGTGACATCATCTTCTTGTAGCTTGGAGTTAGGTCCACCATCCGAAGTGGTTGAAGAAGAGGATCCGAAGTCAAAAGCAGACTTGGAGGTTGATGGCTTCGATTGAAAGCGGATGGATGACATGAAATTGGGGTCCGGAATAGATTTTCCTTCATCAATGATCATTACTTCTTCGTAGATTTCTTCATCCGAATCAGGTTGGAAGACGTTGGTATGAGTGGTGATTGGAGGTTGTTCCGAAGCTAGTTCTTGATTGGCATCATCATCTGTAGGAGGAACATACGGAAGATTGGTTTGATGAACTCTGTTGTACATTGAAGTAAGAGTGGCTTCCACTTGAGCTCTTGTCAGATCCAAACGTCTGGAAACAGCCCTGTTAACATAATCTTCTCATTGGGGATCATTAGCACCTGGTCGTCCTGTACACCTTCCGGGTATCAGACTAGTTGAGGCATCCGTAGTCGGAGGGACTGCTCCAACTTCGGAATGCTTAGGGTCCAGATTAGGGGTTCCGGAGTGTGTGCTTGTGTGAGAAACAAGAGGGATATCAAATGTGACTCGTGGGTGTGTTCCAGGGGGGCAAGGAACTTTGGTCAACACCGACATCACTTTTTGAGAAGGTGAGGGTGGATTGTGTGGAGACTCTCCGTGAGTGTGTGCAGGTGATGTTGAAACATTAAAGGGTACCTCAGATGAGTGGGCAGGAGGGGTGTTCGGACGGCCAGAGTCAGCCGGAATGTCATGGGCCTCTTCCTTTGGAAAGGAAGAGCTGACTTTGGTTCTCTTTTTAGGCTTTGGCTTTGTGGGAGAACTCTTCTGTTTGGCAGATTTCTTAATCTTAGGTCCGGACGTAGGAGGGTTGGCCTCTTCCGAAGTGGGCTCAAATAAGATTGGGGCAGGTTGTGTTGGGTCAAATACAACCAAAGTCTCTAGATGTTGTTTCAAAGAAACACATACCTCCGGAGGATCGATGGAGACTGGAGTTGGTATGGAAAGCTCAGCGAAAAGTTGTTGAATCGTTAGTTCCCAGAATCTAGGGCTCGAAATTTCGTTGTCCTTCCTTTTGATGGCAAACTTGCAGAAATCTTGCCATAATACCTCTGGAAGATCAACCGCATTTTCACGTCCGGAGTAGATATTGTAGACAACATAAAGCCAGTCCTTGCTGAGGGTGTCCGTACCACCGTGCTTGACGGACAAACCTCGATTGATAAAGTGCATCAGTACCGTCCATAGTCCAGAGACGGCCGATTTCTTGAAGTCTTTGGCCCGGTAATCTTGATTGTAGCCAATGTGGTTTAAGAACGTCTGAAACTCTTCAACTGTGGGTTCTTGGACTTTGAATCCCTTGGGGTTTGGTTTAACGTCGATCGCCTTGAGGAAAGTGTGTTTGTAGATTGGAATAGTGCGATCGGCAATGATCTTTGTTTCTAACACGCCATAGACTTCCTTGATGCTTGTGAAGGCCCTGTGGAGATGATGAAGTGGAAGGGGTGGTTCAGGAATTTTAGTGAGAGGGATGCAGATGGGATGATTCGCGATGAACTCCACCATAACACGAACAGATTCATCGTAATCTTCAGGGTTTAGGGAGAACAGTTGCATCGTGTCTCTTAGAAACGGTTCAGGGGAGGTTGATGAAGATGAACCTTTTGATCATTTCTTCTTGGCAATGGATTTCTTGGGAGTTGAAGCAGTTTTTGGTGGTGATGAGTGGGAAGCCATTGTTGCAGAGTTAAGAATGCTTGAAGAACACGAAGAACTTAGAGAGAATTCAAGGGTTTTGGAAGAATTGGGCGTGTAAAGAAGTAAAAGGGGGGTGTTAATTGGTATTTATATGCGAGGGAAGTGGGTCGGGTTGGTGGATGTAATGATGAGGATCCGAGTTCGAAACGGGTTGCATTAAATGAGAAATTGGTTTAGGGGGCTGAGTTGACCTGGGAGGTGAAAGGTGAGATTATTTGTAACTGGAAATGGGAAACCCTAAACGGCGATTCAATGGGTGCTTTATGGGGGCGTGAAATCGTGTCACGAATTTCGAAGAAGATAGGATAAGGATCTTCTCAAAAAGTAACCGTTGAAGAAACGTTTCACCTTATTGACCTTTGGAATTCCGGATGAGCAGTTCCGGACAGAGTATGAACCGGAGGATAAAGAGTTGTGTTCCGGAACATGCTTGTTTTGAAAAATGGTCCGGAATGAGAAATAATCCGGAGTGAGTTTCGAATCCGGAGTCAAAAATTTAGTGTCATTTCGGAAGAGATTTGTGAGTCCGGAGCCGAATTTTAGTTCGTTTTAAAAAAGGTTTGTGATTCCGGAACATAAATTCCGGAATAATGATTTTCAAGAAATTCCGGAGTGAATTTGAAAAAGTTTCTGGAACATGATTGGGAAAGCATTCCGAAGTGAGAATTTGAGAAAACTTCCGGAGCAAGATTTGTAAAGCATTCCGGGGTGAGATATGAGAAACCTTTCGGAGTGAATTTTGAAATTCTGAAGTGCAGAATGTAATACCTTTTCGGAGTGGAATTCCGGGATGCCATTATGAAGTATATTCCTAGATGAAAGTTTGAGCACTATGACAATGTGGACTTTAAATAGCAAACAATCAGGATGAACTGTACAACTTAAGACTCAAGCGATGGTCAGAAATAAAGACAAGTAAAATGATCCTATGTATTCAGAGAGAAAGTAGTTCCGAGATGAAAATTTTAGATCAGAACTAATTTTCTTTCGAATATGTCTATCAAAGAGAGCAGGTCTCTTGAAAGAATTGAGGATCTGGTATCATCATACCCATCTTGTTCAGAAAACCGTTGAATTTGGTTTCGTCTAATGCCTTGTTAAAGACATCAGCAATCTCATCATCAGATGGAACAAAAATGAGTTCAATGTTACCATTTAGAACATGATCTTTTATGAAATGGTACCTTATATCGATGTTTTTAGTCATTGAGTGCTGAATTAGATTGTGGGAATCGTAATGGCACTTTGAGAATCACAATAGATTGGAATGCATTGAAAGCGGTAACCATAATCCAAGAGTTATGATTTCATCCACAGAACCGGAGATGTACAGCTGGCAGCAGCAATGTATTCGGCTTTAGCTGTAGAGAGTGCGATGCAGTTCTGTTTCTTGGATGACCAACTGACCAAACGACCACCTAAGAATTGACAGCCACCTGAGGTTCTTTTTCTATCAAGTTGAAGACCACCATAGTTTGAATCTGAATAGGCTTGAAGTAGGAAGCTCTCATTCGTTGGGTACTAGATTCCGAGATTCTTTGTACCTTTGAGGTATCGGAAAATTTGTTTCACAGCCAAGAGATGAGACATGTTTGGATTGACTTGAAATCTGGCACATATGCATGTGGAAAACATGATATCCGGACGACTTGCTGTGAGATAGAGCAGGGATCCAATCATTCCTCTGTACTTCTTTTCATCGACTGCTACACCTGAAGGGTCGACAAAGATTTTGTGTCCGAAGCCCATTGGTACCTTGGCTGAGGCACATGTGTCCATTGAGTACTTTTTGAGGAGTTCTGAAATGTACTTCTCTTGGTGAATGAAGATTCCTCTATTAGTCTGTTTGACTTGAAGGCCAAGAAAGAAGCTTAACTCCCGATTCATGCTCATTTGGAATCGATTGATCATAAGTTTAGCAAAGTCAACAACCATAGATGAATCCGTAGATCCAAAAATGATGTCGTCCACATAAATTTGTACCAGCATGAGATGCTTTCCATTTGATATTCAGAATAAGGTAGGATCTACAATTCCTCTTTGGAAACCGGAGCGCTTTAGAAAGTCAGTGAGGGTCTCGTACCATGCCCGAGGAGCCTGCTTGAGTCCGTAGACTGCCTTCCTGAGTTTGTAACAGTGGTTCAGAAAGGAGAGATTTACAAATCCGGGGGGCTGTTGAAGGTATACTTCAATGTCGAGTTCACTGTTAAGAAATGCACTCTTAACATCCATTTGGTAAACTTTGAACCCTTTGTGAGCAGCATAAGCAAGAAAGATTTTGATGTCTTCAAGACGTGCAACAGGAGCAAAGGTCTCATCGTAGTCAAGCCCTTCAATCTGTGTAAACCCTTTTGCCACCAATATTGCTTTGTTTCGAATAATAACTCCTGTGTCATCTAGCTTGTTGCGAAATACTCATCTCGTACCGACAATGGGATGATTCTGAGGAGGAGGCACGAGAGTCCAAACTTCATTTCGGTCAAATTCTGCCAGTTCTTCTTGCATGGCTGTAATCCAGTCAGCATGCTCTAGTGCTTCCTTGATGGATTTGGGTTCAACCATGGATATAAATGCTGAGAAATGGCATTCATTTTGGATACTTGTAGCAGAACGAGTCTGTACACCAGCATTGGGGTTTCCGATTACTTGGTTTGGAGGATGATCCTTTGTCCAAACATGTAACCTTGGGAGTTCTTGTGCAGCCGTTGATCCGATATCAATAGTGGAATTGATTTTCTCCCCTTGAATGGTTTGAATGTGTGGATGATGCTCCCCCTGAACTTCTGAACCGGAGAGGTTGACATCATCATCAGAAGGAAACTCAAACAAGTTTTCATTTTCATCAGCATTGACAGGATTGGAGTCGTCGAAATTGGCAGCTGCATCTTGTAAACCATCCATATTTGATTCAAGAGAGGGTTGAGCATTCTCCCCCTCAACCTGAGAAGGTTGTAATGGTTCGGAATCGAATGGAGGGAGGCTTGGGATCGGACCGGTGATGTTTTGCGAGACAGGAGCTTCCGAAGGAGAGATTGGATTGAGAGTTGGCCTTGTTCGAGATTCCGAATCAAGCGCGGTTTCGGAAGGACCAAAGAGAGTTTCAAAGTCAACTTCAAGAATTGTTTGGGGGTTCGGACATCCTGGCGGAGGAGCATCAGACTCCATGATGTGAGTTGTAATATGGGTTGGGCCAGAATTCCGAACGAAGTTGTCATCGAAAGTAACGTTAAAGCTTTCTTCCAGAACACGAGTTCTCCGGTTAAGAACTCTGTAAGCTTTTGATTTTGAGGAGTACCCAAGGAAGATGGCTTCATCAGCTTTAGGTTGGAACTTGGTAAGCTGATCACGGTTGTTCTTGATGAAGCATCTGCATCCGAAAACATGCAGAAACGAGATTGTTGGCTTCCGACCGTTCATAGCTTCATACGAAGTCATGTTGAGGCGTCAATTGATGATACTCCGATTTTGAGTGAAACAGGCAGTAGATACGGCTTCAGCCCAAAGGTAGAGTGGTAGATTTGCGAAGTTCAGCATGGATCGAGCAGCTTCTACGAGAGTTCTATTGCATTTTTCAACTACTCCGTTTTGTTATGGAGTATAAGGAGCTGAGAAGTTGTGGTCGATTCCTTTTTTAGTGAAAAATTTTTCAATGGTGGAATTAGTGAATTCCTATCCATTGTCACTTCGGATTCTCCTAACTGAGATTTTGGTAAAAGCTTCTATTCCTTTGATAAAATTGATGAGCTCTGAGGCTGTTTCGGATTTCAGCCTTAGGAAGAAGACCCAAGTGAACCTTGTAAAATCATCAACAATCACAAGAATATATTTCTTATGATGAAGACTTTCTACAGTGGATGGTCCACAAAGATCAATGTGTAGAAGCTCGAATGGTTCCGAAATGGTTTTTTTGATGTTAATAGGATGACCTTTCTTCGATTGCTTACCACACTCACAAGCAGCACATAAATGATCATTTTTAAATTTGAGAAGAGGTAAAACTCTCACCAATTTGACAAATACGATATCATTCATGTACCTGAAGTTCAGGTGAGCAAGCCTTCGGTGCCATAACCAACTGACGTCAGGAACGACTTTAGAGAGAAGGCAGAGTTGTGGTTTGCCAACAATCATGTTGATGTCGAGTGGGTACATGTTCTTGTTGCGGTTAGACTTGATTAAGCATTCTTTTCGATCTTCAGTCATTATGTAGCTGTGATTCTTGCGAAATTCCACAAGTCGATTTGAATCAGTGAGCTGAGCAACACTTATCAAATTATGTTTCAGATCAGCTACATATGCAACATTTGAGATAGAGAAATTTCCATTGGTGAGAATTTCGTAGCCACGAATTTGAGAGTTGGAGTTGTTTCCATATGTCACGTAACCAACATTTGGAGTAAGTTTGAGATCCCGCAGAAAGTCTTTCTGCCCCGTCATGTGCATGGAGCAAGCACTATCAATATACCATATTGTTTATTGCTCCGAAGCACATAGTTCCTGCAAAAATTAGTGAGCAATGGAGTTTTTAGGCTCCGAGTTAGATCTTAGGACATAGGCACGGGCTTTGGACTTGGATTTTGACTTCGAAAAAACTTTATGTTCCTTAAAGGTATGCTTTGTGTTCATAGGAAACAGACAAAAGGCTAACGTCTTATCATCTATCCAGTAGTCATATTCAATGACTTGGGGATTCCGAACAGTCTTCTTCGGACCTTTGACTTTCGGAGTGTTGGAGGAAGTTGTAACTTCCGGAACAGTTGATTTATCAATGTGAGATTTGACTTTCCACACAAGATTCGTTTTTGAAAATTTTGAAGAATTTGTTTTCTCAACAATTTTTGATTTGCTTGATGACACATTTGTTTTGGAAAGATTTGGTTTTAAAATTGTGCCATCAGTTTTTGCAATGAAAACAGATGAATTGGTCCGAGGAGAGGTGTTTTGGACAGTCATGGTATTCGCACGAGATTTATGCAGAGTGGTGCTGACTACTTTCTTGGGTTCTACAGGGCTAAGAGAATCAGAAGGTCTTTTGAGAATCTTAGTGAGTGTGAAGGAGTTTTGACTATGGATTGGTGGTCGAGGATTCCGAGATATACTCTTTTTGGAGTTCTCAAGGAACCTGGAGTTTTGTCTAGTCTTAACTTCCTTTTTATGAGCATTTTGAGCTTCCACTTTGGGATCTACTATATCCTTCCTATTTAATATTGGTTTTCTCTTGGGGTGAGATGAGGATTTGGAAGTTTGCCCTGCAGATAGATTACTAAACTTTGGATCAATGGGAACCAAACTCGTTTTTGAAACCACTAAAGAGTCTGATTCACAAGAATCCGAGGATACACTACTTGAGATTTCAACTTTATCATTTAAGGATGCCCATACAACCTTAGAGTCAGCAATTTCAGTTGTCATAGGAAGAATTTCTTCCACAACACAGTTGTTAGGATGATTACTCCTAGGAACGTAATCTACGCAATTTGAGACACTGTGATGGAAGTCCGTGGTCCGGTTCAGGTCCAGGTTTATCAGAGGCGAAAATGGCGTGGAATCAGGACACTTGACAACAATTGGTTTGAACTCAGGAATTAGGGACTCAAAATGGTCTTTGGTCTCAGGAAGTGCTGACAAGGGAGAAACAGGGGTGTCCGAATGTTTGATGTTCGGAACCTCTCCCATGAATGTCAAATTTTGCAGTTCCTTCAAGGGACTAGCAATTGGTTTCGGAAACTCGCTTCCGAGACCAGGTGCTTTAGACCATGGATGACGAAAAATATGAGTCATCCGAATGTCCGCTTCAAGCATGTCTAAAGAATTATGCAACGCATCTATCTTAGCATTGAGACGTTTGTTATCAGAAATCAAAACATTTCGTTCGGAATAAGTGATTTCACATTTGTCTTTCAAAATAATACATTCATCGTTTGACATTACAAGTTCACGCTCTAAAGACTCGATTTTCAATTTTTTATCCTCGAAATGTAACCTAAGACGATTTAACTCACACTCCTTCTTCTCACTCGCGTCTATGGCAGACTCATAGGATTTATAGATGATGCTCATATCTGTTTGAATCTGGGTTAGATAAGGTTCACAAAGAGATAGATCAAAATTATTGTTAGTAATCATAGATTTTACCTGCTGAATGATGCTTCGACCTGGTGGATCATTTGTGGCCATATAGCAGTAGTGTGGTTCAGCAACATCATCTTCATCTTCAGAACCAGAGGACCAATATCCTTCATCACATTCAATGGATTGCCTTACCATCAAGCACATGTTTCTTCCAGTTACCACATCATCATCATCTCCGGATGACCAATATCCTTCAACATCTCTTGATGCAGTTGTAATAAAAGCTTTCTCACTGTCAGCCATTTCTTGAGCTTTTCGGGCATAGTATGCAGAGTCCTTGATCTTTGATTTTTGTGGAGCTTCAGACAAGCAATCTTTTGCAATGTGATTTGCATGTCCACACTTGTGACACATAATTTTTGCTTTGTCAGATTTAGGATTCTGAAAAGGTTCCGAAGTAGGGTTTGGCTTAGTGATGTTTGGTTGGTATGTAGAAGGATTCTTCGGAGTTGGTTCTGAGTCTGGAGTAGAAAATGTTTGAGGGTTGTTCTTATGAGGAGCATGGAATCGGTGTTGGTATGGTTTGTAAGAGGAATTGAGAGGATGGTTGTATTTCATGGAGAGTAGAGCAAATTCTTGTTGGAAACGGAGCTCTGAGGGGCTGTATGTTTGCCTCTTAATTAGAAAATTAAGAGGCAATCTCTTAATATTTTAGATTCAGTGTGTTTGGTAGCATCTGAATAATACCCTCTTAATTTATCAAAAACCTCTTAATTTTTCAGATGTGAAACCATGTCTGAATTAAAAAAAGAGACGCGTATTCCTTTTTACCCCTTATAACATTTCAGGAACCATCTTCTTCATTTCTTTCTACTCCATCAACGCCACCACCCCCTTCTCCCTCCTGCTCCATCTCCAATCTACAACCCTCCGCCGCCGACACCAGCCTCGCCAGCGACGCCGACGCCGACGTTGACGTCGACAGCCCCGACAACGACTCCGATACCATCGCCCCTTCTTCCTCCCAGCGGTTCTAGGTAAGGTTTTTTCTTTCTTGCCCTAAAAATCGATTATCTGTTCATAGATGGTTGTTATTTAGTTTTTTTTTGAAACTAGAAGCCCTAAAACTCGATTTTTAAATTTGGAGATGTTTTTTCTGGAGTTGTGTTCTTCCTTCGGATTTGTCTGGGTTTTTGGTTGATTGATCGAGTTTAGAGGGTTGTTTTTTGGGATTTTAGGTGTTGGTGTCACTTTTGGAATGTGAATTAACTGGACCTGTACAAATTTCAGGGATTTTTTTTCTAATCCCTTTCAGTTTTATGATGATCAATTCAAATGATCAATTGTAGGGTTACCTAGGTATGTGTAATTTATTAACCGCTTGATTCAAGCTGCAAGAAAGAAGAACAGGGGAAAGCAGAGATCAAGAAAAACAATGGAGGGGTATTTTTGTCCAACTTTCTGCTGGGACTTTTATTGAACTCAAAAACCCATCACGGTAAACATCAAACAAAGATCCTGCATATTTTTGTCCAACTTTCTGCTGGGACTTTTATGTCATTTTCCCAAAATACTTTCATTAATGATTGTATATATTTCCATTGAGCTTATTTGTTTTGTTGTTGAATTATCAATTGCAGGTTGAAATGTTGGAAAGAAAAATTGAGAGGCTATCAAAGGGCATGTTTCAAGTAATGATGGAGAAAAAGTATGGATGTATTTGTTTAGCTTGAACATTTGTTGTTGTTGTTTTTCCTGATCACTTTTTTTTCTAATAGATTTGTTGATCACACCAAGATATTTGTATGTTTTCTTGGATTTGAAAGAATTTATGTTGTATTTTGGATTTGTGTTTAATTTGGATTTTTTATGGTGTTAAATATAAGAAATAGCAATGTATTTTTATTGATTTCTCTATTATAGCATCATTACTTTCACCTTTTCCTATTAGAGAATTGTATTTTATAAACATAAACATTGAATTCAACAAAAAAAAATACAAAGGGTAAAATGGTCATTTTTGTAATTCAGCATCGAATTTAGAGGTTCCAACCAAACAGCATATTAAAAATTCAGATCTTAAAAATTCAGACCCTCTTAGAAATTCAGACCTCTTAAAAATTCAGAGCTTAAAAGTTCAGATCCTGCCAAACAGCCCCTAAGTCTATGGCTTCGGGGTCATCAACAGGAAAGTTTTGTGAGTGTAAGATGGGTACAGAAGGTTGGGCAAATGGAACAATGGATTTGAGAGGGTCCGGAGTGGACAAGTTCTGAGTGGTTGGTTCGTAAGAACTGACAAGGGCAAGAGGACCTCCGGAGAGTTCCCTTATGGTCTGAGCAACATTAGACTCATGTCCTTGAAGTTCATCAAAAAGTTGATGGAGCTTTAACTTTTTCAAGGAACCATTACTTTGAAGACACGATTTCACATTTCCCCATCCTTTACCGAGACTGTTTATGAATTTGAGATTGTACTCCAAAGGAGTTCGGACAATCCCATGAGCAGTCATGTTGTTGACCACGATTCGGTAACGATTGGAGGCTGAGGACACAGATTCACCAGGATTTGTAGTGAAGGTTTCAAAGTCATTGAAAACTGAGGTGAGACGTTTGTCTTTCATATTTTCCGAACCTTCGATCAGGTCCTGAAGAGTGTCCCGTATCTCTTTTGCTGATTTACACAATTTGATGTGCTCAAAGAGTGAAGGAGGAACACCGAACACCATTTCTGAGAAAGCAATTCGATCCGCATGCAACTTCTCAATATCATTTGTAGTTAGAGGAGTTGGACGAGCATCATCTTGACCCATAAGCTGAGCAGCAACATCTCTCACAATTGTTCTTACAGTAACATGAGGACATTCTGTGACGGATCTCCAAATCTCTTCACCTTTCTCTTTGGCAATTAAAAATCCTTCCATCTACTTCGGAACACAAGGACTTTGGAATTCAGACTTAGGATTGCTAGAGGTTCACTTTCAGGTTCCAACAAATGCATCATTACCATATGACATTATGTAAGAAAGACCGACAAAGCATCATAAAATTGTACACCATGTCTAGAGTTGACAAAAATCCCAAAAAAAGGAAGGCAAGGAAGATAAAGCATGACTATAGTTAAGAAAATGAAAATCTTGGTATCACTTTGCGTCACCAGGGCGATCCATCACCAACACTTGGGCAAGAAATGACACAAGATAAAGAAGGAGGTAAAGAAGGGAAATATAAGCAATTGGAAACCAAAGCAACAAGATTGGACAAAAACAATAACCTACTAGAAGTAATTGAAATGTTGGAAAAAACAATGCCTTTCCCGATTCAAGAGCATGAAGTATCGGTCACCATAGGGGAATTTACGTAGGCAATGCAAGTAAGCACCAACAATAAGAACAAAGCTTCAAAAACATTAAAAGTGAAGAGTGTGGGGGTAGCATGCATTCGAACCAAAGGTGGAGTGCTACGAACCACCATTGATGAAAAAGAAGCGGAACAATCACCCTTGAAAATAGCTCGGTCAGCCGACTACTAAAAAATATTGGTCAAAGCAACATATTGATATTGGTTACCCAATTAGCCAAATATGCAACATTTATTCTTAAAAGTAATTCGGGTAGCCAATTACTAAAAATATTGGTCAAAGGAAACATATTGACCACGATTACTCGATTAGTTTAATATGAAATAATTATCCTTACAAGTAAAACATACAGCCAACTACTTAAAGATTGTGGTCAAAACAACACATCAACCATGGCCACACGACTAGCCCAATTTAAAAACACTACTGACATCCCAAAAAGATTGGCTTGCCAATTACTTGGGATATCTAGTCCACCAAGATATTAAAAAAGATTTGACCAAAAGCTACATCCCAACCTGTTGTGTTTTAGTTCAAAAATAGTTTCATAAACTAGAAAAATATGGCAACGGAAGACTTAAAATTTTCAACATAACATAACATTTTATACCCACCAGGATCTCCTTGCAAGTTATAGAAAGATTAAATACCAACCAACAAGAAGAGGTGAAGAAATAACAACCTTTGTAGTTCTTTGGGTCCTCTTGGGAGGCTTGGAAGTTGATGAAGAATATGGAACCTTTGAGACACCAATAATGACTCAACTTGATGTAGATTCTAGTCTAAAACTCTTAAACCCTTAAGCTTTAAGTTCATAACCAATATGAACTTAAAGAAGACATGAAGATGCAAGTATTCTTGAAGAAAAGAAGAACAAAAGGAAGAGAGTAACATGCTCTAAGCATGTTACGGTTTTAAGAGGAAGGAATAGTTCAAGCCATTCAAGAATGCAATCCTCTTATTTATATGCATAAAGTGAAAGTATGAACCATTAGGTCTTAACACTTTAAGCACATATGTCCCCATGTCATAAACATGTCTCCCATGCTTGATTTCTTTTGAATAAACTAATGGAAAAGCCATACCTTTCTTTCTTTTCATCAATTTCCGAAAATTGTATATAAAAGAGGAGAGTTAGTTTAAATTTGATGACCTCAAGGTTTATAAAATATAAACTTTGTCTTTTGAGTAAAAGACAAAAGGGTTTCAACTAGTCCAAACACTTGCACACAACTTATTAATTCATACCATATGAATTATGTAATATTACTTGCTATTGAAAATTATTATTTCCATGAAATAAATAATTTTCAATTTAATTATAAGAGTTTCATTGAATATTTATTAAAATCAATTTCTAATAAATAATCAGTTGTATCAAGTTGTTGTTAGTGTGGCCCATTAGTATCATATGTTAATTAACAATATCACTTTAATATGATTCTTGAGCATACTAGATATTTCAAAACCAGGGTTTTCAACTGAACAAAGAGGAGCACCACCTTCAAAATTTGATGCAATGTTAATCTCATTCTTGCATTAGTCTTCAAGAGGCTTCAGACATTGATTATTGAAATGACCATTTTCTTTGCAGTTCCAATATATGATGTTCTTCTTGTTCTTTGATACACCTCTTATCCTCGACTTTGATCTTCCTCTACCCTCACTCCCTCTATTGGACTTCCTTCCTCTTTTCGTAGTACTTAGAAGAATATTAGAGGATTCTATAGCACTTCGTTTGGGAACGTCCCCACCAAGGATTATACCGCATATGCCTTTGAATGTTAACTTAGCACCTCCAACTAAGCTGCTAACTTTTGTCACTATTCCAGACCAACATTCAGGAAATGATGATAATAGTAGTAACGCTTGGACTTCATCTTTAAATTTAATCTCAACCGACATCAACCTTGACAGGATTGAATTAAATTCATCAACATGATCAGTCATTGAGTCACCCTCTTTCATCTTCAGATTTACCAATTGTCGAATCAATCAAACCTTATTATTTGTTGAAGGTTTATTGTACATGTTAGATAGATCTTTAATCAACACATAAGTAGTCTTTTAATTGACAATGTTTTAAGCAATATTTTTTTCCCAGCACAATCTCACCACTCCAAGTGCCTGTCGATCTAACAGTTCCCAATCCTCTTGATTCATAAGAAAAGCTTCTCTTCTGACAAAGATTCATATAAATTCTTCTGGTAGAGGTAGTATTCAATTTGCATTTTCTAGAAACCGAAATCTTTTCCATTGAATTTTCGATCTTAACTCTCCCATCTTCAACCATATCTCTGATACCAGTTTGTAGGGATTAAGAATGGAAAAAAATCCCATATCCGATGGGGAACCCGAAACCCGCACCCGTTTTGACTGGGGAATCCCCAAGTTGACCAGGGATGGGGACATGGATGGGGAATCCCCGAATAAAAATGTGGGGATAGGGATACCCCTAATCCCCGACCCTGGACCAGCCCCAATATATGTTAATATATAAAAAAATAATACAAATGATATATTTATAATACAATTTACAATACATAAAATTTGATCCAAGTAACCTAATTCATTAGTAATTACTTGGTTAAAATTATATTTTTTCTTTTTCTTTTGTCTAATTTAAACCCGTGTATAATTTTTTTTTTCTATTTGGTTTATCTATTTTACCTCAAATATCACTTTGATAAAAAAAAATTCTATTTGTTTTTCATGTGTTTATTTAAAATTGGTAGAAATTTGTTTATATTTTTATGCAATCTATGGATATTTTTATATATTGTATAATCTTTAAACTTATGCTGGTAAAATTGAAATTTAGAGTTTTTATTTACGTAAACGTTTTCATATTAAATGAGGAAAAGAAATCCCCGATTCCGCATTGGGGGTGGGGATGGGGGTTGATTTATATTCCCCGATGGGGATGGGAATGAAGATGGGGATTGGAATGAGAATTTGGGGACGGGGATGGGGATTGGGGTCCCCTGTATTCCCTGCCCACGTTTCCATCTCTAGCTGGGATGACAACAAAACAAGTTAAGCACTTCAGACAAACATCAAACAAACTTCACTGAACCTTACAGAAATAAAACTTCTGAAAAACTGAAATCAAAATGACCACAATATTTAATGCGGTTCAGTCAAGGTGACTTTTAGGGGTCAAAATCCTGAAATATATCCGAGATCCCGAATCTTAAAATAGAATGAGGATCCTAAAACACATTTTGTAACAAGTCAGGATCCCGAATATTACCAATATTATTTACTAACAAGATTAACGAATATATTTCTTGTTTATTATTCACATGTGTAGAAATAGTCAACACAAGTCGCATCTACACTAAATAACCGCTCCAATCAAAGCTTAAAATCCGGAATCACCAAGTCAAGGAAATGTGCAAGGGCTTATTCAACAGGATCCTGAGAATATCAGAGATCTAGTTAGTTAACCTTGACTATGAATACACATGTATAAATTACATAACGGACACCTAGAGCAACTGAATCACTTTTACTCAGATTTTGAAACACATATCTATAATTGACATTGCAATTAATAAGATTATAAAAGGCAGGTGATCATTATCACCTCCAAATGTTTTGTGTCGGAGATCCTAGCAAGGATCAAGGGCTTTCCTTTTAAAGATCACTTGTGTCACTTTCACTTCATTTACACATTCACATCGCTTGTAATACCACAACCTCTCATACAATTTGGATGATATTTCCTTGATCATTTTTCCGCCAAAACAATTTGGCAACCACCATGGGGCCGTGGTGTTAATAGTTCTCAGAAAACCATGTCTACACAACCAATTTTATATTCTTCCTATATTCCTCCCATTTCTTGTAAAAATCTCCCACCACCTCCAAGTGGACCTCCTAATCAGAAGAAAACTTCTATTACATCTAAGAAGAACACCTCTCTGGTCACTAGCCATGGAAATATAGGATCTGGGGGTTTCTAGGATCCTCCCGTTGTTATCTCCAATAACGAACTCTTCTCCATGGTGAAGATGTTGAGGCAGCAAGTGAGTCAACAATAGAAGGACAACAAGACACTACTCAAAGAGATGGAAAGAATAAGGGAAGAGATCCGCAAACCCCCTGAGGCAACACCTTCGATCTTACAACCCAAGATCCTAAATTTTGATATCGCAAGATCCTCATGTATTCGTTGAAAGATTTGATCCCCAACATTTGTTGCTATTTCAACTGGGTGTGTAATCCCAGACAATCAAACTCCTAGGATCCTTGATCTTGATGAGACCTTCATTATTCCTAAGAACAAAGATACTAGAAACTTCTTCAAAAATAAAACCTTTAATACTAATTCTATGGATCTGGATGTAGGGATAAGTCCGGTCATGGATAGGGAACTTCAGAGACTAAGGTACATGATCTTGAGCATACCAGGAGTAGTTCAACCTATACCTGAAGTATCCCCCCACTAGCCACATGATCTCGAGACTTGCTCCCTGAATTCCTGTCATTGAAGTTATAAAACGCTTCCAAACTCTTAACATGAAACACTATGGAACTACAGATGTTGAGGAGCACATAGCACAATATAGAGAAATAATGAAAATCATTACCATTCCATCACACTTAAATGAGGCTTGTTTATGCAAGGGTTTTGGTTCAACCCTTACAGGATCAACCTTGAAATGGATTCTCAATGTTCCTCTTACTCCATTACTTCTTTGCTCATTTATTTAACCTTTTTAATAATCAGTTCTCTTGTAGCAACATATTTGTAATAATCAAAAATCAAAATAAATATAAAATTTTCAAAATCAACCATCAACCAACATTGTGTACAGAAATAGTCATTGTTTCAAAAGCATTATTTCAAATCAGAGTTTTCCCAATACCCAATGACATAAAACAGGAAGCCATGTACGATCACGCCTTAGCCCTTCCACGATCCTCTGAAGTACCTGAAATGATAAACTAAAAACTGTAAGCCAAAGCTTAGTTAGTTACCTCAAAGTACCAACACACACACACACACACACACACACACACACACACACACATATATATATATATATATATATATATATATATATATATATATATATATATATAACAACGTATTCCGATCCACAGCTAGAAAGACTAGATTACCCCCGAGCCCACAGTATGAGTCCGACATGCCAATCAGGCCCTCAAATCATATAAGTAATGCTCCTGAGCCCTTAGTATGAGTCTAGCATGCCAATCGGGCCCTCAGCTCATATCTGGAATGCTCCCGGGTTTGTTGGCTACAACAAAAAGCAGTACAACCTCAACCCAACACAATATGTCGAAATATATTACAGCTAAACATAAACACAGAACCAACAAATATTAATAATCACGCAGATCTACTAATCAGCCACAAACTAGCATAATACTATCCTAACCAGGATAAATAATCTAGTGGGCCAACATTGGTGCCTTCGACACACGGTACAGTGAGAAGAAACTCACCTCACAGTCTGACGAATAGCTGAACAATACACTGCTCCGAATACCGGCTCTACATGTCACATATTCCATACATAGAGACCAAGGCTTAACTGTAGCTCAAAATACCCAAAATACCCCTTAAGTCAAACTTGGTCAACCATGTTTAAATTCAAAGTCAACGGTCAAGGTCCAAAAGTCAATATCCTTTCCCAGCAGAGTACGCGCTGCGTACCAAGAGAGTACGCCCAACATAATCTGATGTTGACCAAAAGCGGGGCGTTAACCGCATACATGCATCCTACCTCCAGGTACACCCAACGTACGCTGCCCAGTCCCAAAACCTCATTAAGATCTTATTCCATTAAGTCCTTCCGTGGAAAACTCAGATCCAAGCCCAAAATGATGTCTTAAGTCATAAAGTTTCCAACTTTATGACTTTGCATGGCTATAAAGTGCTTAATGTCCAAAACCCTATGTTCTTAACCCAATTAGACCATCTAACACATGCATGGGTTGCATACAACACTCAAGATCATATTTTTATGCACAAAAACACTCTAAAATGTCTAAAAGGACGGCTCAAATGACTTAGAGTAACCCATACTTAAAATGACAAGCTAATGGGACCAAAATGTTCTCAACTTCAAGGCTAACAAGATCTTATACAAATCATCATCAAGTTCAGAGCTTTTTACCTTAAAATGATGCCAAATGGTGATGAGATTCTGGATCTAAGGTGCTTCACTCTTCCAAGGTGGCCCTCTCTTCTTCTCCTTCCTTCTTAATCACCAAAAGTACCCACAAAAGCTCAAGAACACTCTCAATGTGGATTAGGGTTCTAGATGGACGAAATGGAAAGTGGATGCTGAAGAGGAAATGAGAAATGAGGAGTTAATGATGATTACATATGGACTAAACCCAAAAAATTAGGGTTTGAGGAACCTTCACCTATGCCTGACATACGCGGTGTACGCCCAACGTACTAATGCCCGGGCATGTACGCCCAACGTACTAAGCCTTGCCCTGAATTTACGAAAATGCCGCTATGGGACCAATTTGCAAAAAAATAACTTACTCCAAGGGCTAAAATTCATAGACCTTCATAGTTAAGAGTTAATTTTGGATATACCTCATTGGTCGGATGTGACAACATTCGAAAGGATCACTAGTGATCTTTATCGAGTAGTCCAGGATCCTAAGGAATCCCTTGAATATTTTGTAATCAGGTTTAGCAGGGAAGCATTGAACATTCCTAATATTGACATGGCCACCGTCGTAGAATCTTTTAAGATGGGTCTAAAGAAAGGCTTTATTTTTTATGAAGATCTTATAATGACCCCATGCAAGAGAATGGATGAAGTCAGAAGTAGAGCGTTGAGATTCATCAGACTAGAAGAAGACAAGGAAATTCAGAAAAGGACCAACACCCCAAATTCATATGAAAATGCTAATAGGAAGGTCGAGTCATTGGCCAAAAGATCATTTAAACCAAAACCATACTCCAAACCTGATCATCATAGGGTTAATGCCCTTGATAATGAATGGGGTGAACATGAATTCCCCATGAGATTTGACTATTGTTTTTCTATGGATATTTCAGGTTTGATATTTGCTATGTAGGATCTTGGCAAAAAAGAAAGGTGGCGAGGAAATGAGAAAAATCAAGTGTCTGGAAAGACAAATCTAAGTGGTGTGCATACCACGAGGATTTTGGCCACGTCACTGAGGACTGTATATCCCTCAAAAAGGAAATTAGCTATCTCCTAAGCAAATGATATCTTAAAGAAATCCTAGGAAGAAGGAAAGAAAAATCCAAAGATAAGGAGCAAGATCTCGCGAAGATCCTAGAAAAACTAGGACCCCCCTTCAGACGCCAAAGTATATAATGTTATCTCTGGGGGTTCTGATATCTGTGGAACTTCTTACTCTACAGCAAAAAGACACACTAAGTTATCCAAGGCGGTGAAAGAAGAAAGGCACCAGAAGAACACATCTATAACGAACGATAAAGAAACCACACTTGATTATAGGATAAAGAGAACATCCAAGATCCTCATTATGACGGATTGGTGATAACTCTCTACATCGCCAATCACTTTTTCAGGAGGATCCTGGTAGATGGAGGATCCTTAGTAAACATCATACTCTTGGAAGCTTTGACCAGGATGAATATCCTAGAATTATGAGATAATAAAAAAAATCCTCAGTATTAATAGGATTTAGCAGTGAAACGAAGCATATAGTCAAAGAGATCAAACTACCTATCTACATCGAAGGGGTAAACTCTATGCAACGCTTTCGTGTTATTAATGATTTGTATTCCTACAATGTTATATGAGGTAGTCCCTAGATCCATGACATGAAAGAATTATCGTCGACATACCATTAATGCGTCAAGATGCCTACCCCCTGAGGGACGGTGAAGATCATCCGTGATCAGCAAGAATCCAAAGAATGCTATAAAACCTCAATGAATCCTTCCATTGTACCGAGAAAATCATAGCAATTAAAGCAAAAGGTACAAGACGCATTAGAAGCAGAAGAACAAGATACAACAGAAGTGCCCTTAGATCTTTAGGGCCCTGATGCCAAAGCACTTATAGGATCCTCAATACCTGAACAAATTGAGCAAAGCCTAGTGAAGTTCCTAAAGGATAGAAGAAAGAAATTTGCATGGAAACACAAAGATATGACATATATAAGAAAAGAAATTATAACTCACAAGCTTAATATAGATCCTTCATTCATATCTATACATCAAAAAAGAAGGAAGTTCGCACCTGAAAGGAACCAAATCATCCAAGAGGAAGTTGAAAAACTTATTAAGACATGAATGATTATGGAAGTCAATTTCCCAAGGTGGCTAGCCAACGTGGTGGTAGCACAAAAGAAGAATGGAAAATGGCGGGTATGTGTGGACTACACGGATCATAACAAGGATTTCTATAAGGATCCTTTCCCTTTGTCACACATCGAATCTATGATGGATGCCACAGTAGGCCATTAGTTAATAATATTTATGGATGCTTTAATTGGGTTCCAAAAAATACAAATGGAACCATCTTATCAAGAAGATACTGCCTTCATAACCCCCATAGGTATATATTGCTATATCGTTATGCCATTTGGTTTAAAAAAATGTAGCTGCAACATATCAAATATTAATAAATCGTCTGTTCAAATACTAAATGGGGGAAACCATGAAAGTATACATTGATGATATAGTGGTCAAATCCAAAAACCTGAAGATCACCTCAGGGATCTTGAAGAAGCTTTCAACATACTGGATGAATACAACATGAAGCTAAACGCATCCAAGTGCCACTTTGAAATGAAGACACGAGAATTCCTTGGCTACATGATCACTAAAAGGGGAATAAAAGAAAGTCCGAAGCAGATCAAAGCCATAGTTAACTAAAAATTCCCAACTTCAACCAATGATATCCAAAGATTGAAAGGAAGAGTGGCATCTTTGAATAGATTTATCTCAAGATCCTCAGAGAGGTGGAAACCCTTCTATGATATCTTGAAGAAAAAAAAGAAGCTTGAGTGGACCAAAGAACACGAAGATGCCTTCCAAGAACTCAAAAAATATTTAAGTTCAACACCATTGTTGGTGAAACCACTAGATGGGGAACCACTCCTTCTTTATCTTTCAGTTTCATCCAGTGCTGTTAGTGCAGTCATAGCCAAGGATCTTGATGGAGATCAACACCCTATTTACTAAGTAAGTAAAAGTCTCTTGGATCTTGAAACCAGGTACTCTCACCTTGAAAAATTAATACTTGCATTAGCTACAGCTTCCACCAAACTAAGACATTATTTTGAAACTCATATTATACACATAAAAATTAACTATCCTAATAAGAATGTTATGAGAAAACCAAAAATGTCAGGTAGAATGGCTAAGTGGTTAGTGAAGATCAACACGTAATACATTAAATACGAGCCAATATCGGCAATAAAGTCACAATCATTAGCAGATTTTGTGGCTGGTTTTAGTGATGACTTACAACCTGAGGTAGAATTAGAAATTCAACAATTTCAGAAAGAAAAAGGCATGAGCGAATGGATACTCTTTACAGATGGAGCATCCAACTTTAGAGGAACAGGTCTTGAAATTATACTAAAATCGCCACAGGGGGACATCCTACTCCATGCAGTTAGTTGTGAATTCTATGGGGCTACAACTAGTTAACGATCTTCAGATTAAGGATATCCTGGTATATGTCGATTCACTATTAATAACTAACCACTTCAATGGATCATATGCAGTCAAAGGTGAAAGATTAGCATTATAACTTGAAATACTTAGAATGTTAGCCTCAAAATTTACAAATCTTAGTTTAAACCAAGTTCCTAAAGAAGATAATACCGAACCAAACACAGAAGCCAATCTAGGATATTCCCTCAGGATCCCACTGGAGACGAAGATCCCAATAGTTCACATTATGATCCCAACAATAGAAGATCCAACCAATATGCCAGAACATCTTACCATCCATGATCATGATCGAGCAACTAACATCGTAGCAATCGAAGATCCAATTCTCCGATCCCCTCACCAGGATCCTAATGTTCAAGATCTTGGTCCAAACATTTAGAATCCAACAACAAGATCATAATCAACAACCTAAAGAGAATACTAGATGAAAAGAAGGGGAAATGAGCAGAAGAACTTCCTTTTGTTCTATGGGAAGATAGAACTACAATAAATATGATAACAAGTCAAACCCCATACTCCTTAGTATTTGGAGCTGAATATGTGATTCCAAATGAAGTGGTGATTCCAACAACAAGATACCAACTCTAGACTCAAGATGACAACAACAGGATCCTGGCCCAAGATCTTAACGATTGATGAACTAAGGGATCTCGCCAAGATCCGTATCCCATCCCACCAACAAAGGATTGATAAAGCTTACAATAAAAATATCAAGGTCTGAGGATTCCAAGTAGGTGACTTGGTACTCAAAAAGGCGTTTCAAAATACCAAGGATCATAGAGATGGTAAACTGACACCTTAATGGGAAGGACCTTATCTCATTGATTCAGAAGTAGGAAATGGGGAATTTTGGCTGGCTACTCTAGAAGGAAACCACTTGCCAAGATCATGGAGTTCTGTACACCTCAAAGCAAACTTCATGTAAGTAAAATTCATCACACTTCATTACGACAAAGTCAAGGTACACACCTACTCCTTACCCTCACTTTTTCTTTTGATTACTTTTTTCTCAAGATCATTACCGACTTAAGCATCAGAGCGGCGTTAGCCAAGCTAATGCCCACCCCAAGCTAACGTTTTCAACATGTAGAGACTAAAGGATCTTGGCAACCATGAATAGATATTGATCATCTCTCCTCTTATCAAGGGTACTTAATCCCATATAGGAGTTAAAGATTTAATGACCTCTTTCATCCTTGTTTGCATTTCCACACCCTGCTTGGACGCACGATATCTAACTATGGAATGTAGATATGGGATCATTTCAAGCCTTAGTGACTTGGCAACCCTCTTATCTCTGAACATATGTTAAGATCCTAAGTGTTAATCTATGGTTTATAACATTATCATGTTATCTTACGATTTGGGATTTTCCCTAGTATTCTAAGTCGGGATTTTCCCCAGTATTCTAAGTCGGGATTTTCCCCAGTATTCTAGGTTGGGATTTTCCATAGTATTCTAAGTTGGGATTTTCCCCAGTATTCTAAGTTGGGATCCTCCCTAATATTATAAGTTGGAATTTTCCCCAATATTCTAAGTTGGGATCCTAAGTATGGATCCTCCTTAGTATGATCTAAGTAGGGATTTTCCCCAGTCTTCTATACCGTCTCCTTCTCCTTCACGGTTCGCTCCACCTCCTCAGCCCTGAGCCTTAGACGCTCAGTAGATCGGAAAACATGACCTAAAACCTAAAAAAGATCATAATTAGTACAATGAAGTCAAACAAGGAAAAACTCAAGAATGCTTACGGTCTGTGAAAATGAGATAAGCTTCTTAATAGCCTCATCTGCTCCTAGGCCTTCCAGGCTAAGATCTGAGATCTCAGATGGTTTTCTCTTCCTAGACCAAGGAGTCTTGATAGTCAGATCGACCAGAGCTCTCTTTAGAGGAAGAGAAGAGTAAGTCTTTTCCTTTTTGACCACAAGCTGACCACTGAACATGGCATCTTCAAGGTTAGAGAGAGCGAAGCGAGCGCTAGAACGTGTGACCTTGGCTCCTGAAAATTACAAGGGATCCTCCTGAGTTCAAGATCATGAAAGTAGAAAAAACACACATAGGATCCTTACTAGTAGACATCGGGAAGGTGGTGGATGAACTCTCTTGAAAGCTGGGCTGCTCGGACTTGAAGGATCTTTCGACTTCAGGTAAAGAGAGAAAAATCTCGATTTTCTATTCAGTCTCTTCCATGGCAGGAGCAAGTTACTCGAACTTGATGGCTGCATAAAATTAAACAAAATAAGAAACTGTGAATTTCAGGATCCTTAACATAATAGATTAAATCCTACCCTTTTGATCCAGGTCATTGGCAGAAGATCACCGTTGGGGATGGACTCACATTTCACAAAGAAAAATTTCTATTTCCAAGCACCATCATTTTGTTTTGTTTTCGAAATTATGTGTGTTTTGTTGGTTTTGACTTTGAACAGGAAACGAGAAGACCCAAAAGTTGAAAGATCATAGACGTGGGCTAGTTCAGCCAGACCCATGTCAAGACCCATGGACCGATTCAATCGATCAATCCAAAAAAGATTCCTCCAGAGCGTAGAAATTGTTTGAATGTAAGAAATTTTGGTTACTTCGAAAAACTCAGAAACAACACCCGAGAAAGGATAGGTCAAACCTAAAGAGAAAAAATACTCAGGGAAACAAACCCAAGTAGGAGAAATAAAATATGGTCGGGCGTGAGCATCGAATGGTTTGAAAATGGTATTAGCAAGAGATCTTCATACTATAGGGTCTTTTGATCAACGAAATCCTCATCAGAATGGGAAAGGATGCGTCCGTGCGAGCGAAGGATATTTTTAACCATGGATCAAAATGACAAGAGAGTAGGAAAAATGAAAGAGAAGGGGGCACGAAATTTACTTTGAAGACGAATGATAATGCTTGAAAGAAACATAGAAAATGTAAAGAAGCACCAGTAACAACTATTCTTTATTTATTCGGATCGCAGAGGAGAGAGAAGTGACTTGACAGGTTAATCCATCCTGATGAACGGATAAAATTCTATCTGTTCGGGTTTAAAATTCAAAATATTTATCTCAAATTGACTTTAAAATAAATTATACTCTTTAAGTATTTGAAATTAATTCAAGCATTTTGTAGGTAAAATTTGGGGACAATTGTTAGGGGTCAAGATCTTGAAATATATCCAGGATCCCGAATCTTAAAATAGAATCAAGATTCTGAAACACATGTTGTAACAAGTCAGGATCCTGAATATCACCAATATTATTTCCTAACAAGATTAACGAATATATTTCTTGTTTATCATTCACATGTATAGAAATAGTCAACACAAGTCGCATCTATACTGAAGAATCTCTCCAATCAAAGCTTAAAATCCAGAAACACCAAGTTAAGGAAACGTGAAAGGGCCTATTCAATAGGATCCCAAGAATATCGGACATCTAGTTAGTTAACCTAAGCTATAAATACACATGTATAAATCACACAATAGACAACTAGAGCAACTTAATCACTTGTACTCATATTCTAAAATACATTTCTGTAATTAACATTGCGATTAATAAGATTAAACAAGGTAGGTGATCATTAACACCTCCCAAAGATTTGTGCTGGAAATCCTAGCAAGGGTCAAGGGATTTCCTTGTAAAGATCACTTGTGTCACTTTCACTTCATTTTCACATTCACAATGATTGCAACACCACAACGTCTCATACAATTTAGTTGATATTTCCTTGATCATTTTTCGACTAAACTAATGACCTATGTCAACGGGCGAACGAGAGAGAGAGAGAGAGAGATAGACAGAGAGAGAAAGAAATTTTATTAACTTTTAGGAACTATTACAAACATTCAATGTTGTATCTCATTTTGAGATTTCACTAAAAAATAGCCATTTACAATGATGGAGATATGAACCTATTTATAGGCAAGCATAGGAAACCCTAATTCTGATGGGCCAGGCCTATTGATAAATATCCCATGATGGGGATGCCCTAAACTCCAAGCAATCATCGAATGCCACGTAGGCACTTCTAGAACCTTCATCCTTGAGAGATATTGTATTGGCACCATTAATACACCACTAGCACATCAGGTGTCATTGAGTGGCACTCTTTGTCACTTAGTGGCACCTCCTGTCACCTGGAGGCACCTCTAGTGCATGACACTTCGATGAGGTGCCATGAAGGCTCATTAGGAACACATGTTGCAAACCAAGAAGATGTGTGGTACATCAATCCACTTAATGGCACATTATGATGCTCAAGCAACTCATCAGTTGAACATTAATAATTCGGAGTACACCATGTCACAATAGAGTGGTGTATGTTCCTCTATGTTGGCGCATCCACCTTTAAGATGGCACATCCTCTTTCTATATGGAACATCTTTATTCCAAAGTGTCATACTTTGTGTATAAGTGGCACACCCTCTTCCTAAATGGTGCATCCAATATTTTAAGTGGCACATCTATTCTTAAAGTGGTGCATCTTCATCATGGATGGCACATCCATGGTCCAAGATGTTGCATTCCTTTCCTAGGTGCTTCATACCCCCTTTAAGATGATTAGTTCCTTTATCACATGAACCATTCCCTTCTATGCTGATCTGTTCCTTTCTAAAATGATCTGTTTCTTTCTCACATGATCCATTGAACTCCAAGTGCTCCATTGAGTTTCAAGTGCTCCATGTTGGACAAGACTTCAAACCCCAAAACCTTACTCTATAACATTGATTTCTCCTCCTTTAAAAACCTCACTTCATCTATCGAAGCCTATAAATCCGACTCAGGCACCATGGGAACACTTAAGCTATCTCCTTCTAACTCCACAACTCTTTTAGATATCTCCACAAACTTATATTGAAAAAACTTCACATTACGAGATAATCCTATTGCAGGAATGATAAATGGATTCATAATATCAGTTACCTCTCTTAACACATTACGTAAATCACTATTTTCCTGATGCAGCTCTGCATTTTCGTCGCACCACTTCATAATTTCACTCCCTAGGGCCAAGTTTTCAACAAACTTAACTTTATCATGTCTCAGACATTTTCCCTGAGGTTATTTCCAAAACTAAGTCGGGTTCCGGGCAAAGCAAAATTCTCAATAAAAAATGATATTGCGGCTTTTGGATCTAGTAGAATTTGATCCTAACGATATTCTCAATTATGAACTGAAATGGCCCTGTTAGGATGAGGAATGTTTGCGTATCATGAGAGGGAGGGGGGGGGGGACTCACAGTGTTTAAACAATCCATGTAAGAAGATGAATTGCTTATCCCAATGCGACTTGTGAAAGATTGAAAATAAGTAAGATCCAAAGAACGGGATCCCTTTATAGCATGATTGGAACTACCACTTTCACCACCAGATACAACCGCAAAAAAGGCAGCTGCCCCTACCTCTTTTTCGAGAAATAAATGGGGTATAATTAACATCATCATTATAATCTTAATCATCAATAACCTTCTTAAAAATACCAATAGTCGGGAATTCACTATTACCCTAAACAAAGTCACTCAAATGGAATAGGGATCGACCACCATCTGCACAACAATAGAAACATGAAACACTCAAGCACTAATCGACAACGAAACCACAATCACACATAGTCAAGAAAAAGAGAAATAAGAAGAAAATCATGTCTCCCGAACATACAAAGCAGGAATAGCCCCATACAGATCCAATATGGACTCATGCCTACTTGCCATAACACGACTTCATAAAAATTTTCATAGACACATCCAATCCAGAGATTTTGGATATGTCTTGACCAAGATCGGTCATCATGTTAGGTTTTTGATCCACAATAGTACCGAGAGAATGAAAAGCGTTCGGTTAAGCAATTGCGAAACATCAAGCCAGATAAACTCATTTTCCATCTTTTGATGGATTCTCGAAGACTGTCTATGAAACTTTTCTACTTAGAATGAAAATAGATCCAAGCATCGCTACTGCAAATATGGAAGAAGTATCGAAATAAATGGAATAACTGCGGTATAACGTGTGGTTATGCTATGGCGGTAGCACAATCTTTAACCTTCACAGATTGTTACAATATGGTTCAGGTTTATTGGAGGTCTGTAGGAACTGCATACCATTCGGAAAACTATGCATCTTTTGTTATCTATACACTTGAATGGGAAATACCAAACCCAATTATGATAGTTTTAACCACTATGTAATTGAATAAATTATGTTCGGATTCAGAATTATGAATTAAAATTGTTATCATTACCTCTTATTACATAATACAAATAACAAAAAAGCAACAATTTAGAAATTAGAAATACATGACATGTCTCAAAATATTCCAAGCGAATTCATGTGCAAAGTCGGTCTCGTAACTTTGCATTTTATTTTTATCCTTAGTCACCATGTAAATATCATCTTCATCTTCATTTTGTAGTTCACTTTCGGTCTTAATATTCATTCTCCAGTTCATTTTAGATATTGTGATAAATTTCAATGAAAATCTTCGCTTTTTAATTCTTCTTGAATCCTCAAACTTTGAATTGACTTCTTCTTTTGTTTGATATGCTCTACCGACTAATTCATAGTAAAACATATTTTTTAGTGGATGCAAGGTGATCCTACTAGCAAATGTGGAAGAACATGACGGTATTATCATCCCTAATGATAATCCAAAAAGTATGAGTGCGATCACCTCCTTCGTCGCCCATGGAAGTTCTACATTTTCTGTCATTTTAAGTAGAATAATTGAATAACAATGTGAAAAAAAATACTCGACTACTAAGTCTTAATTATTGGAGAAAAAAAGGTAGAATGCCAACATTTAAGACACGTATTCTAGACACCATAAGTACATTTCAGACACACAAATACCACTTTTAATATACACAAACATCCTAACACTACATAAACTATTATAAACCAACTAGATGTTCCATGTAATTACTTCCGAATGTGTTCAGTTGAATACAAAAACTGATAGGCTTCGGGCAGAACGTGATCAACTTACAGATGTTATAAGTACAGGAGATTTTATAGAGTGTGAAAAAATATGTATGCCTTGCGAATCAAAATTCACAGAAAGGAATTCAAGTATGTAATAGCTTTTGTAAGGTTCATTACCTATTGCGAATGAAACATACTACCATTTAAGGAAATTATCCCATATTACATATTTAAGTTTAAAATATATTTACATATTTATAGTTGATTTCCATGATAACTTGAAAATTACGTATGGTGCAAACTGACAATGTCTACATGAACTTCAAACAATTCCATGAAACTATCAATTAGGCGGAATGCAGTATTAGCCAATTCCATTTGTTCTTCTAGCATTGCTCTTGCCCTACATGCTTCTTCGATGGTTTCCATTATGTTGAGAAACTATTGTATCAACAATACCCAATGAGGACCATTGCATATTATATAACGCTAGCTTTTTACGCTCTTTGGTAGTAGAAGGTGCTAAAGAGATTTCCAAAATTACCACTCTTTCACTCGTTTAAAATCATGAATCATTTCAAATGCAATCACATCAGCACTACCAGTTGTCTGTCCTCAACGCATAACATTTTATATTTTATTAGCAATGGTGGCTCATCACTCGCACTAATAATTTCTGAACCATTTAAAATTTTAAAATATTTGTATATATTTTTTTAATCACAATCTTCGACACTCACTGTTGTGGTTTGATTTGTTGAGGCAAAATCCCCGCTACCGACGATAGTGACGATGCTCGGTGATGGTGGTGGTACCATTTGAATCATTTTTTGTTAAAGAAAACATGTAACATCCTGCTTCGATATAATCTTAACTTGAAGGTTCGGGCAGAAATTGATCTGGTAAAGGTCTTGGGACCCACAGGATCAACTTTGGACTTTAATGAATAAGGTTCTTGGGCTTGGTATTAAGACTTTGGACCTAGAGTGATGTTGGGCTTAAATCATATTTGGGGTTTGCTTGCCCAGATGTACCACGACATGGTAGGATGATGACCATGACATGGTACGTTGCTTAATGAGGAACACATTTTAATAGGTCGCCACGACATGGCAAGAGGATGGCCACCATGTGGTGAACGTTGCAGCCCAAGCCCATTAAATTTAGGGTTTCTTCCATATTTAAAGGCTTAAACTCGTGGATTAGGTCATCATATCCAGCCTCCAACCCTCTTACACGAAACCCTAGCCTCCTTGTATGTGTTTTAAGTGTGTGAGCCCATTTTGTGAAGGTTGAATGAATAAGGAGTCTATCTTGTTGCTTGTGCTCTTGGTTCCAGCTTAGATCCATCATCTTCATCACATTTATGATCATTTGAAGGTATAAAGTTGCTATCCTGATCCTTACTTATATAGGTCTATTGTTATGTCGGTTTATGATCTTTTGGTCCAAATCTTATTTTTCTTGGAGTTTTTGTGAACTCCAGAACCCTTGAGTGCATTCTTTGACATCTGTACCATGGTGATGGTTAGAAAGATAGCTTGCATGGCTTAGTTTGGTATCCATGCTTTTGGAGCATCTATTAAGAGCTTAGGTTTAAAGATCTTGACTTATTGGGATATCTTAATGGATAAAGTTGGAAACTTTGTCCACCAAGACCTTTGGAAGGATCAGATTTAAGCTTTTGACCTCTTGAGATTAAGGGTTAATTTCTTAATCCATTAAGCTGTTAGAATCAATTCCCACGACGTGGCCAAGAGCTTGCCACGACATGGTGGCCGACTGCAATTTGACTATTTTTTCCCAACTTGGCCATGACGTGGCCAAGAGCTTGCCACGACATGGTTGTTGTTGACTTGCTTACCGTTGACTTTTGTTGACCGTTGACCGTTGACTTTTGAAGAGTTTAACATTGTGTTAAACTTGAAGGATGTTGGTTGTTGATTGAGGGTTGGTGTTTATTTAGTGACTAGTTGGTTCGTGGGGTTGTCGAGTGCGAGGAGTTGAGGGTGTAGCAGTGTTTCTCTGGTTCTATGTTTTCAGGTCAGTTTCCTCACTATATTAGGTGTTGTAGTGTATATCCTTTCATGATATGATATAAGTGAGTAGTGTTATGCTGGTTAGGTTTTCAATAGGTCGGTGGTAGTCCAACTGAGTGCCCTAGGGGTTGTATATAGTCATATAGGATAGCTGAGAACTCTTGATATATGCTTTCTTTCATGTTCCTTGTTTGGTTGTGGCTCTAGATTAGGATCACCTGTTTGACTTTCTATCATATATATGATTATATAGAACTATGCATCAAGTGGTGAACCGCCACTTGTGACGTATTGTGATGTATGAGACCCTGTATGTTGTAGTGGGCTATTAGACAGGTAGACTAGTATAGGCAGTTGTCTATGTTGTCCGATTGTTTGATTTTTGTTTGTTATATATGTCGACATATCTTGTGGTGGGTTGAGGCAGTCCTACCTTTTCCAGTAGGCCAAGATACTTGGGCGAGCTACTGGTGTGTTGAAGGCCAAATGCGGACCAACTATATGCTAAAGGCAAGTGGGGTGGACTAGTCTTGGAATGAAGGTCATTGTGTGTATGCTTACATGTATATTATGGGGTGGGGTATTTTAGGGGAACTCACTAAGCTTTGGCTTATACTTATGGATTAAATGTTTTTCAAGTACCACCGCTGATCGTGGGAAGGCGTAGGCGTGACTGTACACACTCATCAACAACGTTGGAGTTCCACATTTAATATATATTACTCTAATTTTCATATAATTGTATTTTAAACAAATGCGTTTTCTTAACTGGGGTATTATGAAAATGGTGATTTAGCTCAATTAAAATTGAAAAATCTGGTTGTGAAAATTGGACGTTACAAGTTACTATCAGAGCCTTAAGTTTGAGGGATTTTGAGGAAAGCTTGTGTGAATCCAAATTCAAACTAGGATCTGAGAATTTTTCACAAAATATTTTCAAAAAATATTTTTAAGAAAACATTTGGGTTAGAGACATGGAATCGGTCTCTTGTCATGTTCTTGTTTAATTGTTGGCATGGGGTGGTGAACATGGATCTCTGACTTGACTTTGGTTTTAATGAGAAGATGCGATGTGTACAGTCAGCAGGAGCCCGTACAGGAAAGTGATTCCCAAAATATCCATATTTTTTGTATATTTTTGTTGATATATGAATTGTTAGAAATCTATGCTAGTTGATAGGCTAAGGATCCTTTCAAGAATTTCATGTTAGAATTGCCTGACATATATGATGCCTTGTAGCCTAGCGGTTGTTTGTTATATGTTGCTTGGAATTTTGACTGATGTTGTGAATTGCTACATGTATGCAAAATAGTTGTATATGATTAGGATTGTATTGCCTTAGAATGTTTGATTTAGCCTTATTTCCTGTTCCTTGGTTGGTTGTGGACTTAGTGTAGACTCATTCATTTGACCGTCTATTTGATCCCGTATCATGTACGACTAGCATACGCGAGGTGACCAACAGTGTTGGAAGAGATTTCTAGTGATGTCGAAGTTTGGTCGTGGAGATTCCTAGGGAGAGGGTCTAGGAAGTTTACTTTGTAGATCTTCTGAGCATTTAAGTGTATGCAATTACGTTTATCTGTAATGGAGTGTAGTGAATTAGGAACTTGGGATGAACTTTGAGTCAACTATGGATAGGTGTGGAAGGTAGTATGAGACCATACTATTGAAAGCATAGGATCCATTGCTAGAACCATAGAGAGTCCCAAGGCTACCGAGGAACTAATAGGTTAGTATATAGTACATTTAAGCGATATAAATTGATTTTGACCCTCTCCTCTGTATATTTTTAGTATGGTAATGACCAAAGGTTCAGGTTCGGGCACGGGCAATCCAGAGAGACCAGGTCTGGGTGATGAGGAAATTCGTGGGATTATTACAACTGAGGTGTCTTTTACTATCAGAGAGGCAGTTTCGAATATGTTTGGGTATATAAGACCACGTTGATCACCATGTTTGACGAGCGATTTGCTACCGTCATTGAGGCTACCATTGTCGCAGCTGTTCCAGCCGTCACCGCTACAAGACTTCAGGGTGATGGATAGATGCAATATCGGGTGTTCAGTAACACAAAAACCATAGAGTTTGGCGGAGTCAAGGACCCGATTGATTCTTTGAGGTGGGTATCTAATGTGGAGGGATTTTCTTCATATGTTCTTGTCTAGAGAACCTAAAGGTTCGATTTGCTTTGAACCTTATTTGCATGGGAGCAAAAGACTGGTGGAAGTTTGTGACTCAGACCTTTTCTTCTGTGGAGTGAGTTGCAGTTACTTGGGAGCAGTTCTTGGGGATGTTCCGCATTGAGTATGTTCCACTTGTAGAGAGAGAAAGAGAGAGAAGCTGGCACAAGAATACTTGTCGCTCGAGCCGACGATAGAGTCTGTGACCGATCACCAGGATGTTTCGTGAAAGGGATCTATTTTTCCCAGAGTACGCATCCTTGGAGCAGGTGTAGATAGATCGTTACATGAGTATGCTCAAGACTGAGATTAGAGAGTTTGTGGAAAACACTCAGTATAGGAATTTGGCTGAGTTGTAGCTAAGTTCCAGGAGGAGAGAGATTGAGATAAAGACCTAAAGGAAAAAGGAGAGGCATGTTCCAGTCTTGTCGCATCCGGTGACCAAGCGGTTCAAGTCCGCTGATTCGAGATTAGGTGAAGTAGAGCAGAGGGGATCTAAGTGTGGTAAGCGTGGGAAGTTTTATGATGGGGGTGTGTCAATTGTTATCCTACCACAAATGTAGCAAGGAGGCACATTTCGGCAGGGACTGTAGGCAGGGTGCACAAGTTTGTTTTCACTGCGACCATGTGGGCCACAATAAGGCCAATTGTCCCCTTCTTATTGTTGGTACAGTTCAAAACCCTACACCTTAGTCTTGGAAGATGTCAGGTGCGCATCAAGGGAGGGTTAAGGTGCCTAAGGTTGAAGGGAGAGCCTACCAGCTTGTTATAGAGGATTCAGGAGAGGTGGATATGACGACTGTGGATATGTTTCCAAATTATTTTATATTGTGTTTAAATATTGACCTTTACTTTTGGAAGATTTAATTTGTGTGATTGTCATCTTGGGAATTCATTTTTCATTAAGGTGTTATTAGGTTCTTGGTAGAGTGTTGTAATGGGGTAACATAGACTCAAAACTTTCGATTTGGCATTTCAACATGTTCTTATTTGATGAAGGTTTTGGGGTTGAGTTGAATAGATCGAAGGAATATCTTACTTCATTATGTTCATTTCTTAGAATCAAGGTTGGTAGTATTCCAGAAAGGTCGGTGTGGATCTCTTAATCATGTGTAGACTACGTTCGGTTGTGTTACACCCCCAAACCGGGACGGCGGAAACGTTCGGGGGTGGAGGACGTCATATACAATATCACAACAATTGAATAATAGTAATCAAAGCAACAACAACCATTGTCTTAATATTATAATGTTTACATTGTTTTCGAATTATATAAAACTGACTCCAAAAGTAAATAACAAGTAAAGACTCGAAGCTACTATGCTCCATCTTCTTGAACCCGGTGCGTGTACCTGTCTACTAGTGTCCTGAGAATACGAGTAGGGTTTGAAAGAGTATCAACATTTAAGCTGGTGAGTTCATAAGCGTTTTGTTTTAGAAAACAGGTTTTGTGTTCTTTGAAAAGTGCGTTGTGTTTTTCAAGAAAACCTTATATTTTCTGATGTAATGAATGTTAAGAAAAATGATTCGTACCAGTTCCTTATGCGAGTACTTAGTGTATACAAATCATATATAATCCAGATCGAACAAACAATCGATTGTGTGGTTCTGCCCCAAGCCCATAACCAAACAAGGAATAGGAAATGAGGCGGAGGCCACACATTCCACTGGTTGTCGGATCCTCATGTACATAACCTTGAAGTATTCACTAGGTACTTACAAAGTTGAATATGTTGGTTCTCTGAAATCTGTTGAAAGTGTTCCTCAAGAAAATCCAATATTTTCTTAATAAAAGTATGATAATACCAGTTCCTTCTATGACCACTTACTTCATACTAGCTATGTATAAACCAATATCAAATAGACAACTGATTGTGTGGATCTGTCCTAAGCCCACAACCAAACAAGGAACAGGAAATGAGGCGGAAACCACACATTCCATGGTCTATCAGATATTCTTCATACGTAGTCTGGATGCATAAACTAAGGAATTATAGAATTACAATGAATGTTCGTTAGTTAAATGATAAACCGATTGTTTGTAAAGTACTGATGTTTGCCCTGGAAAATCCTATATTTTCGCTAAGTGTGAGTTGTTGTCTTAACTGCTCCAAAACTGAAAAGTACAAGCATTCTCCATACTTATGTTGTTAAAGCATTGTTTTGTTTGAAAACCCTGGCTACTGCCAGTAATGTATATTAGTTTTATTACTTAAAATAAAACTAGTCGAAAATGTACTGTTTTGTATACTGTAACGAGTCATAGAAATCTAAATCGAACAGAAAGTCGATTGGGTGATTCTACCCTAAGCCCATAACCAAACAAGGAACAGGAAATGAGGCGGAAGTCACACATCCCACTGCATGTCAGATATTAATTTCATATCACCCAGATGTATATACTAAGTAATCACATAGTTATTAACCCTGATGACTATTTGTTAAGTATTTTATTACGTAAACGAGTCGTTGATTTCCGTGTGAGTTCTTATAACCATGCTGGTGGACGATAACACTACAACGTACTTCGGATGTCGTAAACTAAAATGACGTTTGTCACCCTAGGTTGACTGTAGCTAATAGTCAGGGTGCGGGATTGTCACTCCCGTATAGATCTATATACAAACTCACGCTCTCCCTCCAGGTGATTCTGGTTACAAGGGGTAGACTTCCCAGAAGACGTGTCTCACGATTTGGTTCTCTCAATGAATTCACGAATAATACCATGAAAATCCCTTTTTGTTAATGACATGTAACCTTGTAAAAATAGTTTGTACGTTCCATAAACTATACTTAAACTGGGTTATGAGTTCGTTTCCGTGTTAAAATCTATGCATGTAAATAGTTAAGTCTTAACGTGTTTTCGTAATTTGTTCGTAAGTCTAGTAGTCACCCTGGTTGCCGTGTTTGGTAAGTTTCATGTTCAAATGCTTACGAGCGGTAGATAATATAATAAACAAAATTATATTTTTAAACATAAGATTACTTGTGTTTAACTTGTATTCCCCCCCCCCTTAAAACATTAAAAAGCTTGGAAAACATGGGGGTATGAACTCACCGTGGTTTATGTGTATGTGCTGGACAGAGAGACTGGAAAGACGACCCTTGAGTTGTTGTACGTGAAATTAACGGAATCCTAATAATAATTAAACACATATATGCATTTAAATTAGCGAAACCATTAGTTTAAGTGCTAGAAAACACTTGCTTTTGGTTAAAGAATGTTACCGAGACTCGATCGAAGTGGGAAAAGTGGGTTTACCGCCAAGATTCGGAATCGGGGATGTTTGTGGCCGTGAAAGGTTCTCGGCCGTGAACTGTTCTCAGTCATGAACTGTTCTCCGCCGTGAACTGTGTTCGGTCCTTCAATGGTTTGCGGCCTCTTCTTGGTGTTCTTGGTGAAATATGAAGATTTGAAGGGTTCACGGCCGTAAACCCTTCAACGAAGGTTGTTTGGTTGATGAAAAGGTGAACTTTTGAGGATTCACAACAACATCCAAAGATGGATTAGAGGTTTTTCGATGGGTAGATTGAGTTTTCGGCTGGGGAGTTTTAGAGAGAAAAAGTAGTGTTTTCGGCCAGACTTGAAGAAATAAGGGTGAAAACACATATATATATAGGATGGGTTCATGGTTGGTGGTGGGGTCCACCCAGTCGTACACGGTTTACGGCCGTGAACGGTTTATGGACGTAAACACGTTTGCGGCCATGAACACTGGGAGGAACGAGACTTGGTTGATTTTTGTAGAAAAACTCGATTCTGCACACGATTTTAGTCCCGACACTTATATAAATTTAATTTATATAATCGAAGTTGTTTCCAACCCTAACGAGATTGACCAAATTTACAAATAAATAAAATTTAAAATTTTTATTTAATGGGATTTGACTTTCGTTGACTGAAAAGGTTCGGGTTGTAACATCATCCCCTCGTTAGAGGGAATTTCGTCCCGAAATTCGAACTTTGAGTGGTTAGTTATGGATAAGGGAAAGAGGTGGGTACTTTAGTTCTATTTAATCCTTGCGTTCTTTAGTGAATTCAGATCCTCGCTGGGTGTTCCAGTGGATCTCCACTGTTGGATTTGTTGTTCTGATCGGTGGAGAGTGTGTGGGTTTGACTTGCTTTTCTATGTTCATCCAACTGGTAGGATGTCCATTCGTAGGTCTGAGCAGCTTTTGTCCTGAGTTCATGGTAGGATCCATAACTGGTTCACCTATCATCGCCTTGTGTACACAAGTCGTATATGATTAAGATTGATAAGACAGTCGGATGGGTGGATCTGACCCAGGTCCACAACCAGACAAGGAACAGGAGATAGAACGGAAACACACATCCTAAGTCCGTAGAATCTTAATTATATACCACCCTCGCGTATACACTTAACATTGATAGGCTAACCGTATCTGTCCCTAGCCTTTGTGCTTGAACTTGACTTGTTGCACGAGTGGTATTTCCAAAAGGTCTACTGGGAATACTTAGGGAAGGTTACAGAAGGATACCATACTCCTCGCATGAGTACTTTGGAGGTTTGAAGAGAGAGACAATTCTGAGGTTCGTATCTAGTTTGTTGTTACGAGCGACGAGAGTTTTGTTATCCGGTCGGTTTAAGGCGAAGGGCCTCCTTGGTGACACATGGGATTTGTAGAGCGTGGACCCAGCCAATCCGGGCGGGATGACGTAGTCGGATCACGTGATAAGTTAACTCGGAAGGAGTGTTTGTTAGAACGATAGTGCATCTGTGTGTATATTTCTAGTGCTTTCTGTTTTAACCTTGTTATTACTACCACAAACATTTTGTACTACATCAGACGCGTACTAATCGTAGAATTGTTCTGATGGATGATATTGATACTTGGTATTATGATCCGTATCCGGTCCCTCTATAATCACTTGGTGTCTACAAGTCATATATAATTAAGATTGATAAGACAGTTGACTGAGTGACTCTGCCCTAAATCTACAACCAGACAAGGAACATGAAGTAAGGCGGAATCATGCACTCTAAGTCTATAGGTTCTTAATTATATATGAACCTAATGTTTACACTAAGCCATTATATCTTACCTGTAAGGATACTTGATTCTATATGAATGATGTGCTTTGTTCGGAAGAGGAAGCGAATTGTTTTCTTTTAATTGATACTGGTCTTAGTAAAAATTTATGCTATAAGTGTTAGTGTTTAGTGACGTACCCAGATTCCCAGAAGTGTCCCTCGTTGATTTGACATGACTTATTGTTAGTTTTCTCCCGCTCCTCCGTCATTCCTCTCCATGGGGGCAATCTCTCTTGAAATGTCCCGTTGCACCGCATGCATGGCACACTTGACTTGTGTCAACATTGCTAGTGGAAATGATGTGTTGGGTCGGAGTCCTACAAAAACGGGTAGTGTGTCCCTTCTTATTACACCTATTACAACGCAACTCCCTGCAGACACCCTTATGATGGTAGTTACACTTGTCACACTTCAGAAGTGTTCCAACATATACCCTGACAGGAGTTGGAGTGGTTGTTGTCATGGCAGATGATGTGGCAGATGCGGTGGCTATAGGGGTGACAGATGTTGTGGCCGCAGGGGCTGCCACAGGTTGCTGTCTCATGGCAAGTCTTTGAGATAACTTACGCTCCTTTTTGTTCCAGAATTTACGCTTCTTGTTCTTAGGGTTGGGAGTTGGGGTATCATTGTGGGTAGACACTTGTTGGTTTCCTTGGTTGTTACTACGGTTTGAATGGTCGACACTGTTTCTATTTTCGTTTGGATTGTTAGCATGGAATTGCGCCATGACAGCTGCCACGGTAGCTATTACGGCGGCTTGGAATGTAGTGGAGTCTATATGTAGAATTGGGGTTTCATCGGTTGGCTGGTTATTTCCATGTAAAGGCATGATGCTGCTACACGAAGTGAAATGATATCGTAAGTGACTATGGTCGTTTCTAATTGTATTCTATTTCTTATATATATATATATATATATATATATATATATATATATATATATATATATATATATATATTTATCGTTTTGTTTTAAATTTCCCAATGTTTTCGACCTACATCCTATGATGTACTCATGGTTGTGGGTAGGAATAGGTACCAGACGAGTGTTAAGTTTTTCTTATTCTGGTACTACCTTTTCCCAAGCACACTTAACTGCGGAGTTCTGATGGGATCCAGTGCATTTGTGCTGGTATGATCGCACCCGATGGGTTTACGGGGAGGTATCCTTCTGTTATACGGTTTAGAAAATGAAACAAAGGTAAGTCTTTAGTGGTGGTTACAAGTCGAGTGTTATTTGAATCGAAGTTATCTTAGTTCTAAGTGTATCATGTTTTGACTTTTGAAAACAATTCATAACAGAGGTCTATGCATAATAGACTTATGAATTTTTGATGGTAAGCACCTTTTAAGTGAAATCTCGTGATCTGATTTACTGTTACTAGTTGTTATGGTAAAGGCGATAAGCCTAACACATAGTGTAAGCAGTGTAATCACTAACTCACTAGATTATATTAGTTTGTTCATTATTAATGTGACGTATATAATGCGCAGTCCCTTCGCATGTCTAGTGGGGTTCTCTCTGTTCTATGTTCCTGACATGATTATCTTAGATTCAGTGGTAGGGATTGGTTGTCTCTGGACCTTCCTATGGTTTTCTTGCTCTCAATAGTTCATGCTTCGGGTTCTATCACTGATATCCACCACTTCCTGATGGAAGATTTGACTCCCCGTATGATTCCTTCTAGGAATCCACTTTAAGAATCCTCTCTTGTTCCTCCTTGACTCCTATGTTGATGGTTGTAGTGGAGTGGCTTTCTCTATCAAGGTTGTTCGTGCGAGAATAAGAATGTCTAGAGAATCTTATAAGATTAAGCAAAACATTTCTTCTGAAGTTTTGATGATCCAAACTAGGTCCTCCTATAATCAAGCAGTGCATACAAGCTGTATATAACCAAGATCAAATAGACATTCGAATAGGCGATCCTACTCTAAAACCACAACCAAACAAGGAACAGGTAGTAGAGCGAAGATCACAAATTCTAAGTCTATAAGATCCCAATTATATATAACCCTGGAAGCATACACTTCGCAATTATAGACCTACCAGCAAGGGTCTTTTAAGTTCTTCACATAGGTTAGTTATGGTGCCTAAAATACTCCTATAGTATTTTATCTTTATGTTTTGTTCTAGAGATCTTTTGTATATGGAGTTAGGTAAGTTTTAGACTCGTTGCAACACCACTATCACTCCCAAACACATGTTGGTCGTATCTCAAATAAATATAGTTGATCACGTTATATTTATTCCAGATATGATTACATAACTGCCTAGGTTTGATTGTAGTGTCCAACATCTAAATAATTTTGTTTTGTTCTTATTGTGATACTTGTTTCTAGTATGTATGCTTGTTCGTATACTTCTCGTAAAATACTTATATTTTAAAAGTATAATTTTAGTCAGAGCACTTCGGCCCCATTGTATTTATAGTTCTATATCTTTTACTGGTTGATATACTGAGTTCACTATAAAAATGCTCTGATACCAATCTGTCACACCCCCAAACCGGGACGGCGGAAACGTTCGGGGGTGGAGGACGTCATGTACAATATCACAACAATTGAATAATAGTAATCAAAGCAACAACAACCATTGTATGAATAGTATAATGTTTAAATTGTTTTTGAATCATATAAAACTGACTCCAAAAGTAAATAACAAAGTGCGTTGTTTTTGAATCATAAGCGTTTTGTTTTAGAAAACAGGTTCTGTGTTCTTTGAAAAATGCATTGTGTTTCTCCAGAAAACCTTATATTTTCTGATGTAATGAATGTTAAGAAAAACGATTCGTACCAGTTCCTTCTGCGAGTACTTAGTGTATACAAATCATATATAATCCAGATCAAACAAACAATCAATTGTGTGGTTCTGCCCCAAGCCCACAACCAAACAAGGAACAGGAAATGAGGCGGAGGCCACACATTCCACTGGTTGTCGGATCCTCATGTACATAACCCTGAAGTATTCACTAGGTACTTACAAAGTTGACTATGTTGGTTCTCTGAAATCTGTTCAAAGTGTCCCTCAAGAAAATCCAATATTTTCTTAATAAAAGTATCATAATACCAGTTCCTTCTATGACCACTTAATTCATACTAGCTATGTATAAACCAATATCGAACAGACAATTGATTGTGTGGATCTGCCCTAAGCCCACAACCAAACAAGGAACAGGAAATGAGGCGGAAACCACACATTCCATGGTCTATCGGATATTCTTCATATGTAGCCTGGATGCATAAACTATGGAATTATAGAATTACAATGAATGTTCGTTAGTTAAATGATAAACTGATTGTTTGTAAAGTACAGATGTTTGCCCTGGAAAATCCTATATTTTCCCTAAGTGTGAGTTGTTGTCTTACTATTCCAAAACTGAAAAGTACAAGCATTTTCCATACTTATGTTGTTAAAACATTGTTCTGTTTGAAAACCCTGGCTACTGCCAGTAATGTATAGTAGTTTTATTACTTAACATAAAACTAGTCGAAAATGTATTGTTCTATATACTGGAAGTGTTGTTAATACCCTCCTGTGATCACTTAGTACATACGAGTCATAGAAATCTAAATCGAACAGACAGTCGATTGGGTGATTCTGCCCTAAGCCCACAACCAAACAAGGAACAGGAAATGAGGCGGAAGTCACACATCCCACTGCATGTCAGATATTAATTTCATATCACCCCGATGTATATACTAAGTAATCACATAGTTATTATCCCCGATGACTATTTTTTAAGTATATTATTACGTAAACGAGTCGTTGATTTCCGTGTGAATTCTTATAACCATACTGGTGGACGATAACACTACGACGTACTTCGGATGTCGTAAACTGAAATGACGTTTTTTCACCCTAGGTTGATTGTAGCTAATAGTCAGGGTGCGGGATTGTCACTCCCGTATAGATCTATATATAAACTCACGCTCTCCCTCCAGGAGATTCTGGTTACAAGGGGTAGACTTCCCAGAAGACGTGTCTCACGATTTGGTTCTCTCAACGAATTGACGAATAATACCATGAAAATCCCTTTTTGTTAATGACATGTAACCTTGTAAAAATAGTTTGTACGTTCCATAAACTATACTTAAACTGGGTTATGAGTTTGTTTCCGTGTTAAAATCTATGCATGTAAATAGTTAAGTCTTAACGTGTTTTCGTAATTTGTTCGTAAGTCTTGTAGTCACCCAATTTGCCGTGTTTGGTAAGTTTCATGTTCAAATGCTTACGAGTGGTAGATAATATAATAAACAAAATTATATTTTTAAACACAAGATTACTTGTGTTTTACTTGTATTCCCCCCCCCCCCCCTTAAAACATTAAAAAGCTTGGAAAAATATGGGGGTATGAACTCACTGTGGTTTATATGTTCGTGTTGGACAACGAGACTGGAAAGATGACCCTTGAGTTGTTGTGTGCGATATTAACGGAATCCTAATAATAATTAAACACATATATGCATTTAAATTAGCGAACCCATTAGTTTAATTGTTAGAAAACACTTGCTTTTGGTTAAAGAACGTTACCGAGACTCGATTGAAGTGGGAAAAGTGGGTTTACCGCCAAGATTCCAAATCAGGGATGTTTGCGGCCATGAAAGGTTCTCGGCAGTGAACTGTTCTCGGTCGTGAACTGTGTTCGGTCCTTGAATGGTTTGCGGCTTTTGAATGGTTTGCAACCTATTCTTGGTGTTCTTGGTGAAATATGAAGATTTCAAGGGTTCAAGACCGTAAACCCTTCAACTAAGGTTGTTTGGTTGATGAAAAGGTGAACTTTTGAGGCTTCACAACAACATCCAAAGATGGATTAGAGGTTTTTCGATGGGTAGATTGAGTTTTCGGTTGGGGAGTTTTAGAGAGAAAAAGTAGTGTTTTCGGCCAGACTTGAAGAAATGAGGTTGAAAACACGTATATATATGTTGGGTTCATGGTCGGTGGTGGGGTCCACCCAGCCGTGCACGGTTTAGAACTGTGAACGGTTTACGGTCGTAAACATGTTTGCGGCCGTGAACACTGGGAGGAACAAGACTTGGCTGATTTTGTAGAAAAACTCGATTCTTCGCACGATTTTAGTCCCGATACTTATATAAATTTAATTTATATAATCTAAGTTGTTTCCAACCCTAACGAGCTTGACCAAATTTACAAATAAATAAATTTTGAAATTTTTATTTAACGGGATTTGACTTTCGTTGACTGAAAAGGTTCGGGTTGTCACAGGTTGGTTCATGTATTCCAAGCGGGGGAGAATGGAGATTTCATAACAAGAGGATTTTGGACCCGGTTTTGGTCTTCTGCCAGATTACACAAGTTAATGACATTCACGCGGCTGCAAAACCTTCAAAGATCTGTGTCGGGTGTTCTTTATTAGGTGCTGTAATTCCTTTCGGTAGTCTTTGTTGTAGGTTGATTTGGTATTTCCGTAAGGTGTTATCATGTTAGTGTTCTAGGATGTTAGGAAATCAGTTTGAGGGTTGTGATAAGGATCTCCTTTTCTGTTCTTGTTTGATTGGGACATGGAGGTTTGAGTCAAAATCCAAAGGCATGATAAGGATGGTTAAGTTTCTAAGTGTTGTTGATGTCTTGTGTTGGTTGAGTTGCTTTGGTATGTGGTGGATGGATCGGGGTAAGCCCAAGAGTCATTAGTGGTTGATGGACCAGGGAGAGCCCGAGATTTGTTAGTGGTTGACGGATCGGGGTAAGCCCAAAAGTTGTTAGTGGTTGATGGATCAGGTGATCCCGAGAGTCGTTAGTAGTTAACGAACCAGGGAGAGCCGAGAGTCATTAGGGTTGAAGGATCGAATAAGCGAGGACCTCTAGGTGTGTTAGAACCGTAGTGCTCTTGCGGTTCGATCGTCAAGAAAGTCAGAGGGTGAATTTTAGAAGTGAGATGTATTAGTTATGATATGGTTGTGTTTGGATGTTGGGTGGTCAGCTGGTTGGAATGGCTCGTGGGTTGGGTTTACCCTTTTGGAACGGTAGGCCTTGCATGTGAGACGACATCCTAAGGCATATTTTATGGACGAATCCAATTTAAGCGGGGGAGAATTGTAACATCCTGTTTTGAGATAATATTAATTTGAAGGTTCGGGCGGTAATTGATATGGTAAAGGTCCTGGGTACCAAAGCACCGAGTTTGGACCTTAAGGAATAAGGTTCTTAGGCTTGGTATTAAGACTTTGGGCTTGAAGTGATGTTGGCTTAAATCAGATTTGGGGTTTGTTGGCCAAGGCGTACCATAACATGGTAGGATGATGACCACGATGAGGTATGTTGCTTAATGAGGAACACATTTTAATTAGTCGTCACGACGTGGCAAGAGGATGGCCACGACGTGGTGAACTCTACAGCCCATGCCCATGAAATTTAGGATATCTTCCATATTTAAAGGCTTAAACTCATGGATTAAGTCATCATCTCCAACCTCCAACCTTCTTACCCAAAACCCTAACCTCATTGTGTGTGTTTTGAGTGTGTAAGCCAAGTTTTTAAAGGTTGAAGGAAGAAGGAGTCTCTCTTCTAGCTTGTATGCTTAGTTCCATCTTAGATCCATCATCTTCATCACATTTATGATCATTTGGAGGTATAAAGTTGCTATCTTGCTCCTTACTTCTCTAAATCTATGGTTATGTTATTTTATGAGCTTTATGGTCCAAATCTTCTTCTTCATGGAGTTTGAGTGAACTTCAGAACCCTTGATTGCATTATATGGCTTCTGGACGATGGTGGTGGTTAGAAAGATGGTTTTCATGACTTCGTTTGGTGTCCATGCTTTTGGTGCATCCATTAGGAACTTAGGTTTAAAGATCTTGACTATTGGAATGTTTTAATGTATAGACTTGGAAATTTTATCCACCAAGACCTTTGGAAGGACCAGATCTGAGATTTTGAGCTCTGGAGATTAAGGGTTAAGAGCTTAAACCATTAAGCTATTAAAATCAGTTCCCACCACATAACCAAGAGCTTACCACGACATGGTGGTTTGCTGTAATTCGACTATTTTGTCCCTATGTATCGCCCGCAAATGCAGGATAGACATATAAAAATATAATAAGTAATTATTATCATAATTATAATCCTTGATTAGGATAATCGTTAGTCATGCGCGTTGAAGACTACGTATTATAAGCCATTTTAGTAATTTATCGATAATCGATGAAATGACAATCTTGATAGAAGATTATTTAGGACAAATATTCTTAACGAAAGTCATACTAATAGTAATAGTGAACTCGTGCATATAAAGAACGCCCAAATCTGACTTCGTGAGAGGAAGTTATGATTTTTCGAAGTTTCAGCGCAACAGTTTGCAACACTGGTATCGAAATTTGGAACGATCGAATGTTAGAAAAAGCAATTTAAACGAGTGTCGAAGATCTCGTCAATATACCTATCCCTCGATATAAAGACAGTCGAGAATGGATATTGTATGAAGGAGTTATGATTTTTACACGGACTTTAACAATCTAAACCTGTATAAATATAACTTTAGAAATAAAGTCAAAGTTAGCCAATAAAGTCTAAATAAAAGTTGTAGATCTCACCGATAGCTACACGTGGATATAAAATGCATCAAAAACAGAGGTCGTATGAAGAAGATACGAATTTTTGAAGTTTTATAATTTTTTTTTGCGCAGAAGCGCGCACTGACAAAGTGAGCGGCGCGCTTCTGACATACCACAAGATCGCGACACGTGTCACCACCCAAATGACGCCACGTCAGCACCCTTGACCAAGTGTGTGGCTCACATCCCAAATTTTTCTATAAAATGCTGCGAATTCTCCTCATTTCTTCACACCTTTCTTCTAGATTATCTCTAGAAGACTTTCCACCCTTAAGCCCATTTACTCTCTAATTTCCGGCCACTTCAACGAAACCTTGTGGTGTCAGATAGCTGGTGACTTGAAGCTCCTGGGTCATAGTTTTGCCTGCTTAATATCCAGTTTTCATCTGAATACTCAGTAAGTTAAACTACACTTATTTTATTCAAGTGTAACTTTTAATCATAGTCATAGTTGTTATTATGAACCTATAATTAAGATTTATCAGTGATTCGAAGTAATATGCTGATTGATCTACTTATGGGGATGATGTCTAGGCTGGATTTAGTGAGGTGTTTATAGTGGGATTTCCAAACAGTATACTCTGTATACGAAATGGACCCTACCTCCAAAATGATCCTACCTGGTTATTCCTTACTTGATAGATCTTGATGTAGACATTGAGATTATTGAAGAATCTAGACTATAATTATTATAGTCATCAGGATTATGAAAACTAGACTAAGACTTAGTGCTTTATACGTCTAGGTCTGTTGAAAGTGCGAAGCGAAGCACTACTGAAATTGCCAGTCTCCCACTTTTATCAAGTGAGTGCATAGTCCTTTTTATGAACATGATCTAAGACATGCATTATTTAAAGTATCAAATACCTGTTGGAAGTTGTATGGGAACTATGTGTTTATTGCTTGGAATATATGTTATATATATATATATATATATATATACACACACACACACACACACGTATGTATGTATATAATATGCTATGTGTGAATTACATATAGTTCTATTTTATGTTAGGATGAATAGATGATATTATATATTAGAAGTATTATTGTTGGAATAATAAATGAATAATAATAACTTATATTCTGTATGGAACACATATACACTTAAGATAAGTTAGTGTTGCCTAAGAACGAAGTTGGTATGGGAAGCTGGTTATAAGCATTAAAATCTTGTTTAGGAATAAACTTAAATTTGTGAAGGACGCCTAGTTTAATTAAGTTTGACAGTAGGTGGTCTCATTTGGAAAAAAATGTGCGTAAGAAAGAGACGGAGAGTAAAATCCTGTTCCGTGAAACTTTTTGGTGTTGATATACGGTAGCTCCGTAGATGAGTACATTATAGTATTCCCTTTGGATGACCATAAATGGTGGCTCCAGATCAGGCAACTATAACGGTATATCTGGTCATCTCCCAAAGTAGGTGACAACACTAGATCATTCTAGATAGTCTTGTGAATTACGTTGCAAATGTGGGCTCATAACCCACATATGTAGATGAAATGGGATACCATATTCATCAAATACTCTGAATAGGCTCGTATGCCTTATGACTTACACTGGCCAAGGAATCCCCTAGATATGTAGTCAACCCTTGCTCTAAACGGTTTATTAGGCGATATAATTTCTCATTGGTAATCGTAGACTAGGATCTGAGGATCGTTAGGAGTGGATATATATGAATGCAAGGCTATATGGATATTGTATGGTAACGGTTAATTCTGCAAGTCTGATAATTAAGGAAATATTATCGTAACAATATCATGGAATTGAAATCCCTATGTATCTCACCAGGTTTACCAAACCTGGCCCACTCAGTTTAATCACATGTCTCAAGACTTAAGCTACATAAACTTGATTAGGATCTTGCGTGATTAAGAGACAGTCTGCAATAGTTTTTAGGACCATCAGGTCTTTACGCTGTAACATATGTTTCTGTATTGATTATGACATCCTTAGTGGTTTAACATTCTGAAACAAACAATTGTACTCAAAATAAGATTTTGTACTGGGATTTTACGCAATTATAAATAAAACGGTTTTAAAGCGTTAAAAAAGGTTTAATTGGTTCTGAAAATTAGAGGATGTCACTCCCGACTTGGCCATGACATGGCCAAGAGCTTGCCACGGAGTGGTGGCTGTTAACTTGCTGACTGTTGAACTTTGTTGACCGTTAACTTTTGAAGAGTTTTACCTTGTGTGAAACTTGAAGAATTTGGGTTGTTTATTGAGGGTTGATCTTTATTTAGTTACTAGTGGGTTCGCAGGTCTGTCTAGTGCAAGGAGTTGATGGTGTAGTAGTGTTTCTATAGTTCTATGTTTCAGGTGAGTTTACTCACTATACTATGTGTTGCAGTGTATATCCTTGCATGATATAATATACGTGAGTAGTAGTATCTTGATTAGAGTATCAGTAGGTCGGTGGTTGTCCAACTGAGTGCCCTAGGGCTTGTATATAGTCATGTAGGACAAATGAGAACTCTTGATATAAGCTTTCTTGAATGTTCCTTGTTTGATTTTGGCTCTAGAGTAGGATCACCTGTCTAACTGTATATCCTATCTCGGATTATATAAAACTACGCATTCAATTGGTGAACTGTCAGTTGTGGCGTATTGTGCTGTATAAGACCCTGTATGTTGTAGTGGGTTGTTATACATGTAGACAAGTGTAGGCAGTTTCATGTGTTGTTGGATTGTTTGATTGTTTGTTTGTTATATATGTGGACATATCTTGTGGTGGGTTGAGGTGCTCCTGCTTTGTGTGGTAGGCCAAGATACCCGGGCGGGCTAGCGGTGTGTTGAAGGCCATATGCGAACCAAATGTATGCTGAAGGCAAGTGGGGGGGGGGCATTCTTGGACTAAAAGCCATTGTGTGTATGCTTGTATGTATATTGTGGTATGTGGGATTTTGGGGGAACTCACTAAGCTTTGACTTATACTTGTTGATTAAATGTTTTCCAGGTACTACCGATGATCGTGGGAAGGCGAAGGCGTGCATGGGAGTTTCATATTTAATATATATTTATCTGATTTTCATATAATTGTAATTTGAACAAATGAGTTTTCTTAACTTGGATTTATCAAAATGATGTTTTACCTCAACTAAAATGAAAAATCTATTTGTGAAAACGGGACGTTACAAAACATCAACTGAAGCTCTAATATCAGATTCTTACATAAGCTTGAAAGGTATTCACTAAACCTAAGTTTAATGTTTTTAGAATCATGAAATCTCAAATTGGCTTTGGATTATGGGAATACAATCTATATAGAGCATATAAACATTAAGGCGGTGTTTGTTTTTTAGAAGCTCTTCTAAACTCTTATGTCTATGGGCGGGCAGAAGTTTGGCTCGCATACTGTTTGTTTTTTAAAATACCGCAAACGTCAAAATGTCTACTGTAACATCCATAAAATTCAAGCAAATTTAAAACTTTTTCAAACATTCAAAAACCATTATTTATTACAAAATGTTTTCAAAATAGTTTCATATCAGAGTATCCCAGAAATCAAAATCATAAAATGTGAGGAGGTGCACGATCACGCCTTCGCCTTGCCAAAACATCTGGAGCACCTGAAACAATAAACTGAAACCGTAAGCACGAAGCTTAGTGAGTTCCCCCAAAATGCCATCACACACAAAATAACATATATCATAAACAGCATACTACAGGTCCAATCATCCATCGGGATGGAATACCCCATGCCCTCAACCATCGGGTTGTAATGGCAACATACTATGGGTCCAATCAACCATCGGGTTGGAATACCCCAACCCTCAACCATTGGGTTGGAATGCCAACATACTATGGGTCCAATCAACGATCTGGTTGGAATACCCCGACCCTCAACAATTGGGTTGGAATGCCAACATACTATGGGTCCAATCAACCATCCGGTTGGAATACCCCGACCCTCAACCATCAGGTTGGAATGCCAACATACCATGGGTCCAATCAACAATCGGGTTGGAATGCCAACATACTATGGGTCCAATCAACCATCGGGTTGGAATACCCCGACCTGTTGGCTTACACACAAAGCAGTGAAGCCTCAGCCATCAATCAATCATATAAACATATATCAGATAACCACATAACAATCTATAGACAGTCAAACCGATCTACAGATCACTAAGCATAGCAACATCCTATTTACCAGGATACCGATCTAACAAATCATAACCTAATAGAAACATCCTATCTACCAGGATACCGATCTAACAGATCATAACAGTAATAAAATAGGATAACAATCCAAAAGGTCGGCCTTGGTGCCTTAGACCCTGTTGATATATTGAGAAGAACTCACCTCACAAGTAGTGATGTAGTGACAATATCCAACTCCCAATCACAACTCCGAACTCAACCGTCTGTAATCAACATGTGACTAATTCCATCAAAATCCCAAATTACCAAAATACCCTTAAAGTCAAACTTAGTCAACCCTGGTCAAAGTCAACAGTCAACAGTCAAGGTCAACAATCCTTGTTGACCCAACTCGTCGAGTGCATCTAGCAACTCATCGAGTTCCTTCAGAACTTAGAAACTGTGAAAACCTGATTCAACTCGCCGAGTTACCAAACAACTCATCGAGTCCATGTAGTGTCCAAAAAGGGTTGGGAAAACCCTAACCAACTCGTCGAGTTATCTCACTAACTCACCGAGTTCATGCAGAATCCAAAAAGCGTGAAAAATCCAAGTCAACTCGTCGAGTTTCTTCAGCCATTTCGCATTCAGCTTATTCCAGTCAAGTACATATCTCCAAACTCCATATCTAGCTTCCTAGGGTGAAGTTGCCACATAAAGTTGCTAACTTTACGTGCATGCAAGGTCTCAAAAGGCTTAAAACACCATAACTAAGTCTAAGAAGAGGTTTAGGGCATTGAGAAGGGCCAAAGCTTGATAAAGTCGATGACTTTATGACTATGGGGGCCTAGAGGAGTCCAGATCTGAAACCATGTCCTTGTGACAAGCTCAAACCCGAAAGTGACTCCATTTTGCACTAGAAATGACCATTTTCTTTCACAAGGGGAAGATCTAAGCAGTGAGAAGTCAAGGTATTAGATTTATACCTTAGATTGGTTGCCAATACAAAGTAGATAACGGATCTATACCATTCTTCTTGATCCAAGCTTCTCAATCTTCAAGTTTCCTTTCAAAAGAGCACCCAAAATGACTTCCAAGCTCACACACTCACACAATGGGGAGATTAGGGTTTTTCTCTGGTAAGGGGACGATGAAAGGGGTTGTGAATGAACCATAACATTCTTTAAATAGGGTTTAAACCCTAAAAATTATGATTTTCATAATCAGCTCCAACTCGTCGAGTTGGGTACTCCAACTCGTCGAGTTGGTCCCATAATCCACGCAGCCATAAGGGTTCCTACACGACGAGTTGGGGCCTTCCAACTCGTCGAGTAGGCTTTCTAAAATGCCCCAAATCCCTAGAATCTCATCCTTGGAAATCGGGATGTTACATCTACGCATCCTCTTTTCCTAGAAGACGGGATGTTCGATCTCATTTTTATGCCTCCTCCTTCCCATCCATTGTGTTCTTCATACCCCACCCTCACCACCGTCTCCTTCCTTGTCCTTGCCTCCGCCGGTAGTCATCGTCAGTCTTGCCTCCGTTGTGCACGTCGCTGTCTCTATTCCCCCTCTTCCACAAGTATGCTTTTATCTCGTCTATCTTCTTTTCCATCTCGTTTCTTTGTTACTTCTATCATGTTATCGAATCATATGAAGAATCTATTATAAAATTACAAACATGATACATACTATATATAGAGAAATTGATTGTAGTGTTCTTGAGGAATTGTTCAAGTTCTTTGTAGATTAGATGCAATAATCTATAAGAATCACATCACGTTTTTAGTAGTGTTTTTTTTTTGTTTTTTTTTTTTTGCATTTATACAATTGTTCGACTTGTATATTGCATTATTCTTTTAGTATTTTAACTAACTTGATCTACATTACTTGTCGATTTCTAGAGTGTTTTTAGGGATCAATTTTTTTCAATTTTTGTTTTTGGGATTTGGATTGTTGTTTAGGGTTGATGAGATTGAAAATTCAGGGTTTTTAGATATATAATGTGTTTTATGAATTGCTTTTCTTGGGATTATAATGATTTTAGTCAAATCATGAAGCATATAGAGAGTTTTGAGAATTTAGTCCACTATTTGATTGTGAATACAAAGTGTTACTCTAGCTCAAGAAAGTGCTCTCGTCTCTTTTAAAAGTTGAATTCGTGTTTGTGGTATGTCATTAATTAAAAAACACTTCCTATGATCATTATTGGATTGAATTTCTCTTTTGGAAATCTTGTGTGATGCTAATGTAAAAATGTTTGTACTAGCTTGTTATAGTCAGGAGGAAGGAAACATTGTCTAAATCCAATTATGAGGAGGGCATAGCCAAGTTCATAACACCCAAACTGAAAGGAGAAATGTATTTTTTTTTGTAAATGATATGTTTATTCAGGAAACATTAGGGTATGCTTGATTTTTTTAAATATGATTGAATATGATTTCTATACTTGAACCTTTCTTTTTTGCTGATTGAATCTCGTTTCTATGTTATAAAATGTTTAAATCTTATGTTTGGCTGCTTTAATATTACTCCTACTTTAAAGAATGTTCATTTGATTTGTTAATTTTTGAAAATTGTTCATTTGATATGTACTTAATTTGAGGTTTTATGAACATTTTTATACCGTGAGTTTCCATGGATTTACAACTGGCATGTTTATTTTATTGTATAAAGTATGAAACATTTTATATTTTTAGAGAAGTTGGGATTTTCTTATTTTAACTGTGATAGTTTGTGATTTATGGTTAAGAATCTTATGAATTCATAAAAGATGTGATGTTATGTTCGTACATCATTAACATGATAGAATTATGCAAATAACACATGTTGATAAAAAATAATTGAGAAAAAAACTCTTTTAAGTTAAAAAAAAATAGTTTATTTTAGCAATATGCGGATTTAAAAACAATAATCTTATTCTTATCGACCACATACGTTTGGTCAACCTCTTCTTCTGCAGATGTCTGCATATATGGTTCACAGACTGCAAATCTTTTACCTCTTAAAAAACAAAACAACAACTAAGAATCAAGTGATTTTGTTGATGATTTGAAGCCTTATATGAATATGCTTTAAATTCTTGAAACGTTTCCATCACAAATGTTAGCCGAAAACTCAAAAATGATGGTGTGTCTTATGAAAAGTGTCATCATACACATAGTGTTGGTCGGAAACTCAAAAATGATGTTGGCCGGAAACTAAATAATATATCTCCGTGTCATGCACCGAGTAACTCCACCACACAAGCCTCACAAATGAAAATTTTCACTTCAGTTGCTCAACAATTCACTCAACATATGCAATAGGATTATGATAAAACAATGTTGTCTTGTGGTCCCACTTACTAACCCGCACCACCCGCCAATTCAGTTTCGATCCCTCATGAGTTCCAAACAATCCAATTAATGAAGCACATGACGAAAGTGATGACCAACAAGGTTCCAACGAAATTGTTATTTGGTAGTTTGGTTTGTGTAAAACATTGAACAATTTTCTATGACACATTTGATGGTTTGATATTGTAACATAGTTGTAACACCCAGTTTCCATAACATATCCATTTAGGGTTTCAAGGGGTCAAAGGCATGGTTTTTAGGTAAAGTCGGGTGTCACGATGTAACCATAGGGAGGTCACGACATGACATGTGGAAAATGAAATGCATCTTCGGGATGGCTTGTCATGACGTGACAAGAGAGTGGTCACATCATGAGTATGGTTGCAGCCCAAGCCCACAAATTTTAGGGTTTTCTCCATATTTAAGGACCTTATTTCATGACCTAGGGTATTTTCTTCAGCCTCCACTCAATTCAAACGAAACCCTAGCCCCATTTATGAGTTCTTGAATCTTTGGTGGTGTTTTGGTGACTTGAAGAAGAAGGGATCATCTTTGGTGCATTGGTCCATCTTGCAAGCCTCAATACCATCTTCTAGCAACTCTTCTGGACCTTTGTGTGTATTCAAGCTTCATGCTTTTTGGATTCTTGTTGCTAGATCTAGAGTTTTATGCATTATTATCCATGGTTAGATGAGTTAGAGTGTTGGGATTCCATAAAGTTAGCAACTTTATTGGTCCTTAGAGTCCCTTGGTGACTATATGTGGTAGATCTGGAGTTTGAGTGATGTTCGAGCTCATGCTTGAGGTTTTTACCTCCTTTTCTTCATAAGTGACCAAATTTGAGCTCAATTCTTGCATAGGACATGTAAGACCTTAAAGAATCAATTTTTATGGCTGTTGGGGTGATAGGAAACCTTTTGGGGGAAATGTTTAATGGCTTAATGGATTTAGGGTTTAATTTATCAAGATGTCATTTAGCCAATTCCCATGACGTGACATGATTCCTGTCACGTCGTGAAGATTAAAGAGTCTTGATTATTTTGTATTTTAGATGGTCACGACGTGACCAAGAAATTGTCATGTTGTGAGGAGCAATTGACATGTTAACCGTCGACTTTTGTTGACCTTTGACCGTTAATTTTTTTGACCAGTTTGACTTTGAGTCAAACTTGAAGGATTTGGGTTGTTGATTAGGATTTTACCATGTATTGGTGCTAATAGGTTTATGGGAGAAACCAGTGCAAAAAAGGGAGCATGTCGTAGTGTTTCTGAGTTCTTCGATTCATGTGAGTTTTCCTCACTGTTCCCATGGGTCGAAGGCACCAATGCCGACCCACTAGATTTGGTTTTGTATCATTGTGTATAGGATGTTGCTATGTAGTAGGGATCTGCTATATATATATATATATATATATATATATATATATATATATATATATATATATATATATATATATATATATATATATATATTCTTGTGTGCTAAGATGTAGGAGTAGTATTATGCTGGTTAGACTACCGGTAGACTGTTTATCGTCTAGTGGGAAGCCCTAGGGGCTGTATGTGAGCATGTAGGATGGACTGAGAGCTCTTGATCTAGACTTTCTTACCTGTCCCTTGTTTGTTTGTGGCTCTATAGTAGGACCATTTGTTCGGGTGTCTATCTCACATCTGGTTACGTGTGGTTATGCATTCCTTGGAGATTTGTTTGTAGTGGAGCAGTGTGCTGTGAGGGGCTTAGTAGGCATTAGTGAACTATTCGATAGGTAGATCGATAGTTGCCTGTACTTATATGCCTACTTGATTTCTTGTTTGTTTATATGTCGACATATTGTGGCGGATGAGGTTGAGGCGGTCCTGCTGTGTGTTGTAGGCCAAGATACCAGGTGCGGGCCGACTGTAAGCCGTAGACACGAAGGCTCGGGTGGAGCGGTTAGGTTGAGGTAGCTGGCCAACATACCCATAGAAATCCAGTTCGATAACTATGGGCCTAGTATGCATACTTGGATATGTTTTTGTGGTGTGTGATATTTTTGGGAAAACTCACTAAACTTTGTGCTTACCCAACTGTTTATGTTTTTTAGGTTCCATCGGTGATTGTAAAGGCGAAGTCGTGACTGTACATATTCATCAGCAACATTGAGGATTCCACGTGTATTATATTACTTTGATTTTTAATAAATGTAATTTGGAACAAATGATTTTCTTAACATGAATTTTATAAATGTGGGATTTTACCTTAATAAAAATGAAAATTTTATGTTCTGAAAATGAGACGTTACAAAAGTATGGTTATTTGTATTAGAATTGAACTAAGTTTGTATGAACTTTCAATATTTTGTTATAAGATATGGTGTTTTACAATGTCCGCGTTTGAAAATAACAACAAAACAAATAAAAACAGAGGGAAAAGTAATATGTACAATGGTAAAAGCGTGACCATGTTGTCGCTAAACTTTATCATTATAAAAAACAAACAAATAACAAAGGCATGTCGTCGATATATATTATTATTATTTTTTTATTAAATCATATATAGATAAACAAACACACATATAACGAGCAGGTTGTAGCGACGATAGTTGTGTGGACAACCATATTTTTTGTAGTGATTTTAAACAAACAAGCCCAAAAACTCCCTAAAATTAATAGTTATGACATATCGAACCGAGACATATTTTTACACTTATATCATATCATAATGTTGATGAAAGTGGCAATATTGTATAATGTTTGGTTCTCGAAACTGTAACTTTGAGCAACAACATATACAATTGAAATTTTATACACTTACATAAACACGATTAAGATGATAACCTATTTATCAAATGTTTATAAAATAAGATAATATCAATGGGGTACATGCTTCTATATTTTCCTTTAAGTAATTTAAATAATGACAATTAAATCTTACAACAATGAACCGGGACACGTATTAACTAGAAATCAACAAGATTTATGACTTTAAATCACTCTTTTATAACTACACTTTGACTTTCATTAAGCAAAATCAAACATGTAGGATGGCGTCGAAGCATAATTAGTAATTAGTAATTATGTATTGGTCTCCTATCGAAGTGTGATGATGTATTGTAACGTAATATAACTTTAAACTCATTCTCATATTATTAATATTAATTATTGTTATAGTTTTGTTTGTCATTAACTTATGGTCCTGAATAATTAATTCATAATTAATTATGATTTTCTTGGTATTGGTCTATAAACCCCATCTGCATCTTCATTTCTCATCCCACCAAGAAGTTCCCATCTTTCCCGATTATATCAAAAGCAATTAAATTTCGTATATCTCCCTCTTGCTGATTAAAAGATTTTATTTGTTCTTTATTTTTATATTTTTTTTGAAGATTATGAATGAAAGAGAGAGATGCGATACAACATTAGGTCTTGGGATTGGAGTGGGGATCAAACGGGAGAGGCAATCAAAGCAAAACCAGAGGAGTTTTTGGTTGGATCTTTCATTACCACTTCATCCAAAGATTGAAGCTAGTGAGCATGTCCATAGTTACGATAATGAAAAAGATGATCAAGATTCTTTTAGTTCTAAAACCATCGATGATCAAAAAGAAGAAGAGAGAGGAATAAAACGAAGCGCTAGCAACACTAATGTCTATAATAACAACAGTGATGGATCAAGAAAGAAGTTAAAACTCACAGCGGAACAAACTACGTTGCTAGAAGATAGTTTCAAAATCCATTGCACCCTTAATACGGTAAGTCCTCTTTTTTCAACCATCAAGATTTTGAAAGTTCTATATATATACAAGGTATTATATATACACAATATATTGTTGGGAAGCTGTCAATATGCATATCATCGTGCAAACACAAGTACTTATGAATTTGGTAATGAAAATGTAAAGTTAAATGACAATATAATTTATGATCCTTGTAGTTTTAATTTATTTTGATTTCATTAATCTGTAACTGATTTTTCTTGCTTTTTGTTAATAAAATTCCAAAATGTATATATGACGAATTTTACTCACGTAATTGCAGGGCCAGAAACAAGAACTTGCAAAGAAATTGAATCTTCTTCCACGACAAATCGAAGTTTGGTTTCAGAATAGAAGAGCAAGGTATTCTCTCTCTCTCTCTCTCTCTCTCTCTCTCTCTCTCTCATACAAAAAAAAAAAAAAATAGAAAGGCTTATCGAAAGGAAACACTATGTTATAATGGTAACATCCGGACGAAACATGTTTCATTGACCTATCTGTTTATCAGTTTTGTGAGATTTGGTTCAATAACGTGCAGTAAAGAAAACAAAACAAAACCGAAAGAACAAAGCGATGAAGTGAACAGATGATAAAACCCTAATATTGATCTGCGAGATTCATGTGTTTTCTTGTCATTAGAGAACATGCAATGCCATATATATAATTAGTCCGTTCTTGTAATCATGTTTAGATGCTTTTGATGGTATATAATTAGAAAGTTACTAGTATAATATTAATGATTATTATCATGCTTTCATGCTACTGCGAATTAGTTGCAAGCGTTTAGTAATTCTTGAAGAAAATTAGGTTAATAGTTGTCTCCGTTGGATTTCAAACATCTTTCTTTTACGATTCTTACCTTTAAAACACATGCTTCTGAATGTAATTACATTTTTATATATAACAAACTCTAAACGTTACAAAAGTTATTAGTGATTGTTTCAAATATCATTGCGTAATACAGGACAAAGTTGAAGCATATCGAACAAGAATGTGCGTTGTTAAAGAAATGTTGTGAGACCCTAAATGACGAGAACCGTAGATTGAAGAAAGAGCTGCAGGAGTTGCGGTGTTATTCATTAAAGTTTGATCATCATCAGCCACCACACTCGCAGCTACCTCTCTACGTCCGATATCCGACCACATCAGAGATGCATCATCCATGCGACAAACTTGGAAAATCCGGCCAAGATACGAAAACGGTAGTACTCGAGAATGGCGGCAGCATAACTCAGATGCATGGTAATTATAAAAAGAA